>NC_074672.1:1327423-1927423 GCF_029448725.1 Salvelinus fontinalis | reverse complement strand
GGCCATAATCCATTGTTGCGGAAGAGTTCAGGTTCAGATGTCAGTGTATTTTCCTATGCACCCTCTTCACCAGTGCAGTCTCAAGTGACCTACAGGTACTTTCCTATAGAGTAGCTCCCATCTTAACCGTGGTGCAGTACTGTACAGTATCTGCCATGGGCAGTTACATGGGAAGTGTGTTACTACATTGAATGCTTTGCACAATATAACAATGTAGTGAACAGACAAATAGAAATACTATCATTTATTCTCTTTCCATCACAGTGACCTTTATTCAAGATGAACAGTTTGATGGATTTGACCATGGCAATGGAAAGGTCACCCTTTGATCAAGTCAGTTCTTTTCTTTAACAGTATGTGTCTCTCCAGATAAAAGACAGACCGATTGAGTCACACTCTATCGTCCCGTGGACTGGGATAATATGTTGTGTTTCAGATGCCATCTGAAGTTGTTGTTCAGCTGGAACCAGAGAGATAAGCGTGCGCGTGTTTGTGCGTGCATTGGCGTGTTTGTGTTTATGCATCGTGTATCATAGTCATTCAATGCTTTCGGGCAGATCTGTGTTCTTTTTGTCCCCGTTTAATTTGATTTGATGATCCTCCATCGTCTCTTCTATTTATGTATTACTGGAGAAGACAAGCTGGCTGTATATCTCCTGTGGTCAGTTTTTTAACCACCTGTATTCTCTTGATCAGTTAAGTGATTACAGGTCAATCCCACTAGGGGGCATTTGCACGTAGTATTTTATATGATGTTCTATTCACCGAGAGAACCACAGAGTACTTTTTAAAATATAAACTTTATTGTGCATCTCCTCTTATATAGATTTACATCTGTATTGCACTTAGTGCAACATGCTGCGCAGGTCAGGAGAAATAACACACATCTGAAATGTCCTGAAGTACTCTGCATTTTAAGTGCTATTTAAAATGAGTTTTTAATATCCGAACACATGTTCAAATATGAGATCAAGTACGTATAATGACTTCATTATTTTAATACATTCTATTGGCATCATTTATGAGTGTAACATGAAGATAATGTTTGTGGTGTGCTGGTGTGCTATTGAGATAACAGGCAGGCAGGATGTGGTCATTTATCCATCGGGGAAACAGAGCCCAACTGTACATCAACTTGAATCCTCTTGGTATTTTAAACTCTTTGGTTGTATCTTGAGTACAGTACTTTTGGGAGATGCACTCAGATCATACAGCATTCCTATGGATTTAATTCATGACAGCTGTCAGCTGGACAAAGCTCCATACATTATCAAGGGTACAATGTATGCATTATCCAAAATGAACTCCTTTCATTTTCGTGATTATAAAAATGTCTGTTTTATGCTCAGTTGAATATTCAAGTATACAGTTGAAGTCGGAAGTTTACATTCACCTTAGCCAAATACATCTAAACTCAGTTTTTCACCATTTCTGACATTCAATCCAAAATCCTAACTGTCTTAGGTCAGTTAGGATCACCAGTTTATTTTAAGAATGTGACATGTCAGAATAATAGTAGAGAGAATTATTTATTTCAGCTTTTATTTCTTTCATCACATTCCCAGTGGGTCAGAAGTTTACAAACACAATTAGTATTTGGTAGCATTGTCTTTAAATTGTTTAACTTGGGTCATGTCACGCCCTGATCTTAGAGAGCCGTATTATTTCTCTATTTGGTCAGGTCGGGGTGTGATGTGGGGTGGGCATTCTATGTCTTTATTTCTTTGTGTTTGGCCGAGTGTGGTTCCCAATCTTAGGCAGCTGTCTATCATTGTCTCTGATTGGGAATCCTTTTAGGTAGCCTTTTAGGTAGCCTTTTTTCCCACCTATGTTGTGGGATATTGTTTTTGTACAGCTCTTGTAGCCTACGTAACGGTACGTTCGTTTTGGTTTCACTTTGTTATTTTGTTGCTGGAGATCATTTAAATAAATATGATGACCACAAATTACGCTGCGCCTTGGTCTCTTTCAAACAACGAACGTTACAGGTTAAACGTTTCAGGTAGCCTTCCACAATCTTCCCACAATAAATTGGGTGCATTTTGGCCCATTCCTCCTGACAGAGCTGGTGTAACTGAGTCAGGTTTGTAGGCCTCCTTGCTCGTAAACACTTTTTCAGTTCTGCCCACAAATGTTCTATGGAATTGAGGTCAGGGCTTTGCGATGGCCACTCCAATACCTTGACTTTGTTGTCCTTAAGCCATTTTGCCACAACTTTGGAAGTATGCTTGGGGTCATTGTCCATTTGGAAGACCCATCTGCAACCAAGCTTTAACTTCCTGACTGATGTCTTGAGATGTTGCTTCAATATATCCACATAATTTTCCTGCCTCATGACGCCATCTATTTTGTGAAGTGCACCAGTCCCTCCTGCAGCAAAGCACCCCCACAACATGTTGCGCTCACCTCTGTGCTTCACGGTTGGGATGGTGTTCTTCGGCTTGCAAGCATCCCCTTATTTTCTCCAAACATAACGATGGTCATTATGGCCAAACAGTTCTATTTTTGTTTCATCAGACCAGAGGACATTTCTCCAAAAAGTACAATCTTTGTTCCAATGCGCAGTTGCAAACCGTAGTCTGGAAATTATGTAAATTAGCCTATCAGAAGCTTCTAAAGCCATGACATCATTTTTGGGAATTTCCCACGCTGTTTAAAGGCACAGTTAACTTAGTTGTTGTAAACTTAGTTGTATGTAAACTTCAGACCCACTGGAATTGTGATACAATGAATTACAAGTGAAATAATCTGTCTGTAAACAATTGTTGGAAAAATTACTTGTGTCATGCACAAAGCAGATGTCCTAGCCGACTTGCCAAAACTATAGTTTGTTTACAAAAAATTTGTGAAGTGGTTGAAAAACGAGTTATAGTGACTCCAACATAAGTGTATGTAAACTTCCGACTTCAACTGTATCTACTTTTATCCGTTCAGAAAATCTGAAGTGCGCATCTTGCCAAAAACTCCTGTCACAAATGCAACTAGTGGTCCTCAATCATTATGTTCTGTTAATGGATTTACCTCAGAGAATGATGTATCGTCAGTGGACTTAGACATTTACTCGTAATTATGAGGGTAGAATGTGTATCATGTTTGAGACCGCAACATCTTTTCTTATGTAGTACTGTCTGGAACAGGTAAATGCTAAGCATCATACAGTCCTATCTCAAACCAGCCGTAGGTGTGACGTGATACTGTATGCAAGTGTCAGGAGGGTCACACACACAACTCATATTCTGTGATGTTAAATGAGGAAGCGTCACTATATCGACTTGAAGAGTTGCCTTCTCTCGTACACGGCGGCATACCTGTACTATACGAATTTAGATTGGACAAGATAAGAGACATTGCATTTACAATTACACTAAACCCAATAACGTTACTGCTATTCCAACCAACATCGCACCAACGATGAGGAAAAGCAGTTGTCAAAAGAGCAGCATCAAACTCGACGTGAAGTTTGAATAGTTCCTGTCTTACCTTATATATTATCCACCTGGTTCTTTTCTTCCCCCACTTCAGAGCAGAAATACAGTATCCTCCTGGCTCATATACCAGCTAGCCAAACTGAAGCCTCATTCTTCCCTCTGAGTTTATGCCACCAGAGCTGGTCTCTCTCTCTCTGTGATTCCTTAAGGGTAGAACCACTCCATCCTTTTGAGCCACAGGCACAGAAACCCTTTGAATTTCTTCATTGTTGATCTCTATCTCTGCTTTCTATCCTTCCTCTGTTGTTTTCAGTCAGGGAGTTTTCCCCGACATGCATTGCACATTCGTGAACTGCACCAGGTGTCAGTCGGTCGCCGCAAAGACCAAAACTATGAAAAATTGGTGCGTTTTCTTTTTTTGACTGATTCAATCCGTCCTCAGTTTGTCCTCTGCTGCTGGACGTAAAAAAAGGTATCTAAGAACTTCCCAATGTGAAAAAAGGCTTTGTATCCCCATCTTATGAACTCCTTCAGCACTTCTATTCAATCACAATCTTTAGACATTTTAAGTCCCTCGTCACATTTCCCATAAAACTGTAGAATTAAAGAGAGAAAATTAACTCTGCTTATTAGCTGAACAGCCCCTCTATCAATCTTTGCAATCTGATCTAGTTCTCCTGGCTGCAGTTCTCTCTCTTTTTCTCTCACTCTCTCACTGTCTCTTGCTCACTCACTCACTCACTCGCTCCCTGCCTCTCTTCTCTCACTCCCCCTCTTCTGTTGTGTCACAGAAGCTGCCATTTGCAGCCACCGTGTGGTCTCCTCTCCTCCCTCCCCCTCTCTCTCTCTCCCTTCCTCCCACAGTACAGCACAGTCAGTGGACAGCAACTTGATGTATATATGCATCATTCAAATGCCCAGAACAGTGTAGTAGTGTACAGTTGTGGCCAAAAGTTGAGACACAAATATTAATTTTCACAAATTCTGCTGCCTCAATTTGTATGATGGCAATTTGCATAAACTCCAGAATGTTATGAAGAGTGATCAGATGAATTGCAATTAATTGCATAGTCCCTCTTTGCCATGCAAATGAACTGAATCCCCAAAAAACATTTCTACTGCATTTCAGCCCTGCCACAAAAGGACCAGCTGACATCATGTCAGTAATTCTCTCGTTAACACAGGTGTGAGTGTTGACGAGGACAAGGCTGGAGATCACTCTGTCATGCTGATTGAGTTCGAATATCAGACTGGAAGCTTCAAAAGGAGGGTGGTGCTTGGTGCGGATCATTGTTCTTCCTCTGTCAACCATGGTTACCTGCAAGGAAACACATGCCGTCATCATTGCTTTGCACAAAAAGAGCTTCACAGGCAAGGATATTGCTGCCAGTAAGATTGCACCTAAATCAACCATTTATCGGATCATCAAGAACTTCAAGGAGAGCGGTTCAATTGTTGTGAAGAACGTTTCAGGGCACCCAAGAAAGTCCAGCAAGTGCCAGGACCGTCTCCTAAAGTTGATTCAGCTGCGGGATCGGGGCACCACCAGTACAGAGCTTGCTCAGGAATGGTAGCAGGCAGGTGTGAGTGCATCTGCACGCACAGTGAGGCGGAGACTTTTGGAGGATGGCCTGGTGTCAAGAAGGGCAGTAAAGAAGCCACTTCTCTCCAGGAAAAACATCAGGGACAGACTGATATTCTGCAAAAGGTACAGGGATTGGAAAAGCAATTTTCTCTGATGAATCCCCTTTCCGATTGTTTGGGGCATCCGGAAAAGAGCTTGTCCGGAGAAGACACTGTGAGCGCTAACATCATTCCTGTGCCATGCCAACAGTAAAGCACCCTGAGACCATTCATGTGTGGGTTTGCTTCTCAGCCAAGGGAGTGGGCTCACTCACAATGTCACGCCCTGGCCTTAGTATTCTTTGTTTTCTTTATTATTTTAGTTAGGTCAGGGTGTGACATGGGGAATGTTTGTGTTTTGTTTCGTTTTGGGTGGTTATATGGTTAAGGGGTTGTTGGGTTTTGTGTGTGTGGTTTTGTGTTGAGTGAGTATGTCTAGGTATGTCTATGGTTTAGTGAGGGTTTCTAGGTATGTCTATGGTTGCCTGAGTGGTTTCTCAATCAGAGACAGGTGTCTTTCATTTGTCTCTGATTGGGAGCCATATTTTAGGCGGCCATAGGCATCATGTGTTTGTTGGGTCATTGATTTAGTCATTGTCTTAGTCTGTGTCTGTGTCTGTGTCTTAGTCTGTGTCTGTGTCTGTGTCTAGGTCTGTGTCTGTGTCTAGGTTGCATGTTTGCATTTCGTTCGGTTCTAGCTTCACGGTCGTCTATTTGTTGTTTTGCTTCGTTCGTTTTCTCCTAAATAAAGAGAAGATGTCTTTTTTACATGCTGCGCCTTGGTCCTCTCTCTCTCCCATGGTCAAGCGTGACACACAATTTGCCTAAGAACACAGCCATGAATAAATAATGGTACCAACACATCCTCCGAGAGCAACTCTCCCAACCATCCAGGAACAGTTTGGTGGTGTACAATGCCTTTTCCAGCATGATGGATCACCTTGCCATAAGGCAAAAGTGATAACTAAGTGGCTCGGGGAACAAAACATCAATATTTTGTGTCCATGGTCAGGAAACTCCCCAGACCTTAATCCCATTGAGAACTTGTGGTTAATCCTCAAGAGGCGGGTGGACAAACAAAACCCCACAAATTCTGACAAACTCCAAGCATTGATTATGCAAGAATGGGCTGCCATCAGTCAGGATGTGGCCCAGAAGTTAAATTGACAGCATGCCAGGGCGGATTGCAGAGGTCTTGAAAAAGAACGGTCAACACTGCAACTATTGACTCTTTGCATCATTCATGTAATTGTCAATGCCTAACAATGCCCAATTGTCTATTATTTTGACTACCATGGCTAAAAGAAGAGATCTTGGTGACTTTGAAGCAGTGCTCTCAAAGGACAATAAGGGGTTAAAAGGGTGTGTGTGTGTGTGTGTGTCAGTGGAGGCTGCTGAGGGGAGGACGGCTCATAATAATGGCCAGAATGAAGTGTAATGGCTGGAATGGAGTGAATGGATATCAAGCACAAACACTCCATTCTGGCCATTATTATGAGCCGTCCTCCCCTCAGCAGCCTCCACTGATGTGTGTGTGTTTGTCTCAGTCATCAGATCTCAACCCAATTGAACACTCATGGGAGATTCTGGAGCAACATCTGAGACAGGGTTTTCCACCACCGTCAATAAAACACCAAATGATGGAATGTCTCATGGAAGAAGGGTGTCGCATCCCTCCAATAGAGTTCCAGACACTTGTAGAATCTATTTCAAGGCGCATTGAAGCTGTTCTTGCGGCTCGTGGTGGCCTAACTCCCTATGGACGTTATACGTTGGTGTTTCCTTTACTTTGGCAGTTACCTGTAGGTCTACATTCACCATGGTCATATCAGCTGAGTTTATTTGGATGCTTCATGACAGTTGTATATTTTTGTGTGTGAATGCCTCATCTTGTTGGGATAACAACACCTGTGTTCCCAGGTTACTGCACTGGCCCTTTCAGTCAGGGGTGAGGATGGTGAGGACGTTGACTGTTTTCAACATGCATGCCTGCCTTAAATATATCTCATGCATTATTTGGTGCTCTGTGGGAGTATGTCGCTGTGCCGATGGAGTGGATACAGTGTATTGATAGACCACGTTGCTGAGCTGCGTGACTTAGTGTGGAGAGACACCCTTCACACTTTTCCAGGGTGTAATCTGTAGTGACCCAGGGTGTGTGTGTGTGTGTCTGTCTGCGGACAGCATGAAAGTTTTGGCATCCTCGCAACAGGTATGGCATCCTAGCTGAACCAGTACTCTCCTGAAGGTGGAATTTAAGTAAAAACACGGCAGTCATTTCCTTCTGTGTTGAACTCTATTTATTATGTTTTACAAGGAGATCAACAGGTAGCCTAATCTCCTGTTTGCTTCTCTTCTGTATCCGGAATAAAGAAAAACAGTGAGTCATCAGTAAGAGCCTTTCAATTTCAAATGCCTCTATCAAAGCACTCTGTCTGAGGTCTGTCTGGAGGTTACATACATTACCATAAATCCTTTTCTATCCTTATTCGAAAGCAGAAGAATGAGGCAGCGCCTTGTTTGTCTCAAGGTGTTTAGGAACCATTTCAACAAGTGGCGTAACGCAGTTTGCGGGGCCCCCGCAAGGTGTCCATGGGGCTGAGAGAAAAATGTGCACTATTATAGCTAATCTCATGCTATTTCACACATTTTGCGATGAGGCTGAGAGAAAATGTTGCTCATTTAGAACTCAGGGATTCTTGAAAGACGGGACAATCTCAACTTTTTTCCCACAAATATGTCTTAATTATAACAAATTTGAAATATTTATTTTCATAGCCTAAGGTATCAGCTATCACACCATGGAAAGGAAAACATTTTAAGACGTGATAAAAGGCATTTCATTTTTACAATTATTGGCCAACAAATGTTTAAAGGTCTTGATTGTTTAATTCTAACAAGAGATTATTCAAATATGTAAACTTCTTTTTGTTTTGTTTTTCATAATTATTAAATGCTCCAGGGCTAATTTCATTAGCATTTTGGTCCGTTTTTCTAGATTTAAAACATTAAGCTACATTTATAAAGCAAACATTATCCCTTAGGTCTAGCACAGCAAATATTTCAATTGTTTAAGCATATGTTGCAAAACAGGGATTAGAATATTGACAAAAAAAGATTCACTCCATCAGTGACTGAGTTGACAACCACTGACGGAGTTCAGAAAAGATACTCAAAACAGACATATTTTTGCCTCTAAAAATATTCAAGATCAAAACAAATATGGGAAATTACTCATTTGAAAATCCACAATAAAACATAACCATTTTGTCAAATCTTACAGCACTCTGATGGAGTTGACCATTTTTTTTTATTTTTCATTGAAGTGTTATTATCACGACTTCCGCCGAAGTCGGTCCCTTTCCTTGTTCGGGCGGCGTTCAGCGGTCGTCGTCACCGACCTTCTAGCCATCACTGATCCATTTTTCATTTTCCATTGGTTTTGTCTTGTCTTCCTTCACACCTGGTTCCAATCCCACATGTTGTGTATTTAACCCTTTGTTTCCCCTCATGTCCTTGTTGGAGATTGTTTTATTGTATGTGATTGTGCTAGTATGTGTTGGTGTGCGACGGATTTTGTAGCCACTTTGTTATTTTTATATATTTGGGGTTTTGGAGTTTGGTCAGCACTTATTAAACGACTACGTTTATACCAAGTTCGTTCTCCTGCGCCTGACTTCCCTGCCACCAACACGCACCCATTACAGTTATACACAGTAGCAATTTATTATTTTTAATTTTAAACGTAATTAAATGTAACATATTTGACCAAAAAAATGCATATTCTATCAGGCAGATGGATTTGACAGTTTATGGTTGTGACCATGGTGATTCCAATATTGTTGTTTTTTAAAGAAGATAACTTAACCTGTCTAGGATCAGCGTGGCGCTAGCGGCACCCCCCCCCCCCCCCCCACTGAAAAACCAGTGCCGCGAAATTCAAAAAAAATATTTTTTTAAAATATTTAACTTTCACACATTAAAGTCCAATACAGCTAATGAAAGACACAGATCTTATGAATCCAGTCAACATTTCCGATTTTTAAAATGTTTTACAGGGAAGACACAATATGTAAAGATGTACATCTATTACCTAAAAACACATTAGCATAATCCACCATCTTTTATTTGTCCACCAACACCAGTAGCCATCACCAATTCGGCTAAACTAAGATATTTATAGCCCCTAACCAACAAAAAAACTCATTAGATGACAGTCTGATAACATATTTATGGTATGGGATAGGTTTTGTTAGAAAAAAGTGCATATTTCAGGTATATGGCATAGTTTACAATTGCACCCACCATCACAAATGGACTAGAATAATTACAATGAGCAACGTGTTTACCTAACTACTAATCATCAAACATTTCGTAAAAATACACAGCATACACGAATCGAAAGACACAGATCCTGTGAATACAGACAATATTTCAGATTTTCTAAGTGTCTTACAGCGAAAACACAATAAATCGTTATATTAGCTTAGCACATAGCAATTAGCAGCCCAGCATTGATTCTAGCCAAAGTGAGCGATAAAAGTCAACATCGCCAAAAGATATTAATTTTTTCACTAACCTTCTCAGAATTCTTCCGATGACACTCCTGTAACATCACATTACAACATGCATATACAGTTTGATCGAAAATGTTTATATTTAGCCACCAAAATCATGGTTAGACAATGTGAAATGTAGACAAGCTGGTAAAGAAAACGTCCTTGCGCCACTTAGACAGTGATCTACTCTTATACATAAATACTCATAAACGTGACTAAAAAATATAGGGTGGACAGGGATTGATAGACAATTTAATTCTTAATACAATTGCGTTATTACATTTTTTAATTTATCCTTACTTTTCAATACAGTTTGCGCCAAGCGAAGCTACGTCAAAAAACATGGCGTCCTAAGCCACTAAAATGTTTCGACAGAAACACGATTTATCATAATAAAAATGTCCTACCTTGAGCTGTTCTTCCATCAGTATCTTGGGCAAAGGATCCTTTCTTGGGAGAAATCGTCTTTTGGTGGAAAGCTGTCCTCTTGCCATGTGGAAATGTCAACTACGTTCGGGATGAACTGAAAAGCGTGTCCAACTTTTCACATCGTTGCAAAAATAATAGTCCCAAAATCGCACTAAACGGATATAAATTGCTATAAAACGCTTTAAATTAACTACTTTGTGATGTTTGTAACTCCTATAACGAGTGAAAAGATGACCGGAGAAATATAACAGGCTAAACTAACGCTTGGAACAGGAGAGGGTCGGTGTCTTCCACGCGCGTTACGCAGCAAGAAAAGACTTGCTAGCTAAAGGTTTTTTTCATTTGTAGGGCCTGTGAACGAGCAATCGAGCCCGTTGGAATCGTCATCACGTAAAGGCATCCAGGGGAAGACGTAAGAAGTGTCCGTATAGTCATAGCAACGACAGAGCCCTTTTAAATGACTTCAGAAAAGTGGCCAACGTTTCTCAAATCTGACTCCATGTCAGGGAAATTGCTGTAGAATGGGCTCTGTTCCACTTAGAGACAAAATTTCAACTCCTATAGAAACTATAGACTGTTTTCTATCCAATAATAATAATAATATGCATATTGTACGATCAAGGATTTTGTGGGAAGCCGTTTAAAAAATTAGCCACATTAGCATAAATAGTCTAAACAGCGCCCCCATCCCCAACAGGTTAACAGGCCATAGGTTGCTGCACTACTGTAATGAGGACATGAATAAAGGGGCCTTATGGTATAGCTGACCATGCTCATTACTGATTCATTTCGAATTTTTTATTAATTTGACGGAGTTTAAAAAATCTCCGGACACATCTTTTAGGAATCACAATTGAGAGAAATATTCTCACAGAGGGCTATTGCAAGAAACTACATTATATCATTTTTCTGTTAATAATATCCATTATTGCCCGTTTTTAGAATTCTAAACACTATATTGGAGAGTTTGAAATTGCGATAATTTTCTCTGGACAAGGGCATGTCCAGGCATAGAGACGACATGGAAATGAATAATATTGAAAGAATTTGGGAAATTCCCCCCCAAAATCTTTTCACTTATAAAATTTGGCTAAACTATAAAAATCAAGTTTCAGGAGTGTCCTACTTTCAAGAATCTAAGAGCTAATTTCCTGTAATGCTAAACATTTATTTCATGGCTCACGACTTGTTCATGAACTATCTGGGGGGGGGGGGGGCTCCAAAGCTCGTGCCCACCCTCCTTGAAGGGGCTGCGGGGGGTGGGTGTGCTATGCCAACGGTTTCAACCTGTAGCTCTTCTGGCTATTGATGTTGTGAAATATATTTCTGCGTTACCCTTGACAACTCCAAGCAGGGACATTATTATCTTTGATGACGCTCTGCGAGACTAGCACGCTCTCACATTGATCAGTCAAATACTAAAGGAGATGACAATTACTCAGGGGGAGGAGAGTGAGAAGGTTCTGAATACAGCCTAACTGGGCTCCCGCCCACCTTTAACACGTATGAATCATCAGCACAGTGACACTTTTTTTTGGTGCTCGTTCACTCTCTTTTCTTTATTAAAAAATAATAATAATAAATGTTTTTTGGGGGTGCTCTTTCTTTTCCCCCAAACTCAGCCTATCCTGTAATTGAATCTTTCAATGTTGTCAGGAAAAGCCTGCTTCTTCTTAATGGTCATCTAGTGTCATTGCATTGCGATCATGCTGTAAATTAGCTAGAGGTCTAGAGGACATAGGGTTCTTCAATGTGCCATCGCGTTAGTTTGCATTAGACTTCACTGTATTGTTGCTTCAATGCCTCAGTATGAAGTGTGAATAGAGAAAACGAGAAGAACACCAATTGAAGACAGGTGGTATATCCACTCCTCGCACATCCTCTGCATGATTGGATTTGGTGTCCTAAGGAGAGGTGTGAGTGACCATGACCATAACATACAAGCCATGTTATTCTTCCTGGTGTCAAACACGAGAATATCACCACAGTGAAAAAGAAGAGAGTGCTACAGCCAACCCGCACTCACCTAAGCAGAGACCCACTGTGACCATGACTCATCATCAGAGAGAAAAGAGAGAGAGAGAGAGAGAGAGGACAGGAGAAGAGAGAGACAGAGAAAAAGAGGGGAGAGAGAGCACAAGATACAAGAGAGAGACTATGAGAGAGGGAGAACAAGGCATGAAAGAGAGATACCCACTTCTGCCAGCCAGCTGTACTCAGCAGCAAGGTCTAATTTGCATTAATCAACCAGGCTCCTTTGAATAAACATTTTATAATAATAATGATGATAGTGATTGTGTCATGTCATCCTTTTCCCCAGAGTCAACAGTCTGTCTACATTCCAAGTGGCACCCTATTCCACTAATAGTCTAGTACTTTTGACCAGGGCCCGTAGGGCTCTTGTCAAAAGTAGTGCACTATATAATAAGATGTCATTTGGGACACAAACTCTGTCTGTCATTCTACTAAGGGCTATTCATTTATTATGGCTGATGGATGTATTCCACTCAATCATAGTCCGGGAATCTCATTTGGGAACTTTGACACAGACATGGAAAGGTGGACAATTTAGCCCTTCTAATAAACATGGAATCTATATTTATTTGTCCATCCAGGTAGGTGTCTTGTTAATTGCGATGTGTTGTGTTGTTAATTGCGATGTAAGTTGTCTATTGTGCCCATTTTATTTTGACTTTATTTTTGCCTCAAAAACTGCTGTATGCAGTTCAGCGGGCTCCTACAGGGAAGTAGTCAGTCCTCCTTAAAATAAAAACTATAACAAATATTCAGAAGTCCTCCTTGTAAATGAAACGATACATCTTTTACACAACCAACTGACCAAAACCTGGTTGAATCAACATTGTTTCCACGTCATAAAAAAAAATATATATATATATATGTGATGATGTAGAATCAACGTCAAAACTGATTGGATTTGCAAAAAGTCCTCAACGTCAGGGAACTTTAACCTTTCACTGTCATGGTTGATTTCACATTGAATTCACGTTAGCTGACAACTCAAACAAATGTCATTCAAAAATAGACGTTGAAATGACATCTGTGCCCAGTGGGAAGCGCTATAAATGATATCCAATTTCTAAGTAAACAAAGGAACAAAAGTATGTGACCACAATGGAAGCCATGGAGGTGTGTGTAGACATCAGAACTCTTTAACCACTAAGGAGTATCCTCAGTTTGGAATTGTGGACGACTCTACACTAATACTGTGTCGTCTTTCCTTATCTCGCCTTCTCCTCCTCTTCCACTCCTCAACAGCTACACTGCTGAACTCTTACAATACCAACACTGCCCCCTTTACCTTTCATCTGCGCTGAGTAACCTGCTACAAATGACGAAAGGAAAGCCAAAAAAAAACAGATCATCTCCTCTTCCCACACCCGGATATAGCTCTATTGTGTAAAGGCCCAGGAGAGTGCTGAACTGTCCCCCCTCCTTCCCTCCCCTGCTCTGGCTGTCACTAAGCACCCCAATTACATTACTCTCCATGCCGCCTGTCTGACAGCGCTATTTCAGGCTTGGAGGGACATTTAATTTCTACTCCCTTCATTTCGTTTCACCCATTATTGTATTATGGCTGTGTGAATTAAACATGATTAATGATGTGACATCACCGTTGTTATCGTTCATGGTACTGCCAGGATACATCTGGGACTTTACTGCTGAGAGAATCTATTGACCACACTTTGGAGTTTTGATGACAAGTGCCAAGATGAACCTTGTGTGTAGTGTACTGTACTCTGCATTATTAAAGTCAGACGAGCCGTGCATGTGAGGCTAGAGACGGTTAAAGCTATTGCATAATGACATCAAGCCTTCTCATTCCCTCCTCCCTCTCTCTCTGTTTGCTCTACTTTGTGTCCAAAAAGAGGATAGTGATCAAGGTTTGATCCGATTAGTCATTTATCTGCTATGACTAACCCTTGCACACCACTCGCCCTTCACTGGCACGGCCATTGGATTTTCACTGACCTCTTATGCAATCTCTTCCCATTCAACTCTAAATTATGTCGAAAAGATATTATCTTGCTTCGTCAACTCCATAAACACTGATCTGAGTCCTGCCCAGGACTCACACTGCAGCCACGATAGAATCTTCCATCCAACTAATTGTGTCTCCTTGTTACGGCATTTGCATTCATATGACAGCTCTTAATATACCACCGTTTCTAAATGTACGAGCTGAAAAAGTATTTCTCATTGCAAATAAAGTTATAGCAGAGGATGTTCCCATTCGATTACATTTGAAGGAAATTGAGTGTCTGGTTTGGTTGGGTTGATGCTGGTGTGGTGAAGGTGATTATTTCCCAACAATACTCATAGATGACTACTGCAGTAAGAGTGTTCACTGTTCAGTCATAAAAATAACTGCCGTTACTGTATATGATCTTTTAGTTCTCTCACTGTTCATTGACAAAGTCTCTGTCAACAATGTATGCACTGTGTTCAAGCAGTTTCCTGGCTTTGAGATTGGGAATTCATCACATCTGTGAATGTGTAAACTTGATGCGTTGACTACAGCTTGATAATGAAAAAAAAAGGGACTGTAATTGGTTTATTAGATGAAAAGACACTAAAGCTGTCTTTTAGTAATATGAAAATAGAATGTGCTACAAAATATCATACTATTAAACGTATTGAAAGCCATTTTGACTTAGTATGGTTGAGTATTAGACCAGTATGGGACCATTATGAGCCATAGTGATGGTATTTTCAGATCAATGTGGGAAGATGGGGAAGGAAACTTTCCCCTGGTGATGGATTAGCCACTTTTCATAAAAGAACCTCAAGACACTTTTCGCCAGAGAAACTAGCCTCATCAAGCTGAACATTGTGACTGAAATGCTCGAATAGACAGGATACAGCCAAAGGTTCACCTGTTCCGCACACAATTAGGTCTACCTAGCATACTGTAAACAACCAACTCAAAGTGTTGTTGTCGTAGCATATAGCATTTGCATAGTTCCTAGCATAAACAGGCTGAAAGTTTTGTTACTTTAGCATTAGCATGGTCCGTGGCTCTTTCTGACCTCTACGGACCTGTGATACAAACGATGTAACTTCCATGTTAATTCTATGGCGACTGAGCTGGCGAGGCGAGAGGGCGAGATGTTATTTAGGAAGTTGCTGTGGTGGGAAAAAGCCTAGAGTGCTCTCATGATGAGAAGCGTGGCTCAGCTACCGCGCACTCCTGTGTTCTGGCCAGTCTATGATCGACCAGGGATGGGGAATTGTGATAATGTATTGTCCGTTGGGGCAGAAAGGCAACCCTATTGTAACACGCAGTGAGAGTTGCCAGTGAAAGTCTACACATTTTGCCTTAAAGTTACATCTCAAAAGGGAATACTTTGGAGGGCGGAGCTAGCATGTTGGAGTGAACGGCTGCGTGTGAGAGGCTCCTGCAACTTTTTTGCGAAATAATCTAACTTAACCTACTTTATGATACTTTTTACAACAATCGTTTCTTTCTAATACAACATCGTAACTTTCTGTGTAAAAATGCCGAGTAATAAGCGACCAAAGGACAATAAATCCACATCGGAGGCCTACTCCACACCAAACAACGAGACAGACATGGCGGAAGGCACAGGCAACAACGTGACACTTAAAGAACTTACCCAGGCTTTGGGAGAACTACGTGTTGCTTTAGTTGAGGATCTTAAGGCTACTATTGCTGAACTGGACACCAAAATCGAGGGCACCATTCGAGCGGTCGCTTCGCAGGGCCAGAGTATTGTGGACCTTGAGAGGGCTTCTGAATTCAGCGCTGGTAGGATCAACGAGTTAGAGAAGCTGTGCTCGTCACTACAGGGCACTGTGCAGAGGCTTTCTGTGAAAGTGGTCGACCTGGAGGGCCGTTCCAGACGTAATAACCTTTGCGTTGTTGGTCTGGCAGAGGGGGTAGAGGCGGGCTCTCGCCACACCGACTTCTTCGCCAAGCTATTGAAGGATGCAATGGGATCGGACGTTTTGGCTTCGGACCCCCAGCTGGACCGTGCACATCGCGCCCCTGTCCCAGTGCCTGGACCGGGTCAACGCCCTCGCCCAGTAATCATCTGTTGTCACAGTTTCAAGACCAAGGATCTTATCCTGCGCGAGGCCCGAATGAGGGGCAACCTGTTACATAAAGGGCACCCCTTCCGTGTCTATGATGATTATGCGCCCGATGTGGCAAAGGACCGTGGCGGCTACAGAGATGTCATGGCCAAACTCTACAAACTCCATCTTCGCCCAGCCTTGCTCTTCCCTGCAAGACTAAGAATTACCCCGCCCTCTGGTGAGAAGATGTGGCTCTCCTCGGTTTTGGACGCAGAGAAGTTTATCCGGGAACATACGCCAATCCCCCGTACAGGTTAGAGTGCCTTGTCATTGTGTGTTAGGGTCTGCTCAATCGAATCCATACTAAACCATAACGGGTGAAACCGTATTGAACGGTCTCAACAAGGGCTACCGAACATGTAAGATGCTGTGGAGGGCGGTCTTGGCTCTCAATTAAAGTCACTTTCATTCTGGCTGTGTTCAGAGCGATGCCTATTTAGGATGCCTTCCAGGTTTGATCATTGACACTTTCGGATGAATATACTTATATTCCCCCCATTTTTTTGTTTTGTTTTGTTTCGTTATTTATTTTTTAATTCTTACATTTATTGTTATTACAATACCATTTATTTAAAGCTTTCAGGGGATTGGGGGTGATGGTGGGGAAGGGGCAGACACCTGGATAGCAAGTGGATGTTTTGTGCCGTTCTGCCTTTGATATAGCCGAGGGCCGCTCTCCAGATTAGATCCCTACCAGCCCTCTGTAGTGTCTAGGTAGGTGTGCGTACATATAATTATTATTTGTACTTTATAATTATTTTCTCTTAGCATGTTACTATTATGTATGTGTATATTTTAAATTAGTGTAGATTATTACTCTGGGGCATGAATGTTTCTGTATGTATGGGTATGTATGTGTATATGCGCATATGTAGATATGTATGGGTGTGTGTGTGTGTGTATATGTATATATATATATTTTTAAATATATACCTTTATATGTATTTTTTGGGGATGTGTGTGTGTGTGTGTATGTGTTTGTATGTATATATGTGTGTGTGTATGTGTATGTATGTATATGTATATATGTATATATATATATATATGTATATGGGTAAGTATGTGTATGTGTGTGTATGTATACATGTATATAACCTTTTTATTTATTTATTTTCTGACTGGGGGATACGTTTAATTTTGAAAAATTCTTGTTTCCGATCTAACCCACAATATGTAAATGTACGGCTGTCTAAGTTGGTTGCTGATGGTTCATGTTTAGACCGGCAGTGCTTAGCAAAATAATCTTGTGATGCTATATCTTGCTTATCTCAGGGATAGATAGACCCAAGATGACGCTTAAGTGCGCAATATGTTTAGGTTGCAACTTATTCTCTTTAGGTTTATTAGATGCTAATTGGACACTTTATTCGCGGGAGCCTCCTCAGTTCATATGTTAGTAGAAGTTCTAGGATAGTGAGAGGTGAACGTACAGTTGGGATTTTATTTTTGTTTCACCTCTTGTTCGAGGTCGCGCCGTGCTTTTTTGGCATCGGCCAGACAATGTGTTTATTATTTTTATTTTTATTTTATTTTCTCTCCTATTTGTGTATGCCTGTTAAAGGTGGGTTGAGCGGGGGGGTAAATAGTGGGGAAAGTAGGGGAACAGGGTGGGAAGTAAAGGGGCTTGCAGGGGGGGAGGGGCTGGTTGGATACTGCTCGGGTGTAGCTGCTACATATGCTGATCGTGATGGTTTGGTGCGCTTTCTTACCTTTTTATTGAGTTACAAGTTATGCAGGCCACCATAGGAACTACAAATGAGAGGGGGGCGGGGCTCACATTCACTTCCTGGAATGTCAAGGGCTTAAACGAACCAATTAACCTGTCTAGGCTGAGGGTGCCGCTAGCGGCACTCCCCCCCCACCCCCACTGAAAAGGCAGAGCCGCGAAATTCAAAAAAAATATTTTTTTTAAATATTTAACTTTCACACATTAAAGTCCAATACAGCTAATGAAAGACACAGATCTTGTGAATCCAGCCAACATGTCCGATTTTTAAAATGTTTTACAGGGAAGACACAATATGTAAAGATGTAAATCTATTACCTAAAAACACATTAGCATAATCCACCATCTTTTATTTGTCCACCAACACCAGTAGCTATCACCAATTCGGCTAAACTAAGATATTTATAGCCCCTAACCAAGAAAAAAACTCATCAGATGACAGTCTGATAACATATTTATGGTATGGGATAGGTTTTGTTAGAAAAATGTGCATATTTCAGGTAGATGGCATAGGTTACAATTGCACCCACCGTCACAAATGGACTAGAATAACTACATAGAGCAACGTGTTTACCTACTTACTAATCATCAAACATTTCGTAAAAATACACAGCATACACTAATCGAAAGACACAGATCCTGTGAATACAGACAATATTTCAGATTTTCTAAGTGTCTTACAGCGAAAACACAATAAATCGTTATATTAGCATAGCACATAGCACATAGCAGCCCAGCATTGATTCTAGCCAAAGAGAGCGATAACGTCAACATCGCCAAAATATATTATTTTTTTCACTAACCTTCTCAGAATTCTTCAGATGACACCCCTGTAACATCACATTACAACATACATATACAGTTTGTTCGAAAATGTGCATATCTAGCCACCAAAATCATGGTTAGACAATGTGAAATGTAGCCCAGCTGGTGAGAAAATGTCCGTGCGCCATATTAGACAGTGATCTACTCTTATACATAAATACTCATAAACGTGACTAAAAAATATAGGGTGGACATCGATTGATAGACAATTTAATTCTTAATACAATCGCGGAATTACATTTTTTAAATTATCCTTACTTTTCAATACAGTTTGCGCCAAGCGAAGCTACGTCAAAAAACATGGCGTCCTAAGCCACTAACATTTTTCGACAGAAACACGATTTATCATAATAAAAATGTCCTACTTTGAGCTGTTCTTCCATCAGTATCTTGGGCAAAGGATCCTTTCTTGGGTCTAATCGTCTTTTGGTGGAAAGCTGTCCTCTTGCCATGTGGAAATGCCAACTGCGTTCAGCATGAACTGGAAGCGTGCCCAGCGATTCACAGCGTTTCAGAAATAAATGTCCCAAAATCGCACTAAACGGATATAAATTGCTATAAAACGCTTTAAATTAACTACCTTATGATGTTTTTAACTCCTATAACGAGTCTTAACATGACAGGAGAAAGATTACTCCCAACACTAATGCTTGGAACAGGTGCGGGTCGGTGTCCTCCACGCGCATAACGCAGCTCCAAAAGACTTACTAGCTACAGGGTTTTTTAATTTATAGTGCCTGTGAACGCGCAATCGACCCCATTCAAATCGTCATCACGTAAAGGCATCCAGGGGAAGACGTAAGCAGTGTCCGTATACTCATAGCAATAACTGTGGCCTTTTAACTGACTCCAGATCAGGGGCCAACATTTCTGAAATCTGACTCCATGTCAGGGAAATTGCTGTAGAATGGGTTCTGTTCCACTTAGAGACAAAATTTCAACTCCTATAGAAACTATAGACTGTTTTCTATCCAATAATAATAATAATATGCATATTGTACGATCAAGAATTTTGTGGGAAGCCGTTTCAAAAATTACACGATTAGCATAAATAGTGACAACAGCGCCCCCAGCCTCAACAGGTTAAGAGAGGCAAGGTCCTAGCCCACTTGAAAGCACTTCTCGTCTGATATCATATTTTTGCAAGAAACCCATCTGAAAAATAATTCTCACAGCAGACTTAAATGTAGGTGGGTGGGGCAAGTGTATCACTCTAACTTCTCTGCCAAAACGAGAGGCACAGCGATTCTGGTACGGAAAGGAATTCCCTTTCTACATAAAACCACTATTGTGGATAAAGAGGGTCGTTATGTGATCGTAATAGGAGAGATCCACTCTACTTCTGTAACTCTACTAAATATCTATGGGCCAAACATTGATAACCCCTCTTTTTTCAAAAGAGTCCTTGCCCTGATTCCAGATATCTCCCATACTAACCTGATCATTGGAGGGGACCTTAACTGCGTGCTAGACCAATATTTGGACAGATCCTCTACCCGGCGAACCCCCACCTCCTATTCAAGTGAATTCTTGAATACCTACATAAAGAATTCTAACTTATTTGATATATGGAGGATCACTAACCCTACGGGCAGGGAATACTCCTTTCACTCTCATGTTCACAATGTTTATACTCGAATTGACTACTTTTTGGTTGATGCTAAACTACTCCCCTATACCTGTAATGTGAAGTATCATGATATTATAATCTCGGACCACAGTCCACGCACCTTCTCCCTGAGATTGGGTGACATGGTACCAAACGATAGGGTCTGGAGGTTAAATCCTCAGCTCCTCACAGAACCAACATTCTGTGAACATCTTAAAGACCAAATAACATTTTTCTTTGATACCAACGACAACACAGAGACTTCCCCAGCATTACTGTGGGAAACACTTAACCTGTCTAGGATCAGCGTGGCGCTAGCGGCACCCCCCCCCCCCCCCCACTGAAAAACCAGTGCCGCGAAATTCAAAAAAAATATTTTTTTAAAATATTTAACTTTCACACATTAAAGTCCAATACAGCTAATGAAAGACACAGATCTTATGAATCCAGTCAACATTTCCGATTTTTAAAATGTTTTACAGGGAAGACACAATATGTAAAGATGTACATCTATTACCTAAAAACACATTAGCATAATCCACCATCTTTTATTTGTCCACCAACACCAGTAGCCATCACCAATTCGGCTAAACTAAGATATTTATAGCCCCTAACCAACAAAAAAACTCATTAGATGACAGTCTGATAACATATTTATGGTATGGGATAGGTTTTGTTAGAAAAAAGTGCATATTTCAGGTATATGGCATAGTTTACAATTGCACCCACCATCACAAATGGACTAGAATAATTACAATGAGCAACGTGTTTACCTAACTACTAATCATCAAACATTTCGTAAAAATACACAGCATACACGAATCGAAAGACACAGATCCTGTGAATACAGACAATATTTCAGATTTTCTAAGTGTCTTACAGCGAAAACACAATAAATCGTTATATTAGCTTAGCACATAGCAATTAGCAGCCCAGCATTGATTCTAGCCAAAGTGAGCGATAAAAGTCAACATCGCCAAAAGATATTAATTTTTTCACTAACCTTCTCAGAATTCTTCCGATGACACTCCTGTAACATCACATTACAACATGCATATACAGTTTGATCGAAAATGTTTATATTTAGCCACCAAAATCATGGTTAGACAATGTGAAATGTAACTCAGCTGGTCAGAATTTGTCCTTGCGCCACTTAGACAGTGATCTACTCTTATACATAAATACTCATAAACGTGACTAAAAAATATAGGGTGGACAGGGATTGATAGACAATTTAATTCTTAATACAATTGCGTTATTACATTTTTTAATTTATCCTTACTTTTCAATACAGTTTGCGCCAAGCGAAGCTACGTCAAAAAACATGGCGTCCTAAGCCACTAAAATGTTTCGACAGAAACACGATTTATCATAATAAAAATGTCCTACCTTGAGCTGTTCTTCCATCAGTATCTTGGGCAAAGGATCCTTTCTTGGGAGAAATCGTCTTTTGGTGGAAAGCTGTCCTCTTGCCATGTGGAAATGTCAACTACGTTCGGGATGAACTGAAAAGCGTGCCCAACTTTTCACATCGTTGCAAAAATAAATGTCCCAAAATCGCACTAAACGGATATAAATTGCTATAAAACGCTTTAAATTAACTACTTTGTGATGTTTGTAACTCCTATAACGAGTGAAAAGATGACCGGAGAAATATAACAGGCTAAACTAACGCTTGGAACAGGAGAGGGTCGGTGTCTTCCACGCGCGTTACGCAGCTCCCAAAGAATGACTAGCTTCAGAGTTTTTTCATTTGTAGGGCCTGTGAACGCGCAATCGAGCCCGTTGGAATCGTCATCACGTAAAGGCATCCAGGGGAAGACGTAAGAAGTGTCCGTATAGTCATAGCAACGACAGTGCCCTTTTAACTGACTTCAGAAAAGTGGCCAACATTTCTCAAATCTGACTCCATGTCAGGGAAATTGCTGTAGAATGGGCTCTGTTCCACTTAGAGACAAAATTTCAACTCCTATAGAAACTATAGACTGTTTTCCATCCAATAATAATAATAATATGCATATTGTACGATCAAGGATTTTGTGGGAAGCCGTTTAAAAAATTAGCCACATTAGCATAAATAGTCTAAACAGCGCCCCCATCCCCAACAGGTTAAGGCTTATTTGAGAGGCTGTATCATCTCCTATCAGACTGCCAGGAGTAGGCAAAACAAGGGAAAATTGGTAGAACTGGAGGGACAAATTCACTTACTGGATAGGGAGAATGCTAGACATCCATCTATGGAGAAACATAAAAAAATACCTCTTTAAAATTTGAATGTAATCAGACTCTCTCAGCTAAAATTGCTAAATCTTTTCTCTACGCCAAGCAAAAATATTTTGAGTTTGGTGACAAACCACACAAATTACTCGCCAGACAACTTCGAAAAATTGTGAGTGACCGAATGATTCACAAAGTTAAGTCTGCATCTGGGGAATTACTCTCTTCCCCCAAAGACATCAATGACAGATTCCGTCAGTTTTATGAGACTCTATATACATCTAAAGCCGATTCTAACCCCTTAATTATGCAAAACTTTTTGGATGACTGTAATCTTCCTGCCCTGAACCAGGAATATTCTAACTTCCTGAATAAGGAAATATCTCTTGAAGAAATTCGAGAAACAATCAAAACTCTAAAGAGTGGCAAGACCCCGGGCCCAGATGGATACCCGGGTGAATTCTATAAAACATTCAGCAACATGCTCTCTCCCTACCTGCACAAAATGTTGGTTCAGTCCAGAGAGGATGGAGCTCTCCCATCTACTTTGGATGAAGCATTCATTACAGTTATACATAAGAAGGGTAAAGATCCGGAAGAGGTAGGGTCGTACAGACCAATATCCCTCCTCAATACAGACCAAAAGATTTTAGCAAAAACCCTGGCTAACAGGCTTAGCACTTTAATTGGCAAACTGGTCCATTCGGACCAGACCGGCTTTATCCCGAACAGAAACTCATTCTTCAATCTCAGGCGCCTCTTCAACATTATGTATTCTCAGAGGTTACCAAACATGGACCTTGCCGTTATATCTCTTGACGCCGAGAAGGCTTTTGACCAATTTGAGTGGTCCTATCTATTCAAAGTCCTACAGAAATTTAATATTGGAGATGGGTTCATAAATTGGATCCAGCTTTTATATAGGAACCCCTGTGCGAGAATACTCACTAACCAATCATTGTCGCCCCGATTTAACCTCTACAGAGGGACAAGGCAGGGTTGTGCGCTGTCGCCTATGCTCTTCGCCCTAATCATTGAACCTCTCGCTCAGACGATTAGATCTGATGCAGCAATACACGGCTATAATACTAAAGATACTCTAAATAAGATTTCCCTATACGCAGATGACATTCTCCTCTATGTAACAGAACCCCAAGCTAGTATTCCAGCTATTCTTGATGTGATTAATTTGTTTGGTACCTTCTCGGGATACAGAATAAATTGGAACAAGAGTGAATTAATGCCCATACGGTTACAAAACACCTCCTGGCTAGAACATCTTCCACTTAAGTTATCTTCAGAAAAATTTACCTATCTAGGAATTGTAGTTACCAAACAATATTCCTTACTATTTAAAGAGAATTTCCCCTCGCTGATGCAAAAACTAAAAACAAACATACAATTTTGGAGAACTCTCCCAATTTCTCTGCTCGGAAGAATTAATGCCATTAAAATGGTTTTCCTCCCACAACTGCTCTACCTATACCAGAACATCCCAGTATTCATACCTAAATCCTTTCATAAACAACTGGACTCAATTATCAATCCTTTCATCTGGGATTATAAAACACACAGGATAGGTAAAAAACACCTCTGCAAATCCAAGATGGAAGGAGGATTGTCTCTCCCAAATTTTATATTTTATTATTGGGCCGCTAACCTCTGTGCGGTTACGTTTTTGCTGGATGACGCACGTCCGTCACCCACCTGGCTTAGTATGGAGCGTGAGGAGTGTCACCCCTTCTCTATTGGTGCTGTGATTTTGTCGCCTGTCAATCTGGAGAGGTCACTTTATCGTAACAGTCCTATTATACATTGCACAGTCCGAATCTGGAAGCAAATTAAAACCCACTTTGAGCTTAGACCAATGTCATTCATGCTCCCTGTTGCCAGGAACCCCTCCTTTGCCCCCTCCAACCTTGATAACACCTTTGAGCAATGGGGAGAGTTGGGGATAAGTACCATAGGGGATTTATATATAGAAGGGACCTTTGCTTCCTTTGAGTTGCTGAGGGAAACTTATAATCTTCCCAGAAATAACTTTTTCAGATACCTACAAATCAGAGACTATGTTAGGAAACACCTCCCAACATTTGGGAACGCTAAGCCTTCCATGTTTGACGGATGCATAAAAACATCCCCCACCTCAGACAAACTGATATCTCGTTTATATGACTCTTTTCAATCGGTTAGCACACCCTCTACAGAGGCCATTAAGGCAAAATGGGAGGAAGAACTAGGGACTGACATTTCGATGGCAGACTGGGAAGATAGCTTGGAGTATATCCACACCTGCTCCATTAACTCCAGACATCGGCTCATACAATTCAAGGTATTACACAGATTACACTATTCCAAAACCAAACTGCATAGGATATTTCCTGATACATCCCCTTTGTGTGATAAATGTCAGGCTGCACAGGGTACACTTCTCCACTGCTTTGCCCTATGCTCTAGCTTGCATGGTTACTGGTGTGGAATTTTTAGGATCCTCTCTGAAGTTCTGGAGACTTCAATTGACCCAGACCCGCTTCTGATAATCCTGGGAGTGTCTGATTCCCTAATCGGACTAACCAACCCCCAAAAACAACTCATCTCTTACAGTCTCATTTCGGCAAAAAAACTAATCTTGTTGTTCTGGAAAAAGAGGGAAGCGCCCACTACCAAATTATGGCTCAGCGAATTGGCAAACACTGTACACTTAGAAAGGATTAGATACATTCTGAACAATAAATTATTAACATTTGATCAGATCTGGCAGCCTTTCCTCTCTTACTTGGACCATTCGGCGCTGTGAATTTGTACTTTTTAACGCACTCTCAATTGTAATATTTTAATCCACCTCTGGGCAGCATGTGCTGGCACCGCCACCCGAGCAGCGGGGAGGGGTATAAGGGGAAGGGATAAAGGGGGGGAGGGATAAAGGGGGGGAATAAGGGGGGGTGACACCCACCCTCTTTCTTTCTACCTGTCCTTGTTTTGTATGTCTTGTTTTGTAATAATTGTTTTGTACCCAGAACTCTGGATCTTTTTATTTCTGTCTGCTCTTTTATGTTTAGTTAAAAATTGTATACCTGCCTTTCATACCTATACACCATTCCTGTGTGTGTTCAATAAAAAAAATATTTGAACAAAAGGGAATACTTTCGTTTTTTTTAACCTACTCCACATTTTGTGAAATAAACATTGTAGAACATTTCCCAAATGAATAAACAATAAAAAAATAAGAGTGCTTATGTCTTCACATCCCAGAGTTAATGTTCGGTGGAAAGACCTTTGTCAGAAATTACAGCTATGAATCATTTTGAATTTTGAAGATTCTACCAACTTTGCACAACTTTTAGGGCAACATTTATTCACCGCTTTTTTTTTCAAAAAAAATTGCTCAAGCTCAGTAAATTTGGTTGGGAGACATTGATGGACAGCAATATTCATAAATAAAACTATCCCAGGGTAAGGTATTTAGAAGACTGAGGCAGGGTTTAATTGAACTTTTTACCTGGGCTTTGCTCCTTTCATATATATTTTGATAATTACAGACTCCACAGTCCCTGTTGATCAAACTCTCTGTATTTTCAAGTATAGTGGTAGTAGCATCATGTTATGGGTATGCTTGTCAACGGCAGGGACTGGGGAGTTTGTCAGGATCAAAAGAAATATGAAAGCCCAGATAAAAAGTTAGAGGAAACCCTGCCTCAGTCTTCTGAATCCCTAACTCTGGGATAGAGTTGTATTTTTCAGCAGGACAATTGCACACATTTCAAGGACAAAGACACGCCATAATGACGTTCCAGTGTTCCTGAATGGTCCAGTTCCAGTTCTGACATAAATTGGCCTGAAAATCAGAAGCAAGTTAAATTGCTGTTCATGACTCCCCACCAAATGTATGAGCTTGAGCAATTTTGTCAACAACCTGTTGCCCTAAAAGTTGTGCAAAGTTGGTTGAATGTTATTCAAAATGATTCAAAGCTGTAATAGATACAAAAGGTGGTTCCAGTATTAACTCTGGCGTGTGAAGACATACACAATCAAGACATCTTCGTGTTAGTTTTTCTTCATTTGGAAAAAGTTCTATACTTTTTTCTTTACTTTAGAAATGTGGAGTAGGTTGTGTAAGTCGGTAGGACAAAAATCTAATTTAATAAACGTTTTGATTTAATTTTAAGGCAGCAAAATGTGAAGACTGTGCAAGGGGTGTTCAGACTTTCACTAGGCACTGTATGCAAGCTGGACGCTATTTGTGGCTCATTATAACTTCGTGGAGGGTCTGAGTACACTCAATTACACAGGACGAATGGGAGCTTTCACACTCCAGCGATGCCCAAGAGCTTGGCTCACTGTCACAGCTTCGCATGCCACCGGGGCAGGGGTGTGAGGGACAACCGCGGCCCTTTTTCTAGGCTACCGACCGTGGGCCTTTTTCTCGATTCAAACAGGGAAAAAAAGAACGAGTGCCCAAAAACAACTGGATGCTCAACTTTAGTTCTTTCTTGACCCCACTTTAAAACTCTGTGTTAGTTCTTCAACTACAATATAAATTCAAATAGACTCACCCGTTTTATTTGTAGGATATGAATTTGTCTCAGTACAGTAGCACCTTATAATTTCCATTCGTTGCAATAACATAAGGGTGAAGTTACAGTAGCGTTCTGCTCACCATTTTGTCTAACCCTGTTGCCACAACACACAAATGCGTCTCACCCGCAACACTATCTACAGTACAATAGGGATACCGAGCCAGTTGTACAACTGAATGCATTCAACCGAAATGCGTCTTCCACATTTAGCCCAACCCCTCTGAATCACAGAGGTGCGGGGGGACTGCCTTAATCGACGTCCATGGTGCCCGGGGAGCAGTTGTTGTTGGGGGTTAATTGTCTTGCTCAAGGGCAGAATGGCAGATTAACCCCTAGGCACAGTCCCAATATCATCCCTTATAGTGGTAATGTACAGGTAACATTACAACAACATTCTGACAATGTTCCATCTAACCCTGTGTCCTTTATCTCCACTTGTATTCAGGGCTTCCTAATTATCTAATGGGCTGTGATGTGATAGGTTGTGTCTAGGGTTCACTCTGGCCCTCAGGGACCCGATACTGACACCCAAGATGGAGAGAAAAGCTCCCGCCTGTCTGTCCACAGACAGCCGCCCCCAGGTGTGTGAAAAATAATAGTCTCAGGACCCTGTGTCCCCTCTAGCACCCTTCAATCCTGGTGCCTCTCATACTCTCCTGGCCCTGACCTCTGACCCTGACTGGCTGGAAGGATGCACTTTCCTCCTCCTAATCTTAAATCGTCCAGATAGAACTGATGCTTTAAAAGTCTCAGTTGAACAACAGTACATGAGTTGTGCTGTATGTATGGAGCTGGATTACATCAATCACTGTTAAAATATTTTTGCCCCACATACAGCAGGGACGTTACCAGGACTTGACAAATGATTTTGGGTCAGCCCCGAATCTTTTGCCTTGCTGTGATGGTGTAAAACAAATTGTGTCGACTATCTGCATCACTTAGTTCATAGACATGTGGTTACATTAAACCCCTGAAATCATCCAACTGTTATAATCGGGGGTAGTGCTGCCGGTACACAGCGGAGCGACTCACGGCTACTTCTCAATATGTTGCTATGTCTCGCAAGATCGCTTAATGATTAATTAGTATTCTACATAACAAACTAAATATAATAGAATCGGTAATGTTAGGCTACTGCTATACAAAAAAACGCCACAAAATTTCGATTGACAATTTAGGATGATTGTGATGAAATGTGGAATTTTTTTCTCATGCGGACAGAAGTCAACAGCACTTTGATTAAAACAAAATAATGTTTAACTCCATCTGCTCTAAAATTCGATTAAAAACTTCTTATGGCCGTTAACGGGATCGACTTGACAACAGCCAGTGAAAGTGCAGGGCGCCAAATTCAAACAACAGAAATTAAAATTCCTCAAACATACAAGTATTTTACACCATTTTAAAGATAAATACAGAAATACTCATAACAAACATTGATAAAAGATACAAGTATTATACATGGAACTTTAGATCAACTTCTCCTTAATGCAACCGCTGTGTCAGATTTCAAAAAAACTTTACGGAAAAATCACACCATGCTATAATCTGAGTACAGCGCTCAGAGCCGAAACAAGCCATACAGATATCCGCCATGTTGTGGAGTCAACAGAAGTCAGAAATAGTATTATAAATATTCACTTACCTTTGATGATCTTCATCAGAATGCACTCCCAGGAATCCCAGTTCCACAATAAATGTTTGTTTTGTTCAATAACTTCTTGCGAATATAGGGGGTGCTGTTTCGACTTAGCATAAATCGGTCTCCAGATTAAACGGCTTCCTACTCAATTCTTGCTCGTACAATATGCATATTATTATTATTATTGGATAGAAAACACTCTCTAGTTTCTATAGCCGTTGGGATTTTGTCTCTGAGTGAAACAGAACTCCTTCTACAACACTTTTCATGACAGGGAGTGAGATTTCAGAAATCTTGGCCCCTGTTCCCAGGTCAGTTGTAAGGTCCCTGTAAATGCTATGGAGAATAAAACACCAAAGACCGGAAGTACATTTCTTTTCGTCTCTGCGCCTGACGCACGATGGACATCGGACTTGCCTCCTTCCAAGCTGTTGTTTAGCCAGTAATATTTCTCCGGTCATGTTTTTACTCGTTATAGGTGTTAAAAACATCATAAGGTAGTTAATTTGAACCGTTTTATAGCAATTTATATCCGTTTAGGGCGATTTTATGGCATTTCTGTGTGACGCACTTCGAGGAGCTGGGCACTTTTCGAGTGCATGGTGAACGTTAGTGGCCATTTCGACGGGACAAGAGGACATCTTTCGACCAAAAGACGATTAGACCCAAGAAAGGATTCTTTGACCAAGATTCTGATGGAAGAACAGCTCATAGTAAGAACTATTTATGATGATAAATCGTGTTTCTGTCGAAAAATGTTAAACGCTTATGCCGCCATTTTGTTTGGTGTAGCTTCGCTTGGCGCAACCTGTATTGAAAAGTAAGGATAATTACAAAAATGTAATTCAGCGATTGCATTAAGAACTAAATTGTCTATCAATCGCTGTCCACCCTGTATTTTTCTGTCAAGTTTATGAGTATTTATGTATAAGACTAGATCACTGTCTAATATGGCGCCCGACATTTTCTGACGAGCTTGGCTACTTTTCTCATTGTCTAACCACGATTTTGGTGGCTAAATATGCACATTTTCGAACAAACTCTATATGTATGTTGTAATATGATGTTACAGGAGTGTCATCTGAAGAATTCTGAGAAGGTTAGTGAAAAAATTAATACATTTTGGTGGTGATAATGCTATCGCTTTTTTTGCCGTGAATCAATGCTGGGGTAATGTTTGCACATGTGCTATGGTAATATAACGATTTATTGTGTTTTCGCTGTAAGACACTTAGAAAATCTGAAATATTGTCTGGATTCACAGGATCTGTGTCTTTCAATTAGTGTACGCTGTGTATTTTTAAGAAATGTTTTATGATTAGTAATTAGGTAATACATGTTGCTCTCTGTATTTTTTCTAGTCGAGTTGTGATGGTGGGTGCAATTGTAAACTATGATTTATACCTGAAATATGCACATTTTTCTAACAAAACCTATCCTATACCATAAATATGTTATCAGACTGTCATCTGATGAGGTTTTTTCTTGGTTAGTGGCTATCAATATCTTTATTTGGCCGAATTGGTGATAGCTACTGGTGTTGAGAAAAAATGGTGGACAAAGAAAAATTGTGATTTTTGCTAACGTGGTTAGCTAATAGATTTACATATTGTGTCTTCCCTGTAAAACATTTAAAAAATCAGAGATGATGGCTTGAATCACAAGATCTGTATCTTTCATTTGGTGTCTTGGACTTGTGATTGAATGATATTTAGATGCTACTATTTAATTGTGACGCTATGCTAGCTATGCTATTCAGCTTTTTTACTGGTGGGGGAGGTGGGGGGTGCTCCCGGATCCGGGTTTCTGAGGCAGTAGAAGTTCAATAACCTCCATAATTGTCACGTTCGTCCATTTCTTCCTCCTCCTCGGATGAGGAGAGGCGAGAAGGATCGGACCAAAATGCAGCGTAGGTGGAATACATGATGAAATTTATTTAAACAAGACGACGAACACGAAGAACACTTGAATAACTACAAAACAATAAACGATGTGAACAAACCTGAACTAGAGAACATAACGTACTAACAGGAACGAACACATACACGAACGAAAACGAAACAGTCCCGTGTGGTGCGACATACAGAGACACAGGAACAATCACCCACAAACAAACAGTGAGAACAGCCTACCTTAATATGGTTCTCAATCAGAGGAAACGTAAAACACCTGCCCCTGATTGAGAACCATATCAGGCAAATACAATTAACCCAACATAGAAACACATAACATAGAATGCCCACCCAGCTCACGTCCTGACCACTTAAACACATACTAAACAAAGGAAATAAGGTCAGGAACGTGACAGTACCCCCTCCCCTCAAGATGCGGACTCCGGCCGCAAAACCTGAACCTATAGGGGAGGGTTTGGGTGGGCATCTGTCCACGGTGGCGGCTCTGGCTCTGGACGTTGTCCCCACCCCACCATAGTCAATCCCCGCTTCTGTAGCCTCCTCCCAATGGCCACCCTCCAAATTAACCCACCTGGATTAAGGGACAGCACCGGACTAAGGGGCAACACCGGGATGAGGGGCAGCTCCGGACTGAGGGGCAGCTCCGGACTGAGGGGCAGCTCCGGACTGAGGGGCAGCTCCGGACTGAGGGGCAGCTCCGGACTGGCTGACGGCTCTGGCTGCTCATGGCTGGCTGACGGCTCTGGCTGCTCATGGCTGGCTGACGGCTCTGGCTGCTCATGGCTGGCTGACGGCTTTGGCTGCTCATGGCTGGCTGACGGCTCTGGCTGCTCATGGCTGGCTGACGGCTCTGGCTGCTCCTGTCTGGCGGAAGGCTCTGGCTGCTCCTTTCTGGCGGAAGGTTCTGGCGGCTCCTGTCTGGCAGACGGCTCTAGCGGCTCCTGTCTGGCGGACGGCTCTAGCGGCTCCTGCCTGGCGGGACAAACGGGCGGCTTTGAAGGCTCAGGACAGACGGGCGGCCTTGAAGGCTCAGTACAGACGGGCAGCGCAGGCGGCGTTTGGCAGACGGACAGCTCAGATGGCGTTGGGCAGACGGGCAGTTCAGGCGCCGCTGGGCAGACGGCAGACTCTGGCCGGCTGAGGCGCACTGTAGGCCTGGTGCGTGTTGCCGGAACTGGAGGTACCGGGCTAAGGACACGCACCTTAAGGCTAGTGCGGGGAGCAGCAACAGGACGCACAGGACTCTGGAGGCGCACAGGAGGCTTGGTGCGTGGTACCGGAACTGGAGGTACTGGGCTGGAGACACTCACCACAGGGCTAGTGCGTGGAGGAGGAACAGGGCTCTGGAGACGCACAGGAGGCTTGGTGCGTGGTGCCGGAACTGGTGGTACCGGGCTGAAGACACGCACCATAGGGCTAGTGCGTGGAGGAGGAACAGGGCTCTGGGGACGCACAGGAAGCCTGGTGCGTGGTGTAGGCACTGGTGGTACTGGGATGGGGCGGGGAGGTGGCGCCGGATATACGGGCCATGCAGGCGTACTGGCTCCCTTGAGCACTTAGCCTGCCCAACCTTACCTGGTTGTATGCTCCCCGTAGCCCGACCAGTGCGGGGAGGTGGAATAACCCGCACTGGGCTGTGTAGGCGAACCGGGGACACCATGCGTGAGGCTGGTGCCATGTATGCCGGCCCGAGGAGACGCACTGGAGACCAGACGCGTTGATCCGGCTTCATGGCACCTGGCTCAATACTCAATCTAGCCCTGCCAGTGCGGGGAGGTGGAATAACCCGCACCGGGCTATGCACACGTACAGGAGACACAGTGCGCTCTACCGCATAACACGGTGTCTGCCCGTACTCTCCAAAGTAAGATCGGGAAGTTGGCGCAGGTCTCCTACCTGACTTCGCCACACTACCCTTTTGCCCCCCCCCCCCCCCCCCCCCAGAAAATGGGCTTGACTAAAACCTGAACAAACCTGAACTAGAGAACATAACGTACTAACAGGAACGAACACATACACGAACGAAAACGAAACAGTCCCGTGTGGTGCGACATACACAGACACAGGAACAATCACCCACAAACAAACAGTGAGAACAGCCTACCTTAATATGGTTCTCAATCAGAGGAAACGTAAAACACCTGCCCCTGATTGAGAACCACATCAGGCAAATACAATTAACCCAACATAGAAACACAAAACATAGAATGCCCATCCAGCTCACGTCCTGACCACTTAAACACATACTAAACAAAGGAAATAAGGTCAGGAATGTGACAATAATTTATGTTCAAAAACCTCCTTTTTGTTCGCGCGTTTAGTTCCAAAATCCAAATTGATGACGCCCAGGTCATACGAAAAGTAAAAAAATTCCATTACAGTTCGTAGAAACATGTCAAACAATGTATAGAATCAATCTTTATGTTTTTAGGATGTTTTTAACATAAATCTTCAATAATTTTTCAACCAGAGAATTCCTTTGTTTTCAGAAATGCGATGGAACGCAGGCTGCTCTCACGGGAGCGCGCCTGGTTCAGCTCATGCCAGACACCTGACTCAAAGAGCTCTCGTTCCCTCATTCCTCACAGTAGAAGCATCAAACAAGGTTCTAAAGACTGTTGACATCTAGTGGAAGCCTTATGAAGTGCAATATGACACAAAGACACTGTATATTGGATAGGCAAACCTACAAACCTCAGATTTCCCACTTCCTGGTTGGATTTCTTCTCAGGTTTTTGCCTGCCATATGAGTTGTGTTATACTCACAGACATCATTCAAACAGTTTTAGAAACTTCAGAGTGTTTTCTATCCAAATCTACTAATAATATGCATATCTTAGCTTCTGGGACTGAGTAGCAGGCAGTTTACTCTGGGCACCTTATTCATCCAAGCTACTCAATACTGCCCCCAGCCATAAGAAGTTTTAAACAGGCTACTTAACCCACATCATCCAAAAAGATCAAAATGCGTATTTCCATGAAACTGATTGGGATCAAATGGTTGGCAGGCATTCAGTATGGACGATTCACGTTCTCAAGCCGCCCTCTACCGGTGGCACCATAGTGGTTCCCTAAAGGGTGATAAGCCCAGTCATTCTGGATGGATGCTAACTACTGTTGAGGCTCAATTACACTATAGACCCTGGAAATATGATGACGTTGCTAAATTAGTCAAATAAATTAGTAGAAAACAACTTTGCTAGCATTATCATTTTGTCAAATTTACTTTAGACAGACGGCAATGTTGTCATTAACTGGCAAAGTTAGTCAAAAATAGCTAGCAATGCTAAAGTTAGCTAGCTAAAATCTAGAGGCCTCCCCTTAATCTTAGTTAGCTAACGTTATACAGCATCTAAAGTCAATCTAGCAATTTCACAATGATGACAGAAAGTTGTTCTACTAACTATTTGCCTCCTTTTGAATGTCATTGTATTTCCAAGCCACTGAAATGCACTTTTGATTAAATCTTCATCAGTAGTCATTGATGATCGATTGAGTACGAATGTTCAAAACAATAGTGTGATGAAACGTATAATCCATGAATATGGCCAATATACTAAGGCTAAGAGCGAACCATGAAACAAGCAAAGCGTCAATACACGATTAAGATTGAATCCTACTACACCGGCTCTGACGCTCGTCAGATGTGGCAGGGCTTGAAAACTATTATGGACCAAAAAGGGAAAAACAGACACGAGCTGCCCAGTGACGCGAGCCTACCAGACGAGCAAAATGCCTTTCATGCTCTCTTCGAGGCAAGCAACACTGAAGCATGCACCAGCACCAGCTGTTCTGGAAGACTGTGTGATATCGCTTTTGGTAGCCGATGTGAGCAAGACCTTTAAACATGTCAACATTCACAAAGCCGCAGGGCCAGACGGATTACCAGGACGTGTACTCAAAGCATGCGCGGACCAACTGGCAAGTGTCTTCACTGACATTTTCAACCTCTCCCTGACCGAGTCTGTAATACCTACATGTTTCAAGCAGACCACCATAGTCCCTGTGCCCAAGGAAGCAAAGGTAACCTGCCTAAATGATTTCCGCCACATAGCACTCACGTCGGTAGCCATGAAGTGCTTTGAAAGGCTGGTCATGGCTCACATCAACAGCGTCCTCCCGGATACCCTAGACCCCCTCCAATTCGCATACCGCACCAACAGATCCACAGATGATGCAATCTCAATCGCACTCCACACTGCTCTTTCCCACCTGGACAGAAGGAACACCTATGTGAGAATGTTGTTCATTGACTACAGCTTAGCATTCCACACCATAGTGCCCACGAAGCTCATCACTAAGCTAAGGACCCTGGGACTAAATACCTCCCTCTGCAACTGGATCCTAGATTTCCTGATTGGATCTGGGGCCCCTCAGGGGTGTGTACTTAGACCCCTCCTGTACTCCCTGTTCACCCACGACTGCGTGGCCAAACACGACTCCAACACCATCATTAAGTTTGCTGACGACACAACAGTGTAGGCCTGATCATCAACAACAATGAGCCGGCCTTTAGGGAGGAGGTCAGAGAACTGGCAGTGTGATGCCAGGACAACAACCTCTCCCTCAATGTGAGCAAGACAAAGGAGCTGATCCCGGACTACAGGAAAAGGTGGGCCGAACAGGCCCCCATTAACGTTGACGGGGCTGTAGTGGAGCGGGTTGATTGTTTCAAGTTCCTTGGTGTCCACATCACCAACAAACTATCATGGTCCAAACACACCAAGACAATTGTGAAGAGGGCACGACAACACCTTTTCCCCCTCAGGAGACTGAAAAGATTTGGCATGGGTCCCCAGATCGTCAAAGAGTTTTACAGCTGCACCATTGAGAGCATCCTGAACCGGTTGCATCACCGCCTGGTATGGCAGCTGCTCAGCATCTGACCACAAGGCGCTAAAGAGGGTAGTTCGTACCACCCAGTACATCACTTGGGCCAAGCTTCCTGCCATCCAGGACCTATATACTAGGTGGTGTCAGAGGAAAGCCCCAAAAATTGCCACAAGACTGCTGAACAACTAATCAAATGCTGCTACTCGCTGTTTATCTATGCATAGTCCTACCTCCATGTACAAATTATCTCGACTAACCTGTACCCCCGCACATTGACGCGGTACCGGTACCCCCTGTATATAGCCTCGTTATTGTTATTTTATTGTGTTACTTTTTATAATTTTTTACTTTAGTTTATTTGCAAAATAATTGTATTAACTCATTCTTGAACTGCACTGTTGGTTAATGGATTGTAAGTAAGCATTTCACGGTAAGGTCTACACTTGTTGTATTAGGCGCATGTGACAAATAAAGTTTGATTTGTTATTTAAGCACGAACCAACACGGAGTGCCTGGATACAGCCATTAGCCGCGGTATATTCGCCATACACCACAAACCCCCGATTGTCACGCCCTGACCTTAGAGATCCTTTAAATTCTCTATTTGGTAGGTCAGGGTGTGACTAGGGTGGGAAATCTATGTTTATATTTCTTTGTTGGCCGAGTATGGTTCCCAATCAGAGGCAGCTGTCTATCGTGGTCTCTGATTGGGGATCATACTTAGGCAGCCCTTTTTCCCACCTTCAGTTGTGGGATCTTGTCTTTGTTTGTTGCATGGGTTGCACTCCTAAGCTTTTCGTTCGTTGAGTTGTTTATTGTTTTTTTGGTGGAACATTTTAATAAAGAAAATGTACACCTACCACGCTGCACCTTGGTCTCATTCGAACGGCGAACGTTACACCGACGTTATTGCTATTATAAATTTGTTACAAACGTAATTAGAACAGTCAAAATAAATGCTTTTTCATACCCGTAGTACACAGTCTGACATACCACGGCCTTCCACTTTATAACCACCCCGTTTATGATCTAAAATAACTTTATACAATAGGCTACACGTTGGTAGGAACTTTCCTCCAGAAATGATGAGATAATAATAATTAGAAAAATTGCTCCAGGAGGCTACCTAAAATAATAACACAACACCGCTGGTTAGAATGAATGTAAAGCAATTGCCATGTGTGGTCAACAGATAATTCCAGCACCATTTTGATTGGGACAGCGTCATTGTGCTGCTTTGAGACGAGCATGGGAACTCGTCTTGATAAATCAATCAATGTCTTTGTTTTGACATTTGAATATTTGGTTACAATTAGGCTGTGTTAGCTAGAAATGTTAGCTAAGTTGAGGTGAGTGCTCGTGATCACTAGTCTAGCAATTGAAAGCAATGCAGATCTTCTGTACACACACACATTAGGCCTATTGTCACGTGCGCTCCCTCTCCGGTCTCCAGGTCACCAGGCTGCTCATTATGGCGCAAACCCGTCCCAATCGTTACGGGCATCAGCGCCTTATGACACTCTGGTCTGGACTCCATCACCTCCTTGATTACCTGCCCTAGATATGTCACTCCCTTTTGTTCCTTCCCCAGACGTCATTGTTTCTGTTTCATGTCTGTCTGCTGTTCGAGTTTCTTATTTTGTATTATGTTCCGTTTATTTATTAAAACACTCACTCCCTGAGCTTGCTTCCCGACTCTCAGTGCAAATCATTACACCTATAGCCTACCTGATGAGCCTCCCTGATCTTTTCTTGAACTTTCCAATCCTTTTCTGATGCATCTCAGTCCCTGAGCCTACTGATGCAAATATACATTTGTACACTTTTCCCATAAGCTATTCAAGTAATTTGCTATATTTTATAATTGGTTACAAAGGTCATAAGGCCATCATTTCAATAACCATATAGCTGAAACGACTAGCCTATTGGCTTCGGTGACTTATGAATGTATTTTCTAGTAGCAGTAGGCCTACCTCATACACAATTACTTCATATGGGGTTACGGACCATAATCCATTCGATGAATAATAAGAAGTGTTGATTATTTGGCCTTTTGGAAAGCACAGCACATGGAAGAAAACATAGTGCCTCATGGCAAATATCAAACAGCTGATTTTTTGTTGTTGTTGTGCCTGTCAATGTGGCTGTCAATGAACAGCAAGCCACAGCTAAAAGGTCTTTTGCAATATTTCAAAATACAATTGTGGGAAAAAACAGTTTGGATAAGTGAGTGTCACTGGAAAGTTGGTTGTGTCACGTTCCTGACCTGTTTTCCTTTGTTTTGTATTCATTTTAGTTGGTCAGGGCGTGAGTTGGGTGGGTTTGTCTATGTTTTGTATTTCTATGTGGGGTTTTGTGTTCGGCCTGGTATGATTCTCAATTAGAGACAGGTGTGTATTGTTTGTCTCTAATTGAGAGTCATACAAAGGCAGCCAGGGTTTCACTGGTGTTTTGTGGGTGTTTGTTCCTGTGTCCTCACAGGACAGTTGAAGGTTAGTCACGTTTGTTGTTTTGTAGTTTGTAGTGTCTTGTTTGCTGTTTGTTCATTAAAAGATGGCTTATTTCCCTCAATCCGCATCTTGGTCCTATCCATGCTCCTCCTCGTTAAAGGGGGAGAACAACATTGACTGCCTTTACAGAAACACCCACCACAACAGGACCAAGCGGATTGAGGAGAGAGAACAAGAACTAAAGCAATGGAGAGAAGAGGAATGGAGTTGGGAGCAAATTTTCAATGGAGAAGGACCCTGGGCTAAGGTTGGTGTGAATCGCCGCTCTCGGGAGGAGAGGAAGGCAGCCACAGCCCAGGAGCGCAGGTATGAGGGTACGCGGCTAGCACGGAAGCCCGAGAGGCTCACCCAAAAATTTCTTGGGGGGGGGGCTAAAGGGGAGTGTGGCGAAGCCGGGTTGGATACCTGAGCCAACTCCCCGGGCTTGCCGTGGAGTAAGAGGGCGTCGTACTGGTCAGACACCGTGTTATGCGGTGAAGCGCACGGTGTCCCCAGTACGCGTGCTTAGCCCAGTGCGGGCTATTCCACCTTGCCGCACTGGGAGGGCTAGGTTGGGCATCGAGCCGGATGCCATGAAGCCGGCCCAACGTATCTGGCCTCCAGTACGTCTCCTCGGGCCGGCGTACATGGCACCAGCCTTACAGGTGGTGTCCCCGGTTCGCCTGCATAGCTCAGTGCGGGCTATTCCACCTCGCCGCACTGGCAGGGCTACGGGGTCCATTCAACCTGGTAAGGTTGGGGAGGCTCGGTGCTCAAGAGCACGTGTCCTCCTTCACGGTCCGGTATATCCGGCGCCACCTTCCCACCCCAGCTCAGTACCACCAGTGCCTACACCACGCACCAGGCTTCCAGTGCATCTCCAGAGCCCTGTTCCTCTTCCACGTACTCTCCCTATGGTGCGTGTCTCCAGCCCGGTGCCTCCAGTTCCGGCACCACGCACCAAGCCTCCTGTGCATCTCCAGAGCCCTGGACGCACTGTTCCTTCTCCCCGCACTCGCCCTGAGGTGCGTGCCCTCAGCCCGGTACCTCCAGTTCCGGTACCACGCACCAGGCCTAGAGTGCGCCACGAGAGTCCAGTGTGCCCTGTTCCTGTTCCCCGCACTCGCCCTGAGGTGCGTGCCCTCAGCCCGGTACCTCCAGTTCCGGTACCACGCACCAGGCCTATAGTGCGTCTCAGCCGGCCAGAGTCTGCCGTCTGCCCAGCGGTGCCTGAACGGCCCGTCTGCCCAGCTCCGTCTGAGCCATCTGTCTGCCCAGCGCCGTCTGAGCCATCTGTCTGCCCAGCGCCGTCTGAGCCATCTGTCTGCCCAGCGCCGTCTGAGCCATCTGTCTGCCCAGCGCCGTCTGAGCCATCTGTCTGCCCAGCGCCGTCTGAGCCATCTGTCTGCCCAGCGCCGTCTGAGCCATCTGTCTGCCCAGCGCCGTCTGAGCCATCTGTCTGCCCAGCGCCATCTGAGTCAGCCGTCTGCCCAGCGCCATCTGAGTCAGCCGTCTGCCCAGCGCCATCTGAGTCAGCCGTCTGCCCAGCGCCATCTGAGTCAGCCGTCTGCCCAGCGCCATCTGAGTCAGCCGTCTGCCACGAGCCATTAGAGCCGCCCGTCAGTCAGGAGCCGCTAGAGCCGTCCGTCAGTCAGGAGCTGCCAGAGACGCCCGCCAGTCAGGAGCTGCCAGAGACGCCCGCCAGTCAGGAGCTGCCAGAGACGCCCGCCAGTCAGGAGCTGCCAGAGACGCCCGCCAGTCAGGAGCTGCCAGAGACGCCCGCCAGTCAGGAGCTGCCAGAGACGCCCGCCAGTCAGGAGCTGCCAGAGACGCCCGCCAGTCAGGAGCTGCCAGAGACGCCCGCCAGTCAGGAGCTGCCAGAGACGCCCGTCAGTCAGGAGCTGCCCGACAGTCCGGAGCTGCCGTACAGTCCGGAGCTGCCCTACAGTCCGGAGCTGCCGTACAGTTCGGAGCTGCCCTACAGTCCGGAGCTGCCCTACAGTCCGGAGCTGCCACTCAGCCCGGACCTGCCGGAGTCCCTCAGCCAGGACCTGCTGGAGTCCCTCAGCCAGGACCTGCTGCCCCTTATCCCGGTGTTGCCCCTTATCCCGGTGTTGCCCCTTGTCCCGGTGCTGCCCCTTGTCCCGGTGCTGCCCCTTGTCCCGGTGCTGCCCCTTGTCCCGGTGCTGCCCCTTGTCCCGGTGCTGCCCCTTGTCCCGGTGCTGCCCCTTGTCCCGGTGCTGCCCCTTGTCCCGGTGCTGTCCCTTATCCCGGTGCTGCCCCTTATCCCGGTGCTGCCCCTTCATTTAGGTGGGGTTAGTGGGAGGGTGGTCATTGGGAGGGGGATAAAGAAGCGGGGATTGATTATGGTGGGGTGGGGACCTCGTCCACCGCCAGAGCCGCCACCGTGGACAGACGCCCACCCAGACCCTCCCCTAGACTTTGTGCTGGTGCGCCCGGAGTTCGCACCTTAAGGGGGGGGTTCTGTCACGTTCCTGACCTGTTTTCCTTTGTTTTGTATTCATTTTAGTTGGTCAGGGCGTGAGTTGGGTGGGTTTGTCTATGTTTTGTATTTCTATGTGGGGTTTTGTGTTCGGCCTGGTATGATTCTCAATTAGAGACAGGTGTGTATTGTTTGTCTCTAATTGAGAGTCATACAAAGGCAGCCAGGGTTTCACTGGTGTTTTGTGGGTGTTTGTTCCTGTGTCCTCACAGGACAGTTGAAGGTTAGTCACGTTTGTTGTTTTGTAGTTTGTAGTGTCTTGTTTGCTGTTTGTTCATTAAAAGATGGCTTATTTCCCTCAATCCGCATCTTGGTCCTATCCATGCTCCTCCTCGTTAAAGGGGGAGAACAACATTGACTGCCTTTACAGGTTGACTATAATTTCCTCCTCATATTGTAGGCCTAAGATCTGTGTGTCCACTCTTTTCATTGGCCTATGCTATCGGTTGCAATTAAAACATGGGTTGTTCATTTTATTGATCTTCGTAGGTCAATGTCAGAGTTGCGTGTCATTTTGTGTATTATAAAACATATTTGTGTAACTTCTCCAGTTATGTAGAATTGTAATAAATTATTTTAGAAAAGGACATTTTTTTTTTTACTGTACGTAAGGACTGAGACATTGACCTGAATGCACACAATCATGACAGTATTATCTACAGTAATACAGTGTATAACCAGAAAGTATAAATACAGCACCAGTTGACCTGATTTCCCCTCTGTGGCTCGGTGGCTTCTCCTGTTCATTATATTAGATGTTGTCACTCTTGGCATGGATTAGACCTCTCTCTATTGACTCTCCCTTTAGGCATTTCTGCCTGCTATTATTAGAGCAGGATTCAGCATTAACACGCTCATTTCGGTGTTTTCTCACACAAGCACGTGTTTCCCACCTCTTCCGAGGAACAAGTGCTGTATCACTATTCTAAAAATGTCTCTGCCTACGACTGAGGAGTGAAGCGGGAAGGTGTGACAATGTACAATGTATTTCTGGACAAAATGTCAGGAACAAATTGATCCACTTATTCAAGGGAAATTGACAACCGTAGGACTTCAGCATATCAGCCCAATGTTTGTGTTATAACCAGGACAGGAGATTGAGTCGGAGTGTCGTGAGGCCGCCAGAGTTTTGTGTTCCTCCTGTCTCTCTGCCCTAACCTTGACGGCTTAGCTGCGATATGATTGGACAGCTCCTGTGGAGCCCCCAGAACTGGGCTCCGGAAGAGGGACTGTCACAGCGGCAGCCTCAGGAAATCAGGCAAAGCCAGACAAAACCAGGCCAGGTCTGTCTGAGAACAGGAGGTTATCTGATTCTGCTTTAAATTTGTATTAATAGTCTAGTCACTAGCTGCCAATGGGAGCAGTGATAGTCAGATAACACACTGAGTTTGTGATTGTGACAAGATTGGCATCTATAGACTACCTGCTGTCTTCTGCTTAGGTACCATTGTATGTGGCTGTGTGTGTATGTGCGCGTGTGTGGGTGCTCGTGTGTGCTCGCGTCTGTCTCTGTGTGAGCTTGCATGTGTGTAGAGCTATTTGTGGCAGGTCTGGGCTCTCTGGGAACCATTTCTCCATCTGTCGGTTCCATAGAGCTTCGCCCAGTGCAGAGGACAGGCCTAATTTTACCATCAACTGACCCCGTTTCACACTGGCACTATGGAATGCCTGCATACTATTGTGTGTTAGCATCTAACCAGCCCTTTCGCTCTCTCTATGACTCTCTTTCTCTCTCTTTCTCTTTCTCTCTTGCTCTCCACCTCATTCTATCTATCTTATGAGCACACACCACACACGCGCAAAGAATGCATGCACACGCAGGCACACACACACACACACACACTGTCAGTAATGAGACTAGAGAAAGTGCAGGGGATTTAAAAATGTAATTACACAGTGCATTTTTATTTAATTAACCTTATGGATTTAGTGACATTGAGAGACTCAAGAGAATGGAATATAACATTTATGTTATGATTTACACAAGACAGGATTAAATTATAACTATTTTATCACACCTAACTGAGTTTATACTGTTGTAGTCATGCACTGTTTAGTTTATTATGCACTGGTTTGACATTGTAAAACATTGCGATTTGATGAAAAAGAAAACAGACACAATGCCTAACAAGAATGAATTAACCAGTGAGGCATATGGCCATTTTGTTCAGGCATATGGTGGTGTGCCACACTCCACTCTTGCTCAGGGCCTTTCTGGAGCAGGAGAACAGGGGCCATTCATAAGGCTGGGCTAACAAGCCTTGGCACAGGACAGTCAGAGAACAACTGACAATGACTGGGAATGACCCGTTTCCTTCTCCAAGATAGGTCTACCAATGCAGAGCTGAATAAAATATGATACATTTTTTTCTCACTTTTTCAACAAATCTTAATCACAGAACTAATGCTAAGATGCTAATGTTAAAATAATGTTACATACAAGGCATATCATTTTATCCAAAATCAATGAATCCATTATTTTACTAATTAACTCACAAATTGCTAAAACGCTCCAACATCAGGCTTGTATGGACCTCCCAAGTATAATATTATTTAATCAGTCCTTTTACCATACTATTACATCACATTCTCTCTATGCCCCCTCTAGATGACAACATGCACTCATAACACTTATCCTCTCCGTTATATGATCTTTATCCTATAGCCATATGGATCCACAACAGGGGACCAGTGGAGCGGTGACTTTCAGGTTGGGTCCAGCCATGTTGCGTGGCAGTTAGCTGAAACCACGGCAGGGGCCATAGCTGACCGATGTGTCAGCCCTTTTCTCACAGAGGCTTTACACTAATTCACTGCATCCGATCCCGTAGCGGGGCCGCTCAATGGCTCCGATCACTGGCCCCAATGTCCAAATATGTCCCCCATTGTTCCAGGGAGAGAAGCCGGATGTAAAGGATGGTCCGGGAATAGGCGAGGATGCTCAGCAATTGTTTTGGCCTGCTAGTATTTACATGGAGGTCGAAGAGGCGCAATTAACTTTGTGAATTGCGTTTGCAGTGAGTTGCGAATAATTGTCAGGTGTGCGTGTCAATGCTTTGTTAATGCGCTAGTGCGCCACTAAAATCCAATCTCGATGCCAATGATCCAGGATAAACCCATAGATTCACTTTACAAGTCAGGACTTGAGTTCTAGTGGTACTGTCTTTAGTTCACTGCCTTCTGTTTGTGGATGTCACAGCGTGAGGCAACAAAAGTTTCAACATAAATTAACAGAGGGCAAAAACATGGGAGAGAAAGAAATATGCCTTGTCACTAATTTAACATCATCATGTATCATCTCCAGTGCTCATCTTGATAAAATGATTAAAAGAGTTATCAGCTACCATTGTTGTAACGGTCCTGACCTGTTTTATGTTGTTTTTGTATGTGTAATTGGTCAGGGCGTTAGTTTTGGGTGGGCAGTCTATGTTATCTGTTTCTATGTTGGTTTTGGGTTGCCTGGTATGGCTCTTAATTAGAGGCAGGTGGTTTGCATTTTCCTCTAATTAAGAGTCATATTTAGGTAGGGCGTTCTCACTGTTTGTTTGTGGGTGATTGTCTCCTGTGTCCGTGTAATGTATGTACCATACGGGACTGTTTGGCTGTTCGTTTCGTTTCGATGTCGTCTGTTTCCTGTCCGTGAGTTTATGTTTAGTTATGTAAGTTTATGTTCAGGTTTCGTCAACGTCGTTTTCTTGTTTTTGTAAATTTGAAAGTGTTTTGTGTTTCGTGTTGCCATCGTCGTATTTAAAATAAAAGATGGCTTATTTCCCTAATGCTGCGTATTGGTCTGATGATCCTTCTCTCCTCACCTCGTCCGAGGATGAGGAGAAAGACAGCCCTAACAGAATCACCCACCACGCTAAGACCAAGCGGCAAGGGAGAACTCAACGGAGTAAGGGACAGGAGAAGAAGGAGCAATGGACATGGGACGATTTATTGGACGGAAAAGGTGTCTACACATGGGAGGAGATCCTGGCTGGTAGGGATCGCCTCCCATGGGAACAGCTGGAGGCACTGAGGAGAGCAGAGGCTACCGGAGAGAGGAACCGGAGCTATGAGGGAACGCGTCTGGCACGGAAGCCCAAAAAGCCCGTAAGTAATTCCCAAAAATTTCTTGGGAGGGGGCTAAGAGGTGGTGGGCCAAGGGCAGGTAGGAGACCTGCGCCCACTTCCCAGGCTTACCGTGGAGAGCGGGAGTACGGGCAGGCGCCGTGTTACGCAGTAGAGCGCACGGTGTCTCCTGTACGAGTGCATAGCCCAGTGCGGGTTATTCCACCTCCCCGCACTGGCAGGGCTAGATTGGGTATTGAGCCAGGTGTCATGAGGCCGGCTCAACGCGTCTGGTCTCCAGTGCGTCTCCTCGGGCCGGCATACATGGCACCTGCCTTACGCATGGTTTCCCTGGTTCGCCTACATAGGCCGGTGCGGGTTATTCCACCTCCCCGCACTGGTCGGGCAACCGGGAGCATTCAACCAGGTAAGGTTGGGCAGGCTCAATGCTCAAGAGAGCCAGTACGCCTCCACGGTCCGGTATTTCCGGCGCCACCTCCCCGCCCCAGCCTAGTACCTACAGTGCCTACACTACGCACTAGGCTACCAGTGCGTCTCCTGAGCCCAGTTCCTCCTCCACGCACTCTCTCTGTAGTGCGTGTATCTAGCCCGGTGCCTCCAGTCCCGGCACCACGCACTAAGCCACCTGTGCGTCTCCAGAGCCCTGTACACACTGTATCTTCTCCCCCTACTAATCCTGATGTGCTTGTCCTCAGCCCGGTGTCACCAGTGCCGGTACCTCGCATCAGGGATAGAGTAGGCTTTGAGAGTACAGTGTGCCATGTCCCTGCTCCCCGCACTAGTAGGAAGGTGCTTATCCTTAGCACGGTGCCTCCAGTTTCGGCACCACGCACCAGGTCTACAGTGCGCCGTATCCGGCCAGAGCCATCCGTCTCCCCAGCGCCATCTGAGCCATCCGTCTCCCCAGCGCCATCTGAGCCATCCGTCTCCCCAGCGCCATCTGAGCCATCCGTCTCCCCAGCGCCGTCTGAGCCATCCGTCTGCCATGAGCCTGCAAAGCCGCCCGTCTGCCATGAGCCTGCAAAGCCGTCCGTCTGCCATGAGCCTATAGAGCCGTCCGCCAGACAGGAGCCGCTAGAGCCGTCCGCCAGACAGGAGCCGCTAGAGCCGCCCGCCAGACAGGATCTGCCAGAGCCGCCCGCCAGACAGGATCTGCCAGAGCCGCCTACCAGACAGGATCTGCCAGAGCCACCAACCAGACAGGATCTGCCAGAGCCGCCAGCGAGCCATGAGCAGCCAGAGCCGTCAGAGAGCCATGAGCGTCGAGAGCCGTCAGCCCGCCATGAGCGTCGAGAGCCGTCAGCCCGCCATGAGCGTCGAGAGCCGTCAGCCCGCCATGAGCGTCGAGAGCCGTCAGCCCGCCATGAGCGTCGAGAGCCGTCAGTCTGCCATGAGCGTCGAGAGCCGTCAGCCTGCCATGAGCGTCGAGAGCCGTTAGCCTGCATAGACCTGCCAGAGTCCCTCAGCCAGGATCTGCCAGAGTATATCAGCCGGGACCTGCCCCTTGTCCCGGTGTTGCCCCTTGTCCCGGTGCTGCCCCTTGTCCCGGTGCTGCCCCTTGTCCCGGTGCTGCCCCTTGTCCCGGTGCTGCCCCTTGTCCCGGTGCTGCCCCTTGTCCCGGTGCTGCCCCTTATCCCGGTGCTGCCCCTTATCCCGGTGCTGCCCCTTGTCCCGGTGCTGCCCCTTATCCCGGTGCTGGTCTTTATCCTGGTGCTGCCCCTTATCCTGGTGCTGCCCCTTGTCCCGGTGCTGCCCCTTGTCCCGGTGCTGCCCCTTGTCCCGGTGCTGCCCCTTCTCCTGGTGCTGGCCGTTTATTTAGGGGATGTGAGTTTTAGGGTGGTCATTGGGAGGGGAAGACAGAAACGGGGAGTGACTATGGTGGTGTGGGGACAGCGTCCAGAGCCGGAGCCACCACCGTGGTCAACTGCCCACCCAGACCCTCCCCTGGACTTTGTGCTGGTGCGCCCGGCGTTTGCACCTTGAGGGGGGGGGTTCTGTAACGGTCCTGACCTGTTTTATGTTGTTTTTGTATGTGTAATTGGTCAGGGCGTTAGTTTTGGGTGGGCAGTCTATGTTATCTGTTTCTATGTTGGTTTTGGGTTGCCTGGTATGGCTCTTAATTAGAGGCAGGTGGTTTGCATTTTCCTCTAATTAAGAGTCATATTTAGGTAGGGCGTTCTCACTGTTTGTTTGTGGGTGATTGTCTCCTGTGTCCGTGTAATGTATGTACCATACGGGACTGTTTGGCTGTTCGTTTCGTTTCGATGTCGTCTGTTTCCTGTCCGTGAGTTTATGTTTAGTTATGTAAGTTTATGTTCAGGTTTCGTCAACGTCGTTTTCTTGTTTTTGTAAATTTGAAAGTGTTTTGTGTTTCGTGTTGCCATCGTCGTATTTAAAATAAAAGATGGCTTATTTCCCTAATGCTGCGTATTGGTCTGATGATCCTTCTCTCCTCACCTCGTCCGAGGATGAGGAGAAAGACAGCCCTAACAATTGTCTACTTGAACTAACTATCAAGACTCTGTAATCGTGCGGGGGTGCTTAGCGGAATTTCTAAAATACTGTCTGTGACTTCGGTAATTTTGTTATTGTTTTGCGTTTTGTGTAACAATTTTTTTTACTTATTGTGTACATAATGTTGCTGTTACTGTCTCTTATGCCCAAAAATAACTTCTGGACATCAGATAAGTGATTACTCACCGCGGACTGGAAGAAACTTTAACGAGTCCGACAAGAAGGATATCCTGCTTTCACTGGAACAGGCCCAGATCCACGCTTTTTGCGTGAAGAAAATATGCCGGAAAAGGGGAGGCAGATCAGGGATCCTTCTGAGAAGCCGGAGGCGAGCTTGTAAACTTCCAATGCCTTCCATTCTCCTTGCTAACGTGTAATCGTTAGGAAATAAAATTGGTGACCTACTATTAAGTTTAGCCTGCCAATGGGACATTAAAAACTGTAACATCTTATGTTTCACCGAGACGTGGCTGAACGAAGAAATGGACAATATAGAGCTGCCGGGATTTTCCATGCACCGGCAGAACAGAGACGCTACCTCTGATAAAGACAAGGGGTGGGGGTGTGTGTGTGTTGTCAACAACAGCTGGTGTAAAGTGTCTAAAATTAAAGAAGTCTCTAGGTATTGCTTGCCTGAGGTAGAGTACCTTATGATAAGCTGTCAACCACACTATCTACCAAGAGAGTTCTCATCTGTATTATTCGTAGCAGTCTATTTACCACCACAAAGCGAAGCTGGCACTAAGACCGCTCTCAACCAACTCTATTAGTGCACCTCAGCCACGCTCAAGGTACTAAACGATATCATAACTGCCATCGATAAAAGACAGTACAACTCTGTCAATCACCGTATTCTTATCGGCAGACTCAACAGACTTGGTTTCTCAAATGACTGCCTCGCCTGGTTCACCAACTACTTCTCAGACAGAGTTCAGTGTGTCAAATCGGAGGGCCTGTTGTCCGGACCTTTGGCAGTCTCTATGGGGGTACCACAGGGTTCAATTCTCGGGTTGACTCTTTTCTCTGATTATATCAATGATGTCGCTCTTGCTGCGGGTGATTCCATGATCCACCTCTATGCAGACGATACCATTCTGTATTCATCTGGCCCTTCTTTGGACACTGTGTTAACTAACCTCCAAATGAGCTCCAATGCCATACAACACTCCTTCCGTAGCCTCCAACTGCTCTTAAACGCTAGTAAAACCAAATGCATGCTTTTCAACCGTTCGCTGCCTGCACCCGCCCGCCCGACTAGCATCACTACTCTGGACGGTTCTGACTTAGAATATGTCGACAACTACAAATACCTAGATGTCTGGCTAAACTGTAAACTCTCCTTCCAGAATCATATTAAACATCTCCAATCCAAAATTAAATCTAGAATCGGCTTCCTATTTCACAACAAAACCTCCATCACTCACACCGCCATACATACCGCTTAAAACTGACTATCCTACCGATCCTCGACTTCGGCGATGTCATTTACAAAATAGGTTCCAAAACTCTACTCAGCAAACTGGATCCGATCTATCACAGTATCACCCGTTTTGTCACCATAGCCCCTTATACCACCCACCACTGCGACCTGTATGCTCTAGTCGGCTGGCTCTCGCTACATATTCGTCGCCAGACCCACTGGCTCCAGGTCATCTATAAGTCTATGCTAGGTAAAGCTCCGCCTTATCTCAGCTCACTGGTCACGATAACAACACCCACCCGTAGCACACGCTCCAGCAGGTATATCTCACTGGTCATCCCCAAAGTTAATACCCCCTTTGGCCGCCTTTCTTTCCAGTTCTTTGCTGCCAATGACTGGAACGAATTGCAAATATTGCTGAAGCTGGAGACTTATATTTCCCTCACTAACTTTAAACATCAGCTATCTGAGCAGCTAACCGATCGCTACAGCTGTACATACAGTCACGTTCCTGACCTGTTTTCTGTTTTTTTTTATGTGCTTAGTTGGTCAGGGCGTGAGTTGGGGTGGGCATTCTATGTTATGTGTTTCTATGTTGGGTTAAATGTGTTGCCTGATATGGTTCTCAATTAGAGGCAGGTGTTTGACGTTTCCTCTCATTGAGAACCATATTAAAGTAGGCTGTTCTCACTGTTTGTTTGTGGGTGATTGTTCCTGTGTCTGTGTCCGTTGCACCACATGGGACTGTTTCGTGTTTCCATTCGTTTGGTTAGTCTTTCCTGTTCGTGCATTCTTCGTGTCTATATGTAAGTGCTCAAGTTCAGGTCTGTCTATGTCGTTTGTTGTTTTGTAGTTTGTGTAAGAGTTTTCGTGTTTCGTCTTGTTTAAATAAATATTCCATTATGTCTGCATACAACGCTGCGTTTTGGGGGACCGACCCTTACTCCTCCTCCTCATCCGAGACAGCCGTTACACATACCCCATCTGTAAATAGCCCACCTACCTCATCTCCATATTTTTATTAACTTTTCTGCTCTTTTGCGCACCAGTATTTCTACTTGCACATCATCATCTGCTGATCTATCACTCCAGTGTTAATTTGCTAAACTGTAATTACTTCGCTACTATGGCCTATTTATTGCCTTACCTCCTCACAACATTTGCACACACTGTATATAGACTTTTTTTCTATTGTGTTATTGACTGTACAGGCGGAAGGTAGCCTAGCGATGAAGAGCGTTGGGCCAGCAATCAAAAGGTTGATTACAACTATGTGAAAAATCTAATTTCTCCTGTAAGTCTCTCTTGATAAGAGCGTCTGCTAAATGACAAAAATAAAAACAATTTCTACATAATCAAAATTAGATAACTTCCTTCATATGGAAGAAAACGGGCGCTTAGCGAGATATCAGACCTGAAAGGGATCAGCGAAAGTATGTTTCCTTGCATCTCGTTAGATTCCTAAGTTGTCTGCTATTTGAACTCACAGTGACATCTTGACATCCCCAACTACAACAGTGGCCCTGAACTAAACCCACGTATTACGTAAAACATCACACTTCACTCCAAAACATTTCTTCTATCTCTACAGTGCCTTTCCTCACCAAATAAAAACTCCTAACCTGTTTCACAATATATTTTTTAAAGGCCTCAACTGCCTCTACAGCCATCGGGGACTGGGGTTGTGCAGTGCACCTTTAACACAGCCAAACACAGCAGGAGTCATCGGGGTGGACCGGTGCTATGGTGCTTATTACCAAATTGAGCCCCGGGTTAGTCCTCATGTCACCATCTGGTTCAGGCCTTAAGAGGTATGAAAGAGGAGGTGCCAACGGATAGTGAACTCGAGTACACACTAAAGGGACGAGGCTGCCATTAAAGCCACAATAGATGGTGGACAAGACCCAGGAAACAGAACACCCTCAGAGGTTTGTCTCACCTCGTATACCTCCTGACCCTTTCTAAACCCCTTAGATGAATTACTGCTAAGCTTACAAATTGATGTGGTCCCCGGAATGGGTGGGTTTAGGGCCCTGAGTTTTTCCTGACTGAATAGACCTGACCAGGAAGAACTCAGGGCCCTAGTAATGAGACAGTTGGAGTAATGTTGCATTGGTACACTCTTAGAAAAAAGGTTTCCATACGGTTTCTTCGGCTGTCTCCATGGGAGAAACGTTTTTGGTTCCAGGTGAAACCCTTTTTAGTTCCAGGTAGAACTCTTTTGTGGAAAGGGTTTTTACATGGAACCAAACGGGTTCCATCTGGATCTAAAAAAGGGTTCTTCAAAGGGTTATCTTATGGCAATAGCACCTTTTTTTCTAAGAGTTTATGACTAAAGTAATCTGACCATTGGTAAATTACTGTAACTAATGATAATGAGCCTGACACATATTTGGATGAACAGCTTGATACAATGCAATAGAATGCTGGACAGTAGATCTCTATGGCATTACTGGAGAGCGGTTTTGTCCTGGTTTTCCGTTATAATGTTTCACCAAATGTGCACTTCGAAAGTAGTAGTTGGCAGAATCATTGTCATTCCTTGCACCCACCTGTGCCTTCTACCCCAGGTCCCTCTGGGAACCTCAGGTGAAGACCTAATTGAAAACCTCTATCGACTATGCCCTCAGTCTGTCATCCTACTACCCACACCACCTCTCCTCTCTGTTGGGGTCACTCGCTCATTAATGGGCCTTCCTCTCCCCAGGTGTCAGCTGATTTCATGTGTCTGTACCACTATCTCGTTCTATCCATCTGGACAGCATTCGTTTTTTGAGCTCCTTATTTCTAGAACATGTACAGTCCAAGCCGGGTACCCTGTTATGTTTGTGCTGCCTTGGCAACTCATATGGTCTTTGTCACGCCAAGGCTAGGACACAGTTTGGGAGAAATGTGCAGTACCAGTTTTGTTCCAGGAGTATTATCCATCCCTTCCATTGTTGCATCAGAACCTTTTGGTACGTGCCAATAACAGTGTAGGACAGAAAGAGCCCATGCTCTTTTGCTCCATGCTCACGCGGATCTAGCTTTCTTTGTTGGCTTTGTCCTCCATGCACAAAAGCACTCAAGTGCCCTTACTGATTGCGCTGTACAGTGCGCAACCTCGTTGGTCCGGTCATTAAGGGGTGACAGATGGGGGCTCGCTATACCATGAAGTAGCATGAGTTATTTTGGGACGCTCGGCGTATTCTAACTGCCGGAAGGTCTTTTAAAAAAAAAGTATGTATGTCTATGTAGGTATGTGTATGTATATATGTGTATATGTATGCATACGTGAATGGATATATATATTTACCCCAAAAAATAAAAAATATGGGGGATTGGAAATGATGCAGACAATTACATTGGAAGCAACATTCTTTCCGCAATATTAAGCTGATCCACCCCACAAAAAATAAAAAAATAAAAAAAATAAAACACCAACATAGAACAAATAAAAAAACAAAAACAAAACAAATAAACTAGAACAAAAAATTAAAATTTAAAAATTAAACAAATTTTTTTTTTTAAATAATAAACTGCCGGAAGGTCTAAGTACTGTAAGTACTGACACCAGTCACACTAAAGCACAATGAAAGTGAACGTGGTTATAGGTATACTGTACATTATTGTTTTCATCCAGACAACTATGTTCAAAATTGCACAACTGTATTGCTAATAAGTTGGGTCAAGTTTCAAGCATGCTAATTTTAAAAGACCATAATATTACAGCACTGTATCTATATTCCTCACGTAACACCTTATGTTATAACAATGTTATATCATATGTTAAGATATAACAATACATACTGTTACAACAACATTATTACAAAGTCACTACAAAACAGAAAAACTCTCTAAGGTCTCTCTGAACATTCAGAGGCATGAACCAACAGAGTCAGGCCACGGCATTTCATCGCGTTTCATCCCTCAGCGACTATAAAGTATCCTCTAATTAGTCTAATTGCAGTGAGAGGAAAGAGAGGGCCGAGGTGGCACGAGGGCTCTTAGTCCCAGCCCTGACACTCCATCCACCATCATCACCTCCACAGCTTTTGTCAGAGCCATGTCAGCAAGTACCAACTCTATCCATGACATCCTCTTTCCTAAAGGCCATCTCCTCTCTCCTGCTGAGCGTGTGGCTTAACCCCACACGGAGTCCCCGTAGTGAGGGTTTAGTGATGGTGATAGGGATAGTGGGCATTTGTAGTTTCATCAGCAACTGCTTGAACGATGATGTTGATAACTACTGGTCAGTGTACAAACCCTTTCAGTTATGTCCGAATCTTTGATCGTGTTTGTTCATGCTGGTTTTTAAGCAAAATTAACACATCACCTTTCTCTTTCATTGTTCCGTGCACTAGCTACTTGAGAACGCCACATAACTTTCGTTAGTGAAATGGATATTTCCACGGAGTAGCAACACAAGGAAATACAAAACATATCACTAGCCTATATTAGCCTAGAACCGTTCCAGTTATTGTCCACTTTTGCAGTTGAAGACCGATAAATAAAACCTTGCGATGATTTCAGAGTCCCTGCACACCCAAAGAGTAAGAGAAGAAACATACCCATGGATCTTGTTTGGGAGGCAACTTTGCAGAGTGGTCACTAGCTGGCACATTCACAAAGTAATGAAATCAGATTTTAAACCTAACCCATATCTTAATCTTAAACCTAACCTTAACCACACTGCTAACCCTGATGCCTATCCCTAACCTTAAATTAAGACCAAAAAGCAATACTATATGACCAATTTTGACTTTACAGCTGGCCTGTCGAAGGGGAAATTGCTCAGTTCTGCCTCCAGGACAAGACTCCTGACAATAAACGTCAACCTGCGGCCAATTATATCAGATGTCAACATGAGTGTAGCATATTGTAGTAACTTGACAAGGAATGCCCACACGTAATTCAATATCACTTTCCTTTACTTTCAACCTAATAAATAAAAGGTGTACAGCCGTGTACAAACGGTATGTACACAGCAAAGTGATTCAGCCCACTCAACCTGTGGTAGAGTTGCATTGAACAGGTACAACTCTGGGTGATGACATCATCAAAGGGAAAAGGTAATGGTCAAGGCCAATGGCAATAATAACCATGAACACATGAATAGTAATCATACTATACTGTTGGTAAGTACAATAACATATTCAATGTAACTATTTGTATAGTGTCCACACTATAACACATATATTAGCTACAGAAACATATGTACCATTATTAAATGAACATGAATGACAGACAATGAATTCAGTGCAAAATGTATTGCTGTCGTTGCTAATTACATTCTATAGTGTATTGTTTTTTGTTACCAATTCCTTTTATCTGAGCCTGAAATCCCTCAAAAGCAAACTAGGGGGTCCAGTACCATATAGAAAGAGTGGAGAAGAAATGAAAACAGATATGAAGTCTGAAAGAAACTGTAAGTAACTTCATTTCTGTTCATCCTCAACTTCATCCCAAACTCTTCTGAGTCATTGGGACATTTCCTTTTAACCCCAAAGCGGTCTAGAGAGTTTTAAAAAGTAAAAAATGGACGAAGTTAGAAAGAGAGGGAGAAAGACAGAGATATATGGTGCTGTCACTGAGGCTCAGTGTCTCTGTGTGGTGTGCTTTGCGGACGGAGCCTCGTGTCACGTTGAGTCTCTGAGGCAGCAGGACACCAGCATGGAGCCTGGGGATTGGCCGAGCCCCCACTCATAGACCACTGTCTCTACTGGCCACTCGGGACATGTGACCTTTACTGTTTCGAAAGAATATCAATGTGACTTTTAAAGGGATACTTCGGGATTTTGGCAATGTACTTCCCCAGAGCTAGATGAACTCATGGATACCATTTTTATGTCTCTGTGTATGCAGTTTGAAGGAACTTCCAGTCATTGTGCTAACCCTAGTTAGCATTGGCTAGCAAAACTTCGTGCTGGATGCAGAGACATGATTCTGGGGAAATAGATTAAGGGCTTAATTGCCTAAATCCCGAAGTACCTCTTTAATGTTGTTATGGATTGTTTCTCATCATTAATCCAGTGATGATTCTCATGAGACTTCTTTAATAGTATATTTTACAATGGTGAATAGCATTTATCCTGCCTTTGATGATTTTTTTTTACAAAGCTTAATCAGCCAAAATTGATAGAAAACGGTTTTGTTCCCAAAGAGATATACATCTCCTTGCCAGTGGGCATGGCGATGCTGCAAGACAACATTGGCAAGTGTTTTTTTTTTTTTTTAAAGCATCTGGCAAGGTCAAATCTCTGTGGGAGACAAACAAAGACCCAGACAAAGGCAAACATCTTAACGTGCTGAACTGAAACTTTACTACTTACTTTTATGCTGAAGCTTTACTATCTTTACAACTGTAGCTTTTGTGTTTCGTGTTCCTCTCCTTTTCACGCCAGGGAACATTGTGTGATCTCATGGGTAATTGTAGCTCTGCTGAGGAGATGATCTGTAGGCGTGGGTGCTCAGGTCTAATCACACACACACTGTCAACACGCTGGGAGTCTAGTGAGGGCAATTATGACTTCAACAGCAGCAGCGCCCAAACTTGCCTCAGAGCTTTGTTTCAACTTTGCCTCAAACTTATCCACCTTTAGTGGTGGATTAACACCTTTAGGTGTTACATTTTTTTTTTTTTTAATTAACCTTTATTTAACTAGGCAAGTCAGTTAAGAACAAATTCTTATTTACAATGACGGTCTACCACGGCCAAACCCAGATGATGCTGGGCCAATTGTGCGCCGTCCTAAGGGACTCCCAATCACGGCCGGTTGTGAAACAGCCTGGAATCGAACCAGGATCTGTAGTGACACCTCTAGCACTGAGATGCAGTGCCTTAGACCGCTGTGCCACTCGGCGCAAAGTCTCACTCAGAGCAGAAGTACTGATCTAGGAGCAGTTTAGCTTTTTAGATCATAATGAATAAGATCATATAGGTGGAACCTTATCCTAGATCAGCACATTTTTAATGCTGGATTTTATGCAGATCTATGCAACATAAATGCTTGGTAATACTCTTTCTGCTCATGATTCAGCCTACTTATCCATAATCAGGCTTTGTAACAACTTCAAACACATGATGCTGCAGCATACTCTCAGAAGAAAATGGTGCTATGTAGAATCATCCCACTGGGCACCAACTGGTTGAATCAATGTAGTTTCAACGTAATATGCCAACGTATTGCTATGTGGAATCTACATGGAAAATGCTTATTCTCCCCAATTTCGTGATATCCAATTGGTAGTTACAGTCTTGTTCCATCGCTGCAACTCCCGTATGGACTCGGGAGAGGCGAAGGTCGAGAGCCACGCGTCCTCCGAAACACGGATCTGTAGTGACACCTCTAGTACTGAGATGCAGTGCCTTAGACCGCTGTTGTTTTGAGGGTGGAATTTCAACCACAGGATTACAGTGGGATCTTGGTAACCAAATTTCAACATAGACAAACCAAGTATAAAATATGTTGAATTTGTACCTTTAAAACAACATCAGATCTTAAACATTATATCCACTATCATAAAAAATACTATAGGCTGGGCAGCAACTCCTACTGGAGAATTGCTATAGCTAACCTTAGGTCATCCATCTGGGGTTTTAACCAAGAATAGCCCAGTTTAGATATTTGCCACTGACTATTACCAATGTGCTGTCGTTGGAATGATTGTTGAGAGTCATTCCAAAGGGTAGGTTTAACGGAGGAAATTAAACGTGACCATGCTTTATTACTTATGCTATTTAGGCCTATGTAGCATTTGCAAAGTCATCAACAGCTATTGTTTCAATTCAACCCAGGATTCAGCTAAAAATTGACAATACCTATAGGCCTAGGGTGTCAAGCTTTGGTTGATGTCAAATGTAATCTTCAGGTTAATAAATAATATGTCCATCTCAACCAAAAATCAACTAAATTAAATCAAACTTGATTTATAGTGCATTTAAAGTCCTGTTCTTTAACGTAGGTTTTTGGTTGAGATAAAAACGTATGTAGGCTTGGCCCTAATTTCTGTATTCTATGGAAACGTGGAGCTGCATGGCAAATGGTCCAGGAACACAACATGTATCTCTGTTACAGTATCCAGAGGACTGACTATTGTGACAGGATAATGCTATAGTGTCCATGTTTGGTATCTATGTATCTGAAACCTGTTAAATGAGGATAACTCTGATGTTATCTGTATGGATGTATTATCTCTGTGGTTACTTGTACCTGTACAGGGTGAACATTGAATTACTCTATGGAAAGAGGTTTTATGGTCTTCTTACATTGGTCTCATCCCCCACTCAAGCTTAGATGTTGTGACCCTGTGGAGATTGGGCCTGGCAGTGTTTAAGTTGCTGTAAACTTGGTATCGTATCATTTGATTGGTCAATGGTGGTTGGTTTTTGGTTGAAAGGTTACACCTTCAGATATTATAAATGGAATTAAATGCCTTTGTTCTCTCTCCTGAATCCAGTCCAAGGAGGAAGGTTGTATGATCAATTCTCCTTTCCTAGGCTTCTAGGCCTCTGACCTAGTAGGCATCTCTTTGTTCATGCTTTGTCTTCTAAGTGAACCTAACCTTAGGATCTATATGCCTAGATGTATGCTTTGTAATGCGTGTTAATGCTTTGTAACTTAAGCTTTATGCCTTGTATGTGAATCCACTCACTGTACAATGTGAATTAAATATCTGCCTTTGATATAAACAATTCTCAGACCTATTCTTAATAGTCAATGTCAACTCATTGCCTAATGCTTGCTTGTATATTTTAATTATCTTTATGGAGTCAGATAAAGATTTTAATAGGCGAATTGCTTAGTCTTATTACGAGTCACATGTGATGTATATATAATATACTGTATATACACAAATATTACTGCCCACTACATGCAAATCTACAATTATTATTTTGTAGACAGACTGGATATTGAATTGTGTTTGGTTGTCAACACAACCAAACATCACCATTTGAAGGAGATGCGTCTTCCATCTGAGCCACTGGCTTTAATTCCAGTTCGTCTACAAATTAATAAATGTATATGTTGGATTCATGTCTCCATCTCAACCAAAAATCTAAGATTAAAGAATAAAATAAGATTAAATCAAATCAAACTTTACATGCATGGATTTCGTCCTATTCTTTTCTTTTATAAGCAATACAAAAATGCGCGTTCTCCCGACTTCTACTCACGGTACAACCAGTACTGCAGCTACAATGGATGAATATAGAAGTGTTCCGATAAGCTTGCAAAGTTATTATTAGCGACTTGTGTCTTTTTCAATATCAAGGAATATTTCACTTTTTCTGGTCATAGGAGTAACAACATGAATTGGTGCATGAGGCAGCAATAATGCAGTGCGACTTGAGTTTCCTTATCAGATGGAAGACCGTGTCCCCTTTTCTCAGCGGAGGGAGGGAGAGCGGAGGGACGGTGAGTTGGGTGAGTGGCAGCCTCACTGCTGCTCCTTCTCTCCCCTCAGACTGACCATCAGATGCAAGCCACCAGTCCAGTAAAAAAATATTTGTAAAAATAAAATATTTAACAAAATATGCTCAATCAGCTATGCTTCACAAGTAATACAACAAATGATCTATTACCAGTGTGATCATATACCTCAATAATTTCAATAATGTTCTGAGGTGAACAACATTGGCAGGGCAATTCAAGCATAGCCAATTCAAGAATAGCCAGTAAAATAATGCATTGGGCCTATAGCCTACTGCACAAACTTCATTGCTACAGAACTGTTCTCAAAATTGTTTAATGTTGCATTGGCTTCCTTTTTTTACCTCCTTTTTCTCCCCAATTTAGTGATATCCAATTCCAATCTGGTCTCATGGCTGCAACTCCCCAACGGGCTCGGGAGAGGTGAAGGTCGAGTCATGCGTACTCCGAAACATGACCCGCCAAACCGCGCTTCTTTACACCCGCCCGCTTAACCCTGAGGCCAGCTGCAGCAATGTGCCGGAGGAAACACGGTTCAACTGACTACCGAAGTCAGCCTGCAGGCGCCCAACCCACCACAAGGAGTCGCTAGAGCACAATGAGCCAAGTAAAGCCCCCCCCAGCCAAAACCCTTTCCTAACCCAGATGACGCTGGGCTAGTTGTGCGCCGCCCTATGGGACTCCCGGTCACGGCCAGTTGTGACACAGCCTGGGATCGAACCCGGGTCTGTAGTGAAGCCTCAAGCCAAGCGATGCAGTGCCTTAGACCGCTGCGCCACTCGGGAGGCAAGGCTTATGTTTTTTAAGTCAAGTTTAAAAGAAATCTGATCCCGGCTTGCATTTTGACTCAGAAAGTGATCTTGACTCCGAAAAGTTTGGTTACCACTGCTTTACTGTGTACCCATTTGATGTTGTTACCTTTATGAGGACTCATTTACACTCATTTACAGCCTGTGAGTGAAATTCAAAGGGAGGAAGATGTAAATGCTGTAGTTTTTTTTAAAGCTACATATACTTATGAAAGCTACGTATAGTTATATAATGAACGTGCAGTATTATTCACCAGTCTCTCCTCTCCCGCACTCCTCCAGACTCCACTGTCCACTCCTCTCCAATCACGCTGTGTAATCTAGTTACCTCACTAATTATGCGGCAGAGATATTTTTAGCAACTAGGTCGTCATCGCCATGCAGTCCTATGACCCGTATAGACTGACTGATTGTAATGTCCAGCCTATAGCTATCAGTTCAGTTCATTTAAGTCCAACATACTAGCTAGTTCTATCTGTACTGCAGTTTGATGGTGCACAGCACATTCAGTCTTACATTCATATACAATACATCAAATTCACACGGTTATCAACAAAGACTAGATTCAAAGTTCCAATTTCTTATTCTTAGTAATTTTATTCAGAGATGGCACATTTTCAGGGCGCTAGCATTGGAATGACTATTCATTCTAGAGCAGGGGTCTTCCACTCTTACCCTATGTCGTGACCTCACTATCATTAATGTGATGACTGCTATTGGTGCATATATCCTTGAGTTAATTAGGGAAATGGCAACTCATTAAACAAACTTTTCCCATGTGTAATGATTTGCGCTGAGAGTCGGTAGGCAAGTTCAGGGAGTGAGTTTTTTAATAAAATAAACGGAACATAATACAAAACAAGAAACACTAACAGCACACAGACATGAAACAGAAACAATGATGCCTGAGAAAGGAACCAACGGGAGGGACATATATATGGAAGGTAATCAGGGAAGTGATGGAGTCCAGGTGAGTATGATGGCGCGCAGGTGTGCGTAATGACGGTGACAGGTGTGCGCCATAACGAGCAGCCTGGTGACCTAGAGGCCGGAGCGGGAGCACATGTGACACACGGTGCCCCAAATTCCTAGTGAGTTAATTGTTGCATGATTAATTTAATAGAGTAACAATTCAACGTAGTAGGTGACTTTTCGATGAATAGCAGTCATCACATTAATGATAGTCATGTCACGACATATTGGTGCCACCTGTGAGTAATGGAAATATCCGCTTGAGTCAGATTCTGTACCAAGAGGTAAGTGGATCTAGCGTTTAGTTCCAACAGCGAGTTACCATTGATAGTTAGCCTCAAGTCGAATAGTCGCGGAGAGGGTTGGAAGAACACAGTGGTGACTTCCATCCGGTAGCCGGGTGCCAGGTTCAGTCTTACAGAAACCTTTGTGGTTCTTGCCGGTATCATCATGGCGGACTCAGTTATCACTTTGCAAGCTTCAGGAATAGTCTGTCTGGATGAAATTGACACAGGGTCTAAAGACAAGGCGTGTTGGGCTGGCTGAGCCAAAGATCAAGGAACGTGGTGTATGGTATTGAGTTTAACACCCAATGTTACCAAAATTTTCGCTCCCACATAGACTGTATGGGGGAGGTTTGCAACGACCAGTAGGTAGTGCAATACTTCCTTGGTTCCAATGCGGAGTGATAGTGCACACACCTCTAAGGTGTGAGTTTCATCTGGGGAGTCATTCCCAGTGGGAATCTGAACGTATTCAAAACAAGAGGGTGGCAGTTAGCCGCTTTCGAAATGTCGTTGAACATTTCCAAACTGATTGCAGATTTTTCGGACCAGGTTGCCAGTATGGCATCCTCAACCGTAGTGACGTTTAGGCACACGCCACCTATCAAAGGAGGGCGGTATGTGTTGACTTGTGAATCACCCAAGCCACAGGAAAACCTCATGTTTGGTTCATTTCCGAATTGAACTTGTCACCCTGTCATTTGCCACCAATGGCGGACTCATGACCAAGTTCACCGGTGGTACGTCAGTTGATGACTTCGAACCCACAATGTATGGCATGTAGCCTTTGAAGAATACTGTGACGCCAACGGAGTTGGCATTGTTTTTTGTGACCAGACTTAGTTGGTTTTCCAATCCATTAGTGGTACCAAACGGTCAATTAAATCTATCCCAATCAGCATCTGTTCGGTGTCAATGCTAGTCAGGTACACAGGGTGGATAAGTGACACACTTTTATAGTTCAGTTTTAGTAGGAGAGGCTTGGTTAGAGGCGAGGTAGACTGAGTGAAACCTCGAAGTGTCGTGTCGCAGCGTTCCGTAATGTTCCGTTTTCAATCAATGTTTTGTCCACTGCCCCTTTGAGTTCATCCAGAAAAGTTTGAGATATGAGAGAAATAGTCGAACCCGAATCTTTCAGTGCATTACAGGTCTAACGGTCCTCTAAGACTGCTTTGAGGTATGGCCTGTTCAAGTTGGATTTTCTCGTCATATCCCCGACAAAATGGAATGGGTTGGAATAACGGAGCATTTGGTTATCTGTGTCGATTTTCAAGACAGATAACCCACCTTCGTGACCCAGTGGGTCCTCTATCAGAATGAGAGAGGAGTCAGCCGTAGCAACGCTGCGTATTTTGTGCATCTCCACATCTGTATCAGAGTCTGTAGACAAAACCAGTGGGCTTGTGTCTAGATCAACCGGTCCCTGGACAGGGATTTGAGTGAGGGCCGGGGTAATGTGAATGTTGACGTCCTCGTGAATGATGTGAATATCGGCGGACTCATTCTCTGGCAATTTCACGCCTTGTCATGGTGACTTATCCTTGTCATCTTTCTCAAATTTCTTCCGCTGCAGTACATCTCTTATCAGAGTTTCTATATTGTTTCGGTTGAAGTTTAGATCATTGTTGAACCCTTTGTTGCTCTTGTTACCCTTGTGCCCTGACCCTTTGTGAGGGTTAGGTGCAGGAATGTAGCGGCCAGGTCGATCTCTACAGGACCCGTTTGGTTGGGGATGTTTTTTATAGCTTTCGTTACTGCGGTGGTTATCGGTGGGGTGGTTGTTTGGTAGCCACCCACCTTGTGCGTCATCTTTTGCTGTTTCTGTCCCTGATGCTGCACCTTCCATTTGGAGTGATTGTTCCCCCCCAAGCTTGAAAACCGAGTTGTCCGGGCTCTTAGTCTGTGCTCGCAAGCTCTAGGAGTGCCGAGATTGGAAAACCAATGTGGGCAGTAGGGACCAAGTTGTTAATGAAGTTGGGATACATGTTTGACAGAAACCTTTGTTTGAATGGCAATAGCTCTTCCATTCCTGTTTCAGTCACCATGCCAAAATAAGCTGAACGAAGCCTATGATAGTAGGTTTGTGGGTGTTTATTCCGAGCTTGTATGACATTGTTAGCCAACGAGCGGTTGTGTTTGCGAGTTGCAGAACCACTGAATTCTATTTTCAAAGTCGTGGCAAGTTTAGCATAGTCGTTTTGCATGTGTTGCTGTTGTGGATGGATGAATCTTGTCACGTGTCTGTTGGACGTTTGCTTCAACAGGTAGAGCCTGTCAGTATTGTAGCGTTAGAGTCGCCATCCAAGGCGTCCTCTATGTCTGCTAAGAACGTCTCAGTGTTGTTTGGCTTTCCTGGAATGGGGTCAAAGATGCAGAAGTTTGACGATTTTGTCAAGGCGATCCCCGCCAAGTGCGCAGAGAGCATCTGCTCCCTCCTGTGGGAATTCTGGGCTGAAAGGCCAAGAAGAAAAGCCAAGCTTTGGTTTTGTTGGCGAGAAGGCGCCATGTTATTCTAGGCCGAATAGCCAGGAGGAAAAGACTGAGGGACCCCTAAGAGAGATGAAGTCTGAAATCTCCTGTAGTTTCCACAGCTTCCTGCTCGTGCCTCTGCTGGGCGCTGAGGTTTTGGACCACTTTCCATCTCTGCTGGTGGGCATAGTTTAGGGCTAAACTGAAGAGAAGGCCTGTGCCTGATGGTCTATTTTGAAGGGCGTCTGTCACAATTTCTGCATTTTTTTCATTTATAGCATCGTAATCAAACATTCTCAGCACCTGCGGCATAATTAGGATTTGCGTCACTGCAGAGGTCAGCGATCAATCTTACCGTGGGTGAGGGTTAATCAATTTTTTATGATAAATCAAACCTATATAGGCTATTTGGGAATAAAACTTTAGTTAACCTGAAAGCGTTGCTGTTTCTACAGTTGTGGCTAAAAGTTGAGAATGACACAAATTTTAATTTTCGCAAAGTCTGCTGCCTTACTGTCTTTAGATATTTTTGTCGGATGTTACTATGGAATGCTGAAGTATATTTACAAGTATTTCATAAGTGTCAAATGCTTTTATTGACAATTACATGAATGATGCAAAGAGTCAATATTTGCCGTGTTGACCCTTCTTTTTCAAGACCTCTGCAATCCGCCCTGGCATGCTGTCAATTAACTTCTGGGCCACATCCTGACTGATGGCAGCCCATTCATGCATATTCAATGGTTGGAATTTGTGGGTTTTGGTTTGTCCACCCTCCTCTTGAGGATTGACCACAAGTTCTCAATGGGATTAAGGTCTGGGGAGTTTCCGGCCATGGACCCAAAATATCGATGTTTTGTTCCCCGAGCAACTTAGTTATCATTTTTGCCTTGGCAAAATTATGCTGGAAAAGGCATTGTTCGTCACCAAACTGTTCATGAATGGTTGGGAGAAGTTGCACTCGAAGGATGTGTTGGTACCATTCTTTATTCATGGCTGTGTTCTTAGGCAAATTGTGAGTGAGCCCACTCCCTTGGCTGAGAAGCAACCCCACACATGAATGGTCTTAGGGTGCTTTACACAGGATTGTGTCATGGTAGCGCTCACCTTGTCTTCTCCGGAGAAGCTTTTTTCCGGATGCCCCAAACAATCGGAAAGGGGATTCATCAGAGAAAATGACTTTACCCCAGTCCTCAGCAGTCCAATCCCTGTGCCTTTTGCAGAATATCAGTCTGTCCCTGATGTTTTTCCTGGAGAGAAGTGGATTCTTTCCTGCCCTCCTTGACACCAGGCCATCCTCCAAAAGTCTTCGCCTCACTGTGCGTGCAGATGCACTCACACCTGCCTGCTGCCATTCCTGAGCAAGCTCTGTACTGGTGGTGCCCCGATGCCACAGCTGAATCAACTTTAGGAGATGGTCCTGGCGCTTGTTGGACTTTCTTGGGTGCCCTGAAGCCTTCTTCACAACAATTGAACCGCTCTCCTTGAAGTTCTTGATGATCCGATAAATGGTTGATTTTGGTGCATTCTTACTGGCAGCAATATCCTTGCCTGTGAAGCCCTTTTTGTGAAATGCAATGATGACGGCATGTGTTTCCTTGCAGGTAACCATGGTTGACAGAGGAAGAACAATGATCCGCACCAAGCACCACCCTCCTTTTGAAGCTTCCAGTCTGTTATTCGAACTCAATCAGCATGACAGAGTGATCTCCAGCCTTGTCCTCATCTACACTCACACCTGTGTTAACAAGAGAATCACTGACATGATGTCAGCTGGTCCTTTTGTGGCAGGGCTGAAATGCAGTGGACATTTTTTGGGTGGGATTCAGTTCGTTTGCATGGCAAAGAGGCACTTTGCAATGAATTGCAATTCATCTGATCACTCTTGATAACATTCTGGAGTATATGCAAATTGCCATCATACAAACTGAGGCAGCAGATTTTGTGACAATTAATATTTGTGTCATTCTCAAAACTTTTGGCCATGTCTGTAGTTATCCCGTTTAGTTAAGACCCTAGATGCAGACAGTGTAGAAGTAATAAGAGTTTATTACCACCACAGGGGCAGGCAAAGGACAGTTCAAGGCAGGCAGGGTGTAAAGGGTCCAGAACGGCAGGCAGTCTAGTGGTCAGGGCAGGCAGGGGTCAAAACCGGGATGGACTAGAAAACAGGAGCAAGAAACAGGCAGGAGCAGGGATAACAAACGCTGGTAGGTTCTACGAACAAAACTAACTGGCAACAGACAAACAAAGAACACAGGGGATAATGGGTGACACCTGGAGGGCGGTGGAGATAAGCACAAAGACAGGTGAAACAGATCAGGGTGTGACACTAGGTTAATGTGTAAACGTTAAGATGTCTCACTGGTTATCCAATGTTATCCAAATGAACCACCTGACAAGGTACGTTTGGCAATTTTAAACGTCCTTCTTAAATTGAACGAGACAACAATATCCAATCAATTGAGATCAGGTGGATATCATACAGCGTACCCCGTTGCAATAGGTGTGAGAAGACGTGTGGGTTCACCTGAAATAAAAAAATAAATAAAAATGTACTGGTGATACGGATGACCTGAAATATTCTGCTTTTACAAAACGTCATGCTGTTTTCAAACGAAACACAAATACTTGCTCTTGGTAAAAGTTTTAGAATTGGTTGACTACAGTATGTCACGTTCCTGACCTATTTATGTTAGTTGTTATGTGTGTTAGTTGGTCAGGACGTGAGGTTGGGTGGGCATTCTATGTTTTCTGTTTCTGTGTTGGTTTTGGGTTGCCTGGTATGGCTCTTAATTAGAGGCAGGTGTTTGGCGTTCCTCTAATTAAGAGTCATATTTAGGTAGGCGTTGTCACAGTGTTCGTTGTGGGTGATTGTCTTCCGTGTCGGTATGTTATTTCGTACCACACGGGACTGTTTCGGTTTATGTAGTCTGTTTCCTATTCGTGCGTTCTTCGTGTCTATGTAAGTTCTCATGTTTAGGTCAGTCTACGTCGTTTGTTATTTTGTATCATTTCAAGTTAGTTCGTGTTCGTTTTTTCGTCTTGTTTAATAAATATGTGTTCAAACTTCGCTGCGCCTTGGTTCCCTCAATACTCCTCCTTTTCCGAAGATGGAGAGGAGGAGGATCGCCGTTACAGAATCACCCACCATACCAGAGCCAAGCAGCGGAGTCAACGGAGTAAGGGACAGGGCAACAAGGACTTCTGGACTTGGGAACAGATATTGAATGGAGAGGGTCCCTGGGCTAAGGCAGGAGAGAATCGCCGCTCTCAGGAAGAGAGGGAGGAAGCTAAAGCCCAGGAGCGGTGGTTTGAGGAGGCAGCAAGGAGACGTGGCTGGAAGCCCGAAAAGCCATGGGAGCAGCTGGAGGCACTGGGGAGAGCAGAGGCTACCGGAGAGAGGAACCGGAGCTATGAGGGAACGCGTCTGGCACGGAAGCCCAAAAAGCCCGTAAGTAATTCCCAAAAATTTCTTGGGGGGGGGGCTAGGAGGTAGTGGGCCTAGGGCAGGTAGGAGACCTGCGCCCACTTCCCAGGCTTACCGTGGAGAGCGGGAGTACGGGCAGGCGCCGTGTTACGCAGTAGAGCGCACGGTGTCTCCTGTACGAGTGCGTAGCCCAGTGCGGGTTATTCCACCTCCCCGCACTGGTAGGGCTAGATTGGGTATTGAGCCAGGTGTCATGAGGCCGGCTCAACGCGTCTGGTCTCCAGTGCGTCTCCTCGGGCCGGCATACATGGCACCTGCCTTACGCATGGTTTCCCCGGTTCGCCTACATAGCCCGGTGCGGGTTATTCCACCTCCCCGCACTGGTCGGGCAACCGGGAGTATTCAACCAGGTAAGGTTGGGCAGGCTCAATGCTCAAGAGTGCCAGTACGCCTCCACGGTCCGGTATTTCCGGCACCACCTCCCCGCCCCAGCCTAGTACCTACAGTGCCTACACTACGCACTAGGCTACCAGTGCGTCTCCTGAGCCCAGTTCCTCCTCCACGCACTCTCTCTGTAGTGCGTGTATCCAGTTCGGTGCCTCCAGTTCCGGCACAACGCACAAAGCCTCCTGTGCGTCTCCAGAGCCCTGTACACACTGTATCTTCTCCCCCTACTAATCCTGATGTGCTTGTCCTCAGCACGGTGTCACCAGTGCCGGTACCTCGCATCAGGGATAGAGTAGGCTTTGAGAGTACAGTGTGCCCTGTCCCTGCTCCCCGCACTAGTAGGAAGGTGCTTATCCTTAGCACGGTGCCTCCAGTTCCGGCACCACGCACCAGGTATACAGTGCGCCGTATCCGGCCAGAGCCATCCGTCTCCCCAGCGCCATCTGAGCCATCCGTCTCCCCAGCGCCATCTGAGCCATCCGTCTCCCCAGCGCCATCTGAGCCATCCGTCTCCCCAGCGCCGTCTGAGCCATCCGTCTGCCATGAGCCTGCAAAGCCGCCCGTCTGCCATGAGCCTGCAAAGCCGCCCGTCTGCCATGAGCCTGCAAAGCCGCCCGTCTGCCATGAGCCTACAGAGCCGTCCGCCAGACAGGAGCCGCTAGAGCCGTCCGCCAGACAGGAGCCGCTAGAGCCGCCAACCAGACAGGATCTGCCAGAGCCGCCAACCAGACAGGATCTGCCAGAGCCGCCAACCAGACAGGATCTGCCAGAGCCGCCAACCAGACAGGATCTGCCAGAGCCGCCAACCAGACAGGATCTGCCAGAGCCGCCAGCGAGCCATGAGCAGCCAGAGCCGTCAGAGAGCCATGAGCGTCGAGAGCCGTCAGCCTGCCATGAGCGTCGAGAGCCGTCAGCCTGCCATGAGCGTCGAGAGCCGTCAGCCTGCCATGAGCGTCGAGAGCCGTCAGCCTGCCATGAGCGTCGAGAGCCGTCAGCCAGCCATGAGCGTCGAGAGCCGTCAGCCAGCCATGAGCGTCGAGAGCCGTCAGCCAGCCATGAGCGTCGAGAGCCGTCAGCCAGCCATGAGCGTCGAGATTCGTCAGTCAGCCATGAGCTGCCCTTCAGCCTGAAACGGCTAGATACCCAGAACTGCCCATCAGTCCAGAGCTGTCTCTCTGTCCGGAGCTGCCTTTCAGTCCGGAGTTGCCCCTCTATCATTATCTCCCTCTCTATCTTGATCTACCTCTATATTCTTATCTATCCCTCTGTCTTGATCTATCTCTCTGTCCCGGTGCTGTCCCTATCAGTGATGATACTAAGAAGATTTTGTGGGGGTAAAAGGAGGGTGGACATTCTTAGAGGGAGATGGAAGCTAGGATGGATTATGGTGGGGTGGGGACCTCGCCCGGAGCCTGAGCCACCACCGTGGTTAGATGCCCACCCAGACCCTCCCCTAGACTTTGTGCTGGTGCGCCCGGAGTTCGCACCTTATGGGGGGGGTAATGTCACGTTCCTGACCTATTTATGTTAGTTGTTATGTGTGTTAGTTGGTCAGGACGTGAGGTTGGGTGGGCATTCTATGTTTTCTGTTTCTGTGTTGGTTTTGGGTTGCCTGGTATGGCTCTTAATTAGAGGCAGGTGTTTGGCGTTCCTCTAATTAAGAGTCATATTTAGGTAGGCGTTGTCACAGTGTTCGTTGTGGGTGATTGTCTTCCGTGTCGGTATGTTATTTCGTACCACACGGGACTGTTTCGGTTTATGTAGTCTGTTTCCTATTCGTGCGTTCTTCGTGTCTATGTAAGTTCTCATGTTTAGGTCAGTCTACGTCGTTTGTTATTTTGTATCATTTCAAGTTAGTTCGTGTTCGTTTTTTCGTCTTGTTTAATAAATATGTGTTCAAACTTCGCTGCGCCTTGGTTCCCTCAATACTCCTCCTTTTCCGAAGATGGAGAGGAGGAGGATCGCCGTTACACAGTAAGCATATACATTCACCTTTTAGGCTCCTACTAGTATTCATCATAAGATGAGGCACTAATATTATACACCTCCTTCAACACCCACTCATCCCTGAAAGCTGAAATCAAAGAGGATTCCAGCAAAGGCGGGACTTCCAACAAAACCAGATCAGTAATGTGGGAGTAGGCTCTAATGAGCTTGCAAAAGCAAATTTAATTGATTAATCATCCCTGTATAGGCTATTTGGGAATTTAAACTTCAATCAACCTGAATAGTTGCTGTATCTAGGTTAATGTGGAAAAGTTGGAACATGTCAATTTGGATAATATCCAATGATCAACCAGAAAAGGTAAGTTAAATTACCTAAATAATTTATAAAATTGAATGAGACACTGGATATCCAATCAGTTGAGATTGGTTGAATACCATCCAGTGTACCCACATGGAACAAAATGTGGCATAATACATGAGGGGGTGTCTAGTTTGCTGCCAGTTTCAACCCTCCAAGCCACTTCACAGAGCACCCTAACACCCCTGGAGCTCGATCCAGATTAACCTGGTCGCCCCAGTTGCCAGGTCGGCAAGAAGCAACAAGTATCTCCTCACAGTGACTTGTGCATTCACCAAGTGGGTGGAGTGCCTGCCGCAACCAATGACACAATGAAAACCGTGGCTGTTCTTTTGCTCAACCACAGTTGTCATTTTGGCCTGCCAGGAGAAACCACTTTTCGGCAGCTGTAATGACCGAACTGTGGGTGTTCCTGGGAGTCAAAGCTAAACTCCACATTGTGTACCACCCTAGGAGCTCCGGCAGGGTATCAAGGAGCAACCAGACAATCGTCAGAATCCTGAGGAAATATGTGGCAGCCAACCACAAAGATTGGGACCTCAAACTCCCACTGGTACTGATGGCGATCAGAGCTAAAGGCAACAGGTCTACTGGAATAACACCATTCGAGATGATGATGGGCCAACAAATGACACTTCCACTGCATCTCCTGTACAAACCTGGAGATGTCACCGCAACCACCACCTACACGGCTCATCAATACATGACAGACTTGCAAACCCACCTCCAGACTACCATTGCATATGCTCAAGGAAGTTTGAAAGAAGTGCAGAAGGTGACAAGACCCATTACGACAAAAAGGCCTCACACCAGGTGTTCGAGGTCGGGGATAAGGTGTGGTACTACATATACCCCAAACCCGTGGGCGTCGCTACAAAGTTCCTGCCCCACTGGACGGGGCCACACGAGATCGTGGTGAAGCTGTCCCCTGTAGCTTATCAAATCAGAATCAGCAAAGGTCAACAAAACGACACGTTCAAGTGGGTCCACAGGAACCAAATCAATCATGTACACAAACCACCATGGGAACGGAAGGGGTGCAAGCCAGCACAGAATAGATAGCAAAGTCAGAGGTACTAGGTGTCTAAGAAAATTCTTAAGTATCCTCAGCTGATCCCTTCCAGGAGATCAGTACGTTGCACCTAACATCTTACCTTTTCTTCCCAGCTACAAGATATACGTTCGCTGTCACTGTTGATATTGTCCTGCGCTGTGCTGTTCGAAATAGGAAAATCAGCTAAATTTGTTGTCATAACAACTGAACCACTGAAATAATCAATCTCTCTAATTATGCGTTTTTACTAAACATTCCCTTGAGTTACCACAAGCAATTCAAAACCAAATCCAGTACGAGGGACCAATGACTGTTGATCTTAGCGTACTGGAGGAGGCACTTTTAGTTGACCCGACTGACTACAAGCCAAAAGATTGGTCCGTCACCCGCTCCTGGACGGTGCCAGACAGTATCCTGACTGTTACCATGATCTTTGGTCTTATTGCCCTTGGTGTGTGCACCTACTATGTACACAGGCGCACACGTGCAATGGAAGACCTAATGAGGTCTTATACTAGGATCACCAGTGGGACGGAAGCAATCCAGATTATCAGTAAGTTGGCAACAGATCCTGAAACCCCTTTAGGTGTTCCATCCACAGCATCCCCAGCGTCCTCTCCAGAGTTCGCTAGGTCAGCCCCGTAATGTCCCCAATGTAAGTGTTGTCATTCAGGGTGCCATTTTTCAGAGTGCCTTAACTACCCACCTTCAAGTAAGATCGCTCTAGATATGACAGTAGAATCAATGCCATGATATAGTCATTTAGCAAAGGCATGAGGTAGGCAATAAATAGGCCATAGGAACGAATAATTACAATTTAGCAGATTAACACTGGAGTGATAAATCATCAGATGATCGTGTGCAAAACAGCAGAAAAGTAAATAAATAAAACAGTATGGGGATGAGGTAGGTAGGTAGACTATGTACAGCTGCAGCGATCGGTTAGCTGCTCAGATAGCAGATGTTTAAAGTTGGTGAGAGAAATAAAAGTCTCCAACTTCAGCGATTTTTGCAATTCGTTCCAGTCACAGGCAGCAGAGAACTGGAAGGAAAGGCGGCCAAATGAGGTGTTGGCTTTGGGGATGATCAGTGAGATATACCTGCTGGAGAGCGTGCTACGGGTGGGTGTTGTTATCGTGAGCAGTGAACTGAGATAAGGCGTGACTTTACCTAGCATAGACTTATAGATGACCTGGAGCCAGTGGGTCTGGCGACGAATATGTAGCGAGGGCTAGCCGACTAGAGCATACAGGTCGCAGTGGTGGGTGGTATAAGGTGTTTTAGTAACAAAACGGGTGGCACTATGATAAACTGCATCTAGTTTGCTGAGTAGAGTATTAGAAGCTATTTTGTAGATGACATCGCTGAAGTCGAGGATCGGTAGGATAGTCAGTTTTACTAGGGTAAGTTTTTGCGGCGTGAGAGAAGGAGGCTTTGTTGCGAAATAGAAAGCCGATTCTAGATTTTATTTTGGATTGGAGATATTTAATATGAGTCTGGAAGGAGAGTTTACAGTCTAGCCAGACACCTAGGTATATACAGATGTCCACATATTCTAGGTCGGAACCTTCCAGGGTGGTGATGCTAGTCGGGCGGGCAGGTGCAGGCGGCGAACGGTTGAAAAGCATGCATTTGGTTTAGATGATGTGTGGTTGATTATGTGTAGAAGCTTAATTTTGTATATCTTTTGTTTATGTTTTTACTCATTTTTGTTTCATTCGCCACAAACCCGTTCCCCATACAGCCACCAGTTATTGCCACGCTGCTAATTTGGGGAAGAAATGTAATTATGTATTGCCTGAGTGTTGTGCGTGTGTGTTTTAACGTCGAGATCCACTAGCCGGGACAACCGGATGACGGGCCCGGAACGCAGAGCCACAGCCGGACCTCCCCTGTCCATTCTGGTGGTGGTCTGCAGCTTGCTGAAATCCTACCAGGTTAAACCACCAGGGGGGGACTGCTACGATGATCTACAAACCAGGACATCCAACAGTAATTTCTTATGGTAGGTTGCAACTTGCAGGATCCTTCCAAGGTTGAATCCACCAGAGGGGGACTGTCATGACTCTCCTGTGAAGATCCAAAGGATCAGGTTACAGTGGATCAGCTCTACAATGCTCTCTCTCCCCCACAGATGGGGAAGCGGGATGGATGGGGGGAGATCTATGACATCTCACGTCGATCGTAAACCATTAGGCATCAGACCAGTCCTTTGGGGCCTAGTTTGGGTGATCGGAATGTCTGTGTGCCTTATGAAGAGACAACCACACCAAAACTACAACATCAAACAATGGACACAAGGACAATATAATTCATCCTCCGAATTTTGGTAATGATGAGAGATGGAATGTGGAAGGTTAATGTCTATTTATTGATGTCATTAAAAGTTAAATGAAGGTGTCATAACGAAAACATTAACTTGAAGTGTTTTCATACGGTGTATATCAAGTTTACATACTTTTTTGTGCGCGATAAAACTGATTTTAGTTCTCTAAATGAGATCATAGTAAATTCTGATACCTTGCCTCGTAACTAGGGAACCCAGAGAGCGTGTCAGCAAGACGGAAACGCCCCCTTTTTACCTGAGGGTATAAAGCATTTGAGTTAAGAATTAACATAGCAGACTAGGATGACCACAAGCTGCTGCCAAGGTCTAGGATTAGTTGCAACCCCGAACACGCAACACGATGTTGATTACAAAGGAACCTCTTAACAAAGAATGCTAAGGTTGAGGAGCTGTTCTAAGTTCTGTATCTAAGAAGGTGAATTTAAGCAGGACCATCCGGTTATTCTCTTCAAATCATAATTTGTCTACACCACTTTTATCCCCATGCTGGGATCATCTACACTGCTGATTAGCCGTCCTCAGAAGACCACTCTTCCAGAACGATCATTGGGTGCTGCAGCACCCTCAGCACCCCTACTTCCCGCAGCTATGGCTTGGATGGTGACTGATGGTGATTGAGTAGAGCAAAATCATCAAAGTGGATGAGGTTCTGTCTGAAATGTTAAAAGGTCTGCAATGAAAAGACAGACTAGCATTCCCAACGAGTGGGCCGCAATGGAAAGTGAGGTGTCTTTTGTTTTGTTAAAATGCATGAGTAGCTAAACTCTATCAAAAGCTTCCTCAACATCAGACCTTGCCATGAACAACATGTGAGAGATAGGAGGAGGAGAACATTGTCTATGTAATATTAGCCTCTTACAGACAATGTCCTCCTCCCTCTATCCATCATATATTATATGTCATAAATGGGAAAGAAAAGCAAGATAGCATTATCATTGTCTGGTCCCTTATCTGTTTATGCTGTCTTGCCAATTCCAGATCTGGGACCAAGCTAGCATCATGATTTCTGAATCCTGACATTGTGAAAGGAGATATATAGGTGTGTCTTGGTTCTTTATTCTGTACATCACAGTTTGTGGTCTGAGCTTTGGCTTGACAACCTGCTGCTGTGTGACACCCTAAGCCCAGTGAAACCAAGGCTTGACAATGATCCTTTGATACAATGAAAAAGTGTGGTAGTAACACACAATGACAATGTGACAATTCTATTGATCTTTGCCTAAATTACAGTTGAGTTTCAGTGAATCTGAAACAAGTCTCTCTTATGCCAACTTTCATGTCATTGGGGCAATACAGATAGGAGGACAACCACTCAAGTGTCCATTTCGACTACAGACTCTGCCAGGGGGACACAACTCCAGTTACATCTCTGTGAGGCTGGGCCATGTGAGGCTGGTCACCTGAGACAGAGCACTTGCTGGCACCATGTAACCACTGAGTCACGTGTCACTTTCACCATTCCGCAAGGTGGACAGGTTATGTACTTTCGAGATGACAAGTGTCTTATCAAACATTTGAAAGATATAGCTAATTAAGAATTTGGTGCATTGTATTTAATAATTACGGCCTCTTGCATTTCAAAGATGGTACAAAAAAAATACAAATGAACTCGTTTTTTTTGTATTGTCTTTTACCAAATCTATTGTGTTATATTCTTCTACATTCCTTTCACATTTCCACACATTTCAAAGTGTTTCCTTTCAAATGGTACCAAGAATATGCATACCCTTGCTTCAGGGCCTGAGCTACAGGCAGTTAGATTTGGGTATGTTAATTTTTGCGAAAATTGAAAAAAAGGGGCTGATCCTGAAGAGTTAAAACAGTAACATTTTACACACACAAAAGTGCCCATAAGCAATTATTTCTGATGAAAAAACACAATGGTGAAAAATTGTTGTATATAGGGCTTTGGAAATGAACTCTTCTATTGATTTTATACTATTCTTTTTTTCATCCTCTTCATCAAAGGATCCAATAATTCTGAACCCCACTATATGTTTGTAGGTTCAGCTATATTCCCAAATGTTGAGCAAACTCTCAATCCTATTGCAGCTGGTTGCCTTACAATTGTACTTTGCTATCAGCACATTTGTTCTTATAATGTACAAAAAAAGAGTTCCGCTATTGTTACAAGCAAAATAACCCTTATTTGGCACTATGTAGAACCATTATTTAAAGTATGTCAGTATGTCATGGGAAGAAGTGAACTGCAGTGAACTATTATAGTAATAGTATTACACATTTTCCCATACCAAGCCACTCATCTTTATCAGTAAGGTAAGCCATTATCTGATTGCTGAATTGCTTCCATTTTATGACAGTGCATGGCCATACCTCTGCGGGAAAAAAATCACCTCAAGTTGTACTTCCTGTTCTGTTACACACTTCCTCCTCTTTGCCCTACCTCATACAGAACAATTAAATAAAAGCAATTAGACAGAATGACGACATTATTTTCCATTAATTGCCGGCGATAGTGGTGTGTAGTGGATGGAAAACTCATTAAGTTGGGAAATGAATAATGAATTAGAGGGAGCTGGTTTTGTGGTAGCTTGGTTTACATCTTCGTTTTAGCTCCCATGGGGGGGAGGAGAGGTGGCATGGGGGCAGACAGTGACATAGCGAGGAAGGGAGAAGGGTAGACAGAGGGCCATATCAGCTCAGCACCCCAGGTGAAAGTGAGGAGAGGGCCATGCTGATAGGCCCAGCTATCGCTAGGCTCATCAGTCAAAAATGGAAAAAGGATTGGCTAGCCAGGTAGAAACTGAGCCAAAACACTGGGTCTGGAAGGGAACCGTGACAACTGGCAGCCATTAGCAGAAACACAACCTACCCTCTTTGTTGTCCTGTATTTGAGAGAGAGAGAAAAAAGTAGTAGTGCTTACTGCAACTCAAGAGGTGATGTAGATACGTGAATCGGGGTGCTCGTGAGGATCAGGCGACGAGTGGCTAATCTGCCTTTGCCCTCTGTACTGCTAGCCAACGTTCAATCGCTGGAAAATAAATGAGACGAACTGAAAGCACGTGTATCCTACAAATGGGACATTAAAAACTGTAATATCTTATGTTTTACCGAGTCGTGGCTGAACGACGACATGAATAATATACAGCTGGCGGGTTATACACTCTATCAGCAGGATAGAACAGCGGCCTCTGGTAAGTCACCGGTCGCTAGCCTATGCATATTTGTAAAACACAGCAGGTGCACGATATCTAAAAGTCTCGAGGTTTTGCTTGCTTGACGTAGAGTATCTCATTAAATGCTGTCCACAACCCTATCTACCTAGAGTTTTTTTCATCTGTATTTTTCATAGCTGTCTACATTCCACCACAGACCGATGCTGGCACTTAAACCACACTGAGTGAACAGTATACCGCCATAAGCAAACATGAAAACGCTCATCCAGAGGCGGCGCTCCTAGTGGCAGGGGACTTTAAAGCAGGGAAACGTAAATCAGTTCTAACCCAGTATATGTCATGTTAAATGTGCAACCAGAAGGAAAAATACTCTGGTCCACTTTTACTCCACACACAGAGACGCATACAAAGCTTTCCCTTGCCCTCCATTTGGCAAATCTGACCATAATTCTATCCCCCTGATTCCTGCTTACAAGCAACAATTAAAGCAGGAAGCACCAGTGATTTGGTCTGTAAAAAAGTGGTCAGATGAAGCAGATGCTAAACTACAGGAATGTTTTGCTATCACAAACTGGAACATGTTCCGTGATTCTTCCTATGGCATTGAGGAGTACACCACATCAGTCACTGGCTTCACCAATAAGTGCATCGATGATGCCGTCTCCACAGTGACTGTACTTACATACCAAAAGCCATGGATTACAGGCAACATTCGCACTGAGCTAAAGGGTAGAGCTGCCGGGTTGGAGTCCCGCTCCTTGAAAGAAATCCCGCTATGCCCTCCGACAAACAGGCAAAGCATCAATGCAGTACTAAGATCTAATTCTAATCGTACTACACCGGCTCTGAAGCTCGTCAGATGTGGCGGGGCTTGAAAACTATTATAGACTAAAAAGGGAAGCACAGCCGAGAGCTGCCCAGTGAGACAAGCCTACCAGATGAGCTAAATAACTTCTATGCTCACTTCGAGGCAAGTAACACTGAAACATACATGAGAGCATCAGCTGTTCCAGACTACTGTGTGATCACGCTCTCCGCAGCAGATGTAAGACCTTTCAACAGGTCAACATTCACAAGGCATTTGGCCAGACAGATTACCAGGACGTGTACTCCGAGCATCCGCTGACCAACTGGCAAGTATCTTCACTGACATTTTCAACCTCTCCCTGTCTGAGTCTGTAATACCAACCTGTTTCAAGAAGACCACCATAGTGTTCTAAGGTAACCTGCCTAAATTACTACCGACCCGTAGTACTCACGTCTGTAGCCATGAAATGCTTTGAAAGGCTGGTCATGGCTCATGGCTCACACCATTATCCCAGAAACCCTAGATACACTCTAATTTGCATACCGCACCAACAGATCCACAGATGACTCAATCTCTATTGCACTCTACACTGCCCTTTCCCACCTGGACAAAAGAAACACCCATGTGAGAATGCTATTCATTGACTACAGCTCAGCGTTCAACACTATAGTGCCCTCAAAGCACATCACTAAGCTAAGGACCTTGGGACTAAACACCTTCCTCTGCAACTGGATCCTGGACTTCCTGACGGTCCGCCCGCAAGTGGTAAGGGTAGTTAAACAACACATCCGCGCGCTGATCCTCAACACGGGGGCCCCTCAGGGGTGCGTGTACTCCCTGTTCACTCATGACTGCATGGCCAGGCACAACTCCAACACCATCATTACGTTTGCCGATGACACAACAGTGGTAGGCCTGATCACAGACAAGATGAGACAGTCTATAAGGAGGAGGTCAGAGACCTGACCGTGTGGTGGAAGGACAACAACCTCTCCATCAACATGATCAAGACAAAGGAGATGATCGTGGACTACAGGAAAGGAGGACCAAGCATGCCCCCATTCTTATCGACGGGGCTGTAGTGGAATAGGTTGAGAGCTTACAGTTCCTTGGTGTCCACATCACCAACAAACTAACATGGTCCAGGCACACCAAGACAGTCATGAAGAGGGCACCACAAAACCTATTCCCCCTCAGGAGACTGAAAAGATTTGGAATGGATCCTCAGATCCTGGTATGGCAACTGCTCGGCCTCCGACCGCAAGGCACTACAGAGGGTAGCGCATAGGGCCCAGTACATCACCGGGGCCAAGCTTCCTGCCATCCTGGACCTCTATACCAGGCGGTGTCAGAGGAAGGCCCTAAAAATGGTCAAAGTCTCCAGCCACCCTAGTCATAGACTGTTCTTTCTGCTTCCGCACGGCAAGTGGTACCGGAGCGCCAAGTCTAGGTCCAAGAGGCTTCTAAACAGCTTCTACCCCCAAGGCATAAGACTCCTGAACATCTAATCAAATGGCTACCCAGACTATTTGCATAGTCTGATTTTGGTTTTGGAGCAATTTTGATTTTGGCCACTAGATGGTAGCAGTGTATGTGCAATGTTTTAGACTGATCCAATGAACCATTGTATTTCTATTCAAAATATTGTATCAAGACTGCCCAAATGTGCCTAATTTGTTTATTAATAAACTTTATGTTAGAAAATGTTCACTCTCAAACGATAGCATGGTATTATTTCGCCTTAAAAGCTACTGTAAATTGGACAGTGCAGTTAGATTAACAAGAATGTAAGCTTTCTGCCAAAATCAGATATGTCTATGTCCTGGGAAATTTCTTGTTACTTACAACCTCATGCTAATCGCATTAGCCTACGTTAGCTTAACCGTCCCGTGGACGGGACACCGATCCCGAAGAAGTTTTAATTAATTGATGTTAAATGTGTATTACAATTGGTTTTGTTGCACCCTTTAGATTTTTCCACATCTTGTTGTGTTACAGCCGGAGTTTAAAATTGATTAAATTGAGATGTTTTTGTCACTGGCCTACACACACACAATACTTCATAATGTCAAAGTGGAATTGTTTGCAAATTAATAAAAAATTAAAAGCCAAAATGTATTGAGTATTCAACCCCTTTGTTATGGCAAGCCTAAATAGTTTCAGGAGTAAACAAAATGCTTAATAAGTCACTTAATTAGTTGCATGGACTCTGTGTGCAATAATAGTCTTTAACATGATTTTTGAATGACTACCTAATCTCTGTACCCCACACATACAGATAATAGTAAGGTCCCTCAGTCGAGCAGTGAATTTCAAACACACATTCAACCACGAAGACTAGGGAGGTATTCCAATGCCTCGCAAAGAAGGGAAACTATTGATAGATATTGGAAAATATTCTTTAAAAAAAGCAAACAATGAATACACTATGGATGCTGTATCAATATACCCAGTCACTACAAAATGACAGGTGTCCTTCCTAACTCAGTTGCCGGAGAGGAAGAAACCCGCTCAGGGATTTCACCATGAGGCCAATGGTGACTTTAAACCAGTTACAGAGTTTAAAGCCTGTGAATGGAGAAAACTGAGGATGGATCAACAACATTGCAGTTACTCCATAATACTAACCTAATTGACAGAGAAAAAAGAAGCCTGTACAGAATAAAAATATTCATCCTGTTTGCAACAAGGCGCTAAAGTAATACTGCAAAAAATGTGGCAAAGATATTAACTTTGTGTTCTGAATACAAATTGTTATGTTGGGGGAAAATCCAACACAACACATTACTGAGTGCCACTCCCCATACTTTTAAGCATAGCGGTGGCTGCATCAGGTTATGGGTATGCTTGTAATTATTAATTAAAACTTCTTAAGGATCGATGTCCCGCAAGAAGGACAACTTCCGGTGAAACTGGAGGGTGCGCAATTCAAATAAATAGTCATAAATATTATGGATTTTAAACATTTATTTACATGTGTCTTATATCGGCTGAAAGCTTCAATTCTTGTTAATCTAACTGTGTTGTCCGATTTATAGTAGCTATTACAGCGAAAACATGCCTTGCTATGTTTGAGGACGGCGCCCCACATCAAAATATTTTTCCACCAGCAGGTTTCATACATTCACATATAACGATTAAATATTCACTTACTTTTTGAAAATCTTCCTCTGATTTGTCAGCCAAAGGGTCACAGCTATAACATGTAGTGTCGTTTTGTTAGATAAAATCCTTTTTTATATCCCAAAAAGTCAGTTTAGTTGGCGCCATCGATTTGAGTAATCCACTCGTTCAACTTGCAGAGAAATGAATCCAAGAATCTACCCCTAAACTTTGTTTCAACAAGTCAAAATACGTTTCAATTTACTCCTCAGATACTCTAAAATGTAATCAAACTATAATATTTATTTCGGAAAGAAGTATGTTCAATAGGAAACCGATTTTAGCAGGTGTGTAATGTCTTCATGGCTCGCGCAAACACGAATTGCCAAGAATGTGTCCTACTAAAACGGATATTTCTTATTTGTTTTTGAAGTTACAAGCCTGAAAGCTTGAACATAGGCTTCCACAGGGTGTCAGCAGTCTTAGGAATTGCATCCAGGGAGATAGTTTTCAATATGTCCTTTCTCTTGCATTTCTAAGAGGATGGTCTCTCAAAAAAAAAATATTTTAACATTTCTACAAACTTCAGTGTTTTCTTTCCAATGTTGCCAATTATATGCATATCCTGGCTTCAGGGCCTGGGCGACAGGCTGTTTACTTTGGGCACGTCATTCAGACAGGAAGTGGAGAAAAAAGGGACCTAGCCCTAAGGAGGACTGGGGAGTTTTTCAGGATAAAAAAAATAAAACAGAATGACAATAACCTAAAACACAAGGCCAAGTCTACTCTGGAGTTGCTTACCAAGAAGACAGTGAACGTTCCTGACTGGCCGAGTTACAGTTTTGACTTAAACCTAATTGAAAACCTATGGCAAGACCTGAAAATGGCTGCCTAGCAATGATCAACAACCAATTTGACAGAGCTTGAATATTTTAGAAAAGAATGACGGGCAAATGTTGCACAATCCAGGTGTGGAAAGCTCTTCGAGACTTACACAGAATGTCTCACAGCTGTAATCACTATCATGTCTACTCCTGCTCAAAGACCATCCTCCAGAGGGCAGAGAGGGAGGTGGGCGACTTTTCCACCTCCGGCAGGGTGCCCAGAACACTGCAGAATACACCCTCACCATTCAGACTGTTGCAGCCTCCAGCGGATGGAATGAGCGGGTGCTCCGCACTCAGCACGTGGAGGTCCAGACAGAGTTGGCATGTCGAATGACAATATATCCTTGGACGCTCTCATCCCAATGTCCATCCGTCTGGATAACCTTCTTGTCGAGCGCCGGTGTCCACCTCCACACTCGCCTCCCTCCTTTGGCTGTCCTGAGGCAGAGCCTGAAACAATGGAGGTAGGGGCCACACAAATCTCCATGGCAGACCGGCGTCGCCGGAGACAGCTGGAGACAGTCCCTATTACGGCCATTAGGGGCACCAGCTTAAGCGGTGTCCGGTGCGCCCTAGAGCGGCGAGGGATGCATGTGCGCTCTAGAGCAGAGGAGCGGCCCCATGACCTTCCATCTCTCAGGGTGGGCGTGAGTATTCCATTATAATTTTCCGCCAAACCCTTTTATGGTTCATATTTCACTGGCTGGCTATGCCTCAATTGTTGTCTCCACAGCTCTAGTGGACTCCGGTGCCGCTGGGAACTTCATTGACCAGGCCCTCTGTAATCCTCGGCCTCCCGTGGCTCCAACGTCACAACCCCACCATTGAGCTTGAAAATCACTGCCTGGGAACCAGAATGTCGGAGGACCTGCTTTCCCATAACCTGTGGATCCACGCCGGTTGAGAGTCCTGTAAGTGCTCACCATCCCATCAATTGGCCCTCCCGTATTGTTGGCCCAGTGTTTTGGGAAGTAGATGTGGACATCCGCCAGGCTCTGGAGAGGTAACCCGCTCCTGCCACCTGCCCTCCAGAACTATGTCTCCACGGGGGTGAGAGATCAGCTGTTGACCTGGGCACATACAGTGGCAGGATAGTGTGTGAACCCTTTGGAATTACCTGGATTTCTGCATAAATTAGCCATAAAATGTAATCTTATCTTCATCTAAGTCACAACAAAAAACGAACAGTCTACTGAAACTAATTACACACAAACAATTACACGTTTTCATATCTTTATTGAACACACCGTGTAAACATCACAGTGCAGGGGGCAAAAAGTATGAGAACCCTTGGATTTAATAACTGGTTGACCATACTTTTGCAACAATAACCTCAACCAAACGTTTTCTGTAGTTGCTGATCAGACCTGCACAACGCTCAGGAGGAATTTTGGGTCATTCCTCTTCACAAAACTGTTTCACTTCAGCAATATTCTTGGGATGTCTGGTGTGAACCACTCAAGGTCATACCACAGCATCTCAATCGGGTTGAGGTCAGGACTGACTGGGCCACTCCAGAAGGCGTATTTTCTTCTGCTGAAGCCATTTTGTTGTTGATTTACTTTACTTCTGCCCGTTGTCCTGTTGCATCACCCAACTTCTGTTGAGCTTCAATTGGCGGACAGATAGCCTTACATTCTCCTGCAAAATGTCTTAATAAACTTCGGAAAAATTCATTCCATCGATGATTGCAAGCTGTCCAGGCCCTGAGGAAGCAAAGCCGCCCCAAACTTTGACGCTCCCTCCACCATACTTTACAGTTGGGATGAGGTAGATGTTGGTGTGCTGTGCCTTTTTTTCCTCCACACATAGTATTGTGTGTTCCTTTCAAACAACTCAACTGTAGTTTAATCTGTCCACAGAATATTTTGTCAGTAGCGCTGTGGAACATCCAGGTGCTCTATTGCAAACTTCAGACGTGCAGCAAAGTTTTTTTTGGACAGCAGTGGCTTCTTCCATAGTGTCCTCCCATGAACACCATTCTTGTTTAGTGTTTTACATATCGTAGACTCGTCAACAGAGATGTTTGCATGTTCCAGAGATTTCTGTAACTCTGACACTCTAGGATTCTTCTTAAAACCTCATTGATGCATTCTGTGCTGTGCTCTTGCAATTATCTTTGCAGGATGGCCATTCCTAGGGAGAGTAGCAACAGTGCTGAACTTTCTCCATTTATAGACAACTTGTCTTACCGTGGATTTATGAATATCAAGGCATTTAGAGATACTTTGGTAACCCTTTCCAGCTTTATGCAATGACTTTTGAGATATCTTTTGTTTGAGGCAATGCTTCTTGTGAATAGCAAACTCAAATTTTGTGAATGTTTTTTATAGGGCAGGGCAGCTCTAACCAACATCTCCAATCTCGTCTCATTGATTGGACTCCAAGTTAGCGGACTCCTGGCTCCAATTAGCTTTTGGAGAAGTCATTAGCCTAGGGGTTCACATACTTTTTCCAATCTACACATATTGAATAAATAATGTTTTGAATATAGACAAGAAAAATACAATAATTTGCGTGTTATTAGTTTAACTTCGGGATCGGTGGCCCATCCACAGGACGCTTGAGCTAACGTGATTAGCATGAGGTTGTAAGTAACAAGAAATTTCCCCAGGACATAGACATATCTGATATTGGCAGAAAGCTTAAATTCTTGTTAATCTGCACTGTCCAATTTACAGTAGCTATTAAGGTGAAAGAATACCATGCTATTTAGGAGTGTGCACAATTTTGACCATGAAAGTTATTAATAAACAAATTAGGTACATTTGGACAGTTTGATTTAAAAAAATAACAGAAATGCAATGGTTCATTGGATCAGTCTAAAATTTTGCACATACACTGCTGCCATCTAGTGACAAAAATCGAAATTGTACCTGGGCTGGAATAAAACGTTATGGCCTCTCTTGCATTTCAAAGGTACAAAAAGAAATACAAAAGAACGGTTGTTATTTTCATGTATTATATTTTACCAGATCTATTGTGTTATATTCTCCTACATTCCTTTCACATTTCCACAAACTTCAAAGTGTTTCCTTTCAAATGGTACCAAGAATATACATATCCTTGCTACAGGCAGTTATATTTGGGTATGTCATTTTAGGCAAAAATTGAAAAAAGGGGATAATCCTTAAGAGGTTTTAAGCACACTGTGTTTGCCCATTGTTGTGACTTAAACGAGTATCAGATCAAATTTCATGATCAAATTATGCAGAAATCCAGGTCATGCCAAAGGGTTCATATACTTTTTCTTGCCACTGCACATCCCTCACCACTAGACACCCAGGTATCACCCACACCATCCAATCCCTCTCTGAAAATCATTGGTGGCCCTACAAAGATATTCACTGGACTTTATGCAAACTGGAAACCACATATCCTGAGGCTGCATTTATTGAAAATGCATTTATTGAAGCTAGGATTTTAACAAAGCAAATCTGAGGACTAGCCTGCCAAAATTCTATCAACATATTGACTACCCTACTTGCTCCATTAAGACACTAGACCATTGGTATTCAATCTTCGGGGATGCTTACAAGTCCCTCCCCCGCCCTCCATTTGGCAAATCTGACCACGACTCCATCTTTCTCCTCCCGTCCTATAGGCAGAAACTCAAACAGGAAATGCCCGTGCTTCGTACTATTCAATGCTGGTCAGACCAATCGCAATCCACACTTCACGTTTGTTTTGATCACGTGGACTGGGACATGTTCTGGGTAGCGTGCGAAAATAATCTAGACGCGTACACGGATACAGTGACTGAGTTCATAAGGAAGTGTATAGGAGATGTAGTACCCACAGTGACTATTAAAACCTACCCGAACCTGAAACATTGGCGCGAACCACCGCATTTAACAATGGCGACTGGTAATATGGCAGAATAAAAACAGTATTGTTATTCACTCCGCAAGGCAATCAAACAAGCTAATCGTCAGTATAGAGATAAAGTAGAGTCGCAATTTAACGGCTCAGACACGAAATGTATGTGCCAGGGACTACAGACAATCACGGACTACAAAAGGAAAATCAGCCACGTTGCCAAGACGAACGTCTTGCTTCTGGACAGGCTAAACACATTCTTAGCACACTTTGAGGATAACAGTGCCACTGGTGTGGCCCGCTACCAAGACTGTGGGCTCTCCTTCTCCGTGGCCGACGTGAGTAAAACATTTTAACATGTTAACCCTCGCAAGGCTGCCGGTCCAGACGGCATCCCTAGCCGCATTCTCAGAGCATGCGCAGACCAGCTGGCTGGTGTGTTTATGGGCATGCTTCAAGATAGCCACCCCATATGCTTCAAGATGGCCACCATTGTTCCTGTACCCAAGAAGGCAAAGGTAACTGAACTTAATGATTATCGCCCCGTAGCAATCACCTCTGTCATCATGAAGTACTTTGAGAGACTAGTCAAGGGTCATATCACCTCTACCTTACCTGCCACACTAGACCCACTTCAAATTGCTTACTGCACCAATAGATCCACAGACGATGCAATCGCCATCACTCTGCACACTGCCCTATCCTATCTGGACAAGAGGAATACCTATGTAAGAATGCTATTCACTGACTACATCTCAGCATTCAACACCATAGTACCCTGCAAGCTCATCAAGCTCGAGGCCCTGGATCTGAATCCTGCCCTGTGCAACTTGGTCCTGGACTTCCCTGACGTCCTCCCCCAGGTGGTGAAGGTAGGAAACATCACCTCCACTCCGCTGATCCTCAACACTGGGGCCCCACAAGGATGCGTGCTCAGCCCCCTCCTGTACTCCCTGTTCATCCATGACTGCGTGGGCAAGCACGCCTCCAACTCAATCATCAAGTTTGAAGACGATTGAACAGTATTAGGCTTGATGACGAGACAGCCTACAGGGAAGTGAGGGCTCTGGGAGTGTGGTGCCTGGATAACAGCCTGTCACTCAATGTCAACAAAACAAAGGAGATGATCGTGGACTTCAGGAAACAGGAAAGGGTGTACCCCCCTATCTACATCGACGGGACCCCAGTGGAGAAGGTGGAAAGCGTCAAGTTCCTTGGCCTAAACATCATAGACAAACTGAAATGGTCCACCCACACAGACAGTGTGGTGAAGAATGCGCAACAGAGCCTCTTCAACCTCAGGAGGCTAAAGAAATTTGTCATCACCTAAAACAACCCATTTTTTACAGATGCACAATTGAAAGCGCCTTGTCGGACTGTATCACCGACTGGTACGACAACTGCACCGCCCGCAACTGCAAGGCTCTCCAGAGGGTGGTGCGGTCTACACAATGCATTACCAGGGGGCAAACTACGTGCCCTCCAGGACACGTACAGCACCCGATGTCACGGGAAGGCCAAAAAGATCAAGGATATCAACCACCCGAGCCACTGCCTGTTCACCCTGCTGTCATCCAGAAGGCAAGGTCAGTACAGGTGCATCAAAGCTGGGACTGAAAATCAGCTTCTATCTCAAGGCCATCAGACTGTTAAACAGCCATCACTAGCACATAAGAGGCTGCTGCCTATAGGCATAGACTAGGAATCACTGGCCACTTTAAGGAATGGAACACTAGTCATTTTAATGTTTACATATCTTGCGTTACACGTCTCATATGTATATACTGTATTCGATACTATCTTAGTCCGTTCCGCTCTGACGTCACTCTTCCAAATGTATATAGTCTTAATTCATTCCTACTTATATTTGTGTCTATTGGGTATGTGTTGTGTACTTTGTTAGATATTACTGCACTGTCGGAGCGAGAAGCACAAGCATTTCGCTACACCTGCAATAACATCTGCTAATCATGTGTATGTGACCAATATAATTTGACTTCCCCCCTCAGGCAAGGGAGACATTGGTCGATGTGGGAAGATTGAGACACAGTCCAGCAAAAATAATTGTCTCTTGCTTCAAACAGACATTGTAATGGGGATTTTTTTTGTTTTATTTAACTAGGCAAGTCAGTTAACACATTCTTATTTACAATGATGGCCTACCAAAAGGCCTCCTGCGGAGAAGGCGGCTGGGCTAAAAAATTAAAATAGGACAACACACATCACACCATAAGACCTAAGACAACATAGCATAGACACAACACATGACAATGCAGCATGGTAGCAACCATGTTGAATAATTATGCTAATTAGATCTCAGCGGGGCCACAGACATCAACCAGGGTGTTGGTAATGGCATCATGAACTTTACCAGGACATTCTGCCAAAAACCTGGTTGCCTCTGCCAGGAGGCTTAAATTTGGCCGCAAATTAATCTTCCAGCAAGACAATAAGCCCAAGCACACACACCAAAATCCACAAACAAGTTTTTTTTTTTTTTTTTTTTTTTTTTTTTTCTTGGGGGTGGATCAGCTTAATATTGCGGAAAGAATGTTGCTTCCAATGTAATTGTCTGCATCATTTCCAATCCCCCATATTTTTTTGGGTAAATATATTTATCCATTCACGTATGCATACATATACACATATATACATACACATACCTACATAGACATACATACTTTTTTAAAAAGAGTATACCTTTATTATTATTCCCCGCAAACCCTACCACCGATCCCCCAATTGGAGTAAACTGATAAACATTTCTGTTTTTACCTTCAATTTATACATCTTATACACATTTTACAGACACAGTCTACTTTATAATAGTTCTCTCTTGTTTGTTCTTAGTCCTTCCTCTATTTCTGTTGTCCATCCAGTTTGATTTCCACTTGTAACTGTGCTATTTCACAATAGCTCCGCACCTATACACATTTCACGGATCCCGTATGCCCTACATTGTTTATCTTGTTATTAGTCCCACCCTTCAGCTCCACTCAACCTTTCCCATCTATCTTCCAACATCATCCATTTCGGATTTTTATTTGCCATATATTTTTCAACTGTGCTGTGATGCTTCACAAAATATTTGAATCTTCCTATTCTCATAGCTTCCACGGATTGTAAATTAAAAATAAACATTTTTGTTCAAATAATTATTATATTATTGATTGATTGACTATGGCTTTTCAAATCCCCCAGTATTGCTATCTGTAGCGTTAGTTCTACGCAAATGTTGCAATTCTTCAACCATTCCTGGACCTGTGACCAAAAACGAGCTACATGCGGACAATACCAAAATAAATGGTCTAATGACTCTGCCTCCTCACAGCAGAATCTACAGAGCTGGGAAGATTGTATCCCCCATATACATAACATTCTATTAGTTGCAAGAATTTTGTACAATAATTTAAATTGAAAAATTTGAAGTTTTGAATCCGGCGTTGTTTTGCGTATCAATTCATAAACCATGTGCCATGGAATGGGTACATTGAAAATCTCTTCCCAACTATTTTGCAATTTATATGGCACAGCTGTAAGTTTTTTGGTCCTTAAATGAAATTGGTATATGTTTTTATTTATCACACTTTTCTTTAACCATTTATGTTCTTTAATATGAGGCCGACATACAAGTTCCTTACTTTTATCCCCTTCTACTTGCCTCTTCCATTTTTGTGGTAATGCTGCAATTAATTGGTTGTAATTTTGGGTAGAGCAGACATTTCCATATGTCTGTGTTAGCTACATGTGTGACATTACTCCACCAGTCCTATTTATGATATCATTCACAAAAATTATACCTTTTTTAAACATTTCTTCGATAAATACAGTTTTTTTATCTATTACTATATTTGAATTTAACCACAAGATTTGTTGTACTATTTGTTCCGTCCTTTCAGGTGGATTAAACTGAAATTGCAACCAACTTTAAGGCTTGTTTAAAAAATAAAGATATTTTGGAGATTATTTCCTTTTCAAGCAACCGAAAGTGAGCAGGTGTAATCTGAATAAAGGGAAAAAGGCCCTTCTTGAACATTGGTACGAATGTCTCATCCTAATCTACTAGAGAACCAGTTTGGATTTAAGTATAACTTTTGTATGACTGATGCCTTTAGTGAGAGGTCTAATGCTTTAATATTTAATAATTTCTGCCCTCCGAATTCATATTCGTTATATAAATAGGCCCTTTTAATTTTATCTGGCTTGCCGTTCCAAATAAAATTGAATATTTTTTGTTCATATAATTTAAAAAGCAGGTCACTAGGTGTAGACAAAACCATAAGCAAATAGGTAAACTGTGATATGATTAAAGAGTTAATCAGGGTGATTTTCCCACAAATAGACAGGTATTTTCCTTTCCATGGTAGCAAGATCTTATCTATTTTTGCTAACTTTCTATAAAAATTTATTGGAGTGAGATCATTTCTTTCTTTTGGGATTTGTATACCGAGTATGTCCACATCACCGTCAGACCATTTAATTGGTAAACTACATGGCAATGTAAAATGTGTATTTTTTAGTGATCCAATACGTAATATGGTACATTTATTATAATTTGGTTTTAATCCAGAGAGGATAGCAAATGTATCTAGATCCTCTAAGAGGCCGTGGAGAGATTCTAGTTGTGGTTTTAAAAGAAAACATGAATCATCAGCGTACAATGACACCTTCGTTTTTAGGCCCTGGATTTCTAATCCCTTAATATTAATGTTTGATCTAATTTTAACAGCTAACATTTCGATGGCAATAATAAATAGATATGCCAATAGTGGACAACCTTGTTTTACTCCTCTAGATAGTTTAAAACTTTCTGAGATGTAGCCATTATTTACTATTTTACACCTAGGGTTACTATACATAATTTTTACCCATTTTATAAGAGATTCCCCAAAATTGAAATATTCTAGGCATTTATATATAAACTCCAGTCGTACTTTATCAAAAGCCTTTTCAAAATCAGCTATGAAAACCAGGCCTGGTGTCCCCGATATTTCTTAGTGTTCTATTGTTTCCAGTACTTGCCTTATATTATCTCCAATGTATCGTCCATGTAAAAAACCTGTCTGATTAGGATGAATAATATCTGACAAAACTTTTTTTATTCTATGTGCCAAGCATTTTGCTAGGATTTTTGCATCACAACACTGAAGTGTAAGAGGTCTCCAATTTTTTAAATGGACTGGATCTTTATATATACCACTTGGGTCCTGTTTCAGTAATAATGATATCACACCTTCTTGTTGCGTGTCTGATAATCTATCATTTATATAGGAGTGGTTAAAACAAGCTAATAATGGTCCTTTGAGTATATCAAAAAAATGTTTGTATACTTCCACTGGTATGCCATCCAGTCCTGGAGTTTTCCCATCCTTAAAGGCCCCAATTGCATCAAGTAGTTCCTCCTCTGTAATTAGGCCTTCACATGAGTCTTTCTGTACAGATGTTAATTTTACATTATTATTAGGGAAAAAATCCATACAATTAGTTTCAGTTAGTGGAGATGGAGGAGCCTGAAACGAAAATATATTCTTAAAGTACTTTACTTCCTCTTTCAAAATATCATTTGGTGAATCATGCGTGACTCCATCATTTGTAACAAGTTTTAATACGTTTTTTTTGGTAGCATTTCTATATTGAAGATTGAAAAAGAATTTGGTGCATTTTTCCCCATATTCCATCCAGTTCGCTTTATTTTTATAATATATTACACTGGATCTTTCTTGAATAAGTTCCTCCATTTCTTTTTGTTTTTCCTCTAACTTATTCTGTGCCTCAACGGTACCGTTTTTATTGTTATCAAACTGTACTGTTAGTCCTTCATTTTCCTTTGTTAATATGGACTCTTTTGATCGAAATTGCTTTTGTTTTATAGATGAGTACTGAATTGCATGGCCTCTAAAGGCACACTTAAAAGTGTCCCATACAATATGGGGATCTGCTGTACCTATGTTATGTCTAAAAAAGTCAGTTATAAATTCTTCTGTCCTAGTTCTAAACAATTTATCATCTAGTAGGCTTTGATTAAATTTCCAATATCCTCGCCCACGTGGAACTTCTGTAAGAGTAATATATATGCCAATTATGTGATGGTCCGACCGCATTCTGTCCCCTATCAAACACTTTTTAACTTTTGGTGCCAGAGAGAATGACATAAGAAAGTAGTCAAGGCGACTAGCTTGATTAGGCCTCCGCCATGTATATCTCACTAGGTCAGGGTATTTAAGTCTCCATATATCCACTAATTCCAATATATCCATGACATTCCTGATTTCCTTAAGTGCCTGAGGGTGATAGTTTGTAGTGTGATTTCCTTTCCGGTCCATAGAGGTATTTAAGACCGTATTAAAATCTCCCACTATAATAATAGAGTCTAGTGTTGCTTGTAGAGTTGATACATTCTTATATATATTGTCAAAAAAGCTTGGATCATCATTATTCGGACCGTATAGGTTAATAAGCCATATATGTTTATTGTCCAATAACATATTTAAAATAATCCATCTACCTTGAGGATCTGTTTGGACAAGTTGAACATTTGGATCAAAGTTATTATTAATTAAAACCATCACCCCTTTTGAATTTCTTTGCCCATGGGAGAAATGTATTTCGCCCCCCCAGTTCTTTTTCCACAAAACTTCATCTAAAACTGTCGAATGGGTTTCCTGTAAACAGTAGATATTATAATCCTTCTCTTTTAGCCAGGTAAATACTGATCGTCTTTTCTTATTATCTGCTAAGCCATTACAATTGTAACTGGCTATACTTATTTCACCACTTACCATAATGAGACACACCTTTCAATTATTTTTATCAAAATATATGTTTGTAAACGTCCTATTAAAAAGTAACATAATGATTGAGTGTCTATATAGTTGTACCATGACATTTGCATCTCCACTAAGCAAACCTCCAATTGGTCCCCACTATTCCACCCGCCAAAAGCCCCCATCTCGAGTTGGGTTGTCATCCCAATGCCCGGCAGACCACCCCCGACCCCCCGCATCGCACAGCTCCGGACCGACTGGGATCCATCCTTCGAAAAGTGCACACAGCGCCATCCACCGAACCGAAGCGGATCATTGCCAAATGCATTTCCATTGCCCTCACCTCGATTTTTATTACATATTGCTGTGAATCATCCTCTATAGTCCCTAACATCTTTTACTTCTTCCTTCGCAACAGTTGTGGGATACACACATACACCCACACACATTCAGCCCTTATCCCCACACAACCATAAGCTCACCCTCTCAACAATTGCACCCGGGCTGGAGACACGCACCACAGGGCGAGTGCGTGGAGGAGGAACAGGGCTCTGAAGACAACAGGAAGCCTGGTGCGTCTGCCCGTACTCTCGCTCTCCACGGTAAGCCCGGGAAGTGGGCGCAGGTCTCCTACCTGACTTCGCCAAACTCCCCTTTAGCCCACCCCAAGAAATTTTTGGGGCTGACTCTCAGGCTTCCAGCCTCGCTTCCGTGCTGCCTCCTCATACCACCGCCTCTTGGCTTTAGCTGCCTCCAGCTCTTCACGGGGGCAGCGGTACTCTCCAGCTTGAACCCAAGGTCCCTTACCGTCCAGAATTTCTTCCCATGTCCAGAAGTCCTGTGTATGCTGCTGCTGTCGCTGCTGCCCGTTACCACGCTGCTTGGTCCTATGTTGGTGGGGGATTCTGGCACGGCTGTCTTCCTCTTCTTCCTCTGAAGAGGTGTAACAAGGAACGGACCAATACGCAGCCAAAATAATAAAGAGAACAAAGATAACTAAGGCCAGGGCGTGACAGACAGAGCTTGAGGGGATCTGCAGAGAATAATGGGAGAAACTCCACAAATACAGGTGTGCCAAGCTTGTAGCGTCATACCTACGAAACCTCGAGGTGAGGCAAATTATTTAAGATACTCTTTGAAGAGGTAAGGTTACAGGTGCTTTTGGAAAATAGGCAGGAACTCTGCTGTCCTAGCTTCAGTGGGAAGCTGGTTCCACCATTGGGGTGCCAGGACAGAGAAGCACTGGGACTAGGCTGAGTGGGAGCTGCCATCCTGTAGGGGTGGCAGTACTGAGTGCTCTGGTTTGGGTATAGGGTTTGATCATAGCCTGAAGGTAGGGAGGGACAGTTCCTCTTGCTGCACCGTATGCAAGCACCATGGTCTTGAAGTGGATGCGAGCTTTGACTGGAAGCACGTAGAGGAGCGGGGTGACATGGGAGAACTTAGGAAGGTTAAAAACCAGGTGGGCTGCAGCATTCTGTATAAGTTGCAAGGGTTTGATGGCACAAGCAGGGGGCCCAGCCAAAAGAGTTGCAGTAGTCCAGACGGCAGATGACAAGCATCCGAGTGTGCAGATCCTGAGACACACAGCCGTGAGAGGGTGGAGAAAAGGATGATGGTTCACATTGTTTAAGGCAGCAGATAGATCTAGGAGGAGAACAGAGGAGAGAGTCAGCTTTGGCAGTGTGGAGCGCCTCCGTGACAGAAGAGCAGACTCGGTTGAGTGACCCGTCTCAAAGCCTGACTGCTGAGGGTCAAGAATATCATTCTGAGAGAGATAACGAGAGAGTTGAGAGATAGCACCCTCCAAGTGTTTTGGAAAGAAAAGGGATACAGCCAGGTCTGTAGTTTTTACATCAGATGATTCGAGTGTTGGTCCCCTCTGTGACTTCAGGCCATTTTGAAGTTAGAGGACGTAGCCAGTGTTCAGGGATGAAGAGGTCAAGGCTTAGGGTAGTTCTGTGTGAGTGGGACCAGTGGACTGAATGAGTGAATCAGGAGCGGATGTCGACAACCTTTTTTGGCAGTGTTTGTGTGTTTGGCAAAGTCATCCGTAGAGAGGGAGGGGGAGGGTGGCTGATTAAAGAGGGAGGAGAAAGTGGAAAAGAGTTTCCTAGGGTTAGATGCAGAAGCTTGACACTTAGAGTGGCTTAGCAGCAGATACTGATGAAGAGAAGGTAGAGAGGAGTGAGTAAAAGGATGATAGGTCCCCTGGAAGTTTAGTGCTCCATTTTCACTCATCTGCCCACAGCCTTGATCTGTGAGCTCACAATGAGTTACTCAGCCAGAGAGCAGGAGGGTGGCTCGAGCTGGCCTGGAGGAAAGGAGACAGTGCGAGTCATTGGATGGGGAAAGGGAGGAGAGTAGGGTCAAAGAGGCAGGGAGAAGGATTTGGCAGAAGGGAGAGAGGATAGAAGAGGAGAGAGGGCGAACATCACAACAGCACATGGCCATCTGGGTAGGGGCTGAGTGGTTAGGGTTAGAGGAAGACAAAAGGCAACAAAGTAGTGATCAGATACCTGGAGAGGGGTTGTAGTGAGGTTAGTAGGCAAACAGCCTCAAATAAAGAGGTCAAGCGTATTGCCTGCCTTGTGAGTTGCAGGGGATTGGGAAAGAGTGAGGTCAAGAGGCAAGGAGGGGAACGAGTTGAAAATACATTAATCTAAAGCAGATGTCGGGAGTTTGAAGTCCGAAAGTACAAAGCGGCGTGCCCTCGTCAGGAAGTTAGCTCCTTGAGGAACTCCCCAAGGTCAACTGGTGGGCGATAGATGACAATGTTAAGCTCGAGTTCACAAGTGACCGTATGGAATTCAAATAAGGAAATGGACAGGTGAGGGGGAGAAAATCTCCAGTTAAAAGAAATGAGTACCCCTGTGTCACCACGGCGATGACCAGATGCTCTTGGACCATGAGAGAAGACAGTCAGATGAAGAGAGCAGCAGTGTTCTCTGGGGTTATCCATGTCTCCGAAAGAACAAAAAAGTAGACTGAAGGGCAGCATAGGCTGAGAAGCTCTGCATTCTGCACAAGGTACACTTAATTAGAAAGGTTGCAGCCAAGGGGTGGGGAGCATCTGTAAAACCTACAGGGAGAGGAGAAAACAGGTATAGAAAACACATAGTTGCCAAAGCTACAAAAGAGAAAAATGTGATAATCAGAAAATAACTAGTTAAGCTACTCTAGTCAGAGTGGAGTGGAGCCTTCCTCTCGTTCCTTCCTGGAACAACTCGGCAGAACCGTCTTGTGTTCGGCTAGTGTCTCAGTTTTTTCTGACACGACTGCTGCTTACAGCTGCTGCTGAGAAACAGGGGGAGACTGAAGTACTAACGCTAATTGCTAATTGCCTAGCAGAGGGAAAGAGCACGCCTCCCAGTACTAATTGCTGATTGCCTAGGAGAGGAGAAACCACTCCCCCTCCAATACCACCACTGCTTACCAAAACAAGTCACAAATTGTCCCGCCCCTTGATCCTGGTTGATGTGTCAACAATCATCTGCAAATGATGAGCAGTCAGAAGTTTACACACCAAGTAGGCTTCTGGGAAGACAGGCAGCACTTAAAGTACTGTAGATGGCCTTAGCTAGCAAAAAATACAGTAGTAGACAGATAAAGAAAAGTATAATTTGTATCGCTCCTCACTACAGGAGTGATGTAGAATGTATTTCTCTGAGTAATTGTGTTAGTAGAAAGTCATCACAAATGTCCTACAATATAATTCAGTACTTGTATTATTCATATTTTATTTTTTACAGTCTTTTGTTCATCTTTATCAAGGGATCCGATAATTCAGGACCACACTGTCCATTCTCAAGTTGAATTGTATGTTCACTCAATTTAGAATAGATTCTCAACCAAAAAGTTGATCTGATTTGCATATTTCCCAGTGTAAAGTTAGACTCTTTATGATATATTAGGCCTTCCGTTGAGAGCCTAGTTACACCCTAACGCAGTGGTCTGAAATGTAAATGCAAAGTGAATCCAGCCAGAGTGAGAATAGCCAACACTCACAACCTACATTAAAACAACCTAATTATTGAGACAACCTAAATCACATAAACTGGAGCAGACATCTCAGTAATAGGTGCAAAAAGTCCAACTACTAACAGATTGGATTAGTTTAGCAAAATGTATGTATTTTATGTTTATGTCGGATACGATTCATTAACCAATCAATGTACAGGTATTGAAACAAACAATTCTGAAAATCAACCTGCAATAGAGCATGCTGGGAAATGTGATGACGATGGGTGTGGTTTTGACGCGTTTTGAGCACTTCGAGGATAGTTTGTTGAGTAAACAAACTTTAACACATTAGCTCAAACTCTTGTCCTTTTGACGTCCACTCAACTCACAGAATAATGCTGATTAAGCAATTGGTTTAGTTGGCTTTTTTACAGTGTGCTACAAAGAACCCTTTCCTAAGGTTCTATAAATTGCAAATAAGATTTTCTATAATCGATATAGCACCAGAAATGGTTCGGCCATCATTAAAACCCTTTTCTTGGAAATACAAATAACTGTTTTTTAATTGTTCTTTATTTAACTTTTACAGTGCTGTAAATAACCCTTTCTGACGGTTCTATAAAGAACCATTCCCAAAATCTCAAAGGTTCTACAAATAACCTTTTGAAGAAGCATACAGAGTTCTTTATTCTGGTTAGTCGTATTATATTAGGTGTGTTCAAGTTGTAAGGCCACTGATGAACTACAGACAACTTATTTGACATGAAGCCTTGCCTGAGTCTTCAACACAACACGGTTACTGGCCGTAATCATGTGCAACACAGTAAATCAACTGGAATAACACTCACTCGTGGTCGCACAAAAAGAAAACCACACCCCAAACTATTCGAATGAGCCGCACCCTCACATTTTATTTTCTGAACTGCAAAGAACCATTGAATGGCGCCAAGGGTTTTTTGAGTCGTTGTGGTCCTACATTCAGTAGAACCATCACCCTTACCAAAGAACCCTTGATGACCCGTGTGTGTCGAGGAAGGGTCTTCAACCTTTTCTTGCCCAAGTACCCCCACCCAGGCAAGCTGACAACCAAGGGACCCCAATCATACATTAGCAAAATATGTTTTTTTTTCTTCCGTCATCTGGTGAATGATAATGGCAAGGACAAGTAATCAACATTTTGACATAGATTTGGTGGATAGTTTTACCAAATCTGTCTTTAAATATGATTATTTTCATTATTTTGATCTCCCAACATTATACAGTAACTGGAAGTGTTAACTCGAACCTAGCCTATTCGCTAGAAAGGTAACGATCATGGTCATGCAAATGGCGACAGTTATTATCGTAATTGTCATTTTTGTAGCAATGTTTTTGAGTTTGTAATGCATCTTTGAAAATGAACTATGACACACCTAATGAATACAAGGCCATTTTGGTGACACCCCTGTCTCAACAGAACAAATGGTTTTGACCGTTTAGAACGTTTGGAAATTAAGCTTCTCCTCCCAACCGTGCCATTCTGCTCATACAATGATTACACCTTTACTAACTTTACCCACTTTATGTACAAATGAAAAACTGCTATTGGGTAAACTACACTGAACAAAAATATTAACACAACATGCAACAATTTCAAAGATTTAACTGAGTTACAGTTCATATAAGGAAATCCGTCATTTGAAATAAATTAATTAGACCCGAATCTATGGATTTCACATGACTGGTAATACAGATATGCATCTGTTGGTCACAGATACCTTCAAAAAAGGTAGGGGCATAGATCAGAAAACCAGTCAGTATCTGGTGTGATCACCATCTGCCTCATGCTATGCAACACATCGCCGTCGCATAGAGTTGATCATTTCTGGGATCTTTTGTTTCAGCTCTTGAAACATGGGACCAACACTTTACATGTTGCATTTTTATATATTTTTGTTCAGTCTGTATCTACTTGAATACAACTTTGAATCCACCCTTCTCGTAACATGAATGTATTCAAACGATGATGACGAATATTATACGATAAAGCCCTCTGTTATTTTTACAATAAGTGGGTTTTCACTGCTGTGCCAGGCCAGTATTTTGTGTGTCAATCACACAGATAATATGCTTGTTTACATACTATCATCATGAAAAGGAAGCCAGCTAAATAGTTGATGGCTTCTTTGAGCTACCCATCAAACAGTCACCTTGTGACCCAGGCCAGGGCTTCAAGAAAGCAGTGGAGTCAAAGTTGTTAAATTGAACACCTCAGACTGTTTGTAGGTCTCAGACTCACATCATCTGCTACACACAGAATGAAATAGGACAATGCGTTGTTATAAAATGATATTGTATATGCATATGTCCATGGTCTACACAGACTCCAATCATCTCTGGATACATCACTGTATGTAGCATACAATATCCAGATTCCTTGCACACACACCTTGGTAGCACACCCTTGGCTCGAAATACAGTATATATACTGTATGTGAGATTGTAAATGTAGTATCATAGCATATCACACAAAAAGCTTGCGTCAGGTAATGTAGTTGTTCTGAGATAACAATTTTGGATAACTGTCCAAGTTGTACTGCTCTGTCACAGACTTGTGATCAGCAGCTGTGCACTAAGACTGTCGCCCACAGTACGGCCATCTACTTTGCTGTTAACGGTTACTTCCTGAAGTCAGTCATCACTGAGGTCAGAATACGGACTTGAGCCAGACTTGACCCTTACAAAAAAATAAGTCAAATTTACAGTTTCACATGTGAAATCGCATTTTCACGAGTGAAATAGCTGTTTTCACATGTTGCACTTAAATTTCACACTTGAAACCATATTTTCGCACGCATCACATTTAGAGTTCACATGTTAACACCACCTTTTCACATATGAGGAGAATAAAACGTTTTCACCTCACATGTGAATTGTAGTTTCACATGAGAAATTTGCGGTTTCACATGTGAAAATCTGATATGCAGTTCACACGTGACATTCTATCAGATAGGAAAATCACATTTGCAGTTTCATATAGGAAAAACTTCCACATGATTGTTTTTCACATGTGAACATGCAATTCCACATGTGAAAGTGAGATTTTAACGTGTACGTTTTTCACATATGAAAATTCCCATTTTATTTTTACATGTGATTATTTTCCACATGTGAACTTACAATTCCACATGTGAAAGTGAAAAACGTGTGTATTTGAAAGTAGTATTTCTCGCTTATATAAAAGTAAAATTCCAAAGATATCCCGAAACCGTATCGCAAGTGTGGTGCATTTGCAAAATCTCACTTTCACATGTGGAATTGCAAGTTCAAATGTGGGGTTGAAATAATGTTAATCTCCTTACATGTGAAAAGATGGTGTTAATATGTTTCGGTATCAATGGTTCCACCAGTGGAATTAGAGGGGCCACTTCTATGAAGTACAAATGAGGGACAAGGGATCGATTTTGCGGGACATTCGCGGGACAGTGGACAGAATACATTTTTGGGGAGTAGGTTAATGAATCATGTTCAAATGGGTAAATACTGGTAACTGCTAAAATAAAGGAAACACCAACATGTCCTAAGGCCAGGCACCACTCCCTAATAGGGTATTTTTGAATGTGGAATGTGGACACAAATATAATACTTTTTGGTATTAAAAATGTTCTGAAATATTGTATTACAATACGCACATTTGGTGATCTCATGAATTGTATGCATATTTGCATATCACATATTCATCTTTCTATCTGTAAAAAACTAAAGAAGGGTATGTTAAATCCGGGGATACAGGTTAGTCGAGGTAATTTGTACATGTAGGTATGGGTAAAGTGACTATGCATAGATAACAAACAGCAAGTAACAGCAGAATAAAAACAAACGGGGGGGTCAATGCAAATAGTTTGGATGGCCATTTGATTCATTGTTAAGCAGTCTTATGGCTTGGGGGTAAGAGCTGTTAAGGAGCCTTTTAGACCTAGACTTGACGCTCCGGTACCGCTGCCGTGCGGTAGCAGAGAGAACAGTCTATGACATGGGTGACTGGAGTCTTTGACAATTTTTAGGGCCTTCCTCTGACACCACCTTGTATATAGGTCTGGGTGGCACTGGAATTGGGTCCCAGTGATGTACTGGGCAGTACGCACACTACCCTCTGTAGCACCTTACGGTCGGATGCTGAGCAGTTGCCAACCAGACGGTGATGCAAATGGTCAGGATGCTCTCGATGGTGCAGCTGTAGAACTTTTTGAGGATCTGGGGACCCATGCCAAATATTTTCAGTCTCCTGTGGGGGAAAAGGCGTTGTCGTGCACTCTTCACAACTTTCTTGGTATGTTTGGACCATGATAGTTTGTTGGTGATTTGGACACCAAGGAACTTGAAGCTATCAACCTGCTCCTCTACAGCCCCGTCGATGTGAATGGGGGTGTGTTCGGCCCTCCTGGAGTCCACGTTCATCTCCTTTGTCTTGGTCACGATGAGAGAGAGGTTGTTGTCCTGGCACCACACTGACAGGTCTCTGACCTCCTCCCTATTTGCTGTATCATCATTGACGGTGATCAGGCCTACCACCGATGTGTCATCAGAAAACTTAATGATGGTGTTGGAGTCGTGCTTGGCCACGCAGTCGTGGATGAACAGGGAGTACAGGAGGGGACTAAGAATGCACCTCTGAGGGGCCCCAGTGTTGAGGATCAGCGTGGCAGATGTGTTGTTACCTACCCTTACCACCTAGGGGTGGCCCGTCAGGAAGTCCAGGATCCAGTTGCAGAGGGAGATGTTTAGTCCTCGGGTCTTTAGCTTAGTGAAAAGCTTTGTGGGCACTATGGTGTTGAATGCTGAGCTGTAGTCAATGAACACCAATCTCACATAGGTGTTCCGTTTGTCCAGGTGGGAAAGGGCAGTGTGGAGTGCGATTGAGATTGCGTCATCTGTGGATCTGTTGGGGCGGTATATGAATTGGAGTGAGTCTAGGGTTTCCAGGATGATAGTGTTGATGTGAGCCATGATCAGCCTTTCAAAGCACTTCATAGCTACAGACGTGAGTGCTACGGAGCGGTAGTCATTTAGGCAGGTTACCTTTGCTTTCTTAGGCACAGGGACTATGGTGGTCTGCTTGAAACATGTAGGTATTACAGACTGGGTCAGGGAGAGGTTGAAAATGTCAGTGAAGACACTTGCCAGTTGGTCCGCACATGATCTGAGTACACGTCCTGGTAATCTGTCTGGCCCGGCAGCCTTGTGAATGTTGACTGTTTAAAGGTCTTGCACACATAGGTTACCGAGAGCGTTATCACACAGTCGTCTGGAACAGCTGGTTCTCCCATGCATGCTTCAGTGTTGCTTGCCTCGAAGCGAGCATAAAATGCATTTTTAGCTTGTCTTGTAGGCTCGCGTCACTGGGCAGCTAGCGGCTGGGTTTACCTTCGTAGTCCATAATGGTTTGTAAGCCTGCCACATCTGACAAGCATCAGAGCCGGTGTAGTAGGATTCAATCTTAGTCCTGTATTGACATTTTTCCTGTTTGATGATCTGAGGGCATAGCGGGATTTCTTATAAGCGTCCGGATTAGCGTCCCGCTCCTTCAAAGCGGCAGCTTTGGCACCTTTAGCTTGGTGCGGATGTTGCCTGTAATCCATGGCTTCTAGTTGGGTTATGTACGTATGGTCACTGTGGGGATGATGTCTTCGATGCACTTATTGATGAAGCCGGTGACTGAAGTGGTATACTCCTAAATGCCATTGGATGAATCTCGGAACATATTCCAGTCTGTGCTAGCAAAACAGTCCTGTAGCGTAGCATCCGCGTCATCTGACCACTTCCATATTGAGCGAGTCACTGGTACTTCCTGCTTTAGTTTTTGCTTGTAAGCAGGAATCAGGAGGATAGAATTATGGTCAGATTTGCAAAATGGTGGGCGAGGGATAGCTTTGTACACATCTCTGTGTGTGGAGTAAAGGTGGTCTAGAGGTTTTTTTCCTCTGGTTGCACATGTGACATGCTGGTAGAAATTAGTTTAAATGGATTTAAGTTTGCCTGCATTAATGTCCCCGGCCACTAGGAGCGCCGCTTCTGGATGAGCATTTTCTTCTTTGCTTATGGCCTTATACAGCTTCTTGAATGCGGTCTTAGTGCCAGCATCGGTTTGTGGTGCTAAATAGACGGCCTGCGAAAAATATAGATGAAAGCTCTCTTGGTAGATGTGGTCTACAGCTTATCATGAGGTACTCTACCTCAGGCGAGCAATACCTTGAGACTACCTTAATATCAGATGTTATTGACAAATAGACACACACACCCACCCCTCGTCTTACTGGGCGTAGCTGTTCTGTCCTGCTAATGAACGCAAAACCCAGTCAACTGTATATTATTCATGTCGTCGTTCAGCCACGACTCGGTGAAACATAAGATATTACATTTTATAATGTCCCGTTGGTAGGGTAGTCTCGAACGGGGCTCATCCATTTACCTTGGCATATATTCTACAAGTGTCTGGAATTCTATTTGACGGATGCAACAAACAAAATTCACGAGAAATTCCATCATTTGGTGCTTTGTTGACGGTGATGGAAAAACGCTGTCTCAGGTGCCGCTCCAGAATTTCCCATAAGTGTTCAATTGGGTTGAGATCTGGTGACTGAGACACACACACCCTTTAAACCCCCTATGCTCCTTTGAGTCCCCTCTTTCAAAGTCACTGAGATCTCTTCTTCTAGCCATTGTAGCCAAAATAATGGGCAACTAGACATTTTATACATGACCCATAGCATGATGGGACTCCAGCCACCCTAGTCATGGAATGTTCTCTCTGCTACCGCACGGCAAGCGGTACCGGAGCGCCAAGTCTAGGTCCAAAAGGCTTCTTAACAGCTTCTACCCCCAAGCCATAAGACTCCTGAACAGCTAATTGAAGGGCTACCCAGACCCCTCTTTTACTCTGCTGCTACTTTCTGTTTATTTTCTATGCATAGTCACTTTAACTCCACCTACATGTACATATTAACTCAATTACCTCAACTAACCGGTGCCCCGGCACATTGACTCTGTACCGGTACCCCCTGTATATAGCCCCGCTTGTTGTTTTACTGCTGCTGTTTAATTATTTGTTACTTTTATTTTTATTTTTATTAAAAGGTCTTAAAGCATTGTTGGTTAAGGGCTTGTAAGTAAGCATTTCACTGTAAGGTCGACACCTGTTGTATTCGGCGCGTGTGACAAATACATTTGATTTGATTTGGTAATTGCTTAATTAACTTAGGAGCCACACCTGTGTGGAAGCACCTTCTTTTAATATACTCAATATACTTCTTATCCCCCATTTACTCAAGTGTTTCCTTTATTTTGTCAGTTACCTGTAGTTCTGCTGTATGTAGGTCACTGCCTGTTAAATGGACAATCCTTAGTTGCTACATCCATTTTGGGGTTTATAAATGAATGATATGCACACATTGATTCTTGCAGAATTTAACTTGTAAATGCCTCATGAGTTTAGTTCAACTATTGTTTGTACCCCATCAGAACCCAAAATGTAAGTTTGTTTGACTCCAATGTTTGTAATCACAGTAAATGTAATAACCAGTGCATAGCCTAAAAACATGGTTAAAACTATGTATAATTTTGATATCATGGATGGTCAGTCTTTGCATCATTAGCCTACTCTTTGGATTTGACAGTGGTTGCATTTCTCCAGCCACATCCCTCAGCTTTTTACTGAAACTGTTGTGGGGAGAAGACGTTGTTAATGTTTCAATTAAGGATTGCCGCTTTATTAAACACCTTTTAGTGGAGTACGTAATAGTGTTACTATATGGTGCAATCCTCTAGTGAGTGAGTTACATTTGTCCTATATCAAGCAAAACTTCTGAAAATGAGAACCACATTCTTTGTATTGCAAACAAAAACAATGATATTAAAGCAAAACATAAACTCAAAAGTATTGACAGTAAAACAAAATATTGCAAAGAAATAATTTTGAAATGCGAGAACAAATGAATGTAAATGGAGGAAAAAAAAATATTTTTACAAGACAATTAAATAAAACTCCCTGCCATTTTCCCTTTGTTTATGTTACCCTGGCATTTCCGTTCGCTGCTATTTCTCCAGTTGCAAGTTTCGGCACTTTCATTCCAGCAACATAGCACCCTGCATCCCACAGCTGAAGCTGAAGCTAAGCATGATCGGTTCTGGTCGGCCCCTGGATGGGAGATCAGAAGTAGCTTGAAGTGGTAAAAAGAAAATTAGTTTTTTTCACCTGATTTTTTTTCATGTGCTTTTTTGGAAGGGGAAGGTGATAATGTCACAGAGTGCCATCTCTGACCTGCAGTGTCCCCTGCTAGTAAAGAAAACTGCAGAAAACAAGAAGGGACTATTCAGAGGGACTATTCAGATGATGAGACTCGTAAACACATACACGTGAAACAAAGGAGAGAGTAGGAGGGAGAGGTTCATCTAAATGCTGCTCATCTTATTGCTGCTCTGTTTTTGTGTTTCATTTGCTATATAGGAAATAGGTCAACAGGAAGCAGCATAAAACCATCCCTACTTATAATGGCCCATTCTATTTAGACAGGACTTATTTTTGGTAGTTCAAATGATTAGTGTCACCTTTTTTTGAAAGAAATGTTAATAAGTTTCTGATTTAAGTCAGTATATTATAATGTTTATACTAGCACTATTAGAACTAGCATTTGTCTGACCTTGATGTTTTGAATGCTTTGCAGGGACAATAAGCAGCCACAACGAGGAAAACAAATCACCTTGTTACTGTCGGTTCAAGTCCGGACATCTGATAACCTGATCTTCGTTGAGCCACTCGCAAGTTGATCAGGGTAAGATGAGGAGATGGATTACCTCATTTGCAAGCCTTTAATTGCCAAGTAGCTCCTTCTTATATACTATTTCAGACAACCTTGTTTATGGGGACAAGAAGGTCGTTCGTAGATCGTAGATCAGGGTACTCGAATACTATTTGAAAAGGTCCAGTCACACAAATTTCCTAGGTGGGAAATGTCCGGGTGGATTCGATTAGCTTTTAACGTCCATTGCTATGTCAACTTATTTTTTTTTTTAAAGTCAGGACCCGCGGTCCGTACTGACCCCGTTCTGTGTCCGGACCAAGGTCTGCCTACTGAGTATGGATGCCCTAGAACATGCAGTCGTTCATAGGCCATAGTGACAGAGAAAAACCACAAAGCATATTACCAATGGTTATTGATGGTGTTATTCTAAGAAAACTGATTTCTGGTCTTAGTCAACCCCCCCCCCCACCCTCTCTCTCTCTCTCTCTAAAACTACAGTTTCCTTATCTTTCATTCCCCGCTCCCTCTTTTTTTTCTGTATTCTTCCCCTCATTCATTCCCACTGGGTTTCTCTGAAATCCCTTAAATTTACACACAGAGTGAAGGGCTTTGGGAGGCGTGTGATGGATCACCCTCCTTCTCTTTCCAGGCCGGTTATATTCTTGTAGCGCTAACGCTTATTCATCATCCCTGTAATGCCACATTGCTCTCAGGTGAGAGTGTCTGAACGCCTATATTTATACCAAACGAGCCTGAAAAAGACACCTTTTTCTTTATGATCCAGTTTATGGTGCATTATCACGAAAATGGGTCATAGGCCAGCTCAGGGACTTTTATTTGGAACATCTCAAATGCCCTGGGGTGTCATCTATCGTGGATGTGCATAAAAGCCATTGCCCGACTGACTGGAGAATAGCTACACATGCTCATGTATGGCCCAGTAGGTGAACTTGAATAAACTCCCTCTGTAAACTATATGGCCTAAAACAGAACTTTAGATGTAAAAGCAGTCCCCAAACGATTGTGTTTTTTTTGTTCGTATATTTTGCGCTGTTTGTAACTTATTTTTGAAACGTATTTTGTACTTAATATTGCCACTACCATCTCTTATGACTGAAAATAGCTTCTGGACATCAGCACTGCGATTACTCACCACGGACTGACAGAATCTTTTTTTCCCCCATTAACGAGTCTGACGAGCCTGACGCGAATGACATACTGCTTTCTCAGGTACAGGCCCGGATCCCCGTGATTTGTGCGAAGAGGAGGAGGAGAAAAAGGGGCCAGAGGACGGGCTGCCTTCTGAGAATTCGTAGGCGATCGAATAAACCCCCACTTCCTTCCATTCTGTTAGCAAACGTGCAATCTTTGGAGAATATAATCAATGACCTACATGGAAGATTAAACTACCAAAGGGACATTAAAAACTGTGATATCTTATGCTTCATGGAGTCGTGGCTGAACGACAACACTATAAACATACAGCTGGCTGGTTATACGCTGTACCGGCAGGATAGAACAGCGGCATCTGGTAAGACAAGAAGCGGCAGACTATGTATTTTTGTAAATAACAGCTGGTGCACGATATCTAAGGAAGTCTCGAGCTATTGCTCGCCTGAGGTAGAGTAGCTCATGATAAGCTGTAGACCACACTATCTACCTAGAGAGTTTTCATCTGTAATTTTTGCAGCTGTTTTACATACCACCACAGACGGAGGCTGGCGCTAAGACAGCATTGAATGAGCTGTATTCCACCATAAGCAAACAAGAAAACGCTCACCCATAGCCGGGGACTCTACTGCAGGAAAACTTAAATCTGTTTTACCAAATTTCTATCAGCATGTTAAATGTGCAACCAGAGGGGAAAAAACTCTGGACCACCTTTACTCCACACACAGAGACGCATACAAAGCTATCCCTCGCCCTCCATTTGGCAAATCTGACCATAATTATATCCACCCGATTCCTGCTGACAAGCAAAAATTAAAGCAAGAAGCACCAGTGACTAGATCAATAAAAAAATGGTCAGATGAAGCAGATGCTACGCTACAGTACTGTTTTGCGAGCACAGACTGGAAAATGTTCTGGGATTCCTCCGATGGCATCGAGGAGTACACCACATCAGTCATTGGCTTCATAAATAAGTGCATCGATGACGTCGTCCCCAAAGTGACTGTACGTACATACCGCAACCAGAAGCCATGGATTACATGCAACATCCACACTGAGCTAAAGGTCAAGAACTGCCTCTTTCAAGGAGCAGGACTCTAACCCGGAAGCTTATAAGAAATCTCGCTATGCCCTCCGACGAACCATCAAACAGACAAAGTGTCAATACAGGACTAAGATCGAATCCTACTACACCGGCTCTGACGCTCGTTGGATGTGGCAGGGCTTGTAAACCATTACAGACTACAAAGGGAAGCACAGCCTAGAACTGCCCAGTGACACGAGCCTACCAGACGAGCTAAGCTAATTCTATGCTCGCTTCGAGGCAAATAACACTGAAACATGCATGAGAGCACCAGCTGTTCCGGAAGACTGTGTGATCACGCTCTCCGCAGCCGATGTGAGTAAGACCTTTAAACAGGTCAACATTCACAAGGTCAGACGGATTACCAGGACGTGTACTGCGAGCATGCGCTGACCAACTGGCAAGTGTCTTCACTGATATTTTTTTTAACTGCATTGTTGGTTAGGGGCTCGTAAGTAAGTATTTCAAGGTCTACACCTGTTCTATTCGGCGCATGTGACTAATAACATTTGATTTGATTTGAAAAGTCCCACTCTCAAGGTAAGGTTGAGCTATGCTGCAACCAGAACTTATTGGCCTCATTGGTCACTCCTAATAATAGAAAAGTAATGGAGAAATAGTAGTTACTCTTGCTAATATGAACATAATGACTTGTGTACTGGTCATGTTAAAAGAAAGTATGCTCCAAGCCTTTCTTTAAAAGAGTGTATAAAGCCCAAGTCCTCTGTGTTTCAATCAGTCGTCAATTACAGTGAACACAGTTATTTATCATTGAGGTAATGATGGCCCCGGAGAAAACAGAGAGCAGAGTAGAGTAAATTGAGCAGTAACCCCACTGCACTTTAACTGATCTGTTTATATGTCACAGACAAAACACAGACAACTAACCCTAAATGAAAACAGAGGAACACAACAAATCACACAAGGTCTATTTTCCACCAGTCCAGCCCTCTTCTGTTCTTGTCTTGTATAGAATGGCAGTTATATTAGCTTTGTATTAGACAAAGCTAATATAACTGCCTCTCTATAGAAAACAAGGACAGGATGTCATGTTCACAAAACATGCTTTTTTAACTGTGTTCACTAAGTTGTTTATTATTTTCCTCACATCATCACAAAGCAGCAATCAAATTTTTATCAAAACTCCCATTAGCTGCCCTTACGGAAAAAACGACAGAGACAGTTTATATCAACGAGCCATCAGACTGCTAAAACCTTGAACTGGACTGACCACCTGCACTGACTCTATAGATCTTAGGACACACGCACTCACCCACACAGATATACACTCATCACACACACACACACATATATATACTGTATACACAGTTGAAGTCAGAAGTTTACATTCCCTTTAGCCAAATACATATAAATTCAGTTTGTCACAATTCCTGACATTTAATCCGAGTAAAAATTCCCTGTCTTAGGTCAGTTAGGATCACCACTTTATTTTAAGAATGTGAAATGTCAGAATAATAGTAGAGGATGATTTATTTCATCTTTTATTTCTTTCATCACATTCCCAATGGGTCAGAAGTTTACATACACTCAATTAGTATTTGGTAGCATTGCCTTTAAATTGTTTAACTTGGGTCAAACGTTTCGGGTAGCCCATTCCTGCTGACAGAGCTGGTGTAACTGAGTCAGGTTTGTAGGAGGGCCTCCCTCCTTGCTCGCACATGCTTTCTCAGTTCTGCTCACATATTTTCTATAGGTTTGAGGTCAGAGCTTTGTGATGGCCACTCCAATACCTTGACTTTGCTGTCCTTAAGCCATTTTGCCACAACTTTGGAAGTATGCTTGGGGTCATTGTCCATTTGGAATTTCCATTTATTATATCCACATCATTTTCCTGCCTCATGATGCCATCTATGTTGTGAAGTGCACCAGTCCCTTCTGCAGCAAAGCAACCCCCACAACATGATGCTGCCACCCCCATGCTTCACGGTTGGGATGGTGTTCTTTGGCTTACAAGCCTTCCCCTTTTTCCTCCAAACATAAAGATGGTCATTATGGCCAAACAGTTCTATTTTTGTTTCATCAGACCAGAGGACATTTCTCCAAAAAGTATGATCTTTGTCCCCATGTGCAGTTGCAAACCGTAGTTTGGCTTTTCTATGGCGGTTTTGGAGCAGTGGCTTCTTCCTTGCTGAGCGGCCTTTCAGGTTATGTCGATATAGGACTCGTTTTACTGTGGATATAAATACTTTTGTGCATATTTCCTCCAGCATCTTCACAAGGTCATTGTCCAATCCAATTGACTCAAATTATGTAAATTAGCCTATCAGAAGCTTCTAAAGCCATGACATCATTCCCGGGAATTTCCCAAGCTGTTTAAAGGCACAGTCAATTTAGTGTATGTAAACTTCTGATCCACTGGAATTGTGATACAGTGAATTATAAGTGAAATAATCTGTCTGTAAACAATTGTTGGAAAAATGTATTGTGTCATGCACAAAGTAGATGTCCTAACCGACTTGCCAAAGCTATAGTTTGTTTACAAGAAATTTGTGGAGTGGTTTAAAAATGAGTTTTAATGACTCCAACCTAAGTGTATGTAAACCTCCGACTTCAACTGTATTCATGCTACACACACATCACAAGTGCTGCTACCAGTCTCTTATTATAAGTACTGCACAATTTAAACACTTGTTCCCCAAAACACGTGTAAATATTGGACTGTATATTGTGCCTTCCTGTACTGTACTTATGTTAATAAAAAGTATTATATTCTACTGAGTAATTTACTTTAAGTTTGTAATCTTATCTTATTGTTGTTGGATTGTCGAGAAGGAGCCTGCAAGTAAGCATTTTGTGTATCCTATACATACGACTAATAAAACGTAAAACTTCAAACATGAATTTCACATGTGAACACGAGAAGTATTCATGTGATCATGCGATCTTATGTGAAGCTAATGTGATAACGTGACAACATGTAAAGCGACGTGATCAAATCAAACTACACATGTGAAAGCATGTCATCACATGTGAAGTGTTACAAAAACACCTTTTCACATCATTTCGCATTTCTGTAAGGGTGCCTAGCTCTGAGTGAATCTAATTATGAACACAATTGGAATGACCCTGGCTTCAGTTGGTTAGCGTTTTACCTGAGCTGCTTGCACCATGTTGGCTGTTGAGGGGGATTTTTTGTTTTGTTTTCTAATAGATTTAGCAACAGGTATCCCAGAATGCACAGCACGGACTGAACTGTCATTTATCTCTCGACCAGAGAGGAGACCGAACAACACACAAAATAAAGGACAGTTAGGAGTCATATTGCAGTCGCTGTCATTTCATCACTACGGTAATTCATTAAAAGCAGGCATAAGAAAAACCAAAACATTAGCAAAAGCAGGCATCGGTTGACCTATGCCTACCTAAAATATAGGATGAGATTAGATTTAGATGTAGGTCTTCAATGTCACGTAAGTGCGAACTTGAGGCAACACTATTCACTTTCAAATATCCAAAAGTTGGCTGCATTTTAAATCTCAGAGAATAGTTGAATATGTGTTTGTCACATCAGAGCAACCAAACCCTCACTGGCGTCACTGTGGACCAGAAACTAGTCTGTTGTGACCCCTGGTGGGCATGAGAAAAGTTTTGCATGTCAATATTCCATAGCTGTATAGATTTTATACATATGCATCCCCTTTGCAGGTTAGCATTTTTTGTCATGAATCATGTCCTGGAGGCAGCTCTGCAGAGTGGTCACTAGCTGGCACAGTCAAAAAGTAATCAAATCTGATTTTAAACCTAACCCTGATCTTAATCCTAACCTTAACCACACAGCTAACCCTAGTGCCTAACCTTAAATTAAAACCAAAAGCCACATGTTTGTTCTCATGAATTCTTAGAATATAGGGAATTTTTGACTTTGCAGCTGGCCATCTAGCGGAAATAGCTCAGTTCTGCCTCAAGTACTCATCCCAATAAACGTCAACCTTCATCTCCTTTGTCCATCTCCCTATCAACAATCAGCTCATGTTGAAGCATGATATGATTATGGATAACTGCTTGCACAAATGAATCTTTAAATCCTCTATGTACGGGTCGATGAATGTTATTCTGTCAATAAAAACAATGATCTGTCACAGATTCTCTAAGTCAGATAGAAATCTTATGATAGGCTAAGAACTGTCTCTAATGTCCAGCTCAAGTACAACATTTGATACTATTCTAGTAACTATTGTTTTATTGGAGCGTCTTCCTCCAAGTTCTCATGCATCACGTTGCAAAGTAACGACAGCTGTTGCCATGGTATAGAAGACCCTCAATACGGATAGAGATTTTGAGTACGCCCACTGGTTACAAACTGGATGAATCAACATTGTTTCAACGTAATTTGTCAAGGTATTGTGACGTGGAATCTATGTGGAAAATACATTGGATTTGCAAAAACGTCATCAACATAAATTGTTATTTTGAGGGTGAAATTTCAACCACAGAATTAGGTCATTATGGTTACCAATTTTCACCATAGACAAGCCTAGTCTAAAATACGTTGAGTTTTTCACCTTTAAAACATCACATCTTCAATGTTATATCAACTATTTAAAAAAAACAATAGGCTGGGCAGTACTTCCTACTGGAGAGTTCATCTATCTACAGCTATCCATTTGGTCTCCCATCCAGGGTTACTTCTTCGGGATTAGTGTCCCTTCCACGGGACAGTCAAGCTAATGTAGGCTAATACGATTAGCATTAGGTTGTAAGTAACAAGAACATTTCCCAGGACATAGATATATCTGATATTGGCAGACAACTTAAATTCTTGTTAAGCTAACTGCACTGTCCAATTTACAGTAGCTATTACAGCAGGGGTGTCAAAGTCAAATGGACGGAGGGCCAAATAAAAAATTTAGCTACAAGCCGAGGGCCGGACTGTTCGAATGTTCATTGAAAATTTTTTAAATGACGCATATAGTCTAGTGAACCTAATTGAACCTACTGAAAACCTAACAAATATATTCCAATATGATCAGATAAATAAAGCAATATTTTCTTATGGCTCTGTCAGTAATCTTTAATTTTCAACAGACACAAAAGACAAATTTCCTTTATATAAAAATCCCCATAACATGAACATTAAATGAAAGAAACCGGTATTCAAGGCACCATCAGTAGCCTATATTTTCTATTTTAGCAAAAGTGGGCTAAATTTACTTCAAAGAAAAAAACAATAATAGCAATTTTCTATCATCCACTCAACTGAAATATTTTTAAAATATAATTGGATTGAAATACAATAAAATAAAGTGCAAAAATCTATTAATCAAAAACAACACTTTGTTTAAGGAGAAGTAACATGCAGTGAAAACAAATATTAAACTTTAACTTTTAAACTTGAACTGAGTAAAAACTCTAAATATGTGATTGCACAGTAATGTTCACTTGTTTGAGGTTGAGGGTGATACTTGGTGGTGTCCCATCTTTTCCACAAGTTCATCAATGTTCGGGGTAAGGCTCTGAGCTGAGGAAATCCTCAGAATTGAGTGGAGGTGTTCAGCAGTAAGTCGACTTCTGTGTGATGTTTTGTTCAGGTTCATCAAAGAAAACAGTTGTTCACACAGGTATGTGCTGCCAAACATAGACAACGTTTGAGCAGCCTTGATGCGCAGCTGGGGCATTGTGTCGGGGAGGAAACGGGCGAACTCCGCAGCACCCACTGCCGCATATTTTGCCCTCAGTGCATCATTGCATTGGAGGTCAATCAACTCCATTTGGAGGTTTGGTGGTGAGCTTTCCACGTCAACAGCAAATGGGTTACCGAGCAGTTCCAACCTGCTTTTTTGTGCTTCAAAGTCAGCAAATCGGCGTCGAAAGTCAGCGGCAAGCATACCTATTTTATCAGCCAACTGTGCGCTCGGGAACGCACTGGTAGAGAGCTTCTCTTTCATGGTCTGGCAGCTGGGAAAGTGGCTCAAATTTTCTTTCCGCATCTGCGTCTCCCACAGAGTCAGTTTGGTTTTAAATGCCTTCACTGTACTGTACATATCAGAGATGACATGATCCCGACCCTGCAGCTGCAAGTTCATTGCATTCAGATGACTCGTAATGTCACACAGAAAAGCCATTTCACACAGAAACATTTCGTCTCGGAGTTGTGTTGTGTCTTTCCCTTTGCTGTCCAAGAACAGACAAATCTCCTCACGAAGCTCGAAACATCTTTGAAGCACCTTTCCCTGGCTTAGCCATCGCACCTCTGTGTGATAAGGCAAATCACCATGCTCCGTTTCTAACTCCGTCAGAAATGCCTTGAACTGGCGGTGATTCAAACCTTTGGCTCTGATAAAGTTAACTGTGCGCGTGATGATGCTCATTACATGCTCCATTTTCAAGGCTTTACCGCACAACGCTTCCTGGTGTATGATACAATGATAAGCTGTCAGCTCACCTGTCGCGTTTTCCTCTTGCATCTTTTCCCGTATCTTCGCCACCAGTCCGCTCCTGTGTCCACACATCGCAGGTGCTCCGTCGGTTGTCAAACCCACAAGTTTTTCCCAAGGCAGCTCCATCTCATTTACACATCTTGACACCTCTTCATACAAATCATGCCCCGTAGTTGTGCCATGCATAGGACGTCAGGCCAAAAACTCCTCTGTCACGCTTAGGCTGGAGTCCACTCCGCGGATGAAAATTGACAACTGGGCAATGTCAGAAATGTCGGTGCTCTCATCCACAGCCAAGGAATATGCAATGAAATCTTTTCCCTTTTTCACAAGCTGCTCTTTTAGATTGATGGACAACTGGTCTACTCTCTCGGCAATGGTGTTTCTGCTCAGACTCACATTTAAAAAGAGTTGCCTTTTTTCTGGGCAAACTTCGTCACAAACTTTAATCATGCAGTTTTTGATGAAATCCCCCTCCGTAAATGGCCGGGCTGATTTAGCGATCTCTTCTGCCAAAATAAAACTGGCCTTGACAGCAGCCTGGCCTTGTGATTTGGCTTTTTTGAACAGAGCCTGTCGAGATTTGAGGCCTCGTTTTAATTCCTCTGCCTTTTGTAGCCTTTGTTCCATGTCCATATTCTTGTTTTTGTCCGCGTGTTTCGTTTCATAATGTCGTCTCAGATTATACTCTTTCAGTACCGCCACACTTTCTCCACACAGAAGACACACAGGTTTTCCAGCTACCTCCGTGAACATATACTCCGACTCCCACCTTGTTTGAAACCCCCGGTTCTCAGTGTCCACCTTCCGTTTTGCCATTTTTGATGGGTATCTGAAAGTTAATTTTACTGTGATGCTGACGACTGCTGTGCCAATAAATATTGAAATGAAGCAGCCTACTGCTCGGTGCGTCACCGTTGCATTGTGGGAAATGTAGTATTGGTGCGTGTAAAAGATCTGCGGGCTGCCGGCTTGCTGCGGTCTGCGGGCCGGTTCTAATAATAAATCAAGATCATCCCAGGGGCCGTAAAAAACCTTCTCGCGGGCCGGATGTGGCCCGCGGGCCTTGACTCTGACATATGTGTATTACAGGGAAAGATTGAGGAGAGTGCACAATTTTAAACATGAAAGTTATTAATAAACAAATTAGGCATATTTGGGCAGTCTTGATACATAATTTTGAACAGAAATGCAATGGTTTATTGGATCAGTCTAAAATTTTGCACATACACTGCTGCCATCTAGTGGCCAAAATCAAAATTGCACCTGGGTTGGAATAATACATTATGGCCTTTTCTTGCATTTCAAAGATGGTTAAAAAAAATACAAAAGAACGTTTGTTTTTGTCTTTGTATTATCTTTTACCAGATCTATTGTTTTATATTCTCCTACATTCCTTTCACATGTCCACAAACTTCAAAGAGTTTCCTTTCAAATGGTACCGAGAATATGAATATCCTTGCTTCAGAGCCTGAGCTACAGGCTGTTAGATTTGGGTATGTAATTTTATGCAAAAATTGGAAAAAAGGGGCCAATCCTTAATTAACCAAGCCCAGCTTTGAAATTTGTTTGAGAGATCTGGTAATGACTGAATAGATTCAATGTTGCTTTCGACGTCATTCCAAAGGGTTTAACAGAGCAAATGAAATGTAACCATACTCTTTCCATAAGTCATATGTCATCAATGATACTATTTAGGCCTACGCAGCATTTGCGAAGTCATCAACATCTACTATATTGTTTAAATTCAACCGAGAGTTCATCTAAAAATAGACAATACATATAGGCCTAGGGTTTCAAGTTTTGGTTGATGTCAAATTTAAGTTAATAATGACTATGTTGGATTCACATCTCCATTTCAACCAAAAATCTAAGTTAAAGAATAGGACTAAATCAAATCAAACTTAATTTAAAGCGCATTTATAACCTTGTGGCAAAAATTCTTACACAGGGACACTCGAAGTCAATCTTAAATGAGTCATTGTTTATTGTTAGCATGCTGGAGAGGTTCCAACCAACTCAATGCACCATAGTAGACATCAATCAGGAGCTCTCTGGGCAGTCCCAGCAGTTGTCTTATATATGGCTATACACAGACAAGTTATATTTGCATGATTTAGCATAATTAATTCATCATTACCATTTTGTTTAATTTATGTGACCGACCAACACTGTTTCATAACATGTGACAGAACACCTCGCGATGCTTCTCCTCTCTAAGCTGAGACCTCAGATATCTTTAGTTTTATCAGGAATCAAGGTAAGACCCAAGTGCAGACTGAAGTAATGATGATTAATGTAAAAACCAGGGCAGGGAAATGACAGGTCAAGGCAGGCAGTGGTCGATAATTCAGAGTAGAGGCCAAGGTACAGGACGGCAGGCAGCCTCAGGTCGGTAATCCAGGGGTGGAGCAAAGGTACAGGGACTGGCAGGCAGGCAGGGACTGGCAGGCAGGGAGGGACTGGCAGGCAGGCAGGGACTGGCAGGCAGGCAGGGACTGGCAGGCAGAGACAGGCAGGCAGGGACAGGGTCAAAAACCAGGAGGACAAGAAAAGCAAAACGGGAAAAAGCAAGCGGTGAGACACAAACCACTGGCAGGCTTGAACAAACAAGACAAACTGGCACAGACAGACAGAAAACACAGGTATAAATACCCAGGGGATAATGGGGAAGATGGGCGACACCTGGAGGGGGGTGGAGACAAGCACAAGGACAGGTGAAACAGACCAGGGTGTGACAAGTTTGTTCTCAAAACACGGTCTGGCGTACTGCCAAATTGCATCTACTGATAGGTGTGATTTGTATAGTCAGCCACTTGCATGAACACAGAAATTGCTTCATGGAACAGCACATAAATAGAACACAGAAATGAATCATAAGAAAAGCACAAACAATATTCCTATTACAATAACCACTGCTTATAGCATTTACAACCACTGCCACTAGAACAGGGTTCAGATTATACAAGTTAACCCTTGTCTCTCTCCCTTTCTTTCTTTCTCTTCGTTTCTCTTCCTTGAGGTTTGTGAGGCTTGAGGACCTTTTCTCTACCAACCTCCCCCTGCTGCCCACAGAGTTTGAGGATCTGGTTTAGAGACAGTAAAAAATCACAAGGGACGACCTGGACAAAACATTAGTAGAGCCAGACAGACAGACATAAAGACAGTGAGCCAGTCAGTAGTCAGTCAAGTCAACCAGCTAAACAGACAGTCAGAGCCTGTAAGACAGTCAGGCAGCCAGGTAGACAGACAGGAAGGTTGACATACAGGAAGCAGTTAGGCCAAGGTCTGCATGGCTAATTCCAGTATTGTAGTGAGAGGCTCTTGTTTCCTTCTTGTCCACTGTGTTAAGCCCGTGTCACACCCCTGTCATGTCTTTGTGGAAATTAGCTGTGTTTAGAGCAAGGGACCAGTAAACAAGATTTGTGACAGAAATATAAGCCATTGCAATTTTGCAAAATTGTCTATTTGTAGATTTTTTCCTGAGTTTGTGCCTGCTTGGATACCCTTGATCTCTGAAATCTCAGTCTCCCTTGCCAACCACAGTATAGCCAAAATACATAATGTTCTCGTGTGGCTCTGTTGAAATGCTAAAGCGTTGCACCAGTTGTGACACACCCTGATCTGTTTCACCTGTCTTTATGCTTGTCTCCACCTCCCTCCAGGTGTCGCCCATCTCCCCATTATCCCCAGTGTATTTATAGTTGTGTTCTCTGTTTGTCTGTTGCCATGTTATTTTCCTGTTGTCTAGTTTTTCCTGTTCTGGTAATTTCTGCCTGCCCTGAGCCTGCCTACCGTTCTATACCTTATGGACTCTGATCTGGATTACTGGCCTCTGCCTGCCCTGAGCCTGCCTGCCATTCTGTACCTTATGGACTCTGATCGAGATTACTGACCTCCGCCTGCCCTTGACCTGTCATTTTGCCTGCCCCCTGTTCTTGTAATAAATGTTTGTTACTTCGACACTGTCTGCATCTGGGTCTTCTCCTGAAATGTGAGAGTACGAACTGGCCCTGACTGACCCAGCAAACTCAAACCAGCTCCACAATGCTGTCTCCCTGCAAGGAGCCACCATTGGAAGACACGGGGAGTTAATTCAATGTCTTATGGAGGGGCTCCCTACCCTGGCAGAACGCCATGACCAGGCATTCGATACTTTGCTGGAGCCATTCCGTGGATTCCCCACTGGGCAGCGGGTCACACCCGTAATCTTCCAGCCTACCCCAGTTTCCCGAGAACCCCGCTTACCTCCTCCGGAGCCCTACGCTGGAGATTCCGGAACCAGGCTTTTCTCTCCCAGTGCTCCCTCATTTTCAAGCTGCAGCCTTCTTCGTTCCCCTCGGACCCCTCCAGGATAGCGTACATCATAATGCTGATGTCCGAGAGGGCACTTGCCTGGGCCACGGCGGTGTGGGAGCAACAGTACGTTGTCTGCCTCATTCTGGAGGAGTTAGTGGAGGAAGTTCGGAAGGTGTTTGATTCTCTGTTGTCTGGGAGAGAGGCTGTTCGTTAGCTGCTCCAGCTACGTAAAGACTCCCGTAGTGTGGCAGACTACGTGGTGGATTTTCGCACGTTCGCGGCTGAGATTTTCTGGAATCCGGAAGCATTGTTTGACATGTTACTGCACAGAGTATCGGAGGAAGTAAATGACGAGCTTGCAGGCCGGGAACTACCGACGGATCTCGACTCGCTCATCGCCTTGACCTTTCGGATCGATGGGCGACTACGGGAGTGGAGGAAGGAGAGGTTCGATTTCTAGGCAGAGTTGCAAAGAATAAGCCATAGCTCAGACTAGCCAATAAAAAGAGAAGATTAAGATGGGCAAAAGAACACTGGACAAAGGAACTCTGCCTAGAAGGCCAGCATCACGGAGTTGCCTCTTCACTGTTGACGTTGAGATTGGTGATTTGGGGGTACCTTTTAATGACGCTGCCTTTTGAGGACTGCCAGTTGAGGACTAGACACTCTGACAATCTGTTGCCAATTGGATGGAAACCTAGCTTGAGACTTTTTCCTCTTTATTGGTTGTTGTTCTTCTTCTAGTTCTCGTTGTTCTTCTTTCGTGAACAGATTGAGTTCAGCCCAGAAGAAGTCCGTGCCAAATCTCTCACACACACTAATTATTCTCACTCACACACTCGCTCCTCTCTCTTCCAGCTCATGACATAGTAGCTAAACTAGCTGAGGACCGTATCTCCTCCCTGAATGACTTCTCCTGGATTAGTCAGGAGAGGTACTCATGGGACGACAGAGATGTGTGCCTGCGTATGATCACCACCACTGTCAAGTACGGCTACAAGTACCTGGGGGCAGATGTGGCACCACAGATCCCAGAGTGGTGTGGCGGAAACAAAATTCTGGGGCCTGTAGTATTTCCTGATCTGGTAACCAACCCAGGTAAACTCCGGACCTTATATGGTATGACGGGATTAATCTGTTGTAAAAAGGTTTAACCCTTGGAGTCGATTTCCGCAGCCCAGCTGAAATCTAATTAGCATCATGAAAAAATCCCTTTCAAAATACGTCAGTTTAAGCAATATCTGGTTTTAGAGATATCTGTTTTATTTGCATTGGATGCTTCTCATTCACCACATATGCTGATGTCGCACTTCCGATTCACTTCCGACTTGGTAGACTTACCACTAGCTTTGTCATAAACTGGCCATGACCATGGTTATAATGCAATGACACATACATGCACAGCTGTGGGCAGTAGGGGTGCTGGAGCAGCACCCCTGATAAATTGAAATAATTTTGCCGAAATTAGGCTATACATTTTTTTCCCCAAAAAAATGTTATTACTCCTGTCTGAGCAGACATAAATAAAACATTTTCTAAATACTACACTGGAGAGCGACAAGGATCAATAACGGCACGTAGCCTTGCAGTAAAGAGCGTTGAGCCAATAACCGAAACATCGCTGGTTCGAATCCCTGAGTCAGCAAGATGGAAAAATCTGCGTTCTGCCCTTGAGCAAGGCAGTTAACCCCCAACAAAAACTGCTTGACGTCGATTAAGGCAACCCCAGTACTTCTCTTATTGAGGGGTTGGGTTAAATGCAGAAGATGCAATTAGTTGTGTAAAAAAAAAGATTCTGTGGATTAAGTTTCATCACAAGCATTTACAGTCAGGAAGGCTGCAATTTGGGCAGCATGCATGCCAAATATAGAACGGCTTGTTACATTGTGTCCATAGATATAATCTAAAAGATTTCGGGAATTTCTAACCCTGGCACTTTGACTGTTAAACTCATGGGTACACTAGCCATGGCTGCCAATCCTGATTTGAATGGGAATTGCCATCAATGGATTATATTTATATGGTTGATTGTGGCTGACAGTTTGCCTTTCACAAATGTAAAAATAGACCAACCGTATGGGAAGCAAATGCCTACTGCTGAATAGAGAAGAGTAATATGTCTGTAAAGAAAGAAACAGCACTGTTTTTCAAAGTAGCCTAGTTTATCTGGAGATATTGGCACGAGTGCATCGGCCATCACCGTTGAGTAGCCTATACTTCATCTTCATCATTGGGTGAGTCAGTGTCACCAGAAAGGTTATTTTGTTACCTACTGTAGCCTATATATTATATATCAGGGTTTCCAATAGGAAAATTCATCACCAGACAAGTGACTGGGAATTTATCGGACATTTGAGAAAAATGTGGAAATCATCCACATGCATTAGGTGCGTAAACTCAGCAAGTGACGACATTTACATGTCCTTAAAAACAGCATATAACAAATTACAAAGCACTAAAATTGGTGCCCTGACAAAAGAAAATGAGGAGCGGTGCACAGCCAGTGCTGAACAGGACTAATACAAACGTTGACTGGGGCTGCCTGAAACTGATGGTGAGAATATGAGGGATTGTGATTGACATTATTGAGAAGATTGTTCCATATCCCCCTGCTATCCTGAACGTCGCGGTAGATGTTGTACACCGTCTCGGAAGACAAGTGAAAAGAGATGAACGGATACAGACAGGTAATCGGGCTGTTTGCGTTGAGGAATGTGAGAGACAAGGTGTAGAGAGCTGCGATCTGCAGGGAGAAAGGCATTCGCTTTGCAGGAGATTTGAGCAAATGTGACAGGGATGCCCGTGCGAAGCTGTGGCTGCAAGTTGATGAGGCAAGACAGAGGGGGGGAAAGCCTTCTTTAGTCAGTCAGTTCTTTAGTCAGTCAGTCTTCTTCAGTCAGTCACTTAGGGTAGACCTAAGTGACTGACTGATTGCTCTTTTACGAGTTGGCATGCTTATACAGTAGTTGGCTATTGAAGCCATATACTTTTTAAACTGGTGAGTTTATTCATGCACTCATTTATCTGAACACTGCATATACAGTGCATTCGGAAAGTATTCAGACCCCTTGACTTTTTCCACATTTTGCTACGTTACAGCCTTATTCTAAAATGGATTAAATAAAAATCATTATCCATCTACACACAATACCCAATAAAATCAGAGCAAAAACAGGTTTTAAAATTTTGCAAATGTATTAAAACTTTTACTAGGGTGTATCCTGTTTCCATTGATCATCCTTGAGATGTTTCTACAACTTGATTAGAGTCCACATACGGTAAATTCAATTGATTGGACATGATTTGGAAAGACATACACCTGTCTATATAAGGCCCCACAGTTAACAGTGCATGTCAGATCAAAAACCAAGCCATGAGGTCGAAGGAATTGTCTGTAAAGTACTGAGGCAGGATTGTGTTGAGGCACAGATCTGGGGAAGGGTAAAATAACAATTCTGCTGCATTGAAAGTCCCCAAGAACACAGTGGCCTCCATCATTCTTAAATGGAAGAAGTTTGGAACCACCAAGCCTTTTCCTAGAGCTGTCCGCCCAGTCAAACTGAGAAATCGATCGAGGATAGCCTTGGTCAAGGAGGTGACCAAGAACGCAATGTTCACTCTGACATAGCTCCAGAGTTCATCTGTGGAGATGGAAGAACCTTCCAGAAGGACAACCATCTCTGATGCACTCCACCAATCAGGCCCTTATGGTAGAGTAACCAGACGGAAGCCACTCCTCAAGAAAAGGCACGTGACAACCCTCCTGGAGTTTGCCAAAAGTTACCTAAAGGACTCAGACCATGAGAAACAAGATTTTCTGGTCTGATGAAACCAAGATTGAAATCTTTGGTCAGAATGACAAGCGTCACGTCTGGAGGAAACCCGGAACCATCCCTACGGTGAAGCATGGTGGTGGCAGCATCATGCTGTGGGGACTTGGAGACTGTTCCGTATCGAGGGAAAGATGAACGGAGCAAAGTACAAAAATCCTTGATGATAACCTGCTCCAGAGCGCTCAGGACCTCAGACCGGGTCGAAGGTTCACCTTCAAAAGGATAATGACCCTAAGCACACAGCCAAGACAACGCAGGTGTGGCTTCGGGACAAGTCTCTGAATGTCCTTGAGTGGCCCAGCCAGAGCCCGGACTTGAACCAGATCAAAAATCTCTGGAGAGACCTAAAAATAGCTGTGCAGCGACGTTACCCATCCAACCTGACAGAGCTTGAGAGGATCTGCAGCAGAGGCTCCTCAGAGGAGGAAGTGGAGGACCATCCCTCAGTGACATTTTCTAAAAGTACAATAGTGAAACATTAAAGTTGTCCTTTTTAGATAAAACTATGTCACCAAATAATTGGTTAAAATATCCTGTTTTGCAATGAAGGTCTACAGTCGTGGCCAAAAGTTTTGAGAATGACACAAATATTAATTTCCACAAAGTCTGCTTCCTCAGTGTCTTTAGATATTTTTGTTGGATGTTACTATGGAATGATGAAGTATAATTACAAGTATTTCATAAGTGTCAAATGCTTTTATTGACAATTACATGAATGATGCAAAGAGTCAATATTTGCCGTGTTGACCCTTCTTTTTCAAGACCTCTGCAATCCGCCCTGGCATGCTGTCAATTAACTTCTGGGCCACATCCTGACTGATGGCAGTCCATTCTTGCATAATCAATGCTTGGAGTTTGTCAGAATTTGTGGGTTTTTGTTTGTCCACACGCCTCTTGAGGATTGACCACAAGTTCTCAATGGGATTAAGGTCTGGGGAGTTTCCTGGCCATGGACACAAAATATCGATGTTTTGTTCCCCGAGCCACTTAGTTATCACCTTTGCCTTATGGCAAGGTGCTCCATCATGCTGGAAAAGGCATTGTTTGTCACCAAACTGTTCCTGGATGGTTGGGAGAGTTGCTCTCGGAGGATGTGTTGGTACCTTTATTCATGGCTGTGTTCTTAGGCAAATTGTGAGTGAGCCCACTCCCTTGGCTGAGAAGCAACCCGACACATGAATGGTCTCAGGGTGCTTTACTGTTGGCATGGCACAGGACTGATGGTAGCGCTCACCTTGTCTTCTCCGGACAAGCTCTTTTCCAGATGCCCCAAACAATCGGAAAGGGGATTCATCAGAGAAAATTACTTTACCCCAGTCCTCAGCAGTCCAATCCCTGTACCTTTTGCAGAATATCAGTCTGTTCCTGATGTTTTTCCTGGAGAGAAGTGGCTTCTTTGCTGCCCTTCTTGACACCAGGCCATCCTCCAAAAGTCTTCGCCTCACTGTGCGTGCAGATGCTCTCACACCTGCCTGCTGCCATTCCTGAGCAAGCTCTGTACTGGTGGTGCCCCGATCCCGCAGCTGAATCAACTTGAGGAGATGGTCCTGGTGCTTCCTGAACTTTCTTGGGTGCCCTGAAGCCTTTTTTTACAACAATTGAACCGCTCTCCTTGAAGTTCTTGATGATCCGATAAATGGTTGATTTAGGTGCAATCTTACTGGCAGCAATATCCTTGCCTGTGAAGCCCTTTTTGTGCAAAGCAATGATGACTGCATGTGTTTCCTTGCAGGTAGCCATGGTTGACAAAGGAAGAACAATGATTCCAAGCACCACCCTCCTTTTGAAGCTTCCAGTCTGTTATTCGAACTCAATCAGCATGACAGAGTGATCTCCAGCCTTGTCCTCGTCAACACTCACACCTGTGTTAACGAGAGAATCACTGACATGATGTCTGCTGGTCCTTTTGTGGCAGGGCTGAAAAGCAGTGGAAATGATTTTGGGGGATTCAGTTCATTTGCATGGCAAAGAGGGACTTTGCAATTCATCTGATCACTCTTCATAACATTCTGGAGTATATGCAAATTGCCATCATACAAACTGAGGCAGCAGACTTTGTGAAAATGTATATTTGTGTCATTCTCAAAACCTTTGGCCACGACTGTTCAGTAACGTCAACCGCACTGTCTGGGCTAGCACCATGATGTAGCCGAAGGACATGGTGTAGCCGGAGGACAGCTAGCTTCCATCCTCCTCTGGCTACATTGACTTCAATACAAAACCTAGGAGGCTGGTAAGCCTCACCCCCTTCCATAGACATACATGGTAATTATGACCACATACGGAGAACGTCCTCCAACCAATCAAAGATTTTGCAGTATGAACTGACATGGTTGTCCATCCAATCATAGAAGTAGGATAAGATAATTAACCTATTGTGTTGTATTGGGACTGTGCCACAGAGTGCTATGGGGGTTATATGTGTTGAGAAGCATGGTGACATTGTTGGATAGAGATTAAGAGTGATGAGCATTTTTGGGATATTATTCAATTCTAACTAGTTTTTTCAAATTACAGAAGATGGAGGTATATTATAAATAGTTTTCTTGGGTTTAGAACTTTATTTTTGTGTCCAGTTAGTGCAACTAATTTACACTTGCCTTGCTAAATTCAGTAGCTAGCTACCAGCGCGAGTGTGCAGTTTTCTACGCCAGAATGGTAGAATTATAACAACACAAGGCGAGACCCAGATGCAGACACAGGATAACAGATGGTTTGAGCTCTGGTATTTATTATAATCTAAGGGATAGACAAAAGGCAGGTCGGTGAGCGTTCATAGCCAGGGCAGAGTCCAAAACGGTAAAGGGCAGCAGGCAGGCTCGAGGTCAGGGGCAGGCAAGGGTCAAAACCAGGGGGATGAGAAAAAGATAGACTGGGGAAAACATGAGCTGACAGAAAAACGCTGGTTGACTTGGCAAACAAGACGAACTGGCACAGACAGACAGAAAACTCAAGTATAAATACCAAGGGGATAAGTGGGGAAGATGGGCGACACCTGGAGGGGGGTGGAGACAAGGACAGGTGAAACAGATCAGGGTGTGACGAATGACCAACGCTGCCGAAAATGTTGTGGACTTTTTGTTGAAGAACCCCTTTCACACGGAAAAGGTATGAATTAAAAGCGAGGGTCGTCCTCTGCCTGAGTTCAATTTCATGAAGAAGGATGAAAAGGTGAGGTCCTTTCAATACCAAATGGTATCAAATGTAATCAAATCAAATCAAATTGTATTGGTCACACACACATGTTTAGCAGATGTTAATGCGAGTGTAGCAAAAGGCTTGTGCTTCTAGTTCCGACCATGCAGTAATATCTAACAAGTAATCTAACAATTTCACAACAACTAACTTTTACACACAAGTGTAAAGGAATGAATACGAATATGTACATATAAATATATGGATGAGCGATGGCCGAACAAGATGCAAGATGGCAAGATGCAAGATGCAAGATGCAGTAGATGGTATAGAGTACAGTATAAACATATAAGATGAGTAATGTAGGGTATGTAAACATTATATAAAGTGTCATTGTTTAAAGTGACTAGTGATACATTTATTACATCCAATCTTTAATTATTAAAGTGGCTAGAGATTTGAGTCAGTATGTTGGCAGCAGCCACTCAATGTTAGTGATAGCTTTTTAACAGTCTGATGGCCTTGAGATAGAAGCTGTTTTTCAGTCTCTCGGTCCCAGCTTTGATGCACTGACCTCGCCTTCTGGATGATAGCGGGGTGAACAGGCAGTGGCTCGGGTGGTTGTTGTCCTTGATGATCTTTTTGGCCTTCCTGTGACATCGGGTGGTGTAGGTGTCCTGGAGGGCAGGTAGTTTGCACCCGGCAAATGAATAGCTGGTTAACAGGGAGCCTTTCATCAAGCCGCCTGTAATTGCACGTTACGATGCTTTACATGCTGAACATCTTTTCTGGGATGTCGAAAACAATTCTGAATGATTTGATAGCTTCCATCGCATCATTCATTCAAAATTAGATTAAAGAAAGAGGTTGATGAACATTTTCGCGTGCACTTTCCTCTGGTATTTATTTAGTAAAGATGATTACACATACTCACTCCGGACAGACACAAGCAAAAACTCATGACATGAATGTTGCAGCAGCCTAGGCTACACCTAAAACATTAGAAATCTGACACGCTGTATGGGATGAAAAAAAAAGACTATTTTTCAGTATGATCAACTGTAGGCAACTAATAAGAGCAGCTGCATACAGCCTATGTGGCCTGTCCATCTGGGCAGAGCAAACGAATTGGTAACGCTATGTGTTTATAGTCCCTTTGTGTGTCAGGAGAAAATGTGAACGTGATCAAATCTAGATTATATTGAAAACTGGGCTGGCTAGGCTGCCTATACATTTTTTTTTATCCAAAATTATTAACTGGAATTAATCAATCAACATAATAGTGATGATAGACCTAAACATGCATAAAGCAAGCTCATCCCTGAGTTCTATTGTCTATCAGTTGTTGTCTATGTGTCTGGCTAGAGGAAATCCCCCTCCTAATCTAGTCTAAATATAATTTATATGAACAAATATAAGGTAGCTGCAGTTTGACAGGGTTTTCATCCCGCCGGGGCCATAAAAAAAAACTTGTCCCATATAAAACCTTTTCATAACGGAGGAATCACTGTCATACCTTACAGGGTCCAGAGTTTTCCTAGTTAGGTTAACATGTAAGGGAAACTCCAGGCCCCAGGGGGTAAAAATTGCCCCACCGCTCTGGTGCCACCAGTCTACTTGCAGTTGTCAGTTATCGTCAGGTATGTGGATGATCAGGGCTTTATTCAGGAACGTTTTTTGGGCCACTTTGATGTGTCAAGTGGGCGAGATGCGCAGTCTGTGTTTGGCTTCGTGAATTTTGAGATGTCCGAGTTTAACTTCATAGAGAAACTCGTTGTCCAAACCTACATGACAGTACGATGGCGCGACTGTAATGGAATGTATCTGCTATTTGTATTCACAGCTAAGTCCCCTCATGTTCCCTGATTAAGAGGTGATGACTACTCCACTCCACTACCGTTGTCAACTTTCTCCTGACATGAACTGAAGCCACGACGTCTCATGTGCCCGCTCATCCACTGGCACATTGAATGTTTCCCTGAGGGGTACTCAATCAATTTTGTCTCATTGCTGCATGTAGAGTCAATCACATACACAATCACATTATTACAAATCAATGGTTTTACTCCTTGCTTGGACTAACTCATTCTTAGCTCTTTTGTCTGTGTAGAGTGTTGTGTTAATGTTTGTCTTCCCAGTCAAATCCTGTCCTGCACTGGTCAAGCCTCTGAACACCTCAACTCATGCAGGGTAGCCTAGTGGTTAGAGCGTTGGACTAGTAACCGGAAGGTTGCAAGTTCAAATCCCCGAGCTGACAAGGTACAAATCTGTCGTTCTGCCCCTGAACAGGCAGTTAACCCACTGTTCCTAGGCCGTCATTGAAAATAAGAATTTGTTCTTAACTGACTTGCCTAGTTAAATAAAGGTAAAAAAATAAAATAAAATAAAAATTCAATCACTGCTGTGATCCCTTCTCAGCACAGTGTAAGTAGCCCTCTCATTCCCATTCCCCATAATATTGTACTATAAATGTCTTTATTAAATGTTTTAGGTAAAAAATATTTGTCTTTGACGATTTTTGAAACACACTTTGGTCTCTGTGCATTCCGCGACTATACCGTGGGCCTCCCATCCTCCTCATTTTTTTAAGTCACCAGCCTCCACTGATCTGCACTGAAGAATCAGGTGTGCCAAGGTTGTAGCGTCATACCCAAGTAGACTTGAGGCTGTAATCCCTGCCAAAGGTGCTTCAACAAAGTACTGAGTAAAGGGTCTGAATGCTTAAGTAAATGTGATATTTCAGTTGTTTTATGTTTATACATTTGCACAAAAAAAAAATACAAACCTGTTTTTGCTTTGTCATTATGTGGTATTGTGTGTAGATTGATGAGAGAAAACAAAATATTTCATCCATTTTAGAAGAAGACAAAGATGGTATTGTTCTCTAGCTGTGTCGTGATTGGCTCAGTGTTCTGTCACTCATGGGGACACTACATCACAGCAAAATCTACGGGGAGAGCTTGAAAATTCAAGCCCCTTGGGTGCTGCCATAGAGTTACATTAGAAGTGCCCATCCAAGAAGGCTCAAGGTCATTGGCCATAGATAAAATTGTCAAATCACGTTATATCTACAGTAGCTTTGATTGGACTGATCATGTCAACATCAAATCCTTTCAATCCTCGTCATACGAAGAGAAATTATGAAGACGTATCGGTGCTCATTTGCCATTTGACATTAACATTACACAACAAGTTGGAAATTACAAATTCAACAATGAGTGGTTTAGAAGGAATCAGTGAATAACTGCAAGCATTGCAAAAAATCACTAGCTGCTATTCAGTGGAGTGGATGTGTGGTCTAAGTCTGGGTCTGGAAACTGGGAAATCTCAGACTTCAGTGAGCTCAAAATAAGTTTTGGTGGGTCAACTCAGAAGTTTACATACACCTTAGTCAAATACATTTAAACTCAGTTTTTCACATTTCCTGACATTTAATCCTGGTAAAAAATCCCTATCTTATGTCAGTTTGGATCACCACTTTATTTTAAGAATGTGAAATGTCAGAATAATAGTAGAAAGAATTATATATTTCAGCTTTTATTTCTTTCATCACATTCCCAGTGGGTCAGAAGTTTACATACACTCAATTAGTATTTGGTAGCATTGCCTTTAAATTGTTTAACTTGGGTCAAACGTTTCGGGTGGCCTTCCACAAGCGTCCCACAATAAGTTGGGTGAATTTTGGCCCATTCCTCCTGACAGAGCTGGTGTAACTGAGTCAAGTTTGTATGCCTCGCTCGCACACGCTTTTTCAGTTCTGCCCACAAATTTTCTATAGGATTGAGGTCAGAGCTTTGTGATGGCCACTCCAATATCTTAACTTTGTTGTCCTTAAGCCATTTCGCCACAACTTTGGAAGTATGGTTGGGGTCATTGTCCATTTGGAAGACCCCATTTGCGACCAAGATTTAACTTCCTGACTGATCTGCTGAGATGTTGCTTCAATATATCCACATAATTTTCTTGCCTCGTGATGCCATCTATGTTGTGAAGTGCACCAGTCCCTCCTGCAGCAAAGCACCCCCACAACATGATGCTGCCACCCCCATGCTTCACGGTTGAGATGGTGTTCTTTGGCTTACAAGACTCCCCCTTTTTCCTCCAAACATAACGATGGTCTTTATGGCCAAACAGTTCTATTTTTGTTTCATCAAACCAGAGGACATTTCTTCAAAAAGTATGATCTTTGTCCCCATGTGCAGTTGCAAACCGTAGTCTGGCATTTTTTATGACAGTTTTGGAGAAGTGGCTTCTTCCTTGCTGAGCGGCCTTTCAGGTTATGTCAATATAGGACTCGTTTTATTGTGGATATAGATACTTTTGTACCTATTTCCTCCAGCATCTTCAGAAGGTCCTTTGCTGCTGTTTTGGGATTGAGTTGCACTTTTCTCACCAAAGTACGTTCATCTCTAGGAGACAGAATGCATCTCCTTCCTGAGCGGAACGACGGCTGCGTGGTCCCATTGAGTTTATACTTGCATACTATTGTTTGTACAGATGAACGTGGTAACATCAGGCGTTTGGAAGTTTCTTCCAAGGATGAACCAGACTTGTGGAGGTCTAAAAAAGCAGAGGCACTGAGTTTGAAGGAAGGCCTTGAAATACATCCACAGGTATACCTCCAATTGACTCAAATGATGTCAATTAGCCTATCAGAAGCTTCTAAAGCCATGACATCTTTTTCTGAATTTTGCAAGCTGTTTAAAGGCACAGTCATCTTAGTGTATGTAAACTTCTGACCCACTGGAATTGTAATACCTTGAATTATAAGTGAAATAATCTGTCTGTGAATAATTGTTGGAATAATTACTTGTGCCATGCACAAAGTAGATGTCCTAACCGACTTGCCAAAACTATAGTTTGTTTACAAGACATTTGTGGAGTGGTTGAAAAACAAGTTTTAATGACTCCAACATAAGTGTATGTAAACTTCCGATTTCAACTGATATATACACTGCTCAAAAAAATAAAGGGAACACTTAAACAACACAATGTAACTCCAAGTCAATCACACTTCTGTGAAATCAAACTGTCCACTTAGGAAGCAACACTGATTGACAATAAATTTCACATGCTGTTGTGCAAATGGAATAGACAAAAGGTGGAAATTATAGGCAATTAGCAAGACACCCCCCAAAACAGGAGTGATTCTGCAGGTGGTGACCACAGACCACTTCTCAGTTCCTATGCTTCCTGGCTGATGTTTTGGTCACTTTTGAATGCTGGCGGTGCTCTCACTCTAGTGGTAGCATGAGACGGAGTCTACAACCCACACAAGTGGCTCAGGTAGTGCAGTTCATCCAGGATGGCACATCAATGCGAACTGTGGCAAAAAGGTTTGCTGTGTCTGTCAGCGTAGTGTCCAGAACATGCAGGCGCTACCAGGAGACAGGCCAGTACATCAGGAGACGTGGAGGAGGCCGTAGGAGGGCAACAACCCAGCAGCAGGACCGCTACCTCCGCCTTTGTGCAAGGAGGTGCACTGCCAGCGCCCTGCAAAATTACCTCCAGCAGGCCACAAATGTGCATGTGTCTGCTCAAACGGTCAGAAACAGACTCCATGAGGGTGGTATGAGGGCCCGACGTCCACAGGTGGGGGTTGTGCTTACAGCCCAACACCGTGCAGGACGTTTGGCATTTGCCAGAGAACACCAAGATTGGCAAATTCGCCACTGGCGCCCTGTGCTCTTCACAGATGAAAGCAGGTTCACACTGAGCACATGAGCACATGTGACAGACGTGACAGAGTCTGGAGACGCCGTGGAGAACGTTCTGCTGCCTGCAACATCCTACAGCATGACCGGTTTGGCAATGGGTCCGTCTTGGTGTGGGGTGGCATTTCTTTGTGGGGCTGCACAGACCTCCATGTGCTTGCCAGAGGTAGCCTGACTGCCATTAGGTACCGAGATGAGATCCTCAGAGCCCTTGTGAGACCATATGCTGACACATGCACATTTGTGGCCTGCTGGAGGTCATTTTGCAGGGCTCTGACATATTAAAATCATATAGTGGCCTATAGCCCTATGCATGCAATGCCTGATGCATTTAGTGCTCAAATCTCTGACAGCTGAACCGTGAGGTGGACAATTGTTTTAGGAGCACATATGCTACACATGCTTTCATTTGAGGAGAGAGCAGTTATGAACTTGAAAATGTATTAATAAACCAATTAGGCTCATTTGGGCAGTCTTGATGCAACATTTTGAACAGAAATGCAGGGGTTCATTGGATCAGTCTAACACTTTGCACATACATTGCTGCCAGTTAGTGGCCAAAATATTGCGCCTGGGCTAGCGTAATACATTATGGCCTTTCTCCTGCATTTCAAAGATGATGGTACAAAAAAATTACAAAAAAGCATATGTTTTTTTCTTTGCATTATCTTTTACCAGATCTAATGTGTTATATTCTCCTACATTAATTTAACATTTCCACAAACTTCAAAGTGTTTCAAGAATATCCATATCCTTGCTTCAGGTCCTGAGCTACAGGCAGTTAGATTTGGGTATGTCATTTTAGGCAAAACATTTTTTTTTAAAAAGGCGATCCAATAAGCTACTGGGTCTGCTCTACAGATATAGGCATGCAGAAGGAGGCTAATTTGTAACTTTTTATCCAAATATTTTTTTATAAATATATCATAAAAGGATAGCATATGATCATAGATACAACTTGACAACATAGGCCTACAAACATTTACAATAGCAAAATCACAATAATGGCTTCAGATCAAAGTATACGTTAAGACCGAAGGGTGCAAGGGTCTTTAAATTAAAGATCCAGGCATCCTCTCGTATTAACAATAAATTGTCGAGGTCACCCCACTCTCCTAGGGAGGGTGACATGTTCGATGTCGATATAACGTAGCGGCGAAATCGAGTGGTTTGCTTCCAAAAAGTGAGCCGCAACTGGGTAAGTCGAGTTTTTGCACCTAATGGTGCTACGACGCACTGAGATTCGTACTTTTAATTTGCGCTTTGTTTTACCCTCATCATTTTTACAAGTTATAAGGTAAGTAACTGTTTTACTGCAGCACGTGATAACACCTTTCCCAGTTAGGGTTGTTTGAAGGATCTACATTTATAAGTGCCATTGCATTGAGCACAGCAATTACATTTGTAGTTTCCATCCAATAGGGGTGCAAATAGACGTTGTGTAGGGATATCTTGGGGTGGTAAATCAGAGTTTACCTTTTGATCTCTGAGTTTTCTGCCCCGCGAGAATACGACCAAGGGGGGGACTGAAAACACGTTACCGATACTGTCATCGTATCTTAGAATTTGCCAATGTTTGTGAACTGATTCCCTTAATTTTTCAGAGCACTTTGAATACCGGGTAGTTAGAACATACTAATGTTTATTTTTGCGGGACTGTCCTTGAAAAAGATCATGTTTCGGTTTGTTTTGAATTTCCTCAATGGCAATATTAATCTGACCGTTTTTGTACCCCCTCTCCTTGAAATGTCTTTGTCTCAGCCATATTTCTGTTGAAATCTGATGTGTTTTTTGCAAATTCTTTTGATTCGACAGAATTGGCTGTAGAGCAAATGTTTTTCAAGGGAAGCGGGTGACAACTATCAGCCCTCAACAAACTGTTATGATCAGTAGGTTTCCTGTAAAGATCAGTGTAGAAAATTTAGAAAATTGTCAAATAAAGAAAAACCCTTGAATGAGTAGGTGTGTCTAAACTTTTGATTGGTACTTTATATGTTTCCCCTTTAATCTTTATCTGGTGTTAGCTAGTTACTGGTTAGCTAGGTCTTCAGCCAGCAACTTTTTGGAAGGGAACTTTTTACTATCCAAAACAAATACTGTATTATGGGTGATATTTTAGTAATTTAAAAGGCTATTTTACATGGGAATCAGAATGACTGTTCGAGACCTTTACTTCAACTTAAACATTTTCTATATTCCCCATTGCAAATTGTGTAGAATTGCAGGAAATGTACTTTAAAACGTACATTTTTCTCTCTGCTGTCAAGCTGGGGGCCACAACAACAAAACCGCTTGGTGGGGGGGGGGGCCCCCAACCAAATCTCACTTAGGGCCCCCAAAAGGCTAGAGCCAGCCTTGGTGGCCACCTTCTTCTTTAATGTTTTATGGCAGACTACACCTATTGACGTGTTGTCACCACCTACTGTACGGGGTATTGATATAAAAAAAAGATTCCTTTGCGGGAAGTGGGGGGTGGGAACCAAGATATTACAAAAAACTAAAATAAATCAAACAACCTGGTGGCCTACCGCCTGTGTTCAGAGCTGTCCTCGCAGGATCACTATGACTATGGTACAATGTGCGTCGTCAAATCAGTCCTGACTGCCGCAGTTAACTTAAAACTGACATACCCGGATAAGAACGAGTGTTCTGCTGCTCAGAGCTCTGATGGACATGGCCAAGTTTCTGGCCCAGGATGTGCCTCACTTTCAAGTAATGTTGCTTATGTTTCAGCATTCTTCAGCTTTGTCACACTTTTTGATTTGGTAAATCTTATTAGGCAGTTTTTTACATGATTTGTCTAATCTAGGTAACCAAGGTTGTCATTGTCACACAGCAGTGTTACATTTAACACTATTCTATTTGGGTCCATAATCTTCTGTCTTAAATTAAAACTTTGCGGTGTGTAAAGCCTTATTTGCATATTTCCGAGTGTGCTTTGCCTTTCGAGTGAAATGTGGAGTTACCACCAAGGACTATTTGTTAGTGACATAGACATGATTGTTGCATTTATTCATGTTCAGTGCTGTGACCTTCACCAAGTGAAATCCTATGCAAATATTTTATCATTCAAATGTAATTATTTACTACAATACATATTTCATAAGGCCACATCAGGCCTCAAAGTCACACTGTGTTGTCTTGCTAAGAGTTTTTTTTAAATTCTTATTGGAATACAGACAGAATTCACCAGCAACCTCCATTTTGAATGACTGCTCAGGCTGGGAAAGGTGACACATAAAACTACCTAAACAATATAAACTGGAACAACCATTTCAGTAACGGGTGCAATAAATCCAAGTAACAGATTGGATTAGTTTTTTAAAAAGTATGTCATATATATTAGAGTAGCATAAGAGTAATTCATCAATCAATGTACATGCAAAAACATACTAGATATTGAAACAAACAATTCCAAAAATCAACCTGCAATAGAGCATCCTGGGAAATATGATAATGATGGGTGTGGCTTTGGTTCAAATCTGGGTATTAATACCAATACTGGGGTGCTTTTACCAATGAGTATTAATGTAAAACTTGGAGTTAATTTAACTCCTGAATCAACACTAGAAAAGTACAAAAAAATCAATACTAAGTAATACTTGCCAATTTACTGTGCACCAATGTCATCATCATTATAAACATTTTATGCTTCTCCACAGAAGCGCATTCTGTCAGAGCATTCTTAGCTTTTCATCTGCTTGTGCGCTTGTGCACATTTGAACTTGTCTGTCGTATGTCTCACACTTTCACAGATGACTGTATGCTGGCATTTTGTCCAAGTTCTACAGCTGCACCATTGAGACCATCTTGACTGGCTGCATCACCGCTTGGTAAAGCAAACGCACCGCCCTCGACCGCAAAGCGCTACAGACTGTGGTGCGAACAGCCCAGTACATCACGAAGGCCAAGCTCCATGCCATAGACTGTTCACTCTGCTACCGTCCAGCAAACGGACCAAAAAGCTCTGAGACAGCTTTTTACCACCAAGCCATAAGACTGCCAAATAGTTAATTAAATGGTTTCCCGGACTATCTGCATTGACCCTATCTTGCACTGACTCTATGTACACTCACAACAATATACACTCAATGGTCAGTTTATTAGGTACAACCATCTCCCACCGGGTACGACCCCACTTTGCCTCCAGAACAGCCTGAATACTTTGGGGGCATGGAAACGTTGCTCAATTGATATCACGGGAAACGTTGCTCAATTGGTATCACGGGAAACGACGTGTGCCAGGAAAACATTCCTCACACCGTTACACCACCGCTACCAGTATGTACCGTTGACACCTGGCAGTAGGGGTCCATTGGCTCATGCTGCTTACGTCAAATCCTGACAGCAACCGTGATTCATCGGACCAGGCAATGTTTTTCCACTCCTCAATTGTCCAGTGTTGGTGATTGCGTGCCTACTGGAGCTGCTTTTTCTTGTTTTTAGCTGAGAGGGAAACCCGGGGTGGTCGTCTGCTGCAATAGCCCATCTGTAACAAGGATCGACGAGTTGTGCGTTCCGAGATGCCGTTCTGCACACCACTGTTGTACAGAGCCGTTATTGGTCTGCTTATGGCCCGGCTGTTAGCTTGCACGCACGATTCTTGCTATTCTCCTTATACCTCTCTCCTCAAAGAGCTGATTTCACCCACAGGACTGCCGCTGACTGGATGTTTTTTGTTTGTCGCACTATTCTTGGTAAAACCTTAGACACTGTCATGCTTGAAAAGCCCAGAAGGGGGGCTGTTTCTGAGATCCTGGATCCGGCGTACCAAGCACCGGCGATTATATCACGCTCAAAGCCGCTTAAGTCACTCGTTTTGACAATTTTATCGTCCAATCGAACAGTAACTGAATGCCTCGATGCCTGTCTGCCTGCTTTATATAGCAAGCCACGGCCACGTGACTCACTGTCTGTAGTAGCGATCCATTTTAATGAATGGAGCGGTCATCATTCATCATGTAGGCAAATACTAGACATATATATATACAGTGCCTTCAGAAAGTATTCATACACAGCCTGAATTCAAAATGTATTAATTCTATGTTTTTTTCTCACCCATCTACACACACTACCTCAAAGACAAAGTGAAAACATGTTTTTAGAGATGTCCGTACAATTATTGGAAGTGTAATACAAAAATATCTAATTTAAATAATGATTCACACCCTTGAGTCAATACTTTGCAGAAGTACCTTTGCCAACGATTACAGCTGTGAGTCTCTGGGTAAGTCTAAGGGTAAAGTGCAACATTTGCCCATTTATTATTTTCAAAATTCTTCAAGCTCTGTCAAATTGGTTGTTGGTCATTACTAGACAACCATTTTCAGGTCTTGCAATAGATTTAAGTAGATTTAAGTCCAAACTAACTCTGCGACTCAGGAACATTCACTGTCTTCTTAGTAGCAAATCCAATGTAGATTTGGCCTTGTGTTTTAGATTATTGTACCGCTGAAAGGTTAATTAATCTCCCAGTGTCTGGTGGAAAGCAGACTGAACCAGGTTTCCCTCTAGGATTTTTCCTGTACTTAGCTCCATTCATTTATTTTTTATCCTGAAAAACAATTACAAGCATACCCATAACATGATGCAGCCACCATTTTGCTTGAAAATATGGAGAGTGGTACTCTAATGTGATGTATTGGATTTGCCCCAAACATATCACTTTGTATTCAGGACAAAAACATAATCGCTTTGACACATATTTTGCAGTATTACTTTAGTGCCTTGTTGCAAACTGGGTGCATGCTTTGGAATATTTCTATTCTGTACAGGCTACCTTTTTTCACTCTGTCAATTAGGTTAGTATTGTGGAGTAACTACAATGTTGTGGAGCCATCCTCATTTTTCTCCTATCACAGCCACTAAACTATAACTTTTTTTTAAATCAACATTGGCCTCATGGTGAAATCCGTAAGGGATTTCCTTCCTCTCCGGCAAACTTGGTTAGGAAGGACGCCTGTATCTTTGTAGTGACTGGGTGTATTGATACACCATCTAAAGTGTAATTAATAACTTCACCATGCTCAAAGGGATATTCAATGTCAGCTTTTTTTTTTTACCCGTCTACCGATAGGTGCCCTTGTTTGCAAGGCATTGGAAAATCTCCTTGGTCTTTGTGGTTGAATCGGTGTTTGAAATTGACTGCTCGACTGAGGGACCTTACAGATAATTGTGAGTGGGGTAGAGATGAGGTAGTCATTCAAAAATCATGTTAAGCACTATTATTGCACACAGAGTGAGTCCATGCAACTGACTTGTTCAGCAAATTTTTACTGCTTGACTTATTTAAGCTTGCCATTAACAAAGGGGTTGAATACTTAGACTCAAGACATTTCAGCTTTTCATTTTGAATTAATTTGTAAAAATGTCAAACATCATTACACTTTGATATTATGGGGTATTGTGTTTAGTGACAAAAACAACTCAATTGAATCCATTTTAAATTCAGGCAGTAACACAACAAAATGTGAAAAAAGTAAAGGGGTGAGAATACTTTCTGAAGGCACTAATCATTACATGACTTTAAAGGATAGGTCATTTGATGCAAACATACAGTAAGTAGGTTATAACTTTTCCATTGTATAAATTACATTATCACAATCGCTTGATTGCTCTACCAGTCTGTACAACAAAGGGAATTAGCCAGAACCAAGCATGACAGACAATGTTGATTTGCAGGTAGAATGATGCCCAATGAGCTTGCAAGGTTAAAGCGGGACGCAAGGTCCGATTGGCACTGCATTGTCCAATGAGGTTGTGGGGTGAAGCCATGCATGTACACAGCTCATGAACACTAGAGTTTTTTTTTTAAATTCTCTTTGTGCATGCTACAGAGGCTAGAGAACAATGATGTGATGGTGAAGTACATTTTCGGGACCACTTTTGGCTCGTGAGCGCTACCTTCAGAACTACTGGCTAAAAAGTATTGGAAAAGTACTGAGGAATCTAAGTATTTTTCTACCTGACAGATTTCATCTGACTTTTTATCTATTTATTGAAAGCATAAATGCAGAGGAGTGGTATTTATCAAAACTCAATTTATTGAAAGAATAAATACAGTCTAAACAATATCATAGATATTTTGGGCTGACTATCTTATGGGACAGACAAGACTGACATTTACATAACAGCTTTTGTCAGGAAATGCATGCATAAATATACTTGGTAAAGTATACTGTTGCACAGACATGATGGATTGGATATTTCAGTGCACATTGAAATGTGCTTGATGAACATTGGATATAAATTACTTTGTGGTCATATGAACTCAACTCCTCCTGAGATCAGCCAGTGACAGTCTTCCTGTCCTTGGCAACATGAGTTAATCTAGTCTCAACTGTCTTCGTCATGTGACTGTAAGTAAACCGGCTTGGCCTGCTTCCTCATGCGTTGCTGTGCTTTCAGCTTCCTGCCTTTCTGGGTTGCCAGTCCCATTACAGGCAGGTAGAGCTGCAATTAAAGAACCAAAATAAAACCATTACATTAGACAATAGTGAAATGACACAATAGTTCCTGAGAGAGAAACATTTGTTCTGGTTTAGATCTCTGTCACTTACAGGTCTTGGATAGGGATTCCTGTAATGAAGACCTGCAAATTAGAGTGGGGAAAAATGTCACATTCTCACACCAAAGCATTTAAGTGTGAACAGTGTGTGAATTATCCAGATACATTGCTAAATTAAATCATTAAAAACGTCAGTCATTGACACTTACCAATTCCTATCCTCGCCTCACATTCGTCTATGCACTTCTTTATTTCAGTATGATCTGTCAGCTAAAAGGGAAACACAGAACAACAGATAAAGAAGAATTTGAGCTACACCAGACAACCTTTAGGGATAGGCATGAATAATAGAGTACTCAACGGACGTCAAATCACGATCTTTAACCAAAGATCACATTTTTTTTTCAAATACTGTAAAATGATTTGGTGGAATGAGCTTTGTGGCTACCTGAACCGGCAAGTTACATTTTGTCTTGAAGACAACGTTAATTTGCTTCGACTCTAGTGTTCAATTTGTACATGTGCATTTGCGGGGCACAAAAAATATACCAAGCCAAGCATCACACTGTTCTTCTCCATAAATTCCCTTTCCCCTCTGTGTCTCATTCACTCAATTGCGTTCCGACCGTTCCCTCCACACACACACAAGGCTTATTTCTCTCACAAATGTGTTTACCTCCCTGTTAATGAGCATTTCTCCTTTGCTAAAATAATCCATCCACGTGGCATAGAAAGAAGCTGATTAAAAGGCATGATCATTGCACAAGTGCACCTTGTGGTGGGGACAATAAACAGCCACTAAAATGTGCAGTTTCGACACACAACACAATGACACAGATGTCTCAAGTTTGTTTTAAGGGAGCGTGCAATTGGCATGCTGACTGGAGGAATGTCCACCAGAGCTGTTGCTTTAATTAACATAATTGTATGTTAATTTCTCTACCATAAGCCAACTCTACAATGTCATTTTAGAGAATTTGGCAGTACGTCCAACCGGCCTCACAACCGCAGACCACACCAGCCCAGGACCTCCACATCCGACTTCTTCACCTGTTGGATTGTCTGAGACCAGAAACCCGGACAGCTGATGAAACTGAGGAGTATTTCTGTCTGTAATAAAGCTCTTTTGTGGGGAAAACTAATTCTGATTGGCTGGGCCCGGCTCCCAAGTGGGTGGGCCTATGTCCTCTCAGACCCATGGTTGCGCCCCTGCAACTTCTGTGAAGTCCATTTTAAATTGACTGATTTCAAATATGAACTGTAACTCATTGAAATTGTTGCGTTTATATTTTTGTTCAGTATACTTATTTTTTTCATCTGTAGCCCAATAAACTGCATGGTTCCCGAGTCATAGTGGGAGGGCAACACACCATATCATCACGTGACTCCAAGTCATTTATCAATATTTGCTAATAATGGCCTTTCCACTGCCATTTCTTGCATAACACATTTTACCGACTCAAAAAGATCCATGTCAAATAAACAAATAATCTGTCAACATTTACAAAACTGTACCGTAACTTCCTGTTTCCATCACAGCGGTTGTGATTTTTTTTTTATATATGTTTGACTTCACTCACATAAAAACTGTGGACGCGATGATCTACATATTGTTTTGGTCTATAAACATGCAGGAATATTCTTAGGTATCTATACCTATTGTCAACCTTTATTTAGGCATTTTAAAAACACTTCATTTCACTATTATGACAATCATCTAATCCAACTAACAACGGTCAATTTACGGATATGATTGCGCCTGGCCAGATAAACACACCAGTAAATAGTTAAAGTTACACCGCAAGTCAGATGGCTTGTTGCCGAAAATGGAGCATGTTCAAAATGATAACCAGCTAACGTTAGCTAACATAATCCAAGGCTTGACGATACAGATGCTGTATCCAAGGCAGTAGAATACAGATGTTGCAGACTCAGACAACCCTGTTGCGCTCTAATAAATGAAAGGCTTTTGGCTTGCATTGGCTATCTGATATCTTAGCACAATGTTTATCTCGCCAGCTAGCTAGCACAGTAGCCAATATAGCTAGCTAGCTAACTCTACAGATAAAAGGGTTAGTTATCGTAATCTTTGCTAACAGGTCACCAGTGGTGTAAAGTACTTAAGTAGTACTTTAAAGTATTTTTACTTAAGTTTTTGGGGGTATCTGTACTTTAATATTTATATTTTTGACAACTTTTACTTTACTACATTCCTAAAGAAAAGACTGTACTTTTTACTCCATACATTTTCCCTGACACCCAAAAGTACTCATTACATTTTGAATGCATAGCAGGACAGGAAAATGGTCCATTCACACACTTATGAAGAGAACATCCCTGGTCATCCCTACTGCCTCTGATCTGGCAGACTCACTGAACACACATGCTGTTCTGGATGACTGTGTGATAATGCTCTCAGTAGCCGATGTGAACAAAAACTTTAAACAGGTCAACATTCACAAAGCCGCTGGGCCAGATGGATTACCAGGACGTGTACTCAAAGCATGCGCTGTCAAGTGTCTTCAATTACATTTTCAACCTTTCCCTGATCGAGTCTGTAATACCTACATGTTTCAAACAAACCACCATAGTGCCTGTGCCCAAGGGAGCGAAGGTAAACTGCCTAAATGATTACCGCCCTGTGGCACTCCCATCGGTAGCCAAGAAGTGCTTTGAAAGGCTGATCATGACTCACATCAACAGCATCCTCCCGGACACCCAAGACCCACTCCAATTGGCAAACAGCCTTGACAGAGCCACAGATGATGCAATCTCAATCGCACTCCACACTGCCCTTTCTCACCTGGACAAACAGAACACCTATGTGAGAATGCTGTTCATTGACTACAGCTCAGTGTTCAACACCATAGTGCCCACGAAGCTCATCACTAAGCTAACAACTCTGGGACTAAACACCCCCCTCTGCAACTGGATCCTGGACTTCCTGACTTGCCACCCCAAGGTAGAAAGAGTAGGCAACAACATGTCTGCCACGCTGATCCTTAACACCGGGACCCCTCAGGGGTTTGTACTTAGTCCCCTCCTATATTCCCTGTTCAAACATGACTCCAACACCATCATTAAGTTTGCTGACGACACAACAGTGGTAGACCTGATCACTGACAACGATGAGACATCCTATAGGGAGGAGGTCAGAGAACTGGCAGTGTGGTGCCAGGACAACAACTTCCCTCAATGTGAGCAAGACAAAGGAGCTGATCGTGGACTCAAGGAAAAGACGGGCTGAACAGGCCCCCTATTAACATTGACAGTGCTGTAGTGGAGTGGGTCGAGAGTTTCAAGTTCCTTGGTGTCCACATCACCAACAAACTATCATGGTTCAAAAATACCAAGACAGTCGTGAAGAGGGCACGACAAAACTTTTTCCCCCTCAGGAGACTGAAAAGATTTGGCATGGGTCCTCAGATCCTCAAAAGGTTCTACAGCTGCACCATCGAGAGTATCCTGACCAGTGCATCACTGCCTGGTATGGCAACTGCTCGGCATCTGACCGTAAGGCGCTACAGAGGGTAGTGCGAACGGCCCAGTACATCACTGGGGCCAAGCTTCCTGCCATCCAGGACCTCTACAAAATAGGCGGTGACTTTGATCTCAGGCCCTTCTTATGAACAACATTTTTCCTTTATGAACAAGTATTATAAATGTATATATTCTTTCAAAAGCTTATTAGCGTACACCTAATATGTTCCCCCTGTTTGATAATGCTCATTATACATGTAACAAATATGAAATTAAATACAAAAGTATGTGAAATTTAATGAAACAATGTATGTTGATGCGAATATGTTGTACAATATTCCATTATGTTTCTATCTGATAACAAATAGCGTAATAGATTTAATATGCCATATACTATTTAAGTTTCATTAATTAATTTGAATTAACTTAATCATTATGACACACACCTCACTATTGTCATTGGTTTGTACTAACTAATTGCACTGTTTGTCTACATAACCTGGTTCAAGTATTCATGACATCACCCTGAGGAAGGCACAGTGATGCCGAAACAGTGGTAAATACCCATTCAATTGCTGGGAGTTTATACATGGAGTGTGCGACTTCATTTTGACAGTTTATGGTGTCAGAGGAAAACCCATAAAGTTGTTAGACTCCAGTCACCCAAGTTATAGACTGTTCTCTCTGCTACCGCACGGCAAGCAGTACCGAAGCACCAAATCTAGGTCCAAAAGGCTCCTTAACAGCTTCTACCCCCAAGCCATAAGACTGCTGAACAACTAATAAAATTGCTACCGGACTATTTACATTGACACCCCCCCATCCTTTTGTACATTGCTGCTACTCGCTGTTCATTATCTATGTAGTCACTTCACCCCCACATACATGTACAAATTACCTCAACTAACCTGTACCCCCACACACTGACTCAGTACCGATGTCCCCTGTATAAAGCCTTGTTATTGTTATTATTACTTTTTATTTCAGTCTACTTGGTAAATAAACTCCCCCCAAAAAACGTCCCTTTTTCAGGACCCTGTCTTTCAAAGATAATTTGTAAAAATCCAAAATAACTTCACAGATCTTCATTGAAAAGTGTTTAAACACTGTTTCCTGTGGCTTGTTCAATGAACCATAAACAATTAATGAACATGCACCTGTGGATCGGTCGTTAAGACACTAACAGTTTACAGACGGTAGGCAATTAAGGTCACAGTTATGAAAACTTAGGACACTAAGAGGCCTTTCTACTGACTCTGAAAAACACCAAAAGAAAGATGCCCAGGGTCCCTGCTCATCTGCGTGAACAGGCCTTAGGCATGCTGCAAGGAGGCATGAGTGCTGCAGATGTGGCCAGGGCAATAAGTTGCAATGTCCGTACTGTGAGACAACTAAGACAGCGCTAAAGGGAGACAGAACAGACAGCTAATCGTCCTCGCAGTGGCATACCAAGTGTAACACCACCTGCACAGGGTCGGAACATCCGAACATCACACCTGCGGGACACGTACAGGATGGCAACTAACTGCCCGGGTTACACCAGGAACGCACAATCCCTCCATCAGTGTTCAGACTGTCCGCAATAGGCTGAGAGAGGCTGAACTGAGAGCTTGTAGGCCTGTTGGCAGGTCCTCACCAGACATCACAGGCAACAACGTCGCCTATGGGCACAAACCCACCGTCGCTGCACCAGACAGGACTGGCAAAAAGTGCTCTTCACTGACGAGTCGCGGTTTTGTCTCACCAGGGGTGATTGTCGGATTCACGTTTATCGTCAAAGGAATGAGCGTTACACCGAGGCCTGTACTCTGGAACGGGATCGATTTGGAGGTGGAGGGTGGTCTGGGGCGGTGTGTCACAGCATCATTGGACTGAGCTTGTTGTCATTTCAGGCAATATCAACGCTGTGCGTTACCGGGAAGACATCCTCCTCCCTCATGTGGTACCCTTCCTGCAGGCTCATCCTGACATGACCCTCCAGTATGACAATGCCACCAGCCATACTGCTTGTTCTGTGCGTGATTTCCTGCAAGACAGGAATGTCAATGTTCTGCCATGGCCAGCGAAGAGACCGGATCTCAATTCCATTGAGCACGTCTGGGACCTGTTGGATCAGGGGGTGAGGTCTAGGGCCATTCCCCCCAGAAATGTCCTGGAACTTGCAGGTGCCTTGGTGGAAGAGTGGGGTAACATCTCACACCAAGAACTGGCAAATCTGGTGCAGTCCATGAGGAGGAGATGCACTGCAGTACTTAATGCAACTGGGGCCACACCATATATTAACTTCATTTTGAATTTGACCCCGCCTTTGTTCAGGGACACATTATTCAATTTCTGTTAGTCACATGTCTGTGGAACTTGTTCAGTTTATGTCTCAGTTGTTGAATCTTGTTATGTTCATACAAATATTTACACATGTTAACTTTGCTGAAAATAAACGCAGTTAACAGTGAGAGGACGTTTCTTTTTTTGCTGAGTTTATTTTCTTAAATCTTCTTGAACTGCACTGTTGGTTAAGGGCTTGTAAGTAAGCATTTCACGCTAAAGTCTACACTTGTTGTCTTCGGCACATGTGACAAATAAAGTTTGATATGCTTCCTTTGTCAATTATGTCTGAGTGTTGGAGTGTGCCCCTGGCTATCCATGAATTTAAAAAACAAGAAAATTGTGCTCTCTGGTTTGCTTAATATAAGGAATTTGAAATGATTTCTACTTTTGATACTTAAGTATATTTTAGCAATTACATTTACTTTTGATACTCAAGTACATTTAAAAACAAATACTTTTAGACTTTTACTGAAGTAGTATTTTACTGGGTGACTAACTTGAGTCATTTTCTATAAAAGTATCTTTACTTTAACTCAAGTATGACAATTGGGTACTTTTTCCACCACTGAAAGTCATATTTATCTGCTTAGCTAGCTAGCTTGCTTGCTTGCTTAATGCATGCATGTCTGGGCACGTTGACACAAGACTTATTGTTTTTTTATTTTTTATTTTTTATTATTTTTTTAGGGGTTGATCAGCTTAGTATTGCGGAAAGAATGTTGCTTCCAATGTAATTGTCTGCATCATTTCCATTCCCCCATATTTTTTTGGGTAAATATATATATCCATACACGTATGCATACATATACACATATATACATACACATACCTATATAGACATACATACTTTTTTAAAGAATATGCCTTTATTATTATTCCCCGCGACCCTACCACCAATCCCCCAATTGGAGTAAACTTATAAACACTTCTGCTTTTACCTTCAATTTCTACATCTTATACCTATCTTACAGACACAGTCCACTTTACAATAGTTCTCTCTTATTTGTTCTTAGTCCTTCCTCTATTTCTGTTGTCCATCCAATTTTATTTCCACTTGTAACTGTGCTCTTTCACAAAAGCTCCGCACCTATACACATTTCACAGATCCCGTATGCCCTATATTGTTTATCTTGTTATTAGTCCCACCCTTCAGCTCCACCCAACCCCTCCCATCTATCTTCCAACATCATCCATTTCGGATTTCTATTTGCCATACATTTCTCAACTGTGCTGTGATGCTTCACAAAAGACCTGAACCTTCCTATTCTCATAGCTTCTACAGATTGTAAATTAAAAATAAACATCTTTGCCAAAATAATTATTATATTATTGATTGATTGACTATGGCTTTTCAAATCCCCCAGTATTGCTATCTGTAGCGTTAGTTTTAGGCAAATGTTGCAATTCTTCAGCCATTCCTGGACCTGTGACCAAAAACGAGCTACATATGGACAATACCAAAATAAATGATCTAATGACTCTGCCTCCTCACAACAGAATCTGCAGAGCTGGGAAGATTGTATACCCCATATATATAACATTCTATTAGTTGCAAGAATTTTGTACAGTAATTTATATTGAAAAATTCGAAGTTTTGAATCCGGCGTTGTTTTGCGTATCAATTCATAAACCATGTGCCATGGAATGGGTACATCGAAAATCTCTTCCCAAAGACTTATTGTTAGTGAATTTACTAAACTAATATTTACAACAGGAGTTTGATTTTGGTCACTGTCTCAATGAATCAATTTCTCAACAGTGCACCTTTCTGTTGGAGAATGAGCAAGCTTACTACTACTGCTGATTTTCCCAGCTAGACATTCCTCAGCATTGTGCAGTGCTGCTATGCCAGAAGTGGCTGGCATAGCAGCAGTTTTGCTATGTAAAGGGACTATCGGCATAGCCGATAGAATGGGATGGACTAGAAAAGGCCTATATCGGCCTGATATATGGTCTTGGACAATTATTGGTCGTTCCCCAAAAAGGCTTTTCCCATTCGAGTACTTGAAAAAAAAATATGCGAACAGTCAAATAATGTCAAATGCCCATCCCTACTATCTTTACCTGTTGGTTCTGTCTGAAGAGGGTCTGGGCCTCCTGGACAATGTACAGTCTCTCGCTCTCAGTCTCTTGTGGGAGTGTGGACTGCCAGCCCCGGGCGATCCGAAATACCCTCATATACAGTGACAGGACCTGATTACGTGTGGCTGACATCATTTGGTCTAAAAACAACACAAAGCAGGGGATATAAAGAATAGATGCAGGGAGTCAGACTGGGACCCTGTTTGAAATGATATAACCACTGATCAAACATCATTGGATAGTTGAAAATAAATATATATGGCCGTGGGTTAACTGCTTTGAATTATTACTAAAACAGAAGTAGGTTTACTGCAGGAAAGTGTGGGAAAATAATACATGTACGCGCATGTTTAAATAAACCACTAGGTGGCAATATAACATCGGAAAATTTTTATTTTCATTGTAGCAGGGACTAGAATCACTAGATAGCTATCAGCTTAGTACAGTCCTTCACATACAGCCCATCCCTGGTGACATTGATCGTATGTACACTAGAATTAAATTAACTGATTTTCAGAGTCGATTTAATTTTGATTAGCTCACTGGGGTCTGCATCACGCTGATGAACATGGGCTAACGTGAGCAAGCAGGGTGACTTTTTTATAGGAGAATGTGCTGCTCGGTTTCCTTAACCATAATAAGGATAAATAAAAACTATTTTACCTCAAATCTAATTGTGCTAATGGAAAAATGTCATATTCATAAATGTAAATTCACTAATATCTAATAAAAAAACACTTCAGTGTTTTCTGTAAGGAATTCGAGCAGTACATTCGAGCAGACTATTCAACATTCTTCTAAGAAGAAAGCTATTAAAACAATCAATATGTGTGTTTCTTTTAATGTTTTTGTATAATATGTCATTTGTTGTACCCCCTAGCATATGTTATCCTTATCTATTTGTATACTTCTTGTATGCATACTGGTTTTTCTACATTAAAAAAATACATTTAAAAAGAGTTAGCAGGGTGACAAGCCAATATACCTGGCTAATGATGACATGCTTATCTTTAATGTAATCTAGGACAGGAATATCTAACGGTGTATGTCAACATTACAATAACATTAATTCCTAATGCTGACTTGCAAAATAGTCGTATTATGAATTACTTGACCTACCTGCTATGCTATGAGCGTTTTAGTCAACATGTCGCATAGAGATGACGATTACACTGACGTAATTGATTAACGCGTTCGCAGCAATCAGTGTGTCGCAAAGTCGCTACGAAACAATTTCATTTTTTATTTAACCTTTATTTGACTAGGCAAGTACACATTCTTATTTACAATTACGGCCAAACCCGGACGACGTTGGGCCAATTGTGCGCCGCCCTATGGGACTCTCAATCACGGCCGGTTGTGATACAGCCTGGAATCGAACCAGGGTCTGTAGTGACGCCTCTATCACAAACATGTAGTGTCTTAGACCGCTGCGCCACTCGGGAGCTCAAAAGTCCAAATGTAAGTTCAACCCCAAAGAGGAAGATTTCACCTAATATTACATAATGTTGATTACTGTTCGTTTGAATTTTTGCCAGCCACTTCAATGTTTAACTTAATTTAAACAGGGGAGCCCATCCTTATCCATTGTAGATCAGTGGTTATTATAGCTTTCTAGATGTCTCGCTGGTGGGGTGCTCTGCGGGGAGGAAGTGATGCAGGGAAAATTCCCTTAATATCCACATAAGGGCGAAACACAAAGAATCTGTAAGCCTTTCGTACTGGTTCATCTGAGTTGTTTGATTTAGCAGTCAATTTAAAGTAGAAGTCAGTCGTTTAGGGCGGTTGTTTGCAAACCAGGTGCGTTCTTATCAGGCAAAAGTCAACTGAAACACTCGGTTTTGTTTATGATGCTGACTAGCTAACGTTAACTAGCTTTTTAGCTATGTGGGGATGTTTGTTTGTGTCGTGTCCTAAGCTAGCAAGCTAACGTTTTGTTTTACTAGCTAATGTTATTGGAGTGATGTACGCGATTTTCCAGACAATCATTTATTTTTAAAAGGTACGTTAGTGAACAACAATCTAAACAAGTTTATAGCTATGGCATGCTAGCTATCTAACGTTCTGTAAAGTTAGCGCTCTAGCTACATGATGACGTGCTAGTTAGACAGCCACTACCTATTGTATGATGGCGGCGAAGTATAGCAAGCCACGAACGAAGCTATATTTTGTCATGGAATTCAGCTACTGAAGTTCTTAGACAGTCATGTTGATTATGGCAGCATGTTGTTACTTGGTCAAACTAAAAGACGCAACTAGCCAACGCCGTGTTCAGATGAGTTAACGTTAGCTAGACTAGCTAGTTTAGATTCTTTCTGGCAGTGTTATTTTGATAAATGGGTTGCTAACTAAATAGTTACGTAGATAGCTATGTTAACTAGATATTCCCCTCAGTATTGAAATGGTAGATGTGTTCCTATTCAGCTAGCTAAAACAATCATCTCCATTTGCCATAATAGAATGGGGTGAACATAATTAAAAGCACTGCAAGCTTTACAGGAGGTGTTTTACCTGTAAATGTCCACGGGGAACTAGATCGGAAGTTCCATTCCTCATGAATAGTTTCAATAGCTAAATGTGATCAGGGGCGGTTCTCTAGTAGCTAAATGTGTCATCGTCAAATCATGAGAAATTGCTAGGTGGCTTATGAATCTTGCGACAGCTGGAAGCTATCATGAATTTCTCATGAGTCACAGAATATTTCAAATGTATATAATTAAAAGCTCCCACAAAGGAGAAGGCTTGGGCATATTTGTTGCTATAGTTTGCTGTCGGAATACCCTTCTACGTAGTAACTGACTGCTTTCTCGATCTCAAATTACAAATTCACAGCAAGTAAACAAACTGAATCTACACGTGGGAGAACAACACCCCTGTATGACATTATGCTTATGGTGACAAGATGGTGTATGTCATTCAGCGTTGCGGATGTCAAGGTCACTACAATGGAGCAGAAAAAGATGACACCTTCATCTAGAGTTGTCAATGCATTCTGAGGAAGTGTCTGTAAGTATTTATCAGCACCAACCCATTTCTTGCTCTATCTCCGAACTATTCTTGTAGGGTATTGTGTAGGCTAGTAGTATGTATGAGCCGGACCACTTCTAATTGTTTTATCTTGTGGTTTCTATGGTTAAAACATCTTGTTGTCTCTAAGTATTTTAGTCTGTGTTTCGATGATAACCCATGCTGTATAAGGCTCCTCTCTATAAGTGTTTCGTACTTATACAGCCCTTCAGTTTGATTTGGACCCCCCCTCCTCTCCATGGTACAGTACCAGCTTCTATGGTACCAGGGCCAGGCTTCAAAAAGCTGCCAGGCACTCCACCTTTCTTCGTTGGTGGTGATGTAGCCTACTGTATGAACTTCATATGTTTTTCTAACTTTAGCATTTAGTGGTCATTTTCTCTAGTAATTATTACCTCAGTGTTGTGGCTTTTGACCCTTCGTGACTCGCAGCTTTGTTGATCCAGTGATTCATTGTCACTTTTATTGCTGACTCTGTGTGACTGTGTTGGACTCCTACTCCATCTCAGGGCCCAAGGGCATGTTGAGACATCTCACCAGGCCAGAGCAGAGGCGTCTAGGTGGGGCAGGCAGGGCCTGAAGGAGGGGAGGACAGACCGTGAGGACCAAAGAGAGCGACATGGGCCAGTGTGTCACCAAGTGTAAGAACCCATCGTCCTCGCTCGGCAGCAAGAGTGGCGACAAGGAGCCTGGGTCCAAGTCCCACCACAAGAAATGCGGGGGCACGGGAGGCAGTGGGGGAGGAGGGCACAAGGACGAGCCCAGCGCCCTGAGCAGGAAGGCCTCCAGTGAGCTCATGTTCAATGGCACCAAGAATGCCTTGGAGGTTACCGTGGAGACCACGGTGATCCCCACATCGGCTATGATGGGGGAACTGAGGAATGAGGAGCACTCGGTGGCAGACCGGGAGGGGCCGTCCTTGCTGCGCATCGAGGAGCTTTTCTGCTGCTACAAGGACCCGCAGGAGGAGTCTATCTTGGAGGAGGGCATGGAGAGGTTCTGCAATGACCTGTACGTGGACCCCGCCGAGTTCCGTGTGCTGGTCCTCGCTTGGAAGTTTCAGGCGGCCACCATGTGCAAATTTACAAGGTGAGAGACGGGTTGTGAAGGGGTAGGGATAAGACAAAGAAAACACTACATCAATGTGTTGTTGCCTGATATTCAGAGAATATGTTCTGAGAAGATTCTTCAAGTCAAGTATTGGTCCAAAAGAGACCATATTAGCTCATAATGGCTGATGCTAAACTCTGATCAAATTCAAAAATGTCTACTGCTGCCCTGCACTGTCTGTTTTAGGCTAGTTTCCTGTTACCGTGCAGTGTTTCAATTAACATTGTTCTGGCTGGCCACCCCACTCCACCCCCCACTCGTTTCAGCAGCTCTGTAGCTCACACCTTTTATAGTTGATAGGTAGGGGGCACATAGAATCAGTCTCTGGCTCTGACACTGCACTCTGTAATGAGTTGTTGAGATGAGTATGGAATGGACAGTGTGTCTTTCTGATTGTCTATCCCTCAGATGATTTTTCTCTCATCAATTGTCATGTAACGTTGTACCTAGTCTGAAAATTGGACCTATTACGGTCATTTTACATAGAACAAAATGTTCTCATCTGAGCTACCTAGAGCCAGAAACTTTGAAAGTTTTACTGTGGCTTTGCTGTTCACACCAGGTCGGATTTAATGTCTGCAGTATAAAATGGGGTGGGGAAGAAAGGCATATCAGAGGACATATCTGGCCAGGGTGTCATGTGCTGAAGCGACAGAAGTGCAATATGGCAGGGTGACAGGATGTGGTCAAGTTTATCTCATGGGGCATCTTGCCCTTTCTCTCCCTGTGCTGTAAAGTGTCCGGGCCTGCTACACGTTATCTTACTGAAAAAGAGCTGAGAGACCAAGAAGGCACAGTTATTTCCTTGCTTACTTTACCTGACTTGTTTATGCTGAGGCCTAGGTGATGGTAAGAGTTTCTCAACTGAGCTTATTGACTTGAAATTGCCCCAGGTTGTCACTGACAGGTTTTTCTCCATAAGGCTTATTGCCTGATTCAAAGATTGACATTATGTTGCAGCAGGGTTATTAAAGTTTTGTTTTTATATTAATTTTATTTCTATTAAAGTTTAGTTTGTTAGTTTTCAGACCTGATTTGCTAGTTTTATTTCGTCAAAATATTTCTATAGTTTTTATATTATTTAGTTGCAGTTATAGTTTTGGTGTTGGACAGAAAGCATGTGTGGAGGCTCAGAACTATTTGTGTCAGAATTTTTTGTTATTGTGTTTTTTGGGATGTTCCCACATAGTGCCATGGCTTCATGGAACTCTATTCCACATCAGGTAACTGACAGCAAGCAGTAGGAAATTAGGATAAACGGATAAAAGTACTCCTTATAGAACAGCGAGGACTGTGAAGAGACAGACACACATACGCCTGCCTTGGCAGCAGCTAATGGGGATCCTTAATAAATATAAAATCTACAGAGAAGGCAATAATGCAAAAGGTGATCGGTTAGGTCATAGGTTAGGTTGAAATTATAAAGTCAATCTCAATGTGACTTGGATTCAAAAGGAATAGCGCCAAGACTGGTGCAAAAAAAATATGGGGGAAGCAAACTCTCGCCCATGCTTACACCAATCCAATGCTTTTTAACTTTAGTAGTACATGTAAGAAGAATCAAGTTAGCAACTTAGGCAATTCCCCCCCCCCTGTTAGCTAGTGATAGTGACGCACTAAGTAGACCTATTTGAAACAACACCATCTTCTGGCAGCATTTACCAGCCAGATTCTGTAGCTTGGATCGCTTGAAAACCCTTTTCGATTTTTTGTTGTTGTGCCAAAGTTTACAATAAAACTAAACAAAAAAGTTTACAATTAAACTTAACAATTCATGATGATTTTATTTAGTTTCAGTGTTGTTAATTATTTCATTTAAGTTGTCTAAATAGTTTTTTCGTGATTCATTTTCTTTTTTTATAATAACCTTGTGTTGTGGTCTATAACGCAGCCCTGTTTTTCTCCGCCCTGTCTATAGGAAGGAGTTTGTAGACGGATGCAGGGCGATCAAGGCGGACAGTCTCGAGGGCATCTGCTCCCGGTTCCCCTTCATGCTGCTGGAGGCGCAGGGCGAGGAGAACTTCAAGGAGCTGTACCGCTTCACCTTCCAGTTCGGCCTGGACGCTGAGGAAGGCCAGCGCTCACTGCAGCGTGACATTGCCATTGCGCTGTGGCGCCTGGTCTTCACGCAGGACACGCCAGCCATCCTCGAGCACTGGCTTGACTTCCTGGGCGAGAACCCGTCAGGTGTGCGGGGCATCTCGCGGGACACCTGGAACATGTTCCTCAACTTCACACAGGCCATCGGGCCGGACCTGAGCAACTACAGCGAGGACGAGGCCTGGCCAAGCCTCTTTGACACCTTTGTAGAGTGGGAGATGGAGCGCAGGAGAAAGGAAGAGCAGTTAAAGAAGGCAGAGGAGGAGGACAGGGGATGCACTGAGACTGATGAGAGCTCTCCCTCCAGCACAGACAGACTTGAAACAGAGGGCGGACGGGGCTCACAGACCTGGGGGGGGCACTGACTACAGGACTATAGAATTCTGGGAAGGGAGGTTGGGGTGGGCGTAGTCTGACATAAGTGAACTGTACATCTGTGAATCAATGGATGACAAATTGGTATTACCATTACTGTTATTCCTCTCTCTCCTTTTCTGTTGGGGTGGGCTGGGATTCGCTTACACCCTGCTTTATTTCTGGTTAATGAAAGGGCTCAAATAACTATTGTTTTAGCACTTCTATTTAAGTTATTTGTTTTATTTTATTTTTCTTGAATGTGTGTTTTTGGTCATTTGGACATGTGGTCCATTTTAATCTTTCCCCACCCTCCCTAAACTCACAAAGAAAGCTCAGTATATAAGTTTGCTTTAAAAGCCAGGTGCCAGAAAGCCATACACCTTCCCAAGTCTCATATTTTTACAGCTTACATTGACCTGGAAACACTGGTGATTTGACCTCTCACCCAAAGACGCAGGCCTAATTAAATTCTCATATTACATTAAGGGAAATCTAGTTGTCCGCAAATAACACCTTATTACCAGATCCTGAGCTTTACCTTTTGGGGTCAGTGAAATCAACTTGATTTTAATTTTAATTGCATGAAATGTGGACTATTTAAAGGGTTCTGTTCTTGGCCTATCTATCTATTGCCTGTAGTTGTGATGGCCAACCATGATTTGTTCAAAGATGTGGTCGTACTCGAGCGTGCATAATGTCCTAAGACTAAACATTTATTTGACAGTGACAATACCAATTACTTCCTAGAATTTTTATTTTATTTATCTAAATTAAAAAGTGTTTAAGGTATATACAGTGCATTTGGAAACTATTCAGACCCCTTCACTTTTTCCACATTTTGTTACATTTTGCCTTATCCTAAAATGGATTAAGTTAATTTTTGTCCTCTTAATGACAAAGCAAAAAACGTTGTAGAAATTTTAGCAATTTGATTACAAATAAACAAATGCCTTATTTACATAAGTATTCAGACCCTTTGCTATGAGACTCTAAATTGAGCTCAGGTGCGTCCTGTTTCCATTGATCATTGAGATGTTTCTACAACTTGATTGGAGTCCACCTGTGGTAAATTCAATTGATTGGTCATGATTTGGTAAGGCACACACCTGTCTATATAAGGTCCCACAGTTGACAGTGCATGTCAGAGCAAACACTAAGCCACGAGTTCGAAGGAATTGTCTCTAGAGCTCCGAGACAGGATTGTCGGCACAGATCTGGTAAAGGGTACCAAAAAATGTTTGCAGCATTGAAGGTCCCCAACAACAGTGGCCTGCATCATTCTTAAATGGAACAAGTTTGGAACCACCAAGACTTTCTAGAGCTGGCCGCCATGCCAAACTGAACACTTGGGGGAGAAGGGCCTTGGTCAGGGAGGTGACCAAGAACCCAATGGTCACTCTGACAGAGCTCTAAAGATCCTCTGTGGAGATGGGAGAATCCTTCCAGAAGGACAACCATCTCTGCAGCATGCCACAAATCAGGTCTTTATGGTAGAGTGACCAGACAGAATATGAACAGAGCAAAGTACAGAGGGATCCTTGATGAAAACCTGCTCCAGAGCGCTCAGAACCTCAGATTGGGTTGAAGGTTCACCTTCCAACAGGACAATGACCCTAAGCACACAACCACGACAACGCAGGAGTTGCTTTGGGACAAGGCTCTGAATGTCCTTGAGTGGCCCAGCCAGAGCCTGGACTTGAAACCGATCAAACATCTCTGGAGAGACCTGAAAATAGCTGTGCGGCAACTCTCCCCATCCAACCTGACAGAGCATGAGAAGATCTGCAGTGAAGGTGCTTCAACAAAGTACTGAGTAAAGGGTCGGAATACTTATGTAAATTTTATACTTCAGTTTTATTTTTATAAATTAGCAAAAATGTCTGTTTTTTCTTTGTCATTTTGGGGTATTGTGTTTAGCTTGGGGGGACGACAATTGAATTATTTTATAAAAATAAGGCTGTAACGAAATGTGGAATAAGTGACGGTCTGAATGCACTGTACCAATAAGTCCTTTCAAATGTCAAGTTGATTTCTTCGAAAACGATCCCACTCTTTTATGCTCTCTTCTGCTCATTGAGTGCTCTAGACTGCAGTAGTGTTTTAGCTTATTCTAACTAACAACCAGGGCTTGGTTCCATTTTGGTCCCTAGCCCCTGTCCCTTTTAGTGTTCACAGATCCCAAATGACTGGACGCATCTAAGCGATATGGTTTTGGCCTGTGGACTTATGCCTATAGCTTTCACATCTATTTCTTTCAGATCTGTGAACACCCTAGAGTAGGTAGGTGTTACGGGTTGGCCCTGGTCTTGTGCAAACAGAAGGTGGCTGTACCTGGGCTACATTCAGGACTGTCACGTTGGGGCGTTACACAAAGCTTTTGTCTCGTTTACCTTACCAAGTTTTCAACAATCTTACACCATTGGACAGCTATTCACTCTAGTTTTGTGAGCATGTCAAGAATGTGTGTTGGCTGCTAGTGACCGTTGTGTTAAGTGCACAAAACACAATAGTCCTCCTAGTCGCCATGCTTGTAATGCTCTCATGCATTTATGTCTGCAACACTCGGTTCTAAACCATTCACAACTGTTGAATGAACTTGGACATAGCCCAGGCCTTTTGGTGACAGTGAATCGTTGACCAGGTGTATTGGCTCATTGAGTGTCTGTAACTAGGTCAGGTGGTGCCCTTCTTGTGAGGTTTACATTTACAATGGTTTCATTTCAGATCCCTTTGCCTTTTTTATATAAAATGCATTGATTTATAATGAATAAAACAGTGTTCAACTTTTGACAGTCGTCCACAATGTATTTGGGGAGTTTAATTATGTTTTTGTGGTGTCATTTTCCTCCTCTGATTGAGGGGGTCAGTATGGCTTTTGGGAACATTTGGACACAACTGGGCATCTAATCTAACGAACCTTCTGTTCTCTATGTCCCAGGCTGCTCTCTGCCCTGGTTCTTACTTTTCAAGCTAAATATTAGCTGTTTAAATTAGAAATTTCAATTTTATTGAGAAATTGTAGCTCTGATATGGCCAGAATATAATTTATTATAGTTAGTAAGGGTAGGCAAAGTATACTTATCCGCCGTGGTAGGCCTGGGCTGTTTAGACGGGCAGTATTACACAAAACATGGTGCTCTTCCTCATGGGTGTGTCCAACACAGAGGGGCTTTCGCTATTGGTGGATGTTTCTCCTGGTAACTAGCATCAGCTGTTACCAACACACAGGACACATGACAATCGGACCTGAATATCGATAAACTGCGCTTTAATACCCGTGAATAGAGATGATATGGATTGTGAGTATTTTAAACATTAAACGAAAATGTATCTTTTGTCTAAAAACAGCAAGTTGGTGGAAAATGGTGAGAAGCCTAGCCATTCGTTAGTGTAGCTGGCTAGTTTAGCCACACAGCATCCAGTGGTTCTCGTGCAGCCAGCAACGTCAATTAGCTAGCGCCGACTTGCTAAAAATCCAGCAGAAATAAAGCTGAATATCTATACTGATTCATTCACCGAGTGCGCTAAATTCAACGTCTGGAGTGCATTGTTGAAACTTAGCTAAATGAAATGTAAAAGACTGATATTGTAACAATGACGGAAATAAATTATTCGTTATGCGGGAAAAAGAGGATCCGGCTGCGGAAACGCTCACATCCAACAGCGCCAACATTTGCAGACGGACGGTCCTCATAAAGTTAATCTCGGTCCATTTCTATTTTTCTTGCTTCAGAGTTGATTTCGAACATCATGTAATGACATCATCCTCTCATGTGGAATTAGGGCTAAGTGAAAACCAGTGTCTGAGATATACAATGGATAAAGAGGTAAGCTAAATAATATTCTTTCTCATTCAAATAATTGGAGAACACAGTAGCTGAGGTCATGTGGATGGACGTCCCCTAAAAAAAGGATTGCTTTACGTCTCCCTGCCATGAAGCCTGATATATGTGCCCACTCCACACCTCTCAAGTGGAGGACGCTGTTGCATCTCTGCCAGGGTGTTTTGTAAAAGAGATGCACAATCCTGACAATTATTAAAAGGATCAATAAAACAATTTTAGTCTTGTAAATGTCTTGTCTGTGAGTCTTATCCACATAATTTAAAAAAATGTATAACCTTTATTTAACTAGGCAAGTTAGTTAAGAACAAATTCTTATTTACATTGACGTCCTGGCAAAAGGCATCCAAGATATATATAAATATTGGACAAAACACACAATGAGAAGTGAGACAACACTACACAAAGAGAGACCTAAGACGACAACATAGCAAGGCAGCAACACATGCAACACAGCATGGTAGCAGAACAAAACATGGTGAAAACATTATTGGGCATAGACAAAAGGGCAAGAAGGTAGAGACAACAATACATCACCTAAATCAGCCACAACAGTAAGAGTGTCCATGATTGATTCTTTGAATTAAGAGATTGAGATAAAACTGTCCAGTTTGAGTGTTTGTTGCAGCTTGTTCCAGTCACGAACTGAAAGACGAGAGACCCATGGATGTGTGTGCTTTGGGGACCTTTAACAGAATGTGACTGGCAGAACAGGTGTTGTATGTGAAGGATGAGGGCTGCAGTAGATATCTCAGATAGGGGAGAGAGGCCTAAGAGGGTTTTTATAAATAAGCATCAACCAGTGGGTCTTGCAACCGGGAATATGGAGTTGACCAGTTTACAGAGGAGTATAGAGTGCAGTGATGTGTCCTATAAGGAGCATTGGTGGCAAATCTGATGGCTGAATGGTAAAGAACATCTAGCCGCTCGAGAGCACCCTTACCTGCCGATCTATAAATGATGTCTCCGTAATCTAGCATGGGTAGGATGGTCATCTGAATCATGGTTAGTTTGGCAGCTGGGGTGAAAAAAGGAGCGATTACGATAGAGAAAACCAAGTCTAGATTTAACTTTAGCCTGCAGCTTTGATATGTGCTGGGAGAAGAAAAGTGTACCTGTAACTGATGTGAAATGGTTAGCTAGTTAGCGGTGGTGCACGCTAATAGCGTTTCAATCGGTGACGTCACTCGTTCTGAGACCTTGAAGTAGTTGTTCCCCTTGCTCTGCAAGGCTGCGGCTTTTGTGGCGCGATGGGTTACGATGCTTCGTGGGTGTCAGTTGTTGTGTGCAGAGGGTCCCTGGTTCCAGCCCAGGTAGGGGTGAGGAGAGGGACGGAAGCTATACTGTTACATACCGTCTAGCCAATTTCCCAAGTACTTGTATGAGGTGACAACCTCAAGCTCTAGGTAGTAATCACACCTGTGGGGAGAGGGGCATTCTTCTTACCAAACCACATGACCTTTGTTTTGGAGGTGTTCAGAACACGGTTAAGGATAGAGAAAGCTTGTTGGACACTAAGAAAGCTTTGTTGTAGAGCATTTAACCTAACTAGGGTAGGGGGCACTATTTTCACCTCCGGATGAAAAGCATGCCCAAAGCAAACTGCCTGCTCCTCTGGCCCTGAAGCTAGGATATGCATATATTTGGTCGATTTGGATAGAAAACACTCTAAAGTTTCCAAAACTGTTAAAATAATGTCTGTGAGTGTAACATAACTGATATGGCAGGTGAAAACCTGAGAAAAATCCATCCAGGAAGTGGGATTTTTTTATTTTTGTAGTTTTCTAATAAATGCCATTACAGTATCCATTGACTTAGGACTCAAATTGCACTTCATATGGCTTCCACTAGATGTCAACAGACTTTAGAAACAGTTTCAGGCTTGTATTCTGAAAAATGAGGGAGTAAGACCAGTCTGAATGAGTGTCCCAGAGGTTTATCATGCTAGCGACCGAGAGCACGCCTTTATTGTTTTTGTACGGTTGAAATGTTATTGATTATTATGACTAAAACCAACCTGAGGATTGATTATAAACATCGTTTGACATGTTTCTACAAACTTTACTGATACTTTTCGGATTTTTCATCTGTCTGTTGTGTGACTGCCTTTGACCCTGTGGATTACTGAACAAAATGTGCGAACAAAACGGAGGTTTTTGGATTTAAAGAGGGACTTTATCGAACAAAACAAACATTTATTGAGTAAATGGGGGTCGTGTGAGTGCAACCATATGAAGATCATCAAAGGTAAGTGATTAATTTTATCACTATTTCTGACTTGTGTAACTCCTCTACTTGGCTGGTTACTGTTTGTAATGATTTGTCTGCTGGGCGCTGTTCTCAGATAATCGCATGGTATGCTTTCGACGTAAAGCCTTTTTGAAATCTGACACTGTGGTTGGATTAACAAGAAGTTAATCTTAAAACAAATGTTTAACACTTGTATGTTTTATGAGTTTTTATAATGAGTATTTCTGTTTTTGAATTTGGCGCTCTGCAATTTCACTGGATGTTGGCCAGGTGGGACGGTAGCATCCCACACCCCCTAGAGAGGTTAACACAAAATCCAGGGAGGGGCCAGCTGAGTATAAGTCTCTATCATCTGCATATAAATGAATGAGTAAGCTTCCTCCTGCCTGAGCAATGTTGTTGATGTAAATTGAGAAGAGCGTGGGGCCTAGGATCGAGCCTTGGGTTACTCCCTTGGTGACAGGCAGTGGCTGAGACAGCAGATGTTCTGACTTTATACACTGCAGTCTTTGAGAGAGGTAGTTAGCAAACCATGCCAAAGATCCCTCAAAGACACCATTACTCCTTAGCCGGCCCACAAGAATGGAATTGTCTACAGTATCAAAAGCTTTGGCCAAGTCAATAAAAATAGCAGCACAACATTGCTTAGAATCAAGAGCAATGGTGACATCATTGAGGACCTTTTTAAGGTTGCAGTGACACATCCATAACATGAGCGGAAACCAGATTGCGTACTGAGAGAATACTATAGACATCAAGAAAGACAGTCAGTTGATTATTGACAAGTTATTCCAACACTTTTAATAAACAGGGCAAAAGCCAATCTGTAAATAGCACACCCGACTACCTCATCCCCATATTATTACTTACCCTCTTGCTCTTTTGCACCGCAGTATCTCTACTTGCACATCATCATCTGCACATCTATCACTCCAATATTAATGCAAAATTGTAATTATTTTCGCCTCTAGGGCCTTTTTATTGCCTACTTCCCTACTCTTCTACATTTGCACACACTGTACATAAATAGAAAAATCTTTCTTTTATGTTATTGACTGTACGTTTGTCTATGTGTAACGCTGCTGTTGTATTTTGTCGCACTGCTTTGTTTTATCTTGGCCAGGTCGCAGTTGTAAATGAGAACTGGTTCTAAACTGGCCTACCTGGTTAAATAAAGGTTAAATAAAAAAGTAATGAGGCAAATAGCAAAATGGAAAATAATTTTTAAATATATATAACGATTTGGGGCTAGCCATTGTAAGTTCAGAGTCACTCGCCCCAACAGTGCCTGAGTTCTGGAGGTGAGCGAAAGCTCGGGAGAGAGGGGTGAGTGTGGTGGGGTTACCTGTACGAGACAGGCCAGGGCAGATGGTGGACAGATCGCCAGGTGGAATCCAAGCAGCACTGCAGCAGGCAACGGGACTAGGTGTCACACCCACTTGGGAGAATCTTTTATTTCTGTAGGCAGATTTCTTGTAGAAAATGCCAGTGGATGGTCTTTGAACAGCTGGAGGGGGCTTCAAAGACTCCTGCCACTTGTTGGGCCCAAAGGCCTCGACACCTCAGTGCTAATTGAAGTTGTATCTGGTCTGTCCATGCAAGCCTGGCAGCCTTAACTCAGCATTCAGTCCCATAAAGTAAAATAAACTCAGGACCTTGTCTTTCAAAGATAATTCGTAAAAATCCAAATAACTTCACAGATTTTCATTGTAAAGGGTTTAAACACTGTTTCCCATACTTGTTCAATGAACCATAAACAATTAATGAACATGCACCTGTGGAACGGTCGTTAAGACACTAACATTTTAAAGACGGTAGGCAATTAAGGTCACAGTTATGAAAACAGGGACTAAAGAGGCCTTTCGACTGACTCTGAAAGATGCCCAGGGTCCCTGCTCATCTGTGTGAATATGTCTTAGGCATGCTGCAAGGAGGCATGAGGACTGCAGATGTGGCCAGGGCAATAAATTGCAATGTCCGTACTGTGAGACAACTAAGACAGCGCTACAGGGAGACAGGACAGACAGCTAATCGTCCTCGCAGTGGCACAGGATCGGTACATCCGAACATCACACCAATAGGCTGAGAGAGGCTGGACTGAGGACTTGTAGGTCTGTTGTAAGGCAGGTCCTCATCAGACCTCACCGGCAACAACGTCGCCTATGGGCACAAACCCATCGTCTCTGGACCAGACAGGACTGGCAAAAAGTGCTCTTCACTGACGAGTTGCGGTTTTGTCTCACCGGGGGTGATGGTCGGATTTGCGTTTATCGTCGAAGGAATGAGCGTTACACAGAGGCCTGTACTCTGGAGCGGGATCGATTTGGAGGTGGAGGTTCCGTCATGGTTTGGGGCGATGTTTCACAGCATCATCGGACTGAGCTTGTTTGTAATTTCAGGAAATCTCAACGCTGTGCGTTACCGGGAAGACATCCTCCTCCCTCATGTGGTACCCTTCCTGCAGGCTCATCCTGACATGACCCTCCAGCATGACAATGCCACCAGCCATACTGCTTGTTCTGTGCGTGATTTCCTGCAAGACAGGAATGTCAGTGTTCTACCATTGCCAGTGAAGAGCCCGGATCTCAGTCCCATTGAGCACGTCTGGGACCTGTTGGATCAGAGGGTGAGGGCTAGGGCCATTCCCCCCCCAGAAATGTTTGGAAACTTGCAGGTGTATTGGTGGAAGAGGTGGGGTAACATCTCACAGCAGGAATTTGCAAATCTGGTGCAGTCCATGAGGAGGAGATGCACTGCAGTACTTAATGCAGCTGGTGACCACACCAGATATTCACTGTTAGTATGTGGAACATTTCTGTTAGTCTGTGGAACTTGTTCAGTTTATGTCTCAGTTGTTGAATCTTGTTATGCTCACACAAATATTTACACACGTTAAGTTATAAATAAACGCAGTTGACATTGAGAGGACGTTTCTTTTTTTGCGTAGTTTATATAATTGTAATGTACTTTATTTTTATTTTTATATTTTTATTTTTATTCTGGGCTTTCAAAATTGCATGAGACCAAGCACTACTCACTCAGTTCCAGGTTGGATGGTGTCCTCAGGTCGCTGCTGTTTGTTTGCCTCCGTATAGCTTGGAAAAAGGAAACCTTGGTAGCAGTAATCCCTCCAGTTAATTTTGGGCAATATTAAGTTGTAGGTTTGGAGTTTTGATCTGGAGCAAAGGCCATGCTGTGGAGGGTAGCATCCCACATATGTCCCTGACGAATTGATTGGATGATCGGATTACAGATGTACATTGTGAAAAGAAACAGTCTATGGATTCAATGTTTGGTGCATATAAGTATGCCTATCTGTAACGGTTGTCGTCGGGAGAAAGAGAGGACCAAGGTGCAGCGTGGTAAGTGTTTATCTTATTTAATGAAAGTGAACACTTCAAAATACAAAACAACAAAGTGAAAACCGAAACAGTTCTATCTGGTGCAGACACGCAAAGACTGAAAATAACCACCCACAAAACCCAACAGAAAACAGGCTACCTAAATATGGTTCCCAATCAGGGACAACGATTGACAGCTGCTTCTGATTGAGAACCATATCAGGCCAAACACAAAAATAGAAAAACTAACATAGACAACCCACCCAACTCACGCCCTGACCATACTAAAACAAAAGAAAAAACAAAAAAACTAAGGTCAGAACGTGACAGTACCCCCCCCCACCCCCAAGGTGCGGACTCCGGCCGCAAAACCTGAATCTATAGGGGAGGGTCTGGGTGGGCATCTGTCCGCGGTGGCGGCTCTGGCGCTGGACGTGGACCCCACTCCACCATTGTCTTAGTCCGCTTCAGTAGCGTCTTTTGAGCTGAGACCCTCGCCGCCGACCTTGGCCTGAGAACCCTAATAAATGGGCCCATGGGACTGAGGGACGCCTCTGGATTGAAGGACGCCTCTGGATTGACGGACGCCTCTGGATTGAAGGACGCCTCTGGATTGAAGGACGCCTCTGGATTGAAGGACGCCTCTGGATTGAAGGACGCCTCTGGATTGAAGGACGCCTCTGGATTGAAGGACGCCTCTGGATTGAAGGACGCCTCTGGATTGACGGACGCCTCTGGATTGACGGACGCCTCTGGATTGACGGACGCCTCTGGATTGAGGGACGCCTCTGGATTGAGGGACGCCTCTGGATTGAGGGACGCCTCTGGATTGAAGGACGCCTCTGGATTGAAGGACGCCTCTGGATTGAAGGACGCCTCTGGATTGAAGGACGCCTCTGGATTGAAGGACGCCTCTGGATTGAAGGACGCCTCTGGATTGAAGGACGCCTCTGGATTGAAGGACGCCTCTGGATTGAAGGACGCCTCTGGATTGAAGGACGCCTCTGGATTGAAGGACGCCTCTGGATTGAAGGACGCCTCTGGATTGAAGGACGCCTCTGGATTGAAGGACGCCTCCGGACTGAGGGGCAGCTCCGGACTGGCGGGCGGCTCTGGCGGTTCCTGACTGGCGGGCGGCTCTGGCGGTTCCTGACTGGCGGGCGGCTCCTGACTGGCGGGCGGCTCCTGACTGGCGGGCGGCTCTGGCGACGCTGGACAGACGGGCGGCTCAGGCGGCACTGGACAGACGGGCAGCTCAGGCGGCACTGGGCGGCTCAGGCGGCGCTGGACAGACCTGAGGCGCACAGTAGGCCTGGTGCGTGGTGCCGGAACTGGTGGTACCGTGCTGGGGACACGCACCTCTGGGCGAGTGCGGGGAGCAGGAACAGGGCATACTGGACCCTGGAGGCGCACAGTAGGTCTCGAGCACCGAGCCTGCCCAACCTTACCTGGTTGAATGCTTCCCGTAGGCAGGCCAGTGGGGCGAGGTGGAATAGCCCGCACTGGGCTGTGCTGGCGAACCGGGGACACCATGCGTAAGGCTGGTGCCATGTACACCGGCCCGAGGAGACGCACTGGAGACCAGATGCGCTGAGCCGACTTCATGGCACCTGGCTCGATGCCCACTCTAGCCCGGCCGATACGAGGCGCTGCAATGTACCGCACCGGGCTATGCACACGCACCGGGGACACCGTGCGCCTAACGGCATAACACGGTGCCTGCCCGGTCCCTCTCTCCACGGTAAGCACGGGGAGTTGGCGCAGGTCTCCTACCTGACTTCGCCACACTCCCCGTGTGCCCCCCCCCCCCCCCCCCCCCACAATAAATATTTGGTGGTGCCTCTCGGGCTTCCTTGCCAGCCTTGTTCCCTCAAAGCGCTGGCTCCCTTAAGCTGCTGCCTCCGCTCTCCTGGCTGCCTCCACCTGTTCCCATGGGAGGCGATCCCTTCCAGACAGGATCTCCTCCCATGTGTAGCAACCCTTGCCGTCCAGAATGTCCTCCCATGTCCATTCCTCCTTATAGCGCTGCTCCTGCTGCTGCTGCCTGTTACCACGCTGCTTGGTCCTTTTTTGGTGGGTGGTTCTGTAACGGTTGTCGTCGGGAGAAAGAGAGGACCAAGGTGCAGCGTGGTAAGTGTTCATCTTATTTAATGGAAGTGAACACTTCAAAATACAAAACAACAAAGTGAAAGAACTGTCGGTTATCTGGAGAGGCAGTTTCAGGTACACTTAGAGGACACAGTAGCTGACTGTCAGTAGTCTAATACTTAAATTTATAGATACGGTAGACTTTGATTAGGTCCTTGTGCTGAGAGATTGAGTGACATAAATGATGTATGAGTGACACAGACACGCAAACTGTGAGGGCAATTTGGTTTCTAGGGATTAGGCTCCGCTCGTTTGACCTGCTTGCATATATAATATTATGCTCTCTCACATACATACAAAAAACATGAAAACAGACTTAAAACGTGCGTTTTTTAAATCTAATTTTCAAAGATTCATAAACCACTTATTATGAAAATGTGTTTATTTCCTAGTGATGATAACCCTTTGACCTTTAACTCATAGGATCTTAAAGAGACTGAAAACTAAAGAGCCAAATGAGATTGAGCTAGATTGTCTGGAGCAGGGCTTCTCCATCTATCTGAATGGGGCTAATGCTAACGCTAGCAAGCAGACCAAGAGACCCAACCAGAAATCTGTCACTTCGCCACCGCCCGCTCTGAGAGCTACACACATGGCTGGTACACAGCATGCAGGACTGAGTATAGACTACAAACCATCTTTGCTACAATACTAAATCCTTGTTAGGCTATTGTAGATTACGTCCCTGTTTATAAATACTTTATGACTAAACTAATCTTCGTAGCGTCCTTGTGGCATATTACCAGCAGAACACCACCTCACCCCTCAGTTAGCATGATATAATCCTATGCCCTCGGCCGTTGAATAAATGATAGTGACAATTATAACCGGTGCCCATTCTCCCCCCTCTGTGCGCTATGGAACCATCTGTGCTATGGAACCTCTGCACTTCATTTGACGGCGGACTTGACTGCTCATGTGCAGTGACTTTGCGCTCTCTGCCTCTGACTCATCACCAGATGCCTCCAGAAGGGGTTCGCAGCTAGCAGAGTAGGAAATCCACAATCTGGAGGTGAACAGCAGGAAGAAGAGTCTCACTGCCCTAGGAAAAGTGCAGAGGAGAGAATGGGTTCAGGTACAGCCATTCTAGTCTACACCATAGAAATATAATCTAGTCATTCTATTTCTAATGGTCTTTACACAGCCTAACCCTGATGTATGGTTGGATAGATCTAGTGAACAAATCCATGATCGTAGACATTTCCTCACAAATGGAATAGAATGTACTGTTTGTGTTGTGAATAATATTGTGTGTTTCTATTTTCATCTTTGCAGAATTCGATCAATATTCGAACAGAACAAGCACCCTGTTTGCGGATATCTCCAGAGAGACGGTACTCTGACGACTTTGAACCCTACGACAGCATAGAGATGGAGGTAAAGTAGGAAGGGAACAATGCCCATCAGGCTCGAGCGTGCGTGGGGGTTTACTGTTCTTTCTGCCACATTTCGATGGTGTGTGCCAGTATCTGTATGTGTCAAATGCAGCTGTCAGTCTGGGTTGGCATGATTGCATCTCACTCTGCTCTGTATTCACCCTGTTCCTCTCCAGCGGTCGAGTCCACGCTCTCCTCATAGTCCCCACTCCCGGCGAGAATCCTGTAAGGTGTCACGTTCGTTTGGCTCCAGGGCTGATGGCCGAGGAGGTAGCCAGGCAGAGCCTGAACATCAAAGCGAACGTGTCCTACTCAACATTAACGAGGTCAAGGTGAGAGATCGGCTGTTTTTTTTTCTCTCCCTCCTCTGCTTCCTCTTCTCTCTCTCTCCCTCTTTTCCCTCTTCTCTCTCCCTAAGATAGTGTCCAAGACACTAATCCGGGCAACCAAAGTGCAAGAAATACAGCAATCTTCACCATTTACATATCACCAGATTATATGTTGCCGTAAATCATAGATTTCTATCTGGAGTGCGCTGATTTTAGTGTTAATTTACAACATTTTTCATTTCCTTTTTACGTCAAGCAGACACTCCCCTTCAGAGCGATATAAATCATGGCACGTAAAATGTAGAACTGCCCTGTTTCTTCAACTTGCGTTATAGCTCAGTGTTAACCTTGTTTGTGGTTAGTGTTACATACAATGCAGTGACGTGAGAGCTGAGTAGTGTTCATTTGGTCACAAAACGGGATGAAAACATTTTGAAACAGAGGAGGAAATGCATGTACTTTTCATTACCATTTCAACTCAATTAAACATACAGACCCCTGGTGTTTTTTGGCGCTCAGGTGCTTCGACGGAGCCTGGAGGTGAGCGTGCGGCGGAGCAGCTGCAGCCGGGGGTCGGCGGGGGAGGAGTCAGACGAGGAGTGGGTGGAGGATCAGATTGAGAGGGAGGAGAGCACGGAGAGCCTGGAAGAGCTAGGTCTGCCTCCTTCCTCCTCCAACAAAACATCTACTAACACAAACCATCCGCGAGCCACTGGGCCCAAAGGCTGCCTTCATGACCCTGCAGACCTTATAGTGCTGGACTTTGGGCCCTCTCCTAAAGGTACTCCAACAACATGGATTACGATATCCTGTATGGATTACGATATACAGTAATGTTATTCAGCCAGGGGTGCATCTTAACAATCAACTGTAGTGGCTACCTTTCCTTGTCCCCCCCTTCATTTGCACTGATCTGAAATGAAAAGATAGGTGAAAGTAATATGGTGGCTGCCTACTGAGGAGTTACCCACCAGATCTTTTATATCATTGCAGTTGAAAGGAAGGAGACAAGTAGAGGACGGCACTTTTAGAGGTTTTTATTGAGCCTGGCATTTGCTTCAGATTGTCTCTATTCTTTGACCTTTCTTTACCCTTTTTCCATTATGTTGCAGGCCGTAAGATCGAGCGTTCGCTGTCGGCCAAGAGGAAAGACAACCTGGAGACCTACATACCCACCAAGACTCTGCTGGTGAAGAGCAAAACTCTGGACAGGCCCTCTTCAAAAGAGTGCAGGGATGGCAGAGATCCTCAACGTATGTTCTGCCCTGTATTCATGTCATTTGTAAACCTAAGAGGCCTTATTAGAAAATAGCTGTTGCATAGTAAACAACAGTCAAGTGTACAATGGTCCCTGAACTGTGTTTCAAGAGTATGACTCCTTCTTTCCTTCCCTCTCTCTCTCTCTCTTACCCTCTGACCCCACTCGCTCTCTCAGGGCCGTGGAATCATGTAGAGCGCCCCCTGTCTGCAGCAAGGAAGGCCTCCCAAGAGGAGCGCGACTCGGAGGAGAGCGACTCTGAGGATACGGCGTGCAGGGTGCTCCAGGCCCTGCAGAGAGAGAACAGCCCACTGCAGAGCCCCGAGCCCAGGGCCTTCAGCCGCACCCCGGTAGGACAGATAACAACCATTGAAATAGAATGAATGTAATGATATTTCTATGGGCACAACCAGAGTGTGCTGTGCTGGGTCAACTAGTGGGTTGTGATGTCTTCTTGTGACCTGCTGTAGTGATTGATGTTGTACAGTCTAGCCTATCCCTGTCTCTCTTATTTTCTAATATTTTCTACATTTAGTTGAATCTAGTTAGGCTATTATCCTCTGTAGGTTTAACTCCATTGTTCTCCTCCATTGTAAATCCACAGGTGATGGGATACCAGATGATGAACGGGTCGCTGCGTGACGACAAAGATGAAAGTGGGGTGACCAGAGCCATGCAGAGAGTCACCCTCATGGATCCCAGGTAGTGTACTGCAACATTACACACTGCTGTGACTACACTCTATGCATATAGAGAGGAATAAGGACAGAAATCTAAGTTACTATCTAAGTCTGTACCCGGGGTGTCAAATCCGAGTCTATACTAATCTCATGATCCGTGTCTATACTAATCTCATGATCCGGGTCTATACTAATCTCTTGACTATCCTTGACTGTCACAAAGGAAAAAACATTGAATGGCTATGTTCCAATAGTATCCACAATAGCATACTACAGAGAATGAAATCATCTATAAGGTAGGCTAGTTTGCGTATCGAAAGTGGCCAGACATAGTCTTAACTGGTGACAGTTTAGAAAGACACTGGCGTAAGTAACTCCGTCATGCTTGTGTACTATGCTGGGATAATAACACCATGAACAGACTGCAGTACAGTACAAAACTCGTGGTAATGTCTTGGATGGGCGGCGCCAGAGCACCAGTAATTGTATACCTCCGATCGAGGCTCTCTAACAATCAGAAACCTGTAAGTGATAACCTAACCTCTCTGACCTTGAAGCAGGTTTAGTCAACAAAGCTGTAGGGAGTCTTCAAGAACTGTCAGTGACCATGCATCCATTTCCATAGATAATCACCAAGAGCCAGGTCAAAGACTATTGATGTGGTGAAGGAATTGATGAGTAATCGTTTTCTTTCAGGCAACAGCAGAGACTACTAAAGGCGTTGGAGAAACTAGAGGCAGGCACAAACTTTGAAATCCCTCAGGCAGTAAAGACAGATAACAGCAAACCACCGGTGAGTAAATAGGTGAGACAGACAGTGAAGGCTAAATACACAGAGAGAGAGAGAGAGAGACACACGAAAACACCAAACACACACACAAAGGGAGATATAATAGTGTTCTATTTCTATGATGTACTTTATGAAGTGACGGTTGGCTTGACTCGTGAAGTTCTGTTGTTGTCATGGTGGCAGAGGAGGCGGGTCTCGGTGGAGGCACCACCCACCGTGTACGTCACCATGGAGATCCTGAGTAACTGGGGGAACAGGTGCCAGGTAGGGCTGACGGAGATGCAGTTCTTCGGCCCAGGGAACAGGAAGCTGTACGTGTCGCCTCACGACCTGGACATCCGGAACGCCAACTACCCTGGGAACCTCGGAGTGCTAGTCAACGGGAAAGCTAAGGTGAGTTGGAAGTCTCCCCCCAAGCCTTTCTGACAACACAAATGAAACTATTTAGAAAGGTTTTGGTGCATTGTATTTACTATTTATACATTTTGTAGGGATTTTTGGAAACACTTCCTATGAGTAGATATCCTCTTGTTAATGTTGTCGTGCATGATAAAGGATTATACATAGCACATAAGGTGATATACAGTGCCGTGAAAAAGTATTTGCCCACTTACTGATTTTCTCTATTTTAGCATATTTTTGATATTTAATGTTATCAGATCTTCAACCAAAACTCAGAAGTTTGACAAACTGACTTGTTGGAAAGGTGGCATTCAATGACAGTGCCACGTTGAATGTCACTGAGCTCCTCAGTAAGGCCAAATTAGTAAACATTTCTAAAAACCTGTTTTCGCTTTGTCATTATGGGGTATTGTATTGTATGTCGATTGATGAGATATACAGTACCAGTCAAAGGTTTGGACACACCTACTCATTCCAGGGTTTTTCTTTATTTTTTAAATGTTCTACATTGTAGAATAATACTATGAACTATGAAATAAAACATATGGAATCATGTAGTAACCAAAAAAGTGTTAAACAAATCAAAATGTATTTTAAATGTGAGATTCTTCAAAGTAGCCACCCTTTGCCTTGATGACAGCTTTGCACACTCTTGGCATTCTCTCAACCAGCTTCATGAGGTAGTCACCTGGAATGCATTTCAATTAACAGGTGTGCCTTGTTAAAAGTTAATTTGTGGAATTTATTTCCTTAATGCGTTTCAGCCAATCCATTGTGTTGTGAAAAGGTAGGGGTGGTATAAAGAATTTTAAAGACCCTATTTGGTAAAAGACCAAGTCCATAGTATGGCAAGAACAGCTCAAATAAGCAAAGATAAATAACAGTCCATCATTACTTTAAGACATGAAGGTCAGTCAATCCGGAAAATGTCGAGAACTTTTAAAGTTTCTTCAAGTGCAGTTGCAAAAACTATTAAGCGCTATGATAAAACTGGCTCTCATGAGGACCGCCACAATGAAAGTAAGACCAAGAGTTACCTCTGCTGCAGAGCATTAGAGTTACCAGCCTCAGAAATTGCAGCCCAAATAAATACACAGAGTTCAAGTAACAGACACATCTCAACATCAACTGTTCAGAGGAGACTGTATGAATCAGGCCTTCATGGTCAAATTGCTGCAAAGAAACCACTACTGAAGGACACCAACAATAAGAAGAGATTGCATGAGAAACACGAGCAATGGACATTAGACTGGTGGAAATCTGTCTTTTGGTCTGATGAGTCTAAATTTGAGATTTTTGGTTCCAACCGCTGTGTCTTCGTGAGACGCAGAGGGGAACGGATAATCTCTGCATCTGTGGTTCCCACCGTGAAGCATGGTGGAGGAGGTGTGAGGGTGTTGGGGTGCTTTGCTGGTGACACTGTCAGTGATTTATTTAGAATTCAAGGCACACTTAACCAGCATGGCTACCACAGCATTCTGCAGCGATATGCCATCCCAGCTGGTTTGGGCTTAGTGGGACTATCATTTGTTTATCAACATAACAATGACCCAACACACCTCCAGGCTGTGTAAGGGCTATTTGACCAAGATGAAGAGTGATGGAGTGTTGCATCAGATGACCTGGCCTCCACAATCACCCAACCTCAACCCAATTGAGATGGTTTGGGATGAGTTGGACCGCAGAGGGAAGGAAAAGCAGCCAACAAGTGCTCCGCATATGTGGGAACTCCTTCAAGACTGTTGGAAAAACATTCCAGGTGAAGTTGGTTGAGAGAATGCCAAGAGTGTGCAAAACTGTCATCAAGGCAACGGGTGGCTACTTTGAAGAATCTAAAATATTACCACATGATTCCATATGTTATTTCATAGTTTTGATGTCTTCACTATTATTTTACAATGTAGAAAATAGTACAAATAAAGAAAACCCATTGAATGAGTAGTTGTATTATAAAATCAATTTTGCAATAAGGCTGCAACGTTACAAAACGTGGAAAAAGTCAAGGGGTCTGAATACTTTCCGAATGCACTGCATATCTTTTTGGGCGACATGGGTCCCATTATGCCTGGCGAAAACCAAACAATGTATTCCACAGTAAGAACCTTGTACCAACGGTCAAGCATGGTGGTGGTAGTGTGATGGTTTAGGGATGCTTTGCTGCCTCAGGACCTGGATGACTTGCCTTAATGGAAGGAACCATGAATACTGCTCTGTATCAGAGAATTATACAGGAGAATGTCAGGCTATCCATCTATGCGCTGAAGCTGAAGCGCAGCTGGGTCATGCAGCAAGAAAATGGTCCAAAACACACAATCAAGTCTGTATGAAAATGTCTAAAAAAACACAAATTAGACATTTTGGAATGGCCTAGTCAAAGTCCAGACCTAATCCCAATTGAAATGTTGGGGCAGGACTTGAAACGAGCAGTTCATGCTTGAAATCCCAGAAATGTCACTGAGTTAAATAAGTTCTGCATGGAAGAGTAGGCCAAAATTTCTCCACAGCGATGTGAGAGACTGATCAACAACTACAGGAAGTGTTTGGTTGGAGTCATTGCAGCTGAACGTGGCACAACCAGTTATTGAGTGTAAGAGGCCAATTACTTTTTCACACAGGGGCATTGGGTGTTACATACAGTTGAAGTCGGAAGTTAACATACACTTAGGTTGGAGTCATTAAAACTTGTTTTTCAACCACTCCACAATTTTCTTGTTAACAAACTATCGTTTTGGCAAGTCGGTTAGGACATCTAATTTGTGCATGACACAAGTAACTTTTCCAACAATTGTTTACAGACAGATTATTTCACTTATCACAATTCCAGAGGGTCAGAGGTTTACATACACTAAGTTGACTGTACCTTTTAAACAGCTTGGAAAATTCCAGAAAATGATGTCATGACTTTAAAAGCGAATTGGCTAATTGACATCATTTGAGTCAATTGGAGGTGTACCTGTGGATACATTTCAAGGCCTACCTTCAAACTCAGTGCCTCTTTGCTTGACCTCATGGGAAAATCAAAAGATATCAGCCAAGACCTCAGAAAAAAATTGTGGACCTCCACATGTCTGGTTCATCCTTAGGAGCAATTTCCAAACGCCTGAAGATACCACGTTCAACTGTACAAACAATGGTATGCAAGTATAAATATAAGTAAGTATAAACACTAGAGGTCGACCGATTATGATTTTTCAACGTTGATACCGATTATTGGCGGACCAAAAAAAGCCGATACCGATTAATCGCCCGATTTTAAAAATATATATTTTTATTTGTAATAATGACAATTACAACAATACTGAATGAACACTTATTTTAACTTAATATAATACATCAATAAAATCAATTTAGCCTCAAATAAATAATGAAACATGTTCAATTTGGTTTAAATAATGCAAAAACAAAGTGTTGGAGAAGAAAGTAAAAGTGCAATATGTGCCATGTAAAAAAGCTAACGTTGAAAATTCCTTGCTCAGAACATGAGAACATATGAAAGCTGGGTGTTCCTTTTTAACATGAGTCTTCAATATTCCCAGGTAAGAAGTTTTAGGTTGTAGTTATTATAAGAATTATAGGACTATTTCTCTCTATACGATTTGTATTTCATATACCTTTGATTATTGGATGTTCTTATAGGCACTATAGTATTGCCAGTGTAACAGTATAGCTTCCGTCCCTCTCCACGCTCCTACCTGGGCTCAAACCAGGAACACATCGACAACAGCCACCCTCGAAGCACCCCATGCAGAGCAAGGGCAACAACCACTCCAAGTCTCAGAGCGAGTGGCGTTTGAAACGCTATTAGCGCGCACCCCGCTAACTAGGTAGCCATTTCACATTGGTTACACCAGCCTAATCTCAGGAGTTGATAGGCTTGAAGTCATAAACGGCGCAATGCTTGAAGCATTGCGAAGAGCTGCTGGCAAAACGCATTTGAATGAATGCTTACGAGCCTGCTGGTGCCTACCATCGCTCAGTCAGACTGCTCTATCAAATCATAGACTTAATTATAACATAATAACTCACAGAAATACGAGCCTTAGGTCATTAATATGGTCGAATCCGGAAACTATCATCTCGAAAACAAAACGTTTATTCGTTCAGTGAATTACGGAACCGTTCTGTATTTTATCTAACGGGTGGCATCCATAAGTCTAAATATTCCTGTTACATTGCACAACCTTCAATGTTATGTCATAATTACGTAAAATTCTGGCAAATTAATTCGCAATGAGCCAGGCGGCCCAAACTGTTGCATATACCCTGACTCTGCGTGCAATGAACGCAAGAGAAGTGACACAATTTCACCTAGTTAATATTGCCTGCTAACCTGGATTTCTTTTAGCTAAATATGCAGGTTTAAAAATATATACTTCTGTGTATTGATTTTAAGAAAGGCATTGATGTTTATGGTTAGGTACACGTTGGAGCAACGACAGTCCTTTTTCGCGAATGCGCACCGCATTGATTATATGCAACGCAGGACACGCTAGATAAACTAGTAATATCATCAACCATGTGTAGTTAGGACTAGTGATTATGATTGATTGATTGTTTTTTATAAGATAAGTTTAATGCTAGTTAGCAACTTACCTTGGCTTCTTACTGCATTCGTGTTATAGGCGGGCCCCCCTTTAGGCAGGTGGTTAGAGCGTTGGACTGGTTAACCGTCAGGTTGCAAGATTGAATCCCTGAGCTGACAAGGTAAAAATCTGTCGTTCTGCCCCTGAACAAGGCAGTTAACCCACCGTTCCTAGGCCGTCATTGAAAATAAGAATGTGTTCTTAACTGACTTGCCTAGTTAAATAAAGGTGTAAAAAATAATAATAATAAAAATCAAAAAAATCTGCGTCCAAAATTACCGATTTCAGATTTGTTGAAATCGGCCCTAATTAATCGGCCATTCCGATTAATCGATCGACCTCTAATAAACACCAGGGTTTGCGGGGAATAATAATAAAGGTATATTCTTTAAAAAATATGTATGTCTATATAGGTATGTGTATGTGTATATGTATGGATATACACTGCTCAAAAAAATAAAGGGAACACTTAAACAACACAATGTAACTCCAAGTCAATCACACTTCTGTGAAATCAAACTGTCCACTTAGGAAGCAACACTGATTGACAATACATTTTACATGCTGTTGTGCAACTGGAATAGACAAAAGGTGGAAATTATAGGCAATTAGCAAGACACCCCCAATAAAGGAGTGATTCTGCAGGTGGTGACCACAGACCACTTCTCAGTTCCTGCTTCCTGGCTGATGTTTTGGTCACTTTTGAATGCTGACGGTGCTTTCACTCTAGTGGTAGCATGAGATGGAGTCTACAACCCACACAAGTGGCTCAGGTAGTGCAGCTCATCCAGGATGGCACATCAATGCGAGCTGTGGCAAGAAGGTTTGCTGTGTCTGTCAGCGTAGTGTCCAGAGCATGGAAGCGCTACCAGGAGACAGGCCAGTACATCAGGAGACGTGGAGGAGGCCGTAGGAGGGCAACAACCCAGCAGCAGGACCGCTACCTCCGCCTTTGTGCAAGGAGGAGCACTGCCAGAGCCCTGCAAAATGACCTCCAGCAGGCCACAAATGTGCATGTGTCTGCTCAAACGGTCAGAAACAGACTCCATGAGGGTGGTATGAGGGCCCAACGTCCACAGGTGGGGGTTGTGCTTACAGCCCAACACCGTGCAGGACATTTGGCATTTGCCAGAGAACACCAAGATTGGCAAATTCGCCACTGGCGCCCTGTGCCATAATTAAGTCTTCACAGATGAAAGCAGGTTCACACTGAGCACATGAGCACATGTGACAGAGATGACAGAGCCTGGAGACGCCGTGGAGAACGTTCTGCTGCCTGCAACATCCTCCAGCATGACCGGTTTGGCGATGGGTCAGTCATGGTGTGGGGTGGCATTTCTTTGTGGGGCCGCACAGCCCTCCATGTGCTCGCCAGAGGTAGCCTGACTGCCATTAGGTACCGAGATGAGATCCTCAGACCCCTTGTGAGACCATATGCTGACACATGCACATTTGTGGCCTGCTGGAGGTCATTTTGCAGGGCTCTGGCAGTGCACCTCCTTGCACTAAGGCGGAGGTACCGGTCCTGCTGCTGGGTTGTTGCCCTCCTACGGCCTCCTCCACGTCTCCTGATGTACTGGCCTGTCTCCTGGTAGCGCCTGCATGCTCTGGACACTACGCTGACAGACACAGCAAACCTTTTTGCCACAGTTCGCATTGATGTGCCATCCTGGATGAACTGCACTACCTGAGCCACTTGTGTGGGTTGTAGACTCCGTCTCATGCTACCACTAGAGTGAGAGCACCGCCAGCATTCAAAAGTGACCAAAACATCAGCCAGGAAGCATAAGAACTGAGATGTGGTCTGTGGTCACCACCTGCAGAATCACTCCTTTATTGGGGGTGTCTTGCTAATTGCCTATAATTTCCACCTTTTGTCTATTACATTTGCACAACAGCATGTGAAATGTATTGTCAATCAGTGTTGCTTCCTAAGTGGACAGTTTGATTTCACAGAAGTGTGATTGACTTGGAGTTACATTGTGTTGTTTAAGTGTTCCCTTTATTTTTTTGAGCAGTGTATATATTTACCCCAAAAATATGTGGGATTGGAAATGATGCAGACAATTACATTGGAAGCAACATTCTTTCCGCAATATTAAGCTGATCCACCCCTTTAAATAAAAAATAAAAATAAAAAAACACCATAGGACCACGCAGCTGTCATACCGCTCAGGAAGGAGACGCGTTCTGTCGCCTAGAGATGAACGTACTTTGGTGCGAAAAGTGCAAATCAAAGTACCTTGTGAAGATTCTGGAGGAAACGGGTACAAAAGTATCTATATCCACAGTAAAACGAGTGCTATATCGAAACAACCTGACAGGCCGCTCAGCAAGGAAGAAGCCACTGCTCCAAAACCGCCATAAAAAGTCAGACTATGGTTTGCAACTGCACATGGAGACGAAGATCGTACTTTTTGGAGAAATGTCCTCTGGTCTGATGAAACAAAAATAGAACTGTTTGTCCATAATGACCATCATTATGTTTGGAGGAAAAAGGGGAGGCTTGCAAGCTGAAGAACATCATCCCAACTGTGAAGCACGGGGTGGCAGCATCATGTTGTGGGGGTGCTTTGCTGCAGGAGGATCTGGTGCACTTCACGAAATAGATGCCATCATGAGGGAGGAAAATCGTTTTTTATATATTGAAGCAACATCTCAAGACATCAGTCGGGAAGATAAAGCTTGGTCGCAAATGGGTCTTCCAAATGGACAATGAAACCCAAGCATACTTCCAAAGTTGTGGCAAAATAGCTTAAGGACAACAAAGTCAAGGTATTGGAGTGGCCATCACAAAGCCCTGACCTCAATCCTATAGAAAATTTGCGGGCAGAACTGAAAAAGCGTATGCGAGCAAGGAGGCCTACAAACCTGACTCAGTTACACCAGCTCTGTCAGGAGGAATGGACCAAATTTCACCCAACTTATTGTGGGGGAGCTTGGGGAAGGCTACCCAAAATGTTTGACCCAAGTTAAACAATTTCAAAGCAATGCTATCAAATACTAATTGAGTGTATGTAAACTTCTGACCCACTGGGAATGCGATGAAAGAAATAAAAGCTGAAATATATAATTCTCTACTATTATTCTGACATTACACATTCTTAAAATAAAGTGGTGATCCTAACTGACCTAAAACAGGGAATTTTTACCAGGATTAAATGTCAGGAGTTGTGAAAAACTGAGTTTAAATGTATTTGGCTAAGATGTATGTAAACTTCCGACTTCAACTGTAACTTTGTTTATGTAATAATTGAAATAAGTATGTAATTGTTGTGTTATTTGTTCACTCAGGTTCCATTTATCTAATATTAGGTTTTGGTTGAAGATCTGATAACATTTACTGTAGTATCAAACATATGAAAAGGTGGAGAAAATTAGAAAGGGGGCAAGTACTTTTTCACAGCACTGTAAATACACTTAATACACATGAAATGCTTATCATAGTCTAAAACGTGTAGAGGTCCGCACTTTTCTAGAATATTGGACCTTTTGCTTTCCGATTTCTCAGTGCGGCTCGAGCAATTTCGCCAACCTTCACCCCATTCAAATGAATAGAAGACGCGTTTGCAGAGTCGTGTTGGTTGGGAATTTGGGGGAGGTGCGCAGTCAGGCTGTGCGTCCCTACGGACGGTGGTCTCAGAACCGTGTAGCTATGTCACAATGGGTTCCCGGACTATCACGGCTCAGTGGCTTTGGACTGTATTACGCTTTAGCAATATGGTACTCTGAGTGTTACCAGATTACAGTATATTGGGTCTCTGGTCATTTTAAAGGCCCAATGCAGCCATTTTTATCTCAATACAAAATCATTTATGGGTAACAATTAAGTACCTTACTGTGATTGTTTTCAATTAAAATTATCAAAAATAAGCAATAATAGCTTCTTAGCAAGAGCCATTTCTCTAGCAATAATTTTGCTAGGACTGTCTTAGAGTGGTCTGAGTGGGGAGGGAAAAACATTGAATACTATCTGTTATTGGCAGAGCGGTTTGGAACTTTCTTTCTTATTGGTGTATTATTAACTAATTTACCACCTGGTGATGTCATCAGCCAGGCCAAAATTCCATCCGACCAAAACAGGCTGAAATTTTAGGCTGTCTTTTTAAACAGCTCTTACACTAAAAGGGAATTATCATCATTTTCACAATATTACAGTATTTGTCCAACCTCTTACTGTGGAAATATATGTAAAATACAGGAACATTTTGACTGCACGGGCTTTGTAAGTGAATGTATTCATCTATTTCGCTTCACCCGCAATAACATCTGCTAAATATGTGTATATGACCAATAAAAAATGCAGATTTGTATTTTTTACTTAAACTGACTGCTTATATGTTGTTGTGTTGGTTTGACCACCAGACCACAAAGGACTGTCATATGTGGACCTGTCCTTTCCATCTTCCGGTCCAACTCTACTTCATCATCAGGAACACGGAGCGCTCTCCAGACTTTGGGATATCTCTGATCAAGATCTGGAACTACAACAGGAGCCTCAGTGTAAGAGCCCATTTTAGGGCCAAACTGTCAGATTGAGTCTGAAATGGTACCCTATTCCTTATTTTGTAGTGCACTGCTTTTGGCTAGAGCCTTTGCAATAGAGGTTGCCAATTATAGTAAAAAGGGTTGCATTAGGTAAGGATTCAAGTGGATTTTGATAGAAATGGTACTTAAGTATATTAAGTTGTTAGCACTTACTGTATGTGCAGCCCTTACATATATACAGCCTCTGATTGGTTCATCACACCAGTCCTAGTTCAGGGTTATTCAGGGTTTACTAAAATAAACACCATCATCTGTTAAAGGTTGCTCATAAATCCAGCTTGCTTCAGCCAGCCCCTGTCATTCTACAGGGTGACCACCATACTGGCAGAAGGCTTTGGGAGGAAGGGTATAGCCTTCAAGCCGTGTCTGTGTGAGCTATCAGTCAGTCCAAATGTGGAGCAGTAGGAGATTAGACCTGGAGGATTAGTGAGGGGACGCCCAGGTTACTGCTCTCGCCTCTCGCCCTGCTGCTGTCAAAAAAGGGAAGGACGGGAATCACAAAGCCCAGGCAACCAGGGGTCTGTCTGGAACTATGGATGATATGGGTTGATATCAGCAGTGTCTCTGTTCATTGAGTCCTATTTTAGGTTCTAGTGGTGTGTTTTAGGATGCAAGGTAAGGAGCTGTTTGATACTGTGGGATCCAGGGGGTGGGGATACACGGATTTAATGAGCAGGGATTGAGGAGATGTGAGTCTGGTCTTAGCCATTTAGCCATCCCCCATGTCTGTCTGTGTGTGTTGGTAAGGAGGCTACTTACAATTAGCTTTCCAGTTGACTACGTCTGCACGGTTAGCTTAATTGACTCTGTCTACATACATGTGGGAAAGAATATTGGGGCCTACAACTAGGAAGCTCCTTGGTTAACAGTATGGTATCCGTTTCAGTGTTGATCTATGTCACGTTCACATCAATATTCAAGCTCTTTGACATTTTCCTTTTTCACCTCTGCATTTTTCATTGAGATGTGTTGGACTTGGAATTTTCAATGTTGCTTTTCTTATACGGTCTACCGATATCCATGCATTACCTAAATATTGCCCTGCTTAGAGCCTGAAATAGCTGTGCTGTTCTTTTTTAGGACCTGGACGTTGGTGCCCGGCATGTGAATCTTTACCTCAACAGCACGCTGGTGTTTGAAGGTGAGCTGGACAAGGGCTGTGGCAACCAGATCTTTGATTACAGCACCAGCATCGACCTCCAGGCACTCCAAGTCCCAGAATCCTTCTCTCCCAGCCCAGTGGGGTCCGGCCACAGTCTGCGGGGTGCCAGCCCACAGCGCCATGACGAGAGTGGCGTGTGGGTGGAAACCAGAGGGGAGAATCGAGACCCCAACCACGGACTCTCTGAGGGGCTAGCTCAGGTCAGGATAGACATGCAGGATAAAATCTACAATCCCTCCTCCCCCATATCTACAAACTGGGACTCCTTTGACATGGACCCTCCGGACCTGACCCTCCCCCACCCCCCTCTGAAACAGCAGCTGGAGCAGTCGGGTCAACCCACAGAGTGCACAGTCACCACCCAGCCTTCTTCCTCCAGGAGTCCCCAGTGGCTACAGCCCCTGGCCCGGAGTGCCCCTGAGGGCTGCGAGGCCGGAAGGGAGAGACCCCTCTGGCTAGTGCCCCAGCAGTCTGTGGAACCCAAACCTCCCCTCCCCCAATCCCCCTCTACCTCGGTGCTCCCGGAGCTGGGCTGTAACCCGGGGAGGGTGTGTCGGGGGGTGGACAGGACTGTGAACGAGGGCCAGTGGAGTGCAGACTCTCTGGACCTGGGAGGTGACCTGCTGGAGGAGCTGAGTGACCAGCAGCGCCAGGACCGGCCTGTTAGTGGACGTAGGAGCTCAGGCATGAACAACAACACTAGTAGCAGAAAACCAGCAGAGGAGCACCAGCAAGGAGCCATTGGACCGACCACAGGTAGGATAATATACCCTGTGTGTGTGTAATTTCATTTGTACAATACTTTTGCGGCTCCTTTATCTACTCTGCATACTGGGCTGTGCAGGCAAGATATGAGAAGTTAATGTGATTTGAGACAGAATCATCTCTAGTGGTAGCCATTTTGTCTACTTGCCTTTATTTTGCAACTCAAGAATGTTTTTCCCCCAGGATCTGCCATTGGTTTCCCAATGTTGAGGATATTGAGAAATCTCGTTGTTCTTGTCAACGGCAGACCAGACATATCTTATTTTTTTTCCTAAATGAGATTATAGAGCAGACAGATTGCTGCATCACAACAAATCCAGGCCTGCATCCTATAATAATCATTCTTTATCTCTATGACAACAGACAGACTCCCCCCCCAGACCCTCTAGTAATAGCTTGTTTTTCCCCTATCTGGAAACACACATACACATACACACACACACACACACACACACACACACACACACACACACACACACACACACACACACACACACACACACACACACACACACACACACACACACACACCAGCTGGATCTGACCATATCTGTTGTGGATGTGTCAGCTGAAAGTGGGCCATAGACTCTTTGACCATTATCACACCAGCTGTCGGAGTTGGGCTATTCAGTGTGAAAATTACATAATCATTACCATAGAAATTGTATCTTCTTCGTAACTGAAATATGTACTATTATTTTAGGATTATTGTGGGCCATAACTTTAGTTGGAGAATTTTTACTCGCAAAATGATATGGAGTACCACAATGTATAAAACGGTCAAAAAATATGCTTGCTTAGTATTAGGTACTCTGCATGGTCTTTGAGGTAACATGAGAGTGTGTTGATTCCACAGAGGAGCCAAGTTCAGTGTCAGGCAGCAGCAGCAAAAGGCAGCATCGTACCCCACGGGCCACGCACCACAGCCGGCAGGCCCAGGATGACAACCTCATGGAGTCCTGGGACTCCCTCACAAAGTTCAACCAGTGCCAGCGTGGTCGCATCTCCAACATGGGCTTCGAGGGCGACATCTTTGACGAGTTCCTCCAGCGTTCCTCCAGAGCCGCCAGTATCACCTCCGACCCAGCAGGCCCCCCCTGCAGCCCCTTCCCCTCCTTGTCCCACCTCTCTTCACCCGCCCCTCAAGGGGGCTTCTGCGATGACCCGGTGGATGACCTTTCCTCCGAGCCAGAGTTTGAGATTCCGGTCCTCCCACGTGGTCAACGTCTGGTCATTAACATCCTGTCCACATGGGGCGACCGTCACTACGTGGGCCTCAACGGACTGGAAGTCTTCAGCTCCAGCGGTCAGCCCGTCCGGCCCGCCCACATCCAAGCCGAACCACCCGATATTAACGTGCTGCCCGCCTACGGCAAAGACCCGCGCGTAGTCGCCAACCTAATCGACGGAATCAACCGCACGCAGGACGACATGCACCTGTGGCTGGCGCCGTTCACCCAGGGGATGAGTCACGTGATCTACCTGGAGTTCGCTGGGCCATGTCAGGTGGCCATGATAAGAGTGTGGAATTACAACAAGTCCAGGATCCACTCGTTCAGGGGGGTGAAGGAGGCTGAGATGCTGCTGGATGGCAGGTGCATCTTCAGGGGAGAGATCGCCAAGGCGTCAGGGACACTGTCTGGAGGTAAGGGGGGGGGATCATGAGTGAGGGATAGCCTCTCTCCTTAGACACCTAAATGTATCCCAGTTGGCCTATACTAGGTCCTTATTTTAGGAGCTTCGTGATATTATATTACATTAGATCGTAGAACTACAGCATTTGTTTGATGACAAAATACACCGAGTGTACAAAACATTAAGAACGCCTCACTAATATTGAGTTGCACACCGCCGCTTTTGCCCTCAGAACAGCCTCAATTCGTCGGGGCATGGACTCTACAAGGTTCCACAGGGATGCTGGCCCATGTTGACTCCGATGCTTCCCACAGTTGTGTCAATTTGGCTGGATGTCCTTTGGGTCGGGGACCATTGTTAATACACACGGGAAACTGATGAGCGTGAAAAACCCATCAGCGTTGCAGTTCTTGACACAAACCTACTACCATAGCCCGTTCAAAGGCACTCAAATCTTTTGTCTTGCCCATTCACCCTCTGAATGGCACAAGCACACAATCTATGTCTCAATTGTCTCGAGGCTTAAAAGTCCTTATTTAACCTCTCTCCTCCCATTCATCTACACTGATTGAAGTGGATTTAACAAGTGACATCAATAAGGGATCATAGCTTTCACCTGGATTCACCTGGTCAGTCTATGTCATGGAAAGAGCTTGTGTTCTTTATGTTTTATACGCTCAGTGTAGGTTTAATGTCATTTGTTGCCCATGCATTAAAACATGTTTGCCTCTAACATCCTGAATTATACCTCCACCCCTCTCCTCTTAGGTCTGGACCAGTTCGGGGACACCATCTTGTTCACCACGGATGATGAGATCCTGGAGGCTATGTCGCGCTACGACGAGACGTTCTGCGGGGAGGCGGAAGGCTTCGAAGAGCTGGTGGGGTATGAGGAGGAGCTGCAGAGGCCCCGCACGGCCGACGGAGAGGGGGAGGACAGACCCTTCACCCAGACTGGCTTCAGACCCGAGGACGACCTCGCTGTGAGTACAACATGACTGACTGAGACTACAGTGAATACATGGAAAGTCAGTTAAGAACAAATTCTTATTTTCAATGACGGCCTAGGAACAGTGGATTAATTGCCTTGTTCAGTGGCAAAATTACAGATTTTTACCTTGTCAGCTCGGGGATTCAATCTTGCAACCTTTCGGTTACTAGTCCAACGCTCTAACCACTAGGCTACCTGCCGGATTGATACAAGACGGGCAGGTTTTGTTCCAGCTTTTCGGTTACTAGTCCAATGCTCTAACCACTAGGCTACCTGCCGGATTGATACAAGACGTGCAGGTTTTGTTCCAGCCAAGCACTAACATTTCTGGTTTCTATTCACTGCCATTTTTCAGTTAAAACTCAATCTGAACCCTACTGATGGTCAGTCTGAGGAGACCCTGGAGCAGATCCCAGGAATGCACAACGGAAAGTGTGAGTACTCCCTTCTAAGTTAGTGTTATTCATGATCAATTCATTCATTCCTCATTTTAAACACAGGACTGTATTTTTCTCTCTGTAAATTGTCGCTAGCTCAGCTTGTTTCACACGGACTCTCTATCCTTCTCCCCCCCCCCCCCCCCCCCCCCCCCCTTCAGGCCTTAGAATAGAGTTGAGTATGACGTGGGGGGACTCCCACTACCTGGGACTGACAGGGTTAGAGGTTGTGGGGAAGGAGGGGGACAGCCTGCCTCTGGACCTGACCATGGTGGATGCCTCGCCACGGGACCTCAATGACCTGCCTGAGTACGGCCAGGAAGCACACACCCTCGATAAGTGAGTACTGTGTCTGTGTGTGTGTGTGTGTGTGTGTGCGTGCGTGTCTCTGACCTCACACTGCTGACAATGTAGATGGATCTAACTGCATAACTTCTGACCACAGGATGTACAGGTAAGTGAGGAAATAATAGAAACACTTGAGTAGAAAAGGGATACAAAGTGTATTAAAAGTAGGTGCTTCCACACGTGTGGTTCATGAGTTAATTAAGCAATTAACATCCCATCATGCTTAGGGTCATGTATAAAAATGCTGGGCCGGCCATTATTTTGGCTACCATGGCTATGCCCCCATAGGATGACAATGCCCCCATCCACAGGGAACGAGTGGTCACTGAATGAAAGTCACCAGATCTTAACCCAATTGAACACTTATGGGAGATTCTGGAGCGGCGCCTGAGACGGTGTTTTCCATCAACAAAAATGATGGAATTTGTCTTGGAAGAATGGTGTCGCATCCCTCCAATTGTTTTGTTTATTAGGATCCTCATTAGCTACTGCACATGCAGCAGTTCCTCTTCCTGGGGTCCAACATAGAGTCCACAATTTTGTTCCAGACACTTGTCGAAACTATGCCAAGGTGCATTGAAGCTGTTTTGATTCGTGGTGGCCCAACGCTCTACTAAGACACTTTATGATGATGTTTGCTTTATTTTGGCAGTTACCTTTATTTTAATTCGTTATCTAGTTATCTTGTCAACAACTTCATCAACACAGCCAGCAACAGTGTTGTAAGGGATTTCATTCAACTGACTATCTCTTAAGTGTCTATCATGTCAATGTTTATTATGGCTTTCATTCGATATACAATGCATCCGGAAAGTATTCAGACCCTTTGACTTTTTTACACATTTTGTTACATTACAGCCTTATTCTAAAATGGATAAAACAAAAAAAAATGCTCATCAATCTACACACAATACCTCATAAAAAACAGAAATACCTTATTTACGTAAGTATTCAGACCCTTCGCTATGAGACTATAAATTGAGCTCAGGTGCATCCTGTTTCCATTTATCATCCTTAAGATGTTTCTACAACTTGGAGTCCACCTGTGGTAAATTCAATTGATTCGACATGATTTGGAAAGGCACACACCTGTCTATAGAAGGTCCCACAGTTGTCAGAGTAAAAACCAAGCCATGAGGTTGAAGGAATTGTCCGTAGAGCTCAGAGACAGGATTGTGTCGAGGCACAGATCTGGGGAAGGGTACCAAAACATTTCTGCAGTGTTGAAGGACAACCATCTCTGCAGCACTCCACCAATCAGGCCTTTACGGTAGAGTGGCCAGATGGAAGCTACTCCTCAGTAAAAGGCACATGACAGCCCAAAACTCTCATAATGTGAAAAGCAAGATTGTCTGGTCTGATGAAACCAAGATTGAACTCTTTGGCCTGAATGCCAAGCATCATGTCTGGAGGAAACCTGGCACCATCCCTACGGTGAAGCATGGTTATGGCAGCATCATGCTGTGGGGATGTTTTTCAGCGGCAGGGACTGGGAGACTGTTCCGTATCGAGGGAAAGATGAACAGAGCGAAGATCCTTGATGAAAACCTGTCCAGAGCGCTCAGAACCTCACACTGGGGCGATGGTTCACCTTCCAACAGGACAATGACCCCAAGCACACAGCCAAAACAACGCAGAACTGGCTTCGGGACAAGTCTCTGAATGTCCTTCAGTGGCCCAGCCCGAGCCCTGACTTGAACCCAATCGAACATCTCTGGAGAGACCTGAAAATGGCTGTGCAGCAATACTCCCCATCCAACCTGCCAGAGCTTGAGAGGATCTGCAGAGTAGAATGGTAGAAACTCCCCAAATATAGGTGTGCCAAGCTTGTAGCGTCATTCCCAAGAAGATTTTAGGCTGTAATTATAGCCAAAGGTGCTTCAAGAAAGTACTGAGTAAAGGGTCTGAATACTTATGTAAATGTGATATTTCTGTTTTTCTTTATTTTATACATTTGCATACCACCCTGCATACCACTGCTGGCTTGCTTCTGAAGCTAAGCAGGGTTGGTCCTGGTCAGTCCCTGGATGGGAGACCAGATGCTGCTGGAAGTGGTGTTGGAGGGCCAGTAGGAGGCACTCTTTCCTCTGGTCTAAAAAATATCCCAATGCCCCAGGGCAGTGATTGGGGACACTGCCCTGTGTAGGGTGCCGTCTTTCGGATGGGACGTTAAACGGGTGTCCTGACTCTCTGAGGTCATTAAAGATCTCATGGCACTTGTCGTAAGAGTAGGGGTGTTAACCCCGGTGTCCTGGCTAAATTCCCAATCTGGCCCTCAAACCATCATGGTCACCTAATAATCCCCAGTTTACAATTGGCTCATTCATCCCCCTCCTCTCCCCTGTAACTATTCCCCAGGTCGTTGCTGCAAATGAGAACGTGTTCTCAGTCAACTTACCTGGTAAAATAACGATAAAATAAAATAAAAATAAATAAATAAATTACTAGTTTAACTAGTTACTGCGTAACTGTAAGTTTTAATTTCCAACATATTCCTGAATCACCAGTGAGGTCTCTCTCTCCTCTGTCCAGACTCATTGATGGCCACAACATCACCACTGAGGACCAGCACATGTGGCTGATTCCATTCTCCTGTGGCCAGCACCACACCCTGACGGTGAACTTTGACAAGGCCCAGACGGTGGCTGGCCTCCGCATCTGGAACTACAACAAGACCCTGGAGGATTCCTACAGAGGGGTGAGAGAGAGGGTCACTGGGATGGAGAACTGGCTTTAGTAGCCTGGTGGAAGTGTCAATTCAAAATGAAATATCTGGGCCCTGTAGGTTGCTTTTGCATTTGTGAGTCTTGTCATTAACGGTGCAGTGCATTGTAGTTCTATAAATATATACGATGCTCCGTAACTGCATATGCAATTACTATACATTCACACTCTGCCATAGATCCTTAAAGATATTTGAATATTGACTGAGAATATTTTTTTTGTTAAGGGGTGAATCCCTATTCCTTACGAAAACATTTAAGATAACCATTTCCTATTCATGTGTTCTCCAGGTGAAGGTGATCCATGTGTCTCTGGACGATAGGCTCATCTCTCCAGCAGAGGGCTTCCTCATTAGGAAGGGACCTGGGAACTGTCACTTTGACTTTGCTCAGGAGATCCTCTTCATTGACTTTCTCCAGACCCCCACCACTGGCCTGGTCAACAGCACAGCAGAGGACTCGGCCTACACACTCAAGTGACTACTTACTTGTAGGCTAGTCTGGTCCCATATCGGTTTGGGATGTCTTACTAATGACCATACGAGTTGGCGAGACGGCACAAACAGATCTGGGACCAGGCTAATTGTTTTAGCATCTCGTAAAATAGCATTCTGTCTATTATCCCCACTGTGCCAAACACCTAGTGATGTATCAAATGAATCATTGATATGATGATTCATATGCTCTACTACTGTAATGGAATACAATATGAGATGTCATTTTAAGGTTTGTGTCTTCCGATGGTTTTCAGGCCTGGCTCCAGAAGACAGGAGCAAGCCAGCATGGACTACGAGGCCCCCATCATGCCTTGTGGATGTATCCTTCCTCCTGCTGCACACAAGACATAGTCCCACAGAATATAAGGCCTATAGCAGGGGTCCCCAACTACATTCAGCCATGGGACGATTCTTTCTTAAGCGGATGGTCGGGGGTCCAGAACATAATTATAAATAATTTGTACACAAGAAGCCTAAACAGATATAGTATTTGACAAAAACATAATATCAAACCCTGATTACATTGGGCTAAGATCACATATTTCTCTCTATTTATGCGTGAGAATACTTTCATTTAGAATATTTTTAAAATTAAAATCACTTTCAGCTGATTTACTGGTGATTGTATAGTCTTTTATGTCCAACAACGAAAATGTTATACAATTTTTTATAATCTTCAGAAATCACACAGATTTGGACCGCTGCCTTTACTAATGTAACATGTCACCTTACATAGACATACAGAAATTCTGCGACCAGTGCATAACTTTTACAAACAAAATATTTCACCTTTTATTAGATAGAATTGACAATATACAGTATATATTTTACCTTTCATAAAAGACATACTTTACATATTCAATGTCATTACAACCAGTTTTGCCTGCTTGAGATACTGTGATCACTAAATGACTTGATGACTGTAAAAGTCCTAAGTGTGTACACGGCTCCACGTCTCTTCCTTAACCCTTGACCCACCAGTCATCTTCCAGCTGCAGCTGCTGACCACCTGGGGTGACCCCTACTACATTGGCATGAATGGCCTGGAGTTCTATGACCAAAACAACAAGAAGATACCCCTCAGTGACAACAGTATCCTACCTACAATGTTAACACCACAAACACATACACACACACTGAGAACCACCACTGCTGCAATCTACACTTACACCCAGTGGTCACAAGTCTCACTTGACCTGACTGGCTGAGCTAGCTAGCCTAAGACTGGTCATAAACCCCGGTCCTAGAAATCCACAGGGTGTCGCGGCTTTAGTTTTAGCCGAGCATTAAAACACCTTATTCAGTCAATCAAGGGTGTGATGATTAGTTGAATGAGGTGTGTTTAGTGCTGGTGTGGAACGAAAGCCTGCTCTCCCTGTACCGGTCGTCAATATCTGGCCAAGTTGCAAAGTCGGAAGCACCGCCTAGTTCTACAATTTCTCTTCTTAAAATCTGTTTTTAAACCTAACCACACTAGTTTTTGTTTTCATATTTTTTTAGCTTGTTTTGTAGCTTGTTCATATAGTGGAAACCTCATGTACCTTCCCTGGACCAAGTTTGGTGAACTCCCAAACTGTAAAAGGGTGGCTGTACAGTAGAGGAAATGGAAATGGCAGGAGTAATGACATAGTAGTCAACGCAGTTTGGCCGAGTCCATTCTTTAAACAATGCTTCAAGATATCGCTGCGTTCCCAGACAGTGTGAATGTCCTGGACAGTGTGAACGGTGACGTGAGGACTCCAGATAAGCTGGTAGATGGAGTGAACAACACTCATGATGGCATACACATGTGGCTAGCACCGGTACTCCCCGGACTGGTGAATCGCGTGTATCTCATATTTGACCAGCCGGTGACCGTGTCTATGATCAAACTGTGGAACTACTCCAAGACACCACAGAGGGGGGTAAAGGAGTTTGGGGTAAGTCAGTCTTCTCTCTCCTCCTCAGTACAGTAACACATTCATCAGAGAGACACAGATGTTAGGACTTGGGAGCAAAGCAGAATTAGTTACAGAATAGTTACAGGGGAGAGAGAAATGAGTTACAGGGGAGAGAGAAATGAGCCAATTGTAAGCTGGGGATGATTAGGTGACCAGATTGGGAATTTAGCCAGGACACCAGGGTTAACACCCCTACTCTTACAATAAGTGCCATGGAATCTTTAGTGACCACAGAGAGTACACAAGGCAATGTCCCCAATCACTGCCCTGGGGCAATGGGATATTTTTGGGGAGCAGAGGAAAAGGTGCCTCCTACTGGCCCTCCATATCCACTTCCAGCAGCATCTGGTCTCCCATCCAGGGACCAACCCTGCTTAGCTTCAGAAGCAAGCCAGCAGTGGGATGCAGGGTGGTAAGAAGACTCGAGGCTGTAATCCATGCCAAAGGTGCTTCAACAAAGTACTTAGTAAAGGGTCTGAATACTTATGTAAATGTCATAGTTCAATTTTTTTATTTTTTATAAATTAGCAAAACATTCAAATTTTTGGTGTCATTATGGGGTATTGTGTGTAGATTGATGAGAGGGGAAAAACAATCTACAGGACAGACCTTCCTGTAGATATGTATATTTAATCAATTTTAGAATTAGGCAGTAACGTAACAAAATGTCAAGGGGTCTGAATATTTTCCAAATGCACTCTATATACACATCAATACATATCTATATACACATTGCTGTAAACAAGAGTCTGTTCTCTGTTAAACTTTCTGGGCTTAAATAAGGGGTAATAAATGAATGACTACAGTAAGCCTTCCTTGTGTAGCTGCTAGTAGATGACCTACTGGTATATAACGGCATCTTGGACAGTGTGAGCCAGGCGGCGCGGGGCACCCTGCCCACCTGTGACCCGGCGGTGCTCTACCACACCATCCTCTTCACCGACAACGCCCACATTGCCCACCGTGAAAGGAACACTGTCATCAGGTAATCCAGCATGGGATTGGCTGCTGCAGCCAGATATAAGCAAATGATTTCCCTGTCCATCGAAATTCACGCATGTGCGGATAGGTTTTGCTGCTCGTCCATCAACTTGCACACATTCTTATTGGTTCTTCTGTCTAGCTGCAGTCAACATGAGCATGTGAAGTCATTTACCATTTTCACATGATGTGAGTTTTTTCATATGGCAGGAGACCTTGGCTACCATAGTGGGAGAAACTCCTGTATTTTCAAGGACAGACGTTCCTATCAGTTATAACAGTGTGTAATTAGCATTGAAGTATACCTCTTTGTGACTCGTGTTCAACGGAGATGTGCTTTCTCTACTCCAGCCCCCGCGGTAGCAGACATCGCGATTTGAAACAGTGAGTAACAGAGTCCCTCATTAGCCTTGTCAGTCAGCCCCCCCGTGGTAAAGTCATGTTTATAAAAAGTTGTGTTCATGTCCCCAAATCACCCCAGTCAACCCACCTCCAACCCACAGCTTGACTTGTGATGCCAAGTCCTTCTACAGTAGTTCCAAACAGACCTCCTCGTCCCTTGTCACTCATGTCTCTTCACCTTTCTGTAACTTCATTGTAAGACACAAGAGTTGGACCTGCTCGTCAAGCTTTGTTGCCGTCAGTCAATCCGTCCTTAGTTTTTGTGTTATCCGAAGATCCCATGCTCCAGTCTTTCATATACCTGGCCAGATTATGCAAAGACTCAAGTGAAACTGGTGTGTTTTCCCCTCCTTGTGTTGTTTTGCAGCATTTATGTGGAGGACCAAGATGTGAAGATGACCAATGAGAACGAGATAGTTCATCACCACAAGAAGAAACAAACAGCTGATCCAGGTCAGCAAAGCAGTTCAGTATATACTGTATACATTTAAAAAATACCAGGTATAATACAATAATCAGTGAGAAGCAAATGAAACTAAAAGCTACATTATCAATATTGGTATTTCAGAGCTGATATTTCCACACTTATCAACCCAAATGTTTCAGTGTCTTTTAAACATATCAAAGACACAAACGTTTGTGTGAATTTCCCCCCTGCCTGCTGAAAACAAGGGGGGGGAAATACATTGAATTTCTGATGTTTTGTCTATTTTTGTGTGTGAAGCAGCCTTCATGTTTTCGACACTAATGAACCAAAACCATATTTGGTTTCTAATCTTGCAGCGCTTCGGCCTAAAACCTGCATGACAGACACTGGGAAGCTCGGGAAAAGGAGGTACTGACAGATGGACTGACAGGCAGATGATCGGACAGACGGACGTTGATGGAGTCCCACTGGTCAAATGGGTGGAACAGAAATGAAAGGATGACGGTTTACTGACAATCTGCACTATCCCACTCGGGGGACTTTTAACACACAGCCTTGACCAGCTGAAAAGAACCATTTCCATTGCCCTTCATCAGTAATTACACTGTAGGGAAGTGTTGCCTAGTGACAGCCCTTGTGTGTAAGGTGGGTCTACTTTAGAAGAGGACATAGCTTGTACAGAACACATTTTGTTTGTATCCATCTGGCCACAGGATTAGCCTTCCATTTTCTGATTGGATTTGTTTTCTTGCCACTCTTTCTCTCTAGACTATGTTTCATCAGATTAATAGTACCTGTGTAGTAATACTACATCAGATGAAGAGTACGGTACCAGTGTAATACTATGGCAGTACTACATCACATATATAAAACCTTTGTAGTAGCACCTGTTTTTATTGTCCTTTTCAGTGTCAGGGTGAACCTATATAAGGCTGCTATATCGGCCATCTTCGTGCCTAGTTCTATTACGACTCCTCTGTCGCTGCTTCTCGTGATGTTGTGCTACATTCTCCTGCTGCTCCTGATGCACAAATACTCACATATGAACTCAGTGGCAACAAGTACACTCTTAGTAGATGGGATCTAGATCCTACATTCATAAATGAGTTGTATTCATGAAAAGCCTAGTGGGCTATAAGTTTGATAGCCCCTAGCCTAGTGGCATAACACATGAACATTTAGTAATGCACCTGCAATGTGCACCAACACATGAATGCTATGCAGTAAACCTGTTAAGATGTTCTCACGTCTGTTTTATCTAGGTGCATTTGGTGGCAGATGGGTTTTTAGTACAAAGGGTGGAGAATATGACTGTCTTTTCCATAAAGCAGAATATTGGTCACATTGAAGCAATAAGTCTGATACAGTTGAGCCATGCAAGACCACTCCATTTGCCTAAAGGCCCAATGCAGATGTTTTATATACATTTAAAATAATTTCTAGGTAACAATTAAGTACCTTACTGTAAGTTAAAATTCCGTTAAAATGGGAAAAAGTAGCTTTTTAGCAAATAACTATTTCTCAAGCAAGAATGTTCCTTGGACTGTATGGGAGTGGGTTGAGTAGGGAGGAGGAAACTGAAAACTAGCTGTTATTGCCAGAGTGGTTTGGAACTCTTTTTGTTATTGGTCTATTAACCAATTTACCGCATGGTGATATCACCATGGAAAGTCGAAAATCCCGCCCATGCAAACCTGCTGATTAGAAGGACCTATCAGGAAATAACACTGATCACATTTTTTCATACTTTTACAGTGTTAGTTTCATCAACTGTTGTACAATATGATATAAAACACAGGAAAAACAAATTTTGACTGCACTGGGCCTTTAACACAGAAACAGTAAACTTGCTTCTTAGATGTATATTTTACAGCACTGAATATATTTTGGATTAATTAATATATTGGTGAACATATATACACAGTTATTAGAAACTTTTGGAGACCCATTGTTGTGTGAACATGTTGGCTTTTGGTTGAAAAACACCTGAGAATATGTAACCAGAAACAACTTAATATTTAATATGCAAACACTGAAACCATACCTCAAATAGGGAAGATGTGATCTTTAAAAGGGATGGCTATTTGATGAAATCTTGTTTTATCTTGAATGTTTGAGTAAAATCCAGTTGCCGTTTCATTCCTATACCCAGTAGTATTTGTTGCATGGACAAGTTACCACGGTTGAGCCACAATATAGCCTATTTCTTACTTTATACCCTTGTACTGTATATGACAGGAGTTGCATTGTTTTTTTGAAATGCTGTTTTATGTATTTGATTTTAAAATGTCAGTCTACAGGTATAGGCTTCACACTGCACCTCAGTCATGCTTTGAGTGATGATGGCTATTACTTGATGTGTGACATTCTGTTTTGAAATATTTTATTTTTTTAATCTTGTTCAAATACATGTATATTTCATGTAGGTACATTTTAATAAATTAAATAATTGAAAAACCAAGTGACAGTTGGTCTTGGTGTCATGATGTCAGACATCTCTTCAATACAAAAAAAACAAGAGTGACTCTTCAGTTTGATAAATACTGCCTGAGACACTAATGCAGAATCTACAATACAGTTATTATCTTTGATAAGGAATGACTATGGTATTCAGTTCTACTCTGCTCACATTCTAGAGGAGCAGTACTTGGAGAAAAGGTAGTGGAGGACCAAACTGAATTCCTACAACTCATCCAAACATTGCCATGAAAATGAGTTCTTTGGATATGCCTCAGATTTTCCCTGGGAAAGTCCACTCCTCCCTCTGGTCTTCTCATTTTTGAATCTGGGAGCAAACACGTAAAACAAACATTTACTTGACAGACCATAGTAAAGTACCTAGAAGAAAAAAACGCAAAATGTTGAAGTAGTTATCACAGACCAATTATCTTGCAGGATTTGAATTATGTACAATCAAATCACATTATGTAACATAATATCCTGTGGTTTTGCTTTTTGAATGCTGAACGATGTATGGCTGAACAGTGGACACATTACCTTAAATTACCTTGCACTAAACCAGTCAACCCACAGTAAATTTGTGTTATCAATACTTCAGAAATCCTTTCCAATTTTACTCTACTTTTATTTGCGAATGCGAATGTAATGCTCGCATTGTAGAGCCCTGTAAATTGACCACCTGCCTACGTGGCTGGTGAAATAGACATACGTATCTGCCAATACCTAAATCTACCCACATTGGGGGGGGGGGTAATTTTATACACTGCTTGTATTTATTTTATTGTTTAACCCAGCCATAGCTGAGACAGTGGAATGGTAACAAATAAATCAAACACATGGTTTCCAGGTGTTTGATGCCATTCCATTTTCTACGTTCCGGCCATTGTTATGAACCGTTCTCCTCTCAGCAGCCTCCACTGCTAGCTAAGTTATAAAATATGACCTTACAGTGTTAGGTAAGAATATTAAGGTTATAATATTGTAGAGAACAATCCAGATAATGCTTAATTCTATGTAATGTATAATGACATACGGTAGGGCAGCGAAATCTACGTTTTGACATTAATTTTGTAGCACACTCTTGAATTGCCACATTTTTCTCTACATTGTCAAACAGTAGTGAGTGAACGCCTTATTAAATACAACTGTTAACTAGCCAACTATTGTTAACTACGCCAAAGAATGAACGTTAAACCAAACCCGGTCGCAACAATTATGCCGATACTAGTTTGGTAGTTAACGTTAACGCTTGCTTAATTTGTAGCCAAATGACTAACGTTACCTAGCTACCATTAGCTACCTAGCTAGGACTAACGTTAGCTAGTGTTAGCTATAATATTTTTATAATGCCTTCATTATTAAAGCAGACGTGGTTGTAACACTTTGCTGCACCCCACAGATGAACCAGTTCTGCCTGTGCCAGATACTAACCTTACTCCCACACACACACAGAGAGAGATGGCTGACACAAACCATTTATGAGCACTGATAAGGCAGGGGGGCGCTCTGACCTCAGGGGGGCGCTCTGACCTCAGGCGCCAGTTGCTGGTGCCTGCTTCAACATCTTGTCAATACAAGAGACAACCCAGACCGGCATGGCACTCAACGAGCATGCGCATGCATGCATACACACACACACACACAAACCCCTGTTTCAGGCGGGAGTTCCAAGGACAAAGAACACTACTGAGAACCAATGGAACATTGATATTAGCCTGAAGGGGACCGCCCTCCACTCACAGCGCCCAGTCAGGAGAGCAGAACTACTAGAATCTACCTACGTCATTTCACTGTATAAAATGTATTGCACAATATGAGTCGGGGCTCCTCCTGCTAGCTCCCTCTGAGCTAAATGGACGAGCCCGTGCACGTGTTGTCAGATATCTTTGCAACTTATTAAACTGCCTTAAATATCATACCTTATCCACCTGGTCTAGCGTCTCAACTTGGTCTCTCTCTTCTAGTAAATATCATCAATCTTTAACACTAGACGACCGACACTATTTATGTAGCTAACCTTACTTGTGCTTTCTCACGTTAGTATAGTAGTTAGCTAAATTCAGTGATAATAGTAATAGCTAAGATAATTATCTTCATCCTTCTTGCGTTGGTTAGCTAACGTAGTGGCAGCTAACGCTTGCTGTTAGCTAGCCGGGCTAAACTAGCTAAAACAAAACGTTTTTTCTTACAAATACACAATCAAATATATTGTACTATACTATAAGATCGTACTATTATTATAGGTTTTTGATGGATTCTTTTGGCAAATTTGCTGAAATGTTAGAGGAAACTTTCAACGAGTTAGTAAACCGACAGTCGAATAGTTCTTTGATCCAGGTAGTTTTGCGCGCTTGGTCCAGTCTCCCCATTTTTTGATGGACATTTCTCCCTCTATCAAGCATGAGTAAAGGGAGACCAACCATCTCTGATAAAACAATTTCCGGCAGCTTTATATGAGACAGAATCAGAAACCGATTAATCACTTAGTAAATATATTGTTTTCTCATGCAGTTATCAACTCTGTAGTGACCTTCTGCTAAACTGCTTCAAATACAAGGTAGAGAATTACAGTGACTAGAAGATAACTCACATGGTGCAGGTGGGGAAACTGTCCAAGCAAGCTAAAAGTAAATTAGAAAGTGATGTTAAAATAACCTATATTCAATTGCGACCAATTTAATTACTAATGGGATTCAGAGGGAATACTGTGATATACCATTTTCTCTTTTAAATCTCTCTTTACTATTTAATTACAATCACTTTCTTATTTACATGACGGGTCACCATCGTCAGGTACTAGCCAAGTAGCTTGGTCATTCGATAAATCAAATCTATCGCCATCCGTGTAAAAATACAAAAAAATTATAACCCAATTTATGACTTAGCAAGAGGGTTATCAGACGTTATGTCACTCTCCATGGAAACACGTTGTTAAATTGTTTATGGTCATACCTAGCCAACAGCCAATGCAGCTGGAGAATATGCTAGCTAATTTACGCATTTAAAAAAATCGGCCTACACGTGATGCTACCACCTAACATGTTCATATAAACACGTGGTGTACACTGAACAAAAATATAAATGCAACATGTGTTGGTCCTATGTTTCATGAGCTGAAATTAAAAAAAATCCCAGAAATGTTCTCTACACACAAAAAGCTTATTTCTGTCAAATTTTTGGCACAAAAAAAAATCGTATTTTTCTCCCAAGATTATCAATCCACCTGACAGATATACCACACGCATATCAAGAAGCTGATTAAACAGCATGATCATTGCACAGGTGCACCTTGTACTGGGGACAATAAAAAGACACTCTAAAATGTGCAGTTGTCACATCACACAATGCCACAGATGTCTCAAGTTTTGAGGGAGTGTGCAGTTGGAATGCTGACTGCAGGAATGTACACCAGAGCTGTTGCCAGAGAACTGAATGATAATGTATCTACCATAAGCATGACCTCAAACCGGCCTCACAACCGCAGACCATGTGTAACCACGCCAGCCAAGCACCTCCTCGTCAGATGGCCTTGAGATAGATGTTTTTCAGTCTCTCGGTCCCAGCTTTGGTGCACCTGTACTGACCTCGCCGTCTGGATGGTAGCGGGGTGAACAGGCAGTGGCCTGGGTGGTTGTTGTCCTTGATGATCTTTTTGGCCTTCTTGTGACATCGGGTGCTGTAGGTGTCCTGGAGGGCAGGTAGTTTGGAGAGCCCTACGGTTGTGGGCAGTGCAGTTGCTGTACCAGGCGGTGATACAGCCCGACAGGATGCTCTCAATTGTGCATCTGTAAAAGTTTGTGAGGACTTTAGCTGACAAGCCAAATTTCTTCAATCCCCTGATAATCAAGCCTACTACTGTTGTGTTGTTTACAAACTGGATGATTTGAGTTAGAAGTGTGCATGGCCACGCAGTCATGGGTGAACAGGGAGTACATGAGGGGGCTGAGCACGCACCCTTGTGGAGCCCCAGCTTTGAGGATCAGCGAAGTGGAGATCTTGCTTCTCACCTTTACCACCTGGCGGCAGCCTGTCAGGAAGTCCAGGACCCAATTGCACAGGGCGGGGTTGAGATCCAGGGCCTCAAGCTCAATGTTCCAAGATGGCATAGCAGTCGGACGTGCGTTTTGTTTTGTCCAGTGTAAATATATTTTTCCTCGTTTTTTCCGTATATTTTAATCTCACTTTCCATCTACGGACTGAATATACTCTCCTGCAACCGGCCTCACCCAATGTGGTAAGGATCTGCTATTTTTATACTTTAGAACCGGAACCGCCATCAGAGCTAGCCAGCTAACTAGCTAGTAGTCAATTAGCCACTGCTAGCGGTCTTCACCGTTAACTTGGACACCAGCCAGCCTCAGATCGGTCAATACCTGCCAGCCTACACAGCGCGATATCAAGCCAGAGCATATCGGACTGCTTTTTCACTACCACATCTCCTGATTCCTACCGCAAGCTCTGAACCTTTACACCGGATCATCGCAGCTAGCTAGCTGCAATCCGAGTGGCTACGTCTGGCTAACGTCTCTGTCCCGAAGCAAGCACCAGTTAGCCTTGAGCTCGCCTCGAACTAGGCCCATCTCCCGGCTCGCCAAAGAGGTCCACCAGCTAATTCTTGGGCTACAATACCTCTGGACCCTATGATCACTCGGCTACACATGCCTCTCCCTAATGTCAAAATGCCTTGTCTATTGCTATTTTGGTTAGTGATTGTCTTATTTCACTGTAGAACCCCAGCCCTGCCCAATATGCCTTAGATAGCCCTTTTGTCCCACCCCCCACACATGCAGTGATCTCACCTGACTTAACTGGAGCCTCCAGAGACAAAACATCTCTCATTGTCACTCAATGCCTAGGTTTACCTCCACTGTACTCACATCCTACCATACTCTTGTCTGTTCATTATGCATTGAATCTATTCTTCCACAAACAGAAATCTTCTCCTTTAACTCTCTGTTTTGAACACATTAGACAACCAGTTCTTATAGCCTTTAGCCGTACCCTTATCCTATTCCTCCTCTGGTGATGTATTTCCATCCCCAACTATAACATTTTCTGACAAGATAGAACTGCTAAAGTCTTCCCCTTCAGTGTTCGTAGATCTAAAATGTACAAAATAAATAAGGGAGTTGCAATCTACTGCAGAGATAGCCTGCAGAGTTCTGTCATACTATCCAGATCTGTGCACACCATATGTGAATTGATTGCCCCCCATCTATCTTCAGAATTCGTACTGTTAGGTGACCTAAACTGAATATCGCTGCCTCATTGCCTGCGTCTGTAATGGCTCCGGGGTCAAACGACCACCCCTTATCACTGTCCAAAGCTCCCTAAAAAGCTTCAGCGAGCAGGCCTTTCTAATCAACCCGGCCCGTGTATCCTGGAAGGATATTGACCTCATCCTGTCAGTAGAGGATGCCTGGTTGCTATTTAAAAGTGCTTTCCTCACCATTTTAAATAAGCATGCCCAATTAAAAAAATGTAGAACTAAGAACAGATATAGCCCATTGGTTCACCCCAGACTTGACTGCCCTTGACCAGCACAAAAACATCCTGTGGCGTTCTGCATAAGCATCGAATAGCCCCCGCGATATGCAACTTTTCAGGGAAGTCAGGAACCAATATACACAGTCAGTTAGGAAAGCTAAGGCTAGCTTTTTCAAACAGAAATGTTCATCCTGTAGCACTAATTCCAAAACGTTTTAGGACACTGTAAAGTCCATGGAGAATAAGAGAACCTCCCCCAGCTGCTCACTGCACTGAGTATAGGAAACACTGTCACCACCGATAAATCTACGACAATCGATCATTTCAATAAGCATTTTTCTATGGCTGGCCATGCTTTCCACCTGGCTACCCCTACCCCGGCCAATAGCTTTGCACCCCCTGCAGCAACTTGCCCAAGCCCCCCCCCCCCCCCGCTTCTCCTTCACCCAAATCCAGACAGCTTATGTTCTGAAAGAGCTGCAAAATCTGGATCCCTAAAAATCAGCTGGGCTAGACAATCTGGACCCTCTATTTCTGAAATTATCTGCCGAAATTGTTGCAACCCTTATTTACTAGCCTGTTCAACCTCTCTTTCGTGTCGTCTGAGATCCCCAAAGATTGGAAAGCAGCCGCGGTCATCCCCCTCTTCCAAGGGGGAGACACTCTAAACCCAAACTGTTATAGACATATATCCATCCTGCCCTGCCTTTCTGAAATCTTCGAAAGTCAAGTTAACAAACAGATCATCGTCCATTTTGAATCCCACCGTACCTTCTCTACTATGCAATCTGGTTTCCGAGCTGGTCATGGGTGCACCTCAGCGACGCTCAAGGTCCTAAACGATATCATAACCGCCATCGATAAAAGACAGCACTGTGCAGCCGTCTTCATCAACCTGGCCAAGGCTTTTGACTCTACCAATCACTGCATTCTTATCGGCAGACTCAACAGCCTTGGCTTTTCAAATGACTGCCTCGCCTGGTTCACCAACTACTTCTCTGATAGAGTTCAGTTTGTCAAATCGGAGGGCCTGTTGTCTGGACCTCTGGCAGTCTCTATGGGGGTGCCACAGGTTTCAATTCTCAGGCCGACTCTTTTCTCTGTACAGTCGTGGCCAAAAGTTTTGAGAATGACACAAATATAAATTTTCACAATCTGCTGCCTCAGTTTGTATGATGGCAATTTGCATATACTCCAGAATGTTATGAAGAGTGATCAGATGAATTGCAAAGTCCCTCTTTGCCATGCAAATGAACTGAATCCCCAAAAAACATTTCCACTGCATTTCAGCCTTGCCACAAAAGGACCAGCTGACATCATGTCCGTGATTCTCTCGTTAACACAGGTGTGAGTGTTGACAAGGACAAGGCTGGAGATCACTCTGTTGTGCTGATTGAGTTCGAATAACAGACTGGAAGCTTCAAAAGGAGGGTGGTGCTTGGAATCATTGTTCTCCCTCTGTCAACCATGGCTACCTGCAAGGAAACATGTGCCGTCATCATTGCTTTGCACAAAAAGGGCTTCACAGGCAAGGATATTGCTGCCAGTAAGATTGCACCAAAATCAACCATTTATCAGATTTTTTTTTTTTTTTTTTTCACCTTTATTTAACCAGGTAGGCAAATTGAGAACACGTTCTCATTTACAATTGCGACCTGGCATCAAGAACTTCAAGGAGAGCAGTTCAATTGTTGTAAACAAGGCTTCAGGGCGCCCAAGAAAGTCCAGCAAGTGCCAGGACCGTCTACTAAAGTTGATTCAGCTGCGGGATCGGGGCACCACCAGTACAAAGCTTGCTCAAGAATGGCAGCAGGCAGGTGTGAGTGCATCTGCACGCACAGTGAAGCGAAGACTTTTGGAGGATGGCCTGGAGTCATGAAGGGCAGCAAAGAAGCCACTTCTCTCCAGGAAAAACATCAGGTACAGACCGATATTCTGCAAAAGTTACAGGGATTGGACTGCTGAGGACTGGGGTAAAGTCATTTTCTCTGATGAATCCCCTTTCCGATTGTTTGGGGCATCCGGAAAAAAGCTTGTCCGGAGAAGACAAGGTGAGCGCTACCATCAGTCCTGTGTCATGCCAACAGAACAATGCCTTCTCCAGCATGATGGAGCACCTTGCCATAAGGCAAAAGTGATAACTAAGTGGCTCGGGGAACAAAACATCGATATTTTGGGTCCATGGCCGGAAACTCCCCAGACCTTAATCCCATTGAGAACTTGTGGTCAATCATCAAGAGGCGGGTGGATTAACAAAAACCCACAAATTCTGACAAACTCCAAGCATTGATTATGCAAGAATGGGCTGCCATCAGTCAGGATGTGGCCCAGAAGTTAACTGACAGCATGCCAGGGCGGATTGCAGAGGTCGTGAAAAAGAAGGGTCAACACTGCAAATATTGACTCTGCATCAACTTCATGTAATTGTCAATAAAAGCCTTTGACACTTATGAAATGCTTGTAATTATACTTCAGTATTCCATAGTAACATCTGATAAAAAATATCTAAAGACACTGAAGCAGCAAACTTTGTGAAAATTAATATTTGTGTCATTCTCAAAACTTTTGACCACGACTGTATATATCAATGATGCTGGTGTTTCTCTGATACACATCTATGCAGACGACACCATTCTGTATACATCTGGCCATTCTTTGGACACTGTGTTAACAAACCTCCAAACGAGCTTCAATGCCATAAAACACTCCTTCCGTGGCCTCCAACTGCTTTTAAATGCTAGTAAAACTCAATGCATACTCTTCAACCGATTGCTGCCCGCACCTGCCCGCCCGACTAGCATCATTACTCTGGATGGTTCGCTGGATGGTTCACCTAGAATATGTGGACAACTAAAAATACCTAGGGTTCTGGTTAGACTGTAAACTCTCCATCCAGACTCACATTAAGCATCTCCAATCCAAATTAAATCTAGAATCGGCTTCCTATTTCGCAACAAAGCCTCCTTCCCTCATGCTGCCAAACATACCCTTGTAAAACTGGCTATCCTACCGATCCTTGACTTTGGTGATGTCATTTACAATATAGCCTCCAACACTCTACTCGGCAAACTGGATGTAGTCTATCACAGTGCCATCCGTTTTGTCACCAAAGCCCCATATACTACCCACCACTGCGACCTGTATGCTCTCGTTGGCTGGCCCTCACTACATATTCGTCGCCAAACCCACTGGCTCCAGTTCATCTACAAGTATTTTCTAGGTAAAGCCCAACCTTATCTCAGCTCACTGGTCACCATAGCAACACCCACCCATAGCAGGCGCTCCAGCGGGTGTATTTCACTGGTCATCCCCAAAGTCAACACTTACTTTGGCCGCCTTTCCTTACAGTTCTCTGCTACCAATGACTGGAACGAATTGCAAAAATCACTGAAGCTGGTGACTAATTTAGGTGATTCCAGAGGCTGACCCAAAACAACGCCGCCGGAGAAGAGGGAGACAGAGCAGTCTTCTGGTCAGACTTAGGAGGCGCACACCATTCACCACTTCCGAGTATATTACTCGCTAATTTCCAGTCCCTAGATAACAAAGTTGACGAGATCAGGGCATGGGTTGCTTTCCAGAAAGACGGCAGGTGTTAGTCGTTGTCTCTGATTGGGAACCATATTTAGGTAGCCTGTTTTGTTTTGTGGGTTGTGGGTGATTGTTCCTGTTACTGTGTTCCTGTGTTGTCACTTTACGGGACTGTTTCGTCTTTGCTCGTTTGTTTCGTTATTTTGTTTGTTTCAAGTATTCATATTAAAATGGATACTCAACACACTGCATCTTGGTCCGACATTTCTTACTCCTCGTCAGAGGAGGACGAAGAATTCCGTTACATCAGGTGTAGCCTTCAAATCAAATTTTATATGTCCCATGCGCTGAATACAACAGGTGCAGACCTTACCGTCTGCAGACCTTAATGCTTACTTACAAGCCCTTAACCAACAACGCAGTTCAAGAAATAGAGTTAAGAAAATATTTACTAAATAAACTAAAGTAAAAAAATTCAAAACCAAAAAGAAAATGACATAACAATAACGAGGCTATATACAGGGTGTACCGGTACCAAGTCAATGTGCGGGGGTACAGGTTAGTCAAGGTAATTTGTAAAGTGACTATGCATAGATAACAATCAGGGAGTAGCAGCAGTGTAAAAACAAGCAGGGTCAATGTAAATAGTCCAGGTGGCCATTTGATTAATTGTTCAGTAGTCTCATGGCTTGGGGGTAGAAGCTGTTAAGGTGCCTTTTGGACCTAGACTTGGCGCTCAGGTACCGCTTGCCGTACGATAGCAGAGAGAACAGTCTACGACATGGGTGACTGAAGTATTTGACAATTTTTTGGAGCCTTCCTCTGACACGCCTGGTATTTAGGTCCAGGATATCAGGAAGCTTGGCTCCAGTGATGTACTGGGCCGTACGCACTACCCTCTGTAGCGCCTTACGGTCAGATGCAGAGCAGATGCCATACCAGGCGGTGACGCAACCGGTCAGGATGCTCTCGATGGTGCAGCTGTATAACTTTTTGAGGATCTGGGGACCATTGCCAAATCTTTTTAGGCTCCTGAGGGGGAAAATGTGTTGTTGTGCCCTCTTCATATATGTCTTGGTGTGTTTGGACCATGATAGTTTGTTGGTGATAATGGACCCCAAGGAACTTGAAACTCTCGAACCGCTCCACTTCAGCCCCGTCGATGTTAATGGGGGTCTGGTCAGCCCTCATTTCCCTATAGTCCACGATCAGGTCCTTTGTCTTGCTCAAATTGAGGGAGAGGTTGTTGTCCTGGCACCACACTGCCAAGTCTCTGATGCTTTATGATGCTCTGATGCTTTTCTCTATGCTTTTTGCCTCTGCCTTGCTCATCGAAACTACCACATCCCCACTACTAAGTGCTTGTTTAGCCAATGCATCAACTGCCTTTGGACGTTGAAGGTGAACTTCTACTTCGTCTTCTATGGTATATTAATCTAAATTGCAGCTGGGCTAGAATAATACATTATGGCCTTTCTCTTGCATTTCAAAGATGATGGTACAATTATTATTTTTTAACAGTTGTTTTTTTCTTTGTATTATCTTTTACCAGATCTAATGTGTTATATTCTTCGAAACTCCTTTCACATTTCCACAAACTTCAAAGTGTTTCCTTTCAAATGGTACTAAGAATATGCATATCCTTGCTTCAGGGCCTGAGCTACAGACAGCTAGATTTGAGTATGTCACTTTAGGCGAAAATTGAAAAAAAAGGGGCCGATCCTGAGACGTAAGAACTACCAATAAAAAAATGAATAACCTAAACTAAATCAAACAACTTTTCTGTATAAAACCAAATTAAACAGATCTGATCCCTACACAGGCTCAAGGGGAACCTGGTAGGGTCGGTCTTCCAACGCCAGTACCCCTTGTAAGTCTTCAGATGTAAAATCCTTGAGTCACAAAAACTTTTCTGCCGCCCAGTTTCTTAGATTTCTTTGAGACTTGTGCCGTACGGTTTCTAACTGTGGCAATGAACGCCACAAAATCCACCTTTTTAACACACAGCGTATATCCTTTGACTGGCTTAAAGGTGAACTGCGCCAAAGATTATGGATATAGCTTATGCCGCGTTCAAAACAACTGGGAACTCTAAAAGCAATTTGCTCGGGTTGGGAAAAATCGATTTGAAAGGTCATCCAACTCAGAATTCCAACTCGGGAACTCGGGCCTCTTTCTAGAGGTCCGACTTTCCGACCTGAAGATCACTGATGTCATGATTTGACCTTTATTTTTCAGAATTGCCAGTTGTTTTGAATGCAGCAATACTGATAAAATAGCCTACATGTCTCTCTGCCCTAACAATGGGAGTCCTTGTTCACAATGTGGCACTACGGTCTGTCTAGCTCCCGCTTATCCTCTCTTGGGATTGGTTGTTGTGGAAAAATTCTTACACAAGGAAACTCAAAGTCAATCTTAATCTACTTGCCCAAGCAAGGGGGAGTGATGATAGGAGAGGCAACGTTCTTGGAGGAAATCTTAAAGTTGAAATTATAAACAACCAACCGAACGCTATTAATGTACCTAGCAAGCTAACGTGGCAAGCTAGCAAGAGTTACACATACTAGCTGGCTAGCTAGTTTTATAGTTTGGTCATTTATTCCAATCAATTTCAGATTTTTTTATTTTTTTTAATGAAGCTAGCCCTGAGACAAAGACAATTTTCCAACTCTAAAATCAATGTCATACACACAGTTGAAGTCGGAAGTTTACATCCACTTAGGTTGGAGTCATTAAAACTAGTTTTTCAACCACTCCACAAATTTCTTGTTAACAAACTATAGTTTTGGCAAATCAGTTAGGACATCTACTTTGTGCATGACACAAGTAATTTTTCCAACAACTGTTTACAGACAGATTATTTCACTTATAATTCACTGTATCACAGTTCCAATGAGTCAGAAGTTTACATACACTAAGTTGACTGGGCCTTTAAACAGCTTGGAAAATTCCAAAAAACTTTGTCATGGCTTTAGAAGCTTCTGATAGGCAAATTGACATCATTTGAGTCAATTGGAGGTGTACCTGTGGATGTATTTCAAGACCTACCTTCAAACTCAGTGCATCTTTGCTTGACATCATGGGAAAATGAAAAGAAATCAGCCAAGACCTCAGAAAAACAATTGTAGACCTCCACAAGTCTGGTTCATCCCTGGGAGCAATTTCCAAATGCCTGAAGGTACCACGTTCATCTGTACAAACAATAGTACGCAAGTATAAACACCAAAGGATCACGCAGCTGTCATACCGCTAAGGAAGGAGACACGTTCTGTCTCCTAGAGATGAACGTACTTTGATGTGAAAAGTGCAAATCAATCCCAGAACAACAGCAAAGGACCTTGTGAAGATACTGATAGAAACAGGTACAAAAGTATCTATAGCCACAGTAAAACGAGTCCTATATCGACATAACCTGAAAGGCCGCTCAGAAAGGAAGAAGCCACTGCTCCAAAACCGCCATAAAAAAGCCAGATTACGGTTTGCAACTGCACATGGGGACAAAGATTGTACTTTTTGGATAAATGTCCTCTGGTCTGATGAAACAAAAATAGAACTGTTTGGCCATAATGACTATCGTTATGTTTGGAGGAAAAAGGGGGAGGCTTGCAAGCCGAAGAACACCATCCCAACTGTGAAGCACGGAGGTGGCAGCATCATGTTGTGGGGGTGCTTTTCTGCAGGAGGGACTGGTGCACTTCACAAAATAGATGGCATCATGAGGCAGGAAAATTATGTGTATATATTGAAGCAACATCTCAAGACATCAGTCAGGAAGATAAAGCTTGGTCACAAATGGGTCTTTCAAATGAACAATGACCCCAAGCATTCTTCCAAAGTTGTGGCAAAATGGCTTAAGGACATCAAAGTCAAGGTATTGGAGATGCCATCACAAAGCCCTGACCCCAATCTTATAGAAAATTTGTGGGCAGAACCAAAAAAGTGTGTGTGAGCAAGGAGGCCTACAAACCTGACTCAGTTACACCAGCTCTGTCAGGAGGAATGGGCCAAAATTTACCCAACGTATTGTGAGAAGCTTGTGGAAGGCTACCCGAAACGTTTGACCCAAGTTAAACAATTTCAAAGCAATGCTACCAAATACTAATTGAGTGTATGTAAACTTCTGACCCACTGGGAATGTGATGAAAGAAATAAAAGCTGAAATAAATCACTCTCTACTATTTTTCTGACATTTCACATTCTTAAAATAAGGTGGTGATCCCAGCTGACCTTCCACAGGGAATTGTTACTCGGATTAAATGTCAGGAATTGTGAAAAACTGAGTTTAAATGTATTTGGCTAAGGTGTATGTAAACTTCCGACTTCAACTGTATATATATATTTTTTTTAGCAAGCTAGCATAAATTTGTCTAATGTGCCAACAATTAAGCTGTGTTGATTGTGACACAATTGTGGGTCACATCAACCCCACAAGTGATCAAAGTTCTTCACTAGCTCCTTCAAGCTAAATCGAGGACTGATGGGGCAACGTTCGTGAATTGGACCTCCACTTACGGTAGCATTTAAACTGCATCCGGTTTCGACTGGGATTTCCCCAAAGGAAAGTGGCTAGTGCTAGGGCTGAGAGGGTAAAAAGAAAGTGTTTGGGCTGCAGCCTTTATATCAAAGTTGTGCCTGTTGGTCACACGCATATCTGCCCTCTCATTGGCTAGAATGATCCCACTTGATATTGCCTCCTCCTGACTGCCTTCCATTTCTAGAGCGGCCACTTGAGTGTCTGGTCAATATAATCAAAGAAAGTACATTATGAGGCTAAAATTGCTTCTCCGTTAGAAATCCCCGATCACACTTGTAGGCGATGTCATGCCGACGTTGGCTAGTAAAGCTCATGTCATCGGCTCGAACAGTCGTCTCGTGCCAAACTGCGTATGTGCAGCCTGTCAAATCAAAGGCACTCCTTTGATATAAAATAGTTTTTGACAAAAAGGAATACCTTTCAGTTTGTCATTTTCACAAGGTCTGATGTTCAACTACTCAAATTTAGGTTGTTCCTTTTTAGATAATACGTTTTTAATTCTCATTCACTTTTCAAACCCTGACCTGGTCTGTTTCGCAAGCGTTCACGGAAGTCTTGCGATGTTGTGCCTCTGGGTTTAGAAACTCTGTGTTATAATGGATCATCTGTGATGATAATGGAGATTTCAAGGCAACTGGGAAATCTGAACAAAACTAGGTCAAGTCATGATGTCAAGTGATCTTCAGGTCGGAAAGCCGACCTGGAATTCCAAGATGAATGACTTTTCAAAACAACTGAAATTGGATTTTTTTAAACTAGCGCCGACTGGGGTTAATATTTTATGGAATGTACTGAAATCAGAAGTTAAAGATTTCTAAATTCCCAGCAGTTTCGAACAGAGAACCACGGTATGAGTCATAATAGCCATAAAACCTAGCGGTCAAACAAGGAAATAGTGCCCATTTCTTAAAATTGACAGTTCTGTGAACTGTTTAGTGCAAGTTTTAAATTGGCACAATACCTGTTAGCAAAGGTGTCAACTGGAGATTACGTGCTGGAGCTTGCAGGGATTTGTAGTCTTGAGTCTGAGAGTAAATAGAGCGCCACATATATTAATAAAAGTCACCTTGTCCAAGAGAGATTTACATTGTTATCAAAACGTCATGCCTGGGAAAGCCTACACAAAACACAGCTCTTATTTTAAGTGTTTCTAAAATTTCCTATGGGGAAAAATGAATGGTGGATAAACGATTGGGACCATTTCCCTCCTTAACTGCTAGATGTGATGAGTGCTGCGCCCTCTCAATGAGTAACTCAAGTTGAAAGCCGACCGGGATACTGCAGGCTGCCATTAGCAACTAAATTATCCTTATAACTTCTTCTGTGTGCGATTTTAAAATAATCGGTTAAAGGACAATACATCTGGTGTATTAGAAGCAATTATTGGTACCAAGATTGTTTTCGAAACATTGTTTTATTCACACGAAGATTGCAATTTTTACATTCAGGTCCTGTTTTCTGCTAACAACGCCTGCAGTACCGCGGTCGGCCTTGAACCTCCGTGACGTCAATGAGAGGTGACAGCACTGAGCTATGCTATGGGAGGTTGTCCGTTCTCCCCTTGCGGGAAGGAAGACGACAAGTTTAGGTATAAAATAAAACCATAAAAATGCATTTTTTTTTTTTTTCGGACAGATTTAGGCGAAATTGATACCGCTCGCTTCACCTCTTTCTCTCTGGTTATGTACGTGAAATGAGAAAACTTGCGTTCAAGTGGCTGTGATTGGTTAGTTTCTTACCAACCGTCACTCCAATTGGCAAATTCTAGCATATGGGCGTGTTTTCAATAATAGGAGGTGTCGTCATTTCCTCAACTGCGAAATAGGGGCCTGGCGAGATCGTTGAAGAAGCCTGTCCAAAGAGTAAACATATTTCATCAATAATATAGGATACACCTCCATAGACTGTCTTATCGTATGTGTTGTGTGGAGAAGCTTTAAACAATTTACCCACAGAAATGTCGGCCCAAGCTCAAATGAGAGCTTTGCTCGATCAACTAATGGGGACATCGAGGGACGGTGAGTAGCAAAAAGGCGGTGGCTAGCTTGTTAGCGTGCTAGCTAAAAGATGGAGCCAGTGTGGCTTGCAGTTAGCCTAGCAAACTCGTTTTTGTGTCGTGTGTCAGATGGGCATACCTTTAATGAATGGCGTACAAGAGGACGTTTGTGTGACATAAAAGGAGCTCATTCATGATTTGGCCCCGGTCTAGTTGTTGTTTCACGATTTAATGTTTGTATCCATAGCTAATGACGTCCACTTCGCCATTAATTGTTGATAGACCAGCCGTCTAGATCAGTGATTCTCAACTATAGGGCCCTTAGGGACCTCAGAGTTTAAGGGGTCCCTGAAAAATCAGGGATAAACTCATGTTATAGCTACATTTTCATAATATTTTCGATTAACTTAAGAATTAAGTTATTAAAACTTGCCATGTAACTCTGTTTTTAGAACATTGTGGGTAGTTAAACATTTTTACACTGACACTTACACAATGTTATATGCATGTGTGAAAAAAAGTACATTTCTATGTTAGTTTTAAGCAGTTTGTTATGAGGTGTGAGGTGTAATGGATCATGATAAACGGATATCAAAACTGTCGGTCAAATTGACGTTGGAAGATGAGACCACCTAATACCCCCATCAACAAGGTTATACACACAACCCTTAATGACAGAAGCAAATGCAACATCCTACAATGCTTGCAGCTCTAGCTCCACAACAATGCCTGCGAAAGTGGGTTAAAATGGCAAATCATCTAAAGCATAAAACAATGTTTAACAAGACATGATCACTAGAAGTAACTAATCAAAAATATGATGTATATCTAACCAATAATACTTTTTGGAATTGATCAAAATAAGTGTGATCTAAGACATTTTTTAAATGCTGGACTTTAACCTTTGGTGTTTAACAAACACACTATATTAAGTATATTATAAATAAGAATACATCATGTTGGAAATACTAAAAAAGCTGATGCAAATAGTAAACAAAAAATTTGAAAGTAGAACTAGCACAATATTTTTGTACATTGACAGGAGCTTAAAACTGTTAGTCATACCTTGCACAGTATCTACTATATCGTGTAGCATTTGTAGAAGCACCACTTCCATAGTAAATGACGTATCTGGCTACAAGGATACAAACATTAAAAACATAACAGCCGCCATTTAGTAAGGATGTCATGTCTACAATGGTAACGTAAAGTCGGATAAACTGACTTCAATCCATGGTTCTTCTTTGGGCTTAATCAGACTAACAAAGTGAGTTTGTCGAGTGGGGTTGTGTGTGAGTGTTGAGATGAATTCAAATTTTTCCCGACATATGTTGCATACAAATTGAACAATTGTGGCCCCTTTATTTTATTCATAAAGGTTCAGTGTATCTTTGCCAGCCTACTTCAATCTGCAAAGGAGTTGCAGAAAAGCCTCATGTTCATCGAGCCGTGAGTCACATGATTTTTAAAGCTGTTATGAACAATAGTAATCCAAACAATTGTTTGCTTTCCGGAAGTTGTTGTACTTTTTTTTAGCATCACAACAAGGATATTAAAATCTTCAATGACTCTTTGAATTACAATTTGGAAGTAGTACATGCAGCCTGAACTAAGACATTGTCTGGTTGCACTGAAAGCCAAGGAGCTTTAGACGTCTATTGTCAAGGAAGACGTCTATTGTCAAGCAATACAATCTGACTTGTGTGTCATTCATATCAACTTCCTTACTACAGGTATGGGCAAGAAAACAGTTCCCATTTTATACTTTTCTACCGTGGGTTTAAAATTCTGCAGCTGAGGTCTTGAAGATGCAGATGGGTACAGTATATGTTGCAGCTCGCAGTGTGTATAAAACTACCATTTTTTTCCCCCCTTCTTGGTTTTATTATTTTCTATGTTCCATTTGTGTCAAGGACTTGGTTGGCGCCAAGTATAGGCTAAGCCAAAATCTTTTTTTAATGGCATTTTATTTTGTTGAAGTTAGGAGGAGATCTAGCTGACACAGTAACAGCTGTTACAGTGACACAGGCAGCCCAGTTAAGCTGAATGACAATGCCATGAGACCAAGGTAGCCTGATGAACCTGTCCATGTCAATCATAAGAACACCCATACAGTAAGCTTACTACCATGTTGTTTTTCTATAGGCCAATATTCTTTAGTTGAACAAGTGCTTTCAGAAAGACACGAGAGTGGAAAGTCACTCTGAGTCTTAGCCAAACGTAGGCCTATATTATTACATTATTCATGTAGTTTCGAGGCTCTGGTAAGGTAAGCCTCCAAGTCACGGCAGAAAATACATCAAGCCATCAGGGACACGCCACTCAGGCCCCAATGCAGGCCCCAAGTGGATGTCGTGAATACTGTCCAAAGGCACACATTCTGTCAGTACGATACATTGTAGCTCAATGTATCTGTTCATATCACCCCAATAAGGAAAATCCCAAGATGCAATTGTAAAAATTGTCAAATCTATGCCCCTTTACCCTAATATGGGCACACATAGTTATGCTGAAGCATTGGATACCTCGCTCTAGTGGATGAGTATGTGAGGTCTTTCTAACTGTTGGTTTTGTACTGTTTCAGGGGATGAGACGCGGCAGAGGGTCAAATTCACTGATGAGAGGGTCTGCAAAAGCCATCTCCTGAACTGCTGTCCCCACGACATCCTCTCCGGGACCGTAAGTAGACTCAGCACTCTCTTCTTCCATTGTGTCTCCTCCAGACAGGGATGGCGGAATATGTTTTGACAGGGGGTGCAGGGAAAAAATATTTTTTTAAAGCCTTGTTTAGATATTTTTCTTATCATTTCTTATATTTGGTATGCTATTTCTTGAATTTTAATGAAATAAATTTAGATTTTATGTCACTGGCCTACACACAATACTCCCATAATGTCAAAGTGGACTTGTGTTTTTAGAATTTTTTACAAATGAATTAAAAATGACAGGCTGATATGTCTTAAGTAAATAAATATTCCATCCATTTGTTATGGCTAGCCCAAGTAAGTGAACATGACTTTTGAATGACTACCTCACCTCAGTACCCCACACATACAATTTATATGTAACGTCCCTCAGTCAAGCAGTGAATGTCAAACACAGATTCAGCCATAAAGATCAGGGTGGTTTTACAATGAAGGGCAACAATTTTAATCCAAGATGGCGGCGCAGTAGGACGTGTATATCTGTCTTTGTCTTATCCCGTGTCGTATCCCTTGTAAATAGTCAGCCTTTTTTCGTATATATCACTTAATCTCACTTCTATCTACACACTAAATATATTTTCCTGCAACCCGCCTCACCCAATGGGGTTCGGATCTGCTATTTTTATTCCTTATAACTGGAACTTCCATCAGGAGCTAACTAGCTACAAGTGTTTGTTAACCACGGCTAGCTGTCCTCGCCTCTTTTCCCTGGAATCAGCCAGCCTTAGCTCGGACAATCACCTGCCAGTCTGCACAGCGCGATATCAACCCAGAGCATATCGGACTGCTTCTTTGTCATATCACTGGATTCCTGCCACTCCTAGCTAGCTAGCTGAAAACGAGTGGCTACTGTTAGCTAACGCCTCTGTCCCGAAGCAAGCACCAGCTAGCCTCGAGCGAGGCCCATAGACCAACTAATTCTAGGTCTACAATTACCTCCTTTGCCAATTGGCCTGGACCCTTTATTGTCGACACGGAGCCCTGCCGATCCATCACGACTGGACTGCTGTGGTCTCAACAGGCTATTCTGTTACGATATCGCCGCAGAACCATCTACGTGCCCCGGCCCGTCAGCTTTTTCTGAGTGCTGTGTCCCCTGCTCGCCCAGTGTAGTAGTGAATACCGTACAGCGCACTAGACAACCAGTTCTTATAGCCTTTAGACGTTTCCTTATTCTACTCCTCCTCTGTTCCTCTGGTGATGTAGAGGTCAACCCAGGCCCTGTAGCCTCCAGTTCCACTTCTATACCCTAGACGCTATCATTTGTTGACTTATTTTTTTATTTTTTATTATACATTTTATCCCCTTTTCTCCCCAATTTTCATGGTATACAATCGCTAGTAATCACTATCTTGTCTCATCGCTACAACTCCCGTACGGGCTCGGGAGAGACGAAGGTCAAAAGCCATGCGTCCTCCGAAGCACAACCCAACCAAGCCGCACTGCTTCTTAACACAGCGCGCCTCCAACCCGGAAGCCAGCCGCACCAATGTGTCGGAGGAAACACTGTGCACCCGCCCCCCTCGGTTAGCGCGCACTGCGCCCGGCCCGCCACAGGAGTCGCTGAAGCGCGATGAGACAAGGATATCCCTACCGGCCAAACCCTCCCTAATCTGGATGACGCTATGCCAATTGTGCGTCGCCCCACGGACCTCCCGGTCGCGGCCGGCTGCGACAGAGCCTGGGCGCGAACCCAGAGACTCTGGTGGCGCAGCTAGCACTGCGATGCAGTGCTCTAGACCACTGCCCCACCCGGGAGGCCCCTCATTTGTTGACTTCTGTAAACGTAAAAGCCTTGGTTTCATGTATGTTAACATTAGAAGCCTCCTGCCTAAGTTTTTATTTTTTACTGCTTTAGCACACTCCGCCAAAACCCTGATGTCCTAGCCATGTCTGAATCCTGGCTTAGGAAGGCCACCAAAAATGTATAAATTTCCATCCCCAACTATAACATTTTCCCCCAAGATAGAACTGCCAATGGGGGTGGAGTTACAATCTACTGCAGAGACAGCCTGCAGAGTTCTGTCGTGCTATCCAGGTCTGTGCCCAAACAATTCGAGCTTCTACTTTTAAAAATCCACCTTTCCAGAAATAAGTCTCTCACTGTTGCTGCTTGTTATAGACCCCCCTCAGACCCCGGCTGCGCCCTGGACACCATATATGAATTGATTGCCCCCATCTATCTTCAGAGTTTGTACTGTTAGGTGACCTGTTATCATAACCGCCATCAACAAAAGACAGCCGTATTCATCGACATTTACATTACATTTACGTCATTTAGCAGACGCTCTTATCCAGAGCGACTTACAAATCGACCTGGCCAAGGCTTTCGATTCTGTCAATCACCACATTCTTATCGGCAGACTCAACAGCCTCGGTTTCTCAAATGACTTCCTCGCCTGGTTCACCAACTACTTCCAACTACTGCTCCATATACTCCCCACCACTGCGACCTGTATGCTCTCGTTGGGTGGCCCACGCTTCATATTCGTCGCCAAACCCACTGGCTCCAGGTCATCTATAAGTCTTTGCTAGGTAAAGCGCCGCCTTATCTCAGCTCATTGTTCACCATAGCAGCACCCACCCGTAGCATGCGCTCCAGCAGGTATATTTCACTGGTCATTCCCAAAGCCAAGTCCTCCTTCGGCTGCCTTTTCTTCCAGTTCTCTGCTGCCAATGACTGGAACGAACTGCAAAAATCACTGAAGCTGGAGACTCATATCTCCCTCTAACTTTAAGCATCAGCTATCAGAGCAGCTTACAGATCATTGCACCTGTACATAGCCCATCCAACTACCTCATACCCATATTGTTATTTATTTGATTTATATATTTTTTTACTTCTCCTTTGCACCCCGGTATCTCTACTTGCACATCCATCTTCTGCACATCTATCACTCCAGTGTTTATTTGCTGAATTGTAATTATTTTGCCACGACGGCCTATTTATTGCCTTACCTCCCTAATCTTACTTCATTTGCACACACTTTATATAGACTTTTCTATTGTTTTATTGACTGTACATTTGTTTATTCGATGTGTAACTCTGTGTTTGTGTCACACTGCTTTGCTTTATCTTGGCCAGGTCGCAGTTGTAAATGAGAACTTGTTCTTCACTGGCTTACCTGGTTAAATAAAGGTGAAATTAAAAAACCTATTGGTAGATGGGTAAAAATAGAAAAAGGAGACATTGAATATTCCTTTGCACATGGTTAAGATAGGGCTGGGCAATATATCAATACCTATCGAGGTAATTACTTCCCTCAATAACGAAATAAAAACGTTTCGATTCATTTTCGATAATGTCGATATAGAATAATTAGGTACAGCAGTCCACTTCACCTCTGTGACACAGCAGGAATGTGCAGAGAAGTGACAATATGCACGTGGAGAGGTATACGCCCACTAAAAACCACTTAGCACCTCGAGTGATGGAGTAGCCACTGTTAAACCTCGAAAGATGAGTGATGTAGGTGACAAGTGGCAGCGATAGCCATGGAGCAGCAGCTTCCAACAAAGAAATTATTGATCAAAAGGGTTAAACTGTTTCAGTCATTTTGTTTTGGCTTTTTGATGTCCGACAAAGAGCAGAGTAATGTTCCGTGCAAATTGTGCCGTAGACCGGTGGCTACCAATTCTGGTAATACGACAAACCTTTTTCACCGTCTGAAGCAAAATCGCTCTTTGGAACGTGCAGGAAGTTTGAGCTTGCGCCACGGTATTGTTAAAAGCCCCTCAAGCACCAGCCAATCTAGGGATGTTTGCCCGAATCAGTCAACACTGACAGCGTTTTATGCCCTACAAGCAAACATCGAAAAGACACAGACATCACAAATGCTATTATGCATTGCATTGCTAAGGACATGCTACCAATTAGCACAGTCGAAAAGGAAGGTTTCAAGAGGCTTATAAATTTAATTTACCCCAGGTACGTGGTCCCTGGCCGCAAACTTTTCTCTCACACTGCACTGCCTAAACTCTACGCCGAGTGTAGGGAAAAAGTTGAGGAACAGCTCAAGACAGATTTTACATATTTTTCTACTACTACCGATCTCTGGTCTAGTCGCACGTCAGAGCCTTATAGTAGCCTCACTATGCGCTATATTGACAGATTGGAATCTTCAAAATAAATGCCTTCAAACATCATACTTTCCCGACAACCAAACGGCTGAAGCTATAGCATTGACACTCACCTCCTGGGGACTCAGTCAAGATAGACAGGTCTGCATTACAACGAATAGGGGTACAGGCCGCTCAAATCAACAACTGGACCCGACAGCAATGTGTTGGACGTTGTCTGCACTTGGCCATTGGTAAGTAACCTTGTCAATTGTGTATATTTGAAGTGGTTGGTAAGATGAAACTAAATGTGCATTTTTTTTCATCAACTGATTAAGTAAATTTTGTACATAACATTTGTACATAACTAAAGAGAGAATTGAGATTTTTAACATTTTTATTAAAATCTCTTGATTTCTCTTAGAGTGGGTCGAGACAAACGGGTAGATCAAGCAATTGGAGTGTGTAAGAAAGTGGTAGGTGCCTTTTCCTATTCGTGGAAAAAACAGAGACCTGGCAGTTGCTCAAAAGAACGCAACCTACCCCAGCATAAGTTGGTGACAGAGTCACCTATCAGGTGGGGATCACGTCAAAAGATGGTGCATAGAGTCCTGCAGCAGGAGAAAGTCATTTCACTGGTCGTTTCCAGTGACAATAAGACCCGGCACTTAACTCCCACCTATACAGATATAGATGATCTTGAGTTCATCAACCAGGCATTCCTAGAGTTCACAAATGCTCTGTCTGGTGACTCTTTATGTCAGTGTGTCTTACCTGAAGCCGGTACTACACCTGTTCAATACAGACGTCATGAAACGGCTCACCCAAACCATAAACGATAGTCATGGACTATGTGAATGAGAAATGTGATGACCTATCCACAGATGACCTCCTGGACATAACCTTGTTAGTCGACCCTCGGTTTATATCAACACGAGCAAGAGCTGTCACAGAGATAGTCAATGAGGGACATGAAAACCCAAGCCCAGCACAGGGAGACGTTGCTGCTGCTTCACCACAATTGCCAGCTAAAAAGAGAAAGTCACTGGGCATATTTTTTTCAATAAGTCATGCTCCACCACCACAGGTCTTACTGAAATCCAGCTGGTAGAAAAGGAACTCAGGTGCTACCTTCAGTCTCCTGATGCTGACAGCGAAACCAATCACCTGGACTGGTGGACAATCCACCCCAGAAACTTTCCAAAGTCAACCACCTGGCAAAGCGCTGCCTGTTCATTCCTGCGACCAGCTCCCCTTCAGTGTTTTTAGCACAGGTGGCAACATGGTGACCTGTTTAAAGCCAGAGACCGTAGACAGACTTGTCTTTCTAAGACAACTACCCCAACGTCAACTGTGATGTGCCATTAGTCTAACAGTCATAACATTAAAGCCTTCGGTTTGTTCAGGCATTCTTGAGTCTGACGCAGATATGCACCTTTTATACAGTATTTGATTAATATCGTAATAATTATTGTTATTGAATGAAAAAAATATATAGATATCGTGGTAATTGATTTGCCATATCGCCCAGCTCTAGGTTAAGTTATTAATTACACTTTGGATGGTGTATCAATACACCCAGTCACTACATAGATACAGGAAGGAAACTGCTCAGGGATTTCACCATGGGGCCAATGGTGACTTTAAAACAGAGTTTAATGGCTGTGATGGGATATAACTGAGGATGGATCAACAACATTGTAGTTACTCCACAATACTAACCTAAATGACAGAGTGAAAAGAAGGAAGGCTGTACAGAATAAAAAATATTCCAAAACATGCATCCCCTTTGCAGTAAGGCACTAAAGTAAAATGGCAAAAAATAAGTGGCTAAGAAATTATGACTGACCCCAATTAGTCAACTGGTCGATTGTTTGGTCGATAGGCTGTTGGTCGACCAATATTGTTATTATTTTTGTCGAGCAGTAGCAAAATATATTTATCTCTATACGCACTTCCCCATTACATATAGTACATTCGGAAAGTATTCAGACCCCTTGACTTTTTCCACATTTTGTTAAGTTAATGCTTTATTCTAAAATTGATTCAATAGTTTTTTTCCGCTCATCAATTTACACACTACCCCTTAATGACAAAGCAAAAACAGGTTTTCATAAAGTTCAGCAATTGTAGAAAATCAAAAGTTTTTTTAAAAGTATTCAGGTGCTTTACTCCAAGCTGTAGAAACATCTCAATGATGATCAATAGAAGCAGGATGCACCTGAGCTCTATTTTGAGTCTCATAGCAGTACTGAGTACTTATGTAAGGTATTTGTTTATTTTTAATACATTTGCAAAATGTCAATCTGTTTTCGTATTGTGTGTAGATTTGAGGGGAAGGGGTCTGAATACTTTCCAAATGCACTGTATATCACCAGTAGTACATTTTCTGTTAATTCCTATCATTATACCTTACTGTGAAATGCTTACTTACAAGCCCTTGGATGAGTAACGTCTGGAGGAAACCTGGCACCATCCCTACGGTGAAGCATGGTGGTAGCAGCATCATGCTGTGGGGATGTTTTTCAGCGGCAGTGACTGGGAGACTAGTCAGGATCGAGGGAAAGATGAACGGAGCAAAGTACAGAGATCCTTGATGAAAACCTGTTCCAGAGCGCTCAGGACCTCAGACTTGGACGAAGTTTCACCTTCCAACAGGACAATGACCTTAAGCACACAATTAAGTCAATGCAGGAGTGGCTTCGGAACAAGTCTCTGAATGTCCTTGAGTGGCCCAGCCAGAGCCCAGACGTGAACCCCATCAAACATTTCTGGAGTGACCTGAAAATAGCTGTGCAGCGACACTCCCCATCCAACCTGACAGAGCTTGAGAGGATCTACAGAGAAGAATGGGAGAAACTCCCCAAATACATTTGCGCCAAGCTTGTAGTGTCATACCCAAGAAGACTCAGGGCTGTAATCGCTGCCAAAGGTGTTTCAACAAAGTACTGAGTAAAGGGTCTGAATACTTAGGTGAATGTGATATTTCAGGCTGTAACATAACAAAATGTGGGAAGTCATGGGGTCTGAATACTTTCCGAATGTACTGTATTTGGAAAAATACACATTAGCTGCATCATGTTATGGTTATGCTTGTCATTGCCAAGGACCTAGGGAGTTCTTCAGATAAAAAGAAATGGAATAGAGCTAAGGAAAGGCAAAATCCTAGAGGAAAACCTGGTTGTCTGCTTTCCAACAGACACCGGGAGACAAATTCACCTTTCACCAGGACAATAACCTAAAACGAGGCCAAATATGCACTGGAGTTGCTTATCAAGACCACATTGAGTGGCCTAGTTACAAAAACATGTTTTCACTTTGCGATGGGGTTTTGTGTGTAGATTGGTGACGAAAAAAGTTATCAATTTTGAATTCAATCCGTAACACAAAATATGGATTAAGTCGAGGGGTATGAATAGTTTCTGAAGGCATTGTACATACATAATGTCATCAGTTTGACCAGTTTTAAAGAAATGAAAAGCTGTGAAAACGATCCACCATGTTTCTGATAGTATTTAAGTTGATCTTGGATGCATGTTTTATGTGGTTGAAAATGAAATACTGTCAGCTTTTATGTCGCTGAAAAAAATGATCACGTTTAGGCGACACAACAGTCGCTATCCACACATTCACATTCTCTCAAGATGCTGAAAGAAAGAAGTCATTTTTCTCTACTCTTCCTGAGACAATATTAACATTTGGTGGGTCCTTTCACTGCAATAAACTTAATTATGCAGGAGTTAATGGTCTACATATGAGCCTACAGTCAGTGTCCAGACTTCAGTTATTATTACTGTTCCCGTCTGAACTTCAAAGGTGCGCAAAACTGGGTGCTGCTGCACCCCTACTTTCGCTGTCTCTACCTCCAGGGCTCTAAAGTGTGATCATTTTGGTCTTATATTCTCCTACACTTTTATATGGAAGCACCAGAGCGCCAAGGACAAAAATCACCCAGACAATAATTATTGTAATGATTAGGCTTTGCTAGCCCTAACTTCTTTGAATGGTTATTACTGGCGATTTTACTTTTTTTTACTTTTTTTTATTATTCTCTCTAGGGGCATATACCATGTCTTTAGCTATTCTGAAACTACTGACGGGCCGTTAACCATTTGTAAACGCCTTGTTCAATCATGTTAACTCATTAGCTAGCTAAACATTTGGAGGCACATAAAGAAAGGAAAAGGGATAGCTTCTTAGAATTACATTTTTTTTCTTTAGGAGATCAATGATCATAGCAATGAATGAAGGACAAATCTCTTTATTTTTGTGGGGGGGTAGATCAGCTTCAATATTGCAGATTGAACCCAAAATCTATCCAAATAATTAGGCATAATTTGTAATATCCCCCCCCCCCCCCCTCGATTGGAGTAAACTAACGGCCAACAATGCATCTTCTACTGCTACCAATGACTACAGTGAGTGTACAAAACCATTATGAACACCTGCTCTTTCCTGACATAGATTGACCAGGTGAAAGATATGAAGGCTTTTTAAGCCTTAATATAATTGAGACATGGATTGTGTAATTGTGCCATTAAGAGGGTGAATGGCCAGACAAAATATTTAAGTGCCTTTTGAACACGTTATGGTAGTAGGTGCCAGGCGCTCCACTTTGTGTCAAGAACTTAAACACTGCTGGGTGCTTCACACTTAACAGTTTCCTGTGTGTATCAACAATAGTCCACTACCCAAAGGACTTCTAGCTAACTTAACGCAACTGTGGGACGCATTGGAGTCAACATGTTCCAGCATCCTCGTGGAACGCTTCGACACCTTGTAGACTCCTTGGCCCAACGAATTGAGGGTTTTCTGAGGGCAAAAGAGCGGATGAATCTTAATATTAGGAAGGTGTTTTTAATGTTTTGTACACTGTGTATATACGAATGGACAAAGCCATCGATCACATGGCATCATTCATTCCTCTGTGAAGACTCAATAACACATTGAAGCCAAATGAAGTCCGTTAAGTTCGCGTCTCCTGGAGACACAACATACGAAGTTTGAGCTACTCCTGGAAGTGATGTTACACGCTAGCTCAGTGTTGCCCCCTCATTGAGTAACTCCAGTTGAAGGCCAACTAGGGTACTGCAGTCTGCCATAAGCAACTCAATTATACTTAGTTTCTGTGTGCACCCATTGAGCTATAGAAGAGGCCCGACCATATCTCCTCCCTGTGTGATCACTACCTTCTCTCTCGAAATCAATGACTGAGCACCGAATGTATCCTACAAATAGAATATCAGAGTTCGGAGTGTAACGGCATATCAGAATGAGTGCTTCATCCTATATCACCTGTGACAGCTGTGAGCAGCCAGCTGCATCCCCCTAACCAGCCATTAGCCTACTTAGCTGCTTCTCTCCGTCGGTTCCTTCTGCGCCCCTCTCCGTCAGTTTTAAAATGTTATTTAGCCGCGATGGTGAGCTGGGATGAGCTGGGGTTTATGTTACGTTTGTTTAAAATATTAGCGCGGCTTGCATTGCGAGCGAAGTGGATACGTATCTTAATTTCGCCTGTAAGAACAAGCAGGCCAGTCTGACTTCGTTGTCACGTAGCCTCTAAGTACCACTGCCATAGAGGAAAAATAGAGCACTGTGACAGCCATGCTTGTGCCTTTTACATTACTGAAATCCACGAGTATCTAGCCCAAACTAAAAAAAGTTATGCCCCATATTACCAGAGCTACCTTCTCCCCTTTCTACTGTGAATTGGTGCACGTTTTATATACTTTTATAAACCATGTCGCTGGCTGCAAGTTTTTGGTTTGATAACGATCTTGTTTAGTCATGTTACCTGGCTAGCTAGCTAACAACATGATACCGTAGCTATGCACAGAAGTGGATGGCACAGGAAAAAAATAAAATGCATAGATGGTCTACTCAGATGCTTTAAAGGTACGAATTATATGCCTAATCAATGTAATTATAAGCTAAATCAAAGCAGTATATTTTTCTGCTTTTCCTTAAATTATGTTTGGTGCCTAACTTTTGGGAAGAGTGTGTAGGGTGTGTTGTGTGTAAAGTTGTCTGAAGAGTAGGCTAAAGATGGTTTCATATAGGCCTAGTGTGCTGTCACCTTATTGTCGCAATGAAAATGCAGACCGTTATGCATTTACAGTACCAGTCAAAAGTTTGGACACCTACTCATTCAGGGGTTTTTCTTTATTTTGACTATGTTCTACATTGTAGAATAATAGTGAAGATATCAAAACTATGAAATAACACATGGAATCATGTAGTAATCAAAAAAAGTGTTAAACAAGTCAATATATTTGAGATTCTTCAAGTAGCCACCCTTTATGGACTTGGTATTTTACTAAATTGGGCTATCTTCTGTATTCCACCCCTACCTTGTCACAATACAACTGATTGGCTCAAACGCATTGAGAAGGAAAGAAATTCCAAAAATGAACTTAAGGCACACCTGTTAATTGAAATTCATTCCAGGTGACTACCCCATGAAGCTGGTTGAGAGAATGTCAAAGCAAAAGGCGGCTACTTTGAAGAATATCAAATCAACTCACCTGTCTTTCAAAGATGGTTTGTAAAAATCCTGTCTTTCAAAGGTAATTTGGAAAAATCCAAATGATTTCACAGATCTTCATTGTTAAGGGTTTAGACAATGTTTCCTATGCTTGCTCAATGAACCATAAACAATTAATGAAAATGCACCTGTGGAACGGTCGTTAACACACTAACAGCTTACCGACAGTAGGCAATTAGGTCACAGTTATGAAAACTTAGGACACTAACGAGGCATTTCTACTGAAAAACACCAAAAGAAAGATGCCCGGGGTCCCTGCTCATTTGCGTGAACGTGTCTTAGGCATGCTGCAAGGAGGCATGAGGACTGCAGATGTGGCCAGGGCAATAAATTGCCATGTCTGTACTGTGAGACGCCTAAGACGGCGCAACAGGGAGACCGGATGGACAGCTGATCGCCCTCGCAGTGGCAGACCGTGTAACACCACCTGCACAGGATCGGTACATCCGAACTTCACACCTGCGGGACACGTACAGGATGGCAACAACTGCACGAGTTACACCAGGAACGCACAATCCCTCCATCAGTTCTCAGACTGTCCGCAATAGGCTGAAATGTTGGACTGAGGGCTTGTAGGCCTGTTGTAAGGCAGGTCCTCACCAGACATCACCGGCAACAACGTCGCCTATGGGCATAAACCCACCGTCGCTGGACCAGACAGAAATGGCAAAAAGTGATCTTCGCTGACGAGTCGCGGTTTTGTCTCACCAGGGGTGATGGTTAGATTTGTGTTTATCGTCGAAGGAATGAGCGTTACCCCGAAGCCTGTACTCTGGCGCGGGACCGAGGTGGAGGATCCATCATGGTCTGGGGTGGTGTGTCACAGCATTATCGAACTGAGCTTGTTGTCATTTCAGGCCATCTCATCGCTGTGCGTTACAGGGAAGACATCCTCCTCATGTGGTACACGTCCTGCGGGCTCATCCTGACATGACCCTCCAGCATGACCTTGCCACCAGCCATACTGCTCGTTCTGTGCGTGATTTCCTGCAAGACAGGAATGTCAGTGTTCTGCCATGGCCAGCAAAGAGCCCGGATCTCAAACCCATTGAGCACGTAGCACTGGCGCAGTCCATGAGGAGGAGATGCACTGCAGTACTTAATGCAGCTGGTGGCCACACCAGAGACTGACTGACTTTTGATTTTGACCCCCCCCCCCCTTGTTCAGGGACACATTATTCCATTTCTGTTAGTCACATGTCTGTGGAACTTGTTCAGTTTGTCTGTTGTTGAATCATGTTATGTTTATAAAAATATTTACACATGTTAACTTTGCTGAACGTAAACACTTAAAGTTTTTATAAAATATATTTTTATTTGTTTAACATTTTTTGGGGTTTCTACAAGATTCCATATGTGTTATTTCATTGTTTTGATGTCTTCACTATTATTATACAATGTAGAAAATAGTAAAAAAAAATAAAGACAAACTCTTGAATGAGTAAGTGTGTCCAAACTTTTGACTGGTACTGTATATTCCTTAATACATTCCTTGGAACCCAATCACAGGGAGGCCTTTGGCCTGGTATCACATCGTTAGTAAAATTTTGGTATTGTTGCAACCCTACTCGAAAAATATTTGAATTCTATTTTATTTTACACTGATTTTTCACTTTTCCGTGCATCATTTATTATTTTTTCTCCACCTTTTTGTAACTTTGCCAGTTTGCATCCCTGGTTATGACAAATCTCTTGCATGTCACTGTCTTGACTTTCTTAAAGAGACAGTGTAGAATTTAATATAAATCGCCTCAATAGGAAATGGTGCTTTTAACACAATGAAGAAACCTACTATTCCAAGTGACTTTGTATTTCAATGCAAGGTATTTGTATGAACATTTTAGCTATTATAATAAACATATATCTTTCAAGGGTTACATATTAGTTTGTAGGGCATAACGTGTGCTTCAAAATAAGGCTCAATATAGGCTATCAATCAATTAAAAAATATAGATTTATTTTCTGGTGCTCCTAAATTTGATGATGTACTCATAACTTTTTAAAGTTGGGAGCACCAGTGCTACCAATTAAATTATTTAATTTAGAGCCTTGCTCTCTTTTTCTTTGCCAGGAACTATTTCTGTTACCTGTGCATGATGATTGAATCAGCAGTTGAAGTGTAGTCAGTAATAGTGGTTGATCTATTCTGAATATTTTGTGACTTCTAAAGTAGTTCACTGGAGACTATGTTGGATCTATGGCTGTGTCTTGACTGGCTGACTTTGACTTCATCAACAGCGTATGGATCTGGGAGAATGTGCGAAGACCCACGACCTGGCACTCCGGGCCGACTATGAAATTGCCTCCAAGGAGAGAGACCTCTTCTTTGAGCTTGACGTAAGTGAAATCCACTGCTCGATTTTAAAAACAACTTTAATTTATCCCCTCGGGCAAGTTAGTTGTACTTCTTCCAGTTCATCTTACCAGTGCAGCAGTCTGTGTTCCATTGACTTATATGGAGTTTACTTTTCTATTGTCGACAATAGGCTGTGGACCACCTGGAGTCTTTCATTGCCGATTGCGACCGGAGAACAGAGTTGGCCAAGAAACGACTGGTTGAGACCCAAGACGAGATCAGTGCGGAGGTGGCTGAAAAGGTGAGGGCAAGATTAACCTTGTTCACTGAATCTTTGATTTTGACACATTTTATGCTGTTGTTGACTTGTGTTGTGTTTGTTATTCTCAAGGCAGAGACGGTTCACGAGCTGAACGAGGAGATTGGGAAGCTCCTGGCCAAGGCAGAGCAGCTGGGTGCCGAGGGGAATGTGGATGAGGCCCAGAAGGTCCTACAGGAAGTGGAGAAAGTGCGCAGCAGGAAGAGGGATGCTGAGGTGAGGAGGAGGTGTTGTTTTACTCACAGTGTGTTTATTTTCCATCAAACTAGCCCACCTCAGACCAAATAGGTTACTGAATACAGACCTCAGACCAAATAGGTTACTGAATACGTCACTTTAATAAATAGATCGCTAGTCACTATAATAATGCCACTTTAATAATGTTTACATATCTTGTCTTACTCATTTCATATGTATATACTGTATTATATACCATCTATTGCATCTTGCCTATGCCGCTCGGTCATCGCTCATCCATATATTTATATGTACATATTCTTATTCCATCCCTTTACTTAGATTTGTGTGTGTTAGGTAGTTGTTGTGGAATTGTTAGATATTGCTGCACTGTCGGAACTAGAAGCACAAGCATTTCTCTACTCGCTATCTGCTAACCATCTGTGACCAATAAAATTTGATTTGATTTTGAATGTAGACCAGGGTCGTGTTCAGTAGGGCACAATGTATCAAAAACATTTTGCAATGGGAAATTAAATGTATTCCTATTGGACAAGTTTAGGTGGATCCATCCGGTTTCACTTTGTTTTTGCCATACTGAACTCGAACCCCCTTCTTTCCTATCCTGACTCGTCTTTCTCCATCTCTTCGGTTCTGTCCTTCTCAGGAGGAGTACAGAAACTCCATGCCTGCCTCCAGTTTCCAGCAGCAGAAGCTTCGTGTCTGCGAGGTGTGCTCGGCCTACCTGGGTCTCCACGACAACGACCGTCGCCTGGCCGACCACTTTGGCGGGAAGCTGCACCTGGGCTTCATCCAGATCAGGGAGAAACTGGAAGCCCTGAAGGTATGCTCTGAACCACCTCAGACCAAATAGGTTACTGAATACACCTAGCGAGATGTGGAAGTATAATCCTCAAAAGGGGATTTTTTTTTTGGACTGCTTTCCCCTTTTGAGGATTCCACAGGGACTTTGTTTTTGATTTAAAGTACAGGAAACATCTCCCTTTTGGGATTAATTTACATTTTGCAGCAAGGACATTCTTTTTGACATTAGAATGTATTAACATGAAGACATTTTAATATAAACACTGAGGCTAATGTCATTGCTGACCATTTTCTATCAGAAAACCGTCCTGGAAAAGCAGGAGAAGAGGAACCAGGATCGTCTGAAGAGGAGAGAAGAGAGAGAGAAGGAGGAGAAGATGAAGAAGAAGTGGGTCTTAACTTTGCAAAAATCATGAAATTGATGTAGGCAGATTTTATACACATGTCGGTGGTGATTGCAGCACTTCTTGGAAAATAGAATCAATCCATGTACTGTATGTGGAGACAAATGCAGATATTTTCACTGTGGCATCTCATCAATTGTTTTCTGTCACTTTTTATAGGACCAAATCACGGAGCAGAGAACGGAGCAGGGAACATAGAAGGTTAGTATGGGCCACCAGCCATCTACTGCCACATGAACTCTATTGAATACACTATCTCCTAGTTTATTGCTGTATAAAACACTTCTGTGTCCATGCTGCAGGTCCAGCTCTCGCGACCGCAGGAGACGCCGTTCGCGTTCCTCGTCTCGGGAGAAGCGGCGTTCCTCCCGCTCGCGCTCCAGGGACCGGGAGAGGCGGCGACGCCACCGCAGCCGATCCCGCAGCAAGGGCGGCCGCCACAGCCACGAGCCCAGCTCCCGACACAAGTAGGAGTGTACACATACACAAGTTCCATCTCATTACTTAAACAAGTGCACACTTAATCATAAAGCTTCTTATCATAATATATACACACGACATACACACACACACACAGATTTGTGTGTAACAAGACAGTGTTTACGGTTCCAGGTCGTCTAGGGATCGCGATCGCTCCTCCAGAGACCGTTCACGGGAGCGAAGCAGGAAGAGGGGATCCTCGGAGCAGCGGCAGGACAGCAGGGATCAGAACGGGAGAACAGACTCCCGCCGGGCGGAGGTCAGGGATTGAGACCTTTGAGGACTCTGTCTCTCTCTCTCGCTATCTCCATCCTCAACACACAACCTCCTTTTGTCTGTCTCTCTTTCATATCTGTCCATTACATCTATTTGAACTCTCTCCTTGTATGAATTTTCCCTCCGTTCCCTTCATCAAAATTATCCAGAGATGTTTTGCTTTGACTGATATTCCAGCCAACCCACTGTCCCAAATACATAGCGCTTATATGACCACAGAAGTATATACAGGTAACTGCCAAAATAATGGAAACACTTCAGTAAAACAAAGTATACTGAAAGCAGGTGCCTCTACACGTGTGGTTCATGAGTTAATTAAGAAATGAACATCGCATCATAATTACGGTCATGTGTAAAAATGCTGGGCCATTATTTTGCCTACCATGGCTATACCCCCATAGGATGATAATGCCCCCATCCACAGGGCATGAGTGGTCACTGAATGGTTTGATGAGCATGAAAACGATGTATACCATATACCATGTCTCCAGGTCTCAACCCAATTGAACACTTATGGGAGATTCTGGAGGGGTGAAAACACCAAATCATGGAATTTCTCGTGGAAGAATGGGGTCGCAACCCTCCAATAGCGTTCCAGACACTTGTAGAATCTATGCGGTGGCCCAACGCCCTACTAAAACACGTTATGTTGGTGTTTCCTTTATTTTGCCACCTGTATATTGTACATGCATATATATTTTAGTTTCAAGCGTTATCCTATGATAAAGGTGTGTGGGGGGGGGGGGGGTTGTTGAACATTGGGTGTGGGAGTACATAAAGTCCTGACAGTGTATGTTAGATGTGATGGCTGTTGATGACATGCATATGATTAAATATTCTATAAAACTGTCCGGAATATTAATTTCCTGGGGGAATCAGTAGCTGAAACTAGAGGAAGGATAAATGAATGACCGTTGGCCATAAACTTAAAGAATAGAGCATTTCCATATTGCTGTGTTTTATGATACTGTTAATTTTAAACTGTCAGAATTTCAATGTGTGATTGAGATACTTTGCATAATTATACCTCCAGCATACTGTCCTGGGTGGTGTTCATTAGGCACCAAATGGAAGATACTGGACTGAAACAGGGAGGGGTCACCTGGACTTGTCCAATAAGAAACCTACATTTTTGTTTTCCTGTAAAAACGTTGCTAAATGTTTTCAGTTATTTCCCTAATAAACACGACCCAGCATTACCGTCTTGGATTGGCTTCTCCGTGCTAGGCTTTCTTCCCTTCCTAGAGGCTATTTCACAATGCTGGTTGCATCAATTTGCCATTTGATGTTGCACTAAATATTTAACATACCAGTAATTATAGAATCTCTTCTGCACATATCTGGCCTAAGATTGATTAACTAAGCCATATTGTTCTCGTTTGACTGGATCAGGACATTTGGAAATCAAAGGGAATTTGGTCAGTTGTGAACATCAGCAAGCTCATTTCTGTCAGCTTGTGAAATACCCTCTGCTTCTATATCTGTGGTTTATACTAACTGAGGATGTTTATCGCTGGAGAGTTTGTAGCAGTTCAACTTAATGTCATAACTAATACGGACAAGGTTTTCTTAAGTTTTAGAATTTATTGTCCTTTGTGTTCACAAACGGTTGCTATTTTATTTTTTTCCCTCTCCATAGAATTTTACAAGTTTGTTCCAAGTTTTCATGTGATGAATACAAATATTAACCCTTATTATCATAGTCTTGGCATGCGAGCGGTGACGTCTGCGTATGTGTGTAGACATGAGGGACTTTGCATGCTTCAGTTTTGAGTAGTAATGCTGTTTTGGATTGAGAATTACTGTTCCAGGCTTCTTACTGTATGTGACCCTAGAAGTTGCCTACGTTACCGTGGTAGTCCGCTGCGTGGCCCTGGTAGTCCGCTACGTGGCCCTGGTAGTCCGCTACGTGGCCCTGGTAGTCCGCTGCGTGGCCCTGGTAGTCCGCTGCGTGGCCCTGGTAGTCCACTACGTTGCTATGTGGCCCTGGTAGTCGCTACGTTACCCTGTTTTTGGCCTATTGGTGCTGGGAACAATGTCTTAAGCACAGCACCTGCTAATGTCCATTTCACTTTCCAATATGTTGATGCTGATTCAGCAGTTTGTAAATGTTCTTTCTTTTTTGCTTCATGTATGTCAGTCACTTGAAGTTAGATGCAAACATATATAAATGAATGCATTGCTTTTCCTAATGTGTGCCGTCTGTAGACTTTGTCAGGTCTGTTTGTATTACTTCCTGGAAGATGATTTTTGTCTTTGAAGCCTGAATAAAAATCCCTTTTTTTTTTTTTTTATTGTATTAATGTACTTACCTAAGATCTTTGCTCAGGGCCTAAGTGTAAAACTGAAGTTCTAATCGAAGAAAAGGCTTTCTTGTCTAATATATTATGAGTGTATAAATAATGGACATAAACAAGACAAGTATACATTAATTTAAGTTGGTCTGCAAATAGAAGGGGGAAATGGTACAATTGATTCAATCAAGTCAACATAGAAAGGAGAGAATATTCAAGAATACCTCAAAGATTATTGGCTTAACAGAGGACAATTGCCCTTAAGTTGAACTTAAAAGCAACCATTTACAGCAAAAGGCAAGACTCCAGTCTGACTTGAAGAGCCACCAATTACATAAAATTCATATCGGCATAATATTACATCCGACAGTGAATCTAACTTTTGTTAGATAGGATCAAGACTGTCCTTGTGATTGTGTTTGCGTGCATGTATGTGTGCAGGGATTGTTCTCTTTCAGGAGAGTGGTACGTGATGTCTGACACTTGGGTCTTACAGTGTGCTCCTCTCCAGTTTCAAATCCACCTTCATCTTCTGCTTTTCCATCACTGCCTCCAGCTCTGTGGCCTTCTTGGCGTCCTGGGAGAGCAGCATTTCAATCAGATACAAGTTATGGTAGGTGAAAACATATAAAGACAACACAACGGGGACATTATGGATTTAAAACTCCGAACTGTGTGCAGCTGGAGTCAAATTTGGAAAATGTATTATACACTTAAGATGATGCTGAGGCACACTGCAATCATCATATAATTAGTAATTGTATAGGATCTGTATGGCAGTCATCAGATTGCCATATAGATCCAATTGAGTGGGTTGAGTCACTGATGTGGTCTTCCTGTCTGGGTTTGGCACCCCCCCCCCCCCCCCTCGGGTTCGTGCCCTGGGGGAGATCTTCGTGGGCCATACTCAGCCTTGTCTCAGTAGTAAATTGGTGGTTTGAAGATATCCATCTAGTGGTGTGGGGGGCTGTGCTTTGGCAAGGTGCTTGGGGTTATATCCTGCTTGGTTGGTCCTGTCTGGGGGTACTGTCGGACTGGGGGCCACAGTGTCTCCCGACCATTCCTGCCTCAGCCTCCAGTATTGATGCTGCAATAGTTTGTGTCAGTGGGTCTAGGGTCAGTCTGTTATATCTGGAGTATTTCTCCTGTCTTATCCGGTGTCCTGTGTGAATTTAAGTATGCTCCCTCTAATTCCCTCCCCGGAGGACCTGTGTACTGGGACCATGCCTTAGGACTACCTGGCCTGATGACTCCTTGCTGTCCCCAGTCCACCTGTCCGTGCTGCTGCTCCAGTTTCAACTGTTCTGCCTGCGGCTATGGAACCCTGGCCTGTTCACCGGATGGGCTACCTTGTCCCGGACCTGCTGTCTCTAACTCTGAATGCTCGGTTATGAAAAGCCAACTGACATTTACTTCAAAAGTGCTGACCTGTGGCACCCTCTATTATTTGACCCTGCTGGTCATCTATAAACGTTTGAATATCTTGGCCATGTACTGTTATAATCTCAACCCGACAGCCAGAAGAGGACTGGCCACCCCTCAGAGCCTGGTTCCTCTCTAGGTTTCTTCCTAGGTTCCTGCCTTTCTAGTGAGTTTTTCCTAGCCACCGTGCTTCTACATGTGCATTGCTTGCTGTTTGGGGTTTTTGGCTGGGTTTCTGTATAGCACTTCGTGACATTGGCTGATGTAAAAAAGGCTTTATAAATTTGATTGATTGATTTGATTGATTGAATGCCCCCGTGCACAAAGCGAGGTCTATACAGAAATGGTTTGTTGAGTGTGTGGAAGAACTTGACTGGCCTGCAAAAGAGCCCTGACCTCAACCCCATTTGAACACCTTTTGGGATGAATTGGAACGCTGACTGCGAGCCAAGCCTAATTGCCCAACATCAGTGCCCGACCTCACTAATGCTCTTGTGGCTGAATGGAAGCAAGTCCCCACAGCAATGTTCCAACATCTAGTGGAAAGCCATCCAAGAAGAGTGGAGGCTGTTGTGGAAGCAAAGGGGGGGACCAACTCCATATTAATGCCCATGAGTTTTGAATGAGATGTTCGACGATCAGGTGTCCATATACTTTTGGTCGTGTAATGTATAATGTGCATTATAGGCTGATCAGTACCTCCAACAGTGCTTTCTGCACAGCGAGCTGGCTGTACACTCTGGCACCCTCGTCTGGTAGAACTTCTCGTAGGTCGTCCTTGATCAGAGAGAAGAGCAGGGCTCCTGTCAGCTTTCCCAGTAACGTCACCGTCCTGAGGGGGGAGGTGCACACAGGTAGTCAGTCACTTGCCTCAGTCTTTACTCTTCATTTATCTATCCTATTCAATCTTCTGTGAACAACTGAGTCATCTCTGTGTAAGAACTAGAAAGATCCAATGAGTTCTCAATCCAGGTCTTGAGCACTATTCCAGGTTCAACAATTGATTCGGTAGAAAGTAAATGAATATTGGTATATTGCGACGAATGCCTATGAACTGATCAGTGAACAATACACGTAATGAAATCCTGGAGTTACTATAAGTCCACAAAGTCAGTGACACACAGGGAGACCCCAAATTACCTCAACTAACCTGTACCCCCGCACACTGACTCGGTACCGGTACCCCCTGTATATAGCCTCGTTATTGTTACTTTTTATTCTTTTTTTACTTTAGTTTATTTGGTAAATATTTTCTCAACTCTTCTTGAACTGCACTGTTGGTTAAGGGCTTGTAAGTAAGCATTTCACGGTAAAGTCTATACTTGTATTCGGTGCATGTGACAGTTTGATTTGATTTGACCAGAATAGGTCCCTGATTGGAATAGGATGAGTTTAGGGTTTGTGGGGGTCACGTCAAACTCACGTCTCACTGAAGCCCTTCCCCCTGAGCCACTCCTCCACCTCCTCGGGGGGTGAGTGGTAGTCCAGGGGGACCGAGGTGTCCGAGGAGCGAGGGATGACCAGGGGCCTGTTTAGGCTGGCCTTCCCGTTGGTCAGTCTCTGGAGGAGCTCGTCGTTCACCATCATGACTGAGAAGAGGGAGAGTTGTTACTATATGTTGTCTACAGTATGTTGTCTATCTGGTTTATCTTGTTAAAATGGAGCAGACATAAGAGCTGAAAGCACTGTCTGTCGTTCTCTCCTGTTTTTTGTCTTTCACACAGAGGGAACAGACAACCATTTTCCCCCTCTCTGGAGCCTCCCTCACACACACTTGCGTGTGCACACACATACACATTCACGCGACAGAGAAAAGCGTCTCTGTATAGTGCAGCGCCTGAGTCGCTCCTCTGACACAGTGCAGAAATATATAGCCTCTCAGTATAGTGTGATACCTTTGTCTGTCTCATCTCCGGCTGGAATGTATTGGTTGTATGATGGTGGGGGAGGGCGGTGGTGGGCTGAGGGGCTTGGGGTCAAGGAGCTAGGGTTCAAGGCTGGAGGGATCGGAGGAGTGGGAGTCTTGGTCAGGGCAGGCGAGACTGGAGGCTGGCCCGGAGCAGAGGACAAAGGAAAGAGGAGTGAACATCATTGAAAACATTGATATTGACTCAATGAAAAGAATACCAGTATGTGGGCGTGAGTAAAGGAATGGGCATGGATTGGCGTGTGTGTGTGCATGCGTGTGTTACCTTTGGTGGTCTCATGGTGACAGGGCTTTCGATGTGAGACACTGGCTCCAGGATGTTGAAGGGGACAAAGCCGACCTCGTTGAAGCGATTACGACACTTCCACCAGCGTTTGGACGACTCCACCACCTGACACAGAAAAGGAGAGGAGACAATGTTTATACAGAGAACAATTAAGGAAGAATGAAACAAGTGATAGATTTAATCGTGTGGTATTGGCAACTCACAATTTTCTATTTCTAGCAGTGAAAATTGTTGCCAAGGTAAGAGCCATTCACTCAAATTCTGGCGTTACACCCTGATTAAGCAATAATGTTTGATTGAGGAGACATTTCTTGTTTTGGACTCTCTCTACCACACCTGCTGTCTCTAACTCTGAATGATCGGCTATGAAAAGCCAACTGACATTCACTCCTGAGGTGCTGACCTGTTGCACCCTCTACACACCACTGTGATTATTATTATCTGACCCTGCTGGTCATCTATGAACGTTTGAACATCTTGGCCATGTACTGTTATAATCTCCACCCGGCACAGCCAGAAGAGGACTTTGCACCCCTCAGAGCCTGGTTCCTCTCTAGGTTTCTTCCTAGGTTCTGGGCTTTCTAGAGTGTTTTTCCTAGCCACCGTGCTTCTACATCTGCATTGCTTTCTGTTTGGGGTTTCAGGCTGGGTTTCCGTACAGCACTTTGAGATATCGGCTGATGTAAAAAAGTGCTTTATAAATAAATATGATTGATTGATTCTAGCGATGGATTTTGTACAGTATCACCAACATCACCGAATTGTGCACCAGATTTGGTCTTTATCAGCCATGTGTCTTGCCATTAAGAGAGCCCTGGAAACGTGGCACAGAGACTAGCTACCAGGCGTGTATTTTTCAAGAATGTTCCTGAATAGTTCTGTTTAATTTAACGTAATGTCCTTTTCAGATATTTACCTCCAGTGTATCTCCCTGTTGTACTGACAGCTCACTGTTGTTGCGGGCCACAAAGTCATAGCTGCACCTGTACATCCTCTTTCCCTCAGGGGGTAGGACACTGCCATACCTGAGAGGGAAAGAGTGGATGATTGATATTACTACAAAATAAAAGTAAACCATACGAAAATATATATATATTTTTATCCAAAGGTGACTTAATAACGTACGGTTCATCGCTCATAGGGGCGACTGGAGGTCCAACTGGCTGAGTAGACTGCAGCTGAATTAGCAAAGAGAGAGAAGGGGGCATGGGGGGAGAGAGGGAGAGGATGATGTCAAGAGCAAAATCATATGTTACTCACTTTGTGAACTCAATGTACATCTCATATTCCATACCTTTTGTTTTTCCCGCAAGGCTTCATGTTTGTGTTGTGACTCGACCGGATCTTCCCAAACCTGCCCATCTGCCCTGGAGGCCTCTGGCTTCCACCCGTCCAGGAACACAGGCGTGTACGGGGCCACGGGCCCTCTGAGCTGGGAACTTAAGAATAAGAATATCACCAGTGTAGAACTTGACTGAGATGAGCCAAAGGAATTAGGTCATCTCTCTCCACAGTACTGTACTATTTCAGTGGCACATGTTACTGGCTGACTAAATATTGACATCGTCATGTCATGCTGTCTCGTCATGTTTCGCAAATGTCACAGCTTGCCGCAGTGTCAGAAAAGAGAGCCATACAGATCTATGTCGTGGGACTATAGACTGCGACACTCCATATTTGGCCAGCAGCATACCAACCTGCATCCCACTGCTGGCTTGCTTCTAAAGCTAAACATGGTCGGTCCCTAGGTGGGAGACCAGATGCTGCTGGAAATGGTGTTGGAGGGCCAGTAGGAAGCAACTTTTCCTCTGGTCTAAAGAAATATCCCATTGCCCTGTGTAGGGTGCCATCTTTCGGATGGGACGTTAAACGGGTGTCCTGACTCTCTGTGGTCATTAAAAGATCCCATGGCACTTTTTCGTAAGAGTAGGGGTGTTAACCCCGGGGGCCTGGCTAAATTCCCAATCTGGCCCTCAAACCATCATGGTCACCTAATCAACCCCAGCTTACAATTGGCTCATTCATCTCCCCTGTAACTATTTCCCAGGTCGTTGCTGTAAATGAGAATGTTATTTGACTTACCTGGTAAAATAAGGGATGAATTAAAAATAGCCAAAAGTTCATTCATCATAAGGGTTCATAGGGGTCCATGAGGCACAAAGCACTTAGTACCTACTGGGGTAGTGTCCAGTGGGGCCCAAGGGCCGTCCATATCTGCCTCTCCTCTTCGGTCAGGTTGTCTTGAAGCAGGGATATGGCTGAGTTGGTCAGGGCAGGGCTGATCACTGAGGCTCCTAAAGCTGGGCCCCCAATAGTCCTCACCAGCTGGGGCCACACAGGAAAGAGATCACAGTTTAGATCAGGATCATTGGAAGAATGGGTTGACTGGAGAATTTGCAACAGTAGATTCATTATGAAGGGCAAGCTAGGCCTAATGAACTCTATGGTCCGGTTTTCACAGACACAGATTAAGCCTAGTCCTGGACTAATAATAATTCTCAATGGAGATTCTCCATTTTAAAGCTCTTTTCAATCCAGGAGTAGGCTTAATCTCTGTCTGAAAAACTGAACCTATAATATATTGTCAATCACTGACTGGTATAACCCACTATGACTGTGGCCAGTTTATTATGGACATCTAGTACTGGGTCAGATCCCCATTTGCCTCCAGAACAGCCTGAATTCTTCAGGGCATGAAAATGTTGCTCAATTGGTATCAAGGGATCTAACGTGTGCCAAGAAACATCACACCACCGCCATCAGCCCACTACCCCACACCATTGCACCAAAGCCACCAGCCTGTACCGTTGACACCAGGTAGGATGGGGCCATGGACTCATGCTGCCTACGCCAGCATGACACAACAGGAACCGGGATTCGTCAGACCAGACAGTGTTTTTCCACTCCTCAATTGTCCAGTGTTGGTCATGGCGTGCCCACTAGAGCCACTTCTTGTTTTTAGCTGATCGGCGTGGAGCCCAGTGTGGTCGTCTGCTACAATAGCCCATCCGTGACAAGGACCGACGAGTTGTGCGTTCCGAGATGCCATTCTGCACAACACTGTTTGTGGCCCGCCTGTTAGCTTGCACGATTCTTTCCATTCTCCTTCGACCTCTCATCGACGAGCTGTTTTCGCCCGCAGGACTGCCGCTGACTCTGTTTTTTTTTTCTTCCTCGCACCATTCTCTGTAGACCCTAGACACTGTCGTGCGTGAAAAGCCCAACAGGCTGTCCGTTTCTGAAATACTGGAACCGACGCGCCTGGCACCAACGATCATACCACGCTCAAAATCGCTTAATTCACTCGATTTTCCCCCTTCTATCATTCAATTGAACGTTAACTGAATGCCTCGATGCCTTTCTGCCTGCTTATTATAGAAAGCCATGGGAGTATGACTCATTGTTTGTATGAGCGAACCATTTTTGTGACTGGTTGGTGTACCTAATAAACTGGCCACTGAGTATCAGCATAGAGAGAACCAAATGTTTGAGTGAGCTGACCATGATAGCCAGGGTCAAGAGGGTCATGTGAGGTTTCACCCTCCCAGCCCTCTCAGCAGACACAATGCTACAGATAAGCAAGCCGTCACACCTCTCTCTCGGGTTTCTCCCTGTTTCCATGCAGGTGTGCCAGGTTGCCCTTTTTTTTTTTTTAACTCCTCCCTCTATTCCATCATGGAGTTCATAGTTCATAGTTTTATAGGCAGGCAGTTCTTAGTGTGCCAACCAAGTCTGTGTAAACTGGCACACCTGAACAAGGTTATTGCCTATAAGTACCATCTTTCATTAGTCTAAACTCTCATACTTAGCAGTCTTGTATCTTATTTGGCTCAACATGTCTTCTTCTTATGAGTGTTTAAAATGTTTATGCTAACAAAATGTGACCAACGTTTCCATCTGTGATAACACACTGGGTGCACTGCCTTGTGCAAATATTGAACAGCCCTCAAAATATCTAAATATTTTTCTGGTAACGTTTTTTCCCCCAGTGTTGAAAACCATTACAATTTTTCTACAAAGTGCATACTTGCCTGCAGGCAAACATACAGTGACTTCAGAAAGTATTCACACCCATTGACTTTTTCCATATTTTGTGTAGAAGCCGACATTTGAAATGGATTATGGTTAAATTGTCTGTCACTGGCCTACACACAATACCCCATATTGTCAAAGTGCAATTCTGTTTTATGAAAATTTTACAAATTAATAAAAAATGAAAAGCTGAAATGTCTTGAGCCAATAAGTACTCATTCCTTTATGGAAAGCCTAAATAAGTTCGGGAGTAAATTAACAAGATTTTTAAAAGACTGTACCCCACACATACAATTAGATGTAAGGTCCCTCAGTTGAGTAGTCAATTTCAAACACAGATTCAACCACAAAGACCAGAGGTTTTCCAATGCCTTGCAAAGAAGGGCACCTATTGGTAGATGGGTAAAAATAACAAAGCAGACATTGAATATACCACGAAATGGGGGAGAAAAAATGTTTTAAAAAAATATATACACTGCTCAAAAAAATAAAGGGAACACTTAAACAACACAATGTAACTCCAAGTCAATCACACTTCTGTGAAATCAAACTGTCCACTTAGGAAGCAACACTGATTGACAATAAATTTCACATGCTGTTGTGCAAATGGAATAGACAAAAGGTGGAAATTATAGGCAATTAGCAAGACACCCCCAATAAAGGAGTGATTCTGCAGGTGGTGACCACAGAACACTTCTCAGTTCCTATGCTTCATGGCTGATGTTTTGGTCACTTTTGAATGCTGGCGGTGCTTTCACTCTAGTGGTAGCATGAGACGGAGTCTACAACCCACACAAGTGGCTCAGGTAATGCAGCTCATCCAGGATGGCACATCAATGCGAACTGTGGCAAGAAGGTTTGCTGTGTCTGTCAGCGTAGTGTCCAGAGCATGGAGGCGCTACCAGGAGACAGGCCAGTACATCAGGAGACGTGTAGGAGGCCGTAGGAGGGCAACAACCCAGCAGCAGGACCGCTACCTCCGCCTTTGAGCAGGAGGAGCACTGCCAGAGCCCTGCAAAATGACCTCCAGCAGGCCACAAATGTGCATGTGTCAGCATATGGTCTCACAAGGGCTCTGAGGATCTCATCTCGGTACCTAATGGCAGTCAGGCTACCTCTGGCGAGCACTTGGGAAGTGCGGCCCCACAAAGAAATGCCACCCCACACCATGACTGACCCACCGCCAAACCGGTCATGCTGGAGGATGTTGCAGGCAGCAGAACGTTCTCCACGGCGTCTCCAGACTCTGTTACGTCTGTCACATGTGCTCATGTGCTCAGTGTGAACCTGCTTTCATCTGTGAAGAGCACAGGGCGCCAGTGGCGAATTTGCCAATCTTGGTGTTCTCTGGCAAATGCCAAACGTCCTGCACGGTGTTGGGCTGTAAGCACAACCCCCACCTGTGGACGTCGGGCCCTCATACCACCCTCATGGAGTCTGTTTCTGACCGTTTGAGCAAACACATGCACATTTGCCAATTGTGCGTCGCCCCACAGACCTCCCGGTTGCGGCCGGCTGCGACAGAGCCTGGGTGCGAACCCAGCCCAGCCTGGGCGCGAACCCAGAGACTCTGGTGGCGCAGCTAGCACTGCGATGCAGTGCTCTAGACCACTGCGCCATCCGGGAGGCCCGTTTAAGTGTTCCCTTTATTTTTTTGAGCAGTGTATATACTTTTTTTTATGGGTATACTTGTAATCGTTAAGGATTGGGGAGTTTTTCAGGATAAAAAATAAATGGAATGGAGCTAAGCACAGGAAAAATCCTAGAGGAAAACCTGGTTCAGTCTGCTTTCCACCAGACACTGGAAGATGAATTCACCTTTCAGCAAGACAATAATCTAAAACCCAAGGCCAAATCTACACTGGAGTTGTTTACCAAGAAGACAGTGAATGTTCCTGAGTTAGTTTTCACTTAAATCTACTTGAAGATCTATGGAAAGCTCTTAGAGACTCACATCTGTAATTGTTCCCAAAAGGGGTTCTACAAAGTATTGACTCATGGGTGTGAATACTTGTGATAGATGAGATATGTATTTCATTTTCAATAAATTTGCAGAAATTTCTTAAAGCATGTTTTCACTTTGTCATTATGGGCTATTGTGTGTAGATAGGCGAGAGAGAAAAAATCTATTTAATCAATTTTTAATTCAGGCTGTAACACAACGAAATCTGGAATAAGTCAAGGGGTGTGAATAGTTTCTGAAGGCACTTTTCATGTGTATCAATACACAAACTATATATGGACAGACATACTAGACAAATACTAGACAGAGCATACACAGCCTACGTACAATAGCCTAGTTAGTATGTAACAAGGCATCAAATCAACATGACATTTCTTAACATACTCACGAATTTAGCTGTTAAATATGAGAATCACTCACCTATCTCATTTCATAATTGAGATGACATAAGGATACTAATGAAAAGAGAAAAAGTTAGTTTTAAATATTCTACTTTAGGTTCCCTCCTTGTAGTTATAAAGATATAATCCTGTGTTGACAACAATAGCAACAGGTGTTGTCCCCATAGCTCTTTTGCTCTGTGGGCCTCCAAGGTTATCATTGTTGACTCACCATATCCAGAGGTTTGAACACATGGTGGAGCAGCTCTTCTGAAGATGGGTTGGAGATGGAAGACTTGAGACGAGCCTGGAAAGAAATATGACGAGTACACAATATCTAAACTGTTTCGTTGACATAGTAGTGGCAATGTTTCCTTTTACTCACCAGAAGACTGAAGCAGTATTTGAATTTTTGAAAGATATCCATGAATTCTTCTTCGGGTGGAGGGAAAGCTTTTGCAGTAAGCAAGTCCTCTATGTTCAGGAGAAAAGGCAGGGGGGGAAAAATCTATGATTTTCAGCATGCCATTTTAACTTAGAACGGCATCCTGAGATGAACCAGTTCAGGAGGTCACGTGGCTAGCAGACATATTGTTGCTCGTGTGAATCTTGAGCCCTATAGGGTTTGTGAGTAGCTTAGGACAAAACAAATTCCTTATCCCTCTTACCCTCTGCTGTTTGATTGCGACTTTTCTGCTTTTTCTTCTTCCTCTGGCTTAAAACTGCGGCAGCCACTGCAGTCTGTTGTAGCTTTGCCATGAAGACCTCAATGTCATCGAAACAGTGATTAAGGATCCCCTAAAATTGAGACGCATGAGAAAGACACATGTTAACCCTACAGTAAAATTGTGATTAAAACATACAGTATTGAAATTGTAAAGTGTATGAGAATATTATTACATACCACTTCTCTCTCCGCTCGTAGAAAAGAAATATCAGGCTGAGGTTGGCCGCCGTTTACACCAATCGCTGTTGAGAACAGAAGGGAATATGCCTCGCATCCATTTCCATTCATTGCCTCGTTGGAATTTCCTGCATTCAGAATTCCTGCCCACTCTTAACTCCCCACACACCTTCCCCCAACACACACAATGTAATCTCTGTATTCCTGAAGATCTTTCACCTTAAATACCTCTGCCAGTGCCTAATTTCTCCCCTCTCTCTCTCTCTCTCTTCCTCTCTCTTCCCCACTCTCCTCCTTTTAGCCAATTCGGTTCAAAGCATTTCATTGACATGGCAAACATGTAAATTGCCAGAGCATGCCCAAACATTGGCTCTCAAACAAAAAGGATGGTTCCCATCTACATACCTCTGATTCCTGGGTAAGGTGGAGGGTTGAAAGGCGGGGGGTTGGGAGCATGTGGGATGGGGGGGCTCGGAATTCGGTAGGGGTCCATCATTGCTGCTTTGGTATTTTGGGGAAGAACAGGGTCTATCGGAGGAAAAGGAGAGATTTTTTTAAACCAGGGCACTCATACTGTAACATGCACCTTTCTACCTTCAAGGGATAGTTTTTGTAAAGCAACTTTGTAATTTGACTATATGGTTAGAATCCAGCAGATAAAACACAAATGAAACTACTTCCAGCAAAGGCCTGCCACTATCATGAATATGATTCATGCAACAAAAAAAAGCTGTTCCCAAGACTTAGGTCATGACTGTTGCTAATAGCAACCCTTAATTCAACACCATGGGTAACCCTTCAGTAAATGCACATGGAACTGTGACATATTTCATCTCCTTGGTAAATAATGATTCAAAGGCACCCACCACCTCCCTCTCAAATGTGCACAATAGGGTTACAATAGGAGGTCTTGAAATGAAAGCACAAACAATCTTGATCAGTGATAATGTAGTAAAAAAGGTACTGTAAAACAATTGAATGTAAGATTTAACAAGCAGAGGTACACATATCAATATTGACGTAGGCCTAGTGTGACTAATACGCGTTAACTCACATATAAAACTATCTAGAGCTAAAATGACAAAGCAAATGTATTCCTCAACAACTTTAGACAGACTTGGAACAACAGATTTAGACAGATAAATAGTTCTGTCACGTTTACAGGTCAAGACATTGTCTGACATTAGTCTGTTTGCTAGCCCTCGAAGACATACATCAACTCTTGGGGGGGAAAAAGGGGTCCAAAAGGGTTCTTCGGCTTTCCCGAAGATGAAAGAATGGTACATTCTCAGCAACTTCTCAGTCATTCAAACACTTTTGATGGCATCCAGCACTTCGGATTTGGAAAGAATGGTGGCGCGAAGCGGAGGCCACCAGAGGCGAGTGACGGGGGCACGGTGTTGAGGACGATGGAGTAGCACCTGGGGAGGGGTGCTCCATGGCGGCAGAGAGGCCACCGGAGACAGGGCAGTGGGAAGATGGCAGCGCAGTGGGAGGCGAGTTACAAGTGGATCTGGAATTCAATGAGGCCTTTGGGAAGAAGGGCTTACATTTTGTGCACTTAAACGTCCGAAGCCTACTACTGAAGATCGATGAGATACGCCTGTTGGTTTGCAAATCAGAGGTGTCTTATGTTTTACTGAGACATGGTTGGATTCATCTGTTTGTGACTCAGAAATTGAGATAAGTAATTACTCTGTTGTCAGGAAGGATCGGAATCGGAACGGTGGGGGGATATGTGTGTTGGTAAGATCAGACATTGCTTTTAACGTCAGATCGGATTTAAACGCTGATCTGGAGATTGTCTGGCTGGATATCTGCCTTCCCAAAAGCAAGCCGATTTTATTGGGGGGGGTGTTATAGACCGCCGAAGCAGAATGCATTCTATGAAGGTCTTGAAATTGTGTTGTCAAACTGTAATGATTCCCTGTTGAAGGAAATACTTTTGTTAGGGGATTTCAATACTGATGTCTGCAAAAAGAATAGGCCAACCCACAATGTAGTTATGCACTTTTGTAGATCACTTGCTCTGACCCAAATGATAAAAGATCCCACCAGGGTATGTGAAACAGTGCAAAGTACTATTGACTTAATATTGGTATCTGATAAATCTAAAATATCACAGAGTGGAGTAATAGTCTATGGAATCAGTGATCATTTTATTACATTTTGCACAAGGAGGATTTTTTAAGATATACTTAAGTGTCACAAAACCGTTAGAATCAGAGGATTAAAAAAGATACTGTGTTGAAAAGTTTAGGGAGGAAGTAGGTAAAATTGACTGGTCACCTGTGCTAGATAGTGTAGGGGTAGACAGTGCCTGGGAAACCTTTAAATGTAGATTCCTAGATGTGGTGAATGTGATGGCTCCCATTAGACGGGTCAGGGTAAAGCAGAGATCTAGCCCTTGGTTTCATCATGAGATTCTAGAATCTATCCAGGCAAGGAATAAGGCCTTTAAAAATGTTAAGAACTCTCAAGAGCAGCATGATTTTGTCCTATATAAACATCCCAGAAATGAATCACAGAGCAGGATGGATGAAGCTAAGAGGGGTTACTTTGAGAAAATCATTGAGAACAAAAATGACCCTAATAAGCTTTGGAAATCATTTAAGGAACTAGGCTGTAGTAGTACTACCAAAAATAAACTAAACAGTATTGGACTGAACATCAGGGGGGAGATGGTATATGAAAAAGCAGAGGTTACCAATGAATTCAACTCTTTTTTTAACTTCTGTTGCCAGCAAGCTGGTAAGCAAGCTGCCCACCAGTTCTGGTTTGTATGGAAGCAACCAAGTCAAGAATTATTATGTAGTTAGAGGTTCAGCCAAACTCTTTTTCTTTTGCAAAGGTAGCAACAGCCAAAATAGTCAGTATGCTGGCAGAGCTTAAATCCTCCAAAGCCACAGGCCTGGATAATATTCCTGCAAGGTTTCTTATAGATTCTGCTGAGCTAATTGGCCCTTGTATTACGCATAGCGTTAATCTCTCTCTTGAACAAGGTACCTTTCCCAGGGACATGAAACAAGCTAAAGTTATACCTCTGTATAAGAAGGGGATAAAGTCTGATCCCGGGAATTATAGGCCTGTATCTCTCCTCTGTGTAACATCAAAGATCCTGGAGAGAGTTGTACATGAGCAAATGTATGACTATGTTAACAAACAGGGTCTAATGTATGATTTTCAGTCGGGTTTTAGAAAAACATACTCCACTGATTCATGTCTACTTTACTTGACTGACTTCATCAGGAAAGAGATTGATGAGGGAAATCTGTGTGGAATGGTACTGCTTGAGCTACAGAAGGCCTTTGATACAGTTAACCACTGTCTCCTAATCTCCAAACTGGAGGCACTGGGGTTAAGCAGTATCCCTCTAGGCTGGGTAAAGTCCTATAAATCAGGAAGGGAGCAAGTAGTAGAGGTTCACTGTCTCAGGCAAAACCAATGAGTTGTGGCGTTCCGCAGGGGAGCGTGCTTGGGCTGTTTTTATTGTATATTAACGATATGAAAGATGCTTGTTCTTGTTGTCTTTTTCTTTATGCGGATGACTCCACTTCTGATGTCTCACAAAAGTAAAACTATGTTGGAGAGCATACTAAGCACAGAGCTTACTAACATTAGTTAATGCCAGGACCAAGTTTTTGGCTAGAAAGTCCAAGCTGCTTGATAAGGACTCCATGAAAGTGCTAGCTACTGTCCTCATTCAATGGCATTTTGACTATGCTAGTACTTCCTGGTTTGGGGGCTTATCTAAACTTATGAAGGGGAAGCTGCAGATAGCCTAGAATAAGCTGATCAGGGTAGTATTGAAGGTGAGTCCACGTACTCACATAGGCAGGAGCTGCTTTCAGAAACTGGCTGCCTGTTGAGCCTAGGGTGTCCCAGATTAGACTAGGTTTGGTTTACAGGAGTATTTATGGTCCTGCGCCCAGATATCTAAGTGATTTACTTTCCTCGTGTTAGGGATGCACACAATCACAGCACCAGATCAGGTGTTGCTGATGTGTGCTTATACAGGTTCAGGATTAATGCTGGGAAAGGTACTTTCTTGTATACTGGAGCCTCAGAATGGAATGAGTTGCCTCTGCCCATAAAAACAACGTCCTCTCTTGGCAGCCTTAAAAATGTAAGAACCCTTTCCACAGAGGGTTGTACATGGAACCCAAAACGGTTCTACATGGGAACAAAAAACGGTTCTTCGAAGGGTTTTCCTATTTTTATTTTTTATTTAACCAGGAAACGCCCATTGAGACTCAGAGTCTCTTTTTCAAGGGAGAGCTGGCTAAGAAGGCAGCAACAATCAATACATTACAGAATTAAAGCATACACCAATACAATACAGTACAACAACATGATCCAGCTTAAAAAACGCATTTACACTACACTCTGTAACAGGGTCTTCCATCAAAAATCCTATGGGGACAGCCAAATAACTCTGCAAGGTTCTAGATGGCACCTTTTTATCTAGGATTGTACTGTACACAAAGTACTATCTACTCAACAATGTGCATTCCAATGCAGTGCATCATTAAAAAAATATACACCAGGTAGCATCTACATGATATCTTACCTTTTCTGTGTGTCCTTTAAATGTCCTTTAAACTGTGGGTTTCAAAGTAATTCTGAGTATCAAGCCTGCGTCAGTGAACTGCCACCATTCTCCCTCCTCTCCTCCCAACCACAATGGCCTTGTTCTCTCAGTCACACCTTAAGTTATGTAAAACCTGTCAAACGAGTCTGTCCTCTATGCTCACTCACTCCCATCCATCTCTCTCTCTCGCTTGCTTTCAGTCTGACGTGCTTACTTTCACTTTGGCCGACATCCATATAGGAACTGAGAATGGATGACAGAGGTAAACAACGTAAAAGTAATCCATGGCTGTGGGACATTTCTACTTCCTTAAAAGTATCTATTATCTTTTAATTCTCTCTGTGTATGTGTAAAATAAGGGTTTTAATTATTTATTTATTTGTATTTAAAAAAATATATATTACCAATGTAGAAAAGTCTGTATACATACAATAAGTACATAAATAGACAATGATAACATATGCTAGAGGATACAACAAATGACAGATTATACAAAGACCTTAAAATAAACACACATATTGATTGATTTAACAGCTTCCTTATTAGAAGAATGTGGAATGGTCTTAATGTATTGCTCGAAATCCTTATAGAAAACAAGTGTTTTTTATTAGTGAATTTACATTTATGAATATGAAATTTACCATTAGCATAATTCGATTTATGAGGTAAAATCGTTTTTCTTTATCTGTATTATGGTTAAGGAAACCTAGCAGCACATCCTGCCATAACAAACAAAAGTCATCAAGAATATGAACAATTATAAAACTGTGAATATCTTTCCATAATTGTTTTAAACGTAGACAATGCCAAAATAGATGCAAAACTATTTCTGGATGCTCAACACAAAAAGTACAATCAATGTTCATGTCTTTTTTGAGTTTCTTCAGGTAATGATCCACAGGGTAATACTTATGGATCATTCTGAAAGAGACCTCTTTCACCTTGTTAACAAGCAAGTATTTGTGTGGTAATAACCAGACTTTTTTCCCCCAACAGATATTGAGTAAAAGAAGGGATGGGAATTGTTTCTCAGTGAGGATAGCGTCACAACGATGGATAGATGAAACAGGAAACCTTTCCAACTCATCCTGCATTAAAACAACACGTTCAACATTTCAAATGGCCAGAACTACAACACCTCCCATGTAACCATAGCTCATTAAGCAACAAGGACCGAGAAGGTGTGGTATATGGCCAATATACCATGGCTACAGGCTGTTCTTAAGCACGACAACACGGAGAGCCAAGATACAGCCCTTAGCTGTGGTATATTCGGGCGTATATCACAAACTCCCGAGGCGCCTTATTGCTATTATAAACTGGTTACCAACGAGGTTAGGGCAGTAAAAATACATGTTTTGTCATACCCGTGGTTTACGGTCTGATATACCATGGATGTCAGCCAATCAGCATTCAGGGCTCGAACCACCCAGTTTATAATGTCAAATATACAAATATACAAAAACAAATCTGAAGACTAAAGTGCTTTTAAATCAGTAGAATCATAAAGGTCATATGTACAAGCCCCTTAACCGAAATGTAATTTGTGTTTGTTAATTAGTAAGGCATTTTCCTATTGTTCACGCCACACAAACCGATGCTGGCACTAAGACCACACTCAATGAGCTGTATACGGGCCATAAGCAAACAGGAAAACGCTCTTCTCCTTTTGGCCGGGGATTTTAATGCAGGGAAACTTAAATCCGTTTAACCTCATTTCCACCAGCATGTTAAATGTTCAACCAGAGGGAAAAAAACTCTAGACCATCTTTACTCCACAGACGCGTACAAAGCTCTCCCTCGCCCTCCATTTGTAAAATCTGATCATAATTCTATCCTCCTGATTCCTGCTTACAAGCAAAAACTAAAGCAGGAAGCACCAGTGACTTGGTCAATGAGAAAGTGGTCAAATGAAGCAGATGCTAAACTACAGGACTGTTTTGCAAGCACAGACAGGAATATGTTTCGGGATTTTTCCGTTGGCATTGAGGCGTACACCACATCAGTCACTGGCTTCATCGATAAGTGCATTGATGACGTCGTCCCCACAGTGACCGTACGTACATACCCCAACCAGAACCAATGGATTACAGACAACAACCGCACTGAACTAAAGGGTAGAGCTGCCGCTTTCAAGGAGCGGGACTCTAACCCGGAAGTTAATAAGAAATCCCATGATGCCCTCCAACAAACCATCAAACAGGCAAAGGGTCAATACAGGACTTAGGTTGAATCATACTACACCGGCTCCGATGCTCGTCGGGTGTGGCAGGGCTTGCAAACTATTACAGACTACAAAGGGAAGCACAGCCGCGAGCTGAACAGTGGCACGAGCCTACCAGACGAGCTAAATTACTTCTATGCTCACTTCGAGGCAAGTAACACTGAAACATGCATGAGAGCATCAGCTGTTCCAGATGACTGTGTGATCACGCTCTCAGTAGCCAATGTGAGTAAGACCTTTAAACAGGTCAACATTCACAAGGCCACAAGGGCCAGATAGATTACCAGGACGTGTACTCCGAACATGCGCTGACCAACTGGCAAGTGTCTTCACTGACATTTTCAACCTGTCCCTTACTGAGTTTGTAATACCAACATGTTTCAAGCAGACCACCATAGTCCCTCTGCCCAAGAACACTAAGGTAACCTGCCTAAATGACTACCGACCCGTAGCACTGCTTTGAAAGGCTGGTCATGGCTCACATCAACATTATTATCCCAGAAACCCTAGACCCACTCCAATTTGCATACCGCCACAACAGATCCACAGATGATGCAATCTCTATTGCACTCAACACTGCCCTCTCCTACGTGGACAGAAGTAACACCTATGTGAGAATGCTATTAATTGACTACAGCTCAGTGTTCAAGACCATAGGGCCCTCACAGCTCATCACTAAGCTAAGGACCCTGGGACTAAACACCTCCCTCTCCAACTGAATCCTGGACTTCCTGACTGGCCGCCCCCAGGTGGTAAGGGTAGGTAACAACACATCCGCCACGCTGATCCTCAACACGGCAGCCCCTCGGGTGTTTGCTCAGTCCCCTCCGGTACTCCCTGTTTACTCATGACTGCATGGCCAGGTATGACTCCAACATCATCATCAAGTTTGCCGATGACACAACAGTGGTAGTAGGCCTGATCACGGACAACGATGAGACAGCCTATAGGGAGGAGGTCAGAAACCTGGCTGTGTGGTGCCAGGACAACAACCTCTCCCTCAACGTGATTAAGACTAAGGAGATGATTGTGGACTACAGGAAAAGGAGGACAGAGCACACCAAGACTGTTGTGAAGAGGGCACGACAAAACCTATTCCCTCTCAGGAGACTGAAAAGATTAGGCATGGGTCCTCAGATCCTCAAAAGGTTCTACAGCTGCACCATCGAGAGCATCCTGACTGGTTGCATCACTGCCTGGTCATTTTAACTGCTCGGCCTCCGACCTCAAGGCACTACAGAGAGTAGTGCGTACGGCCCAGTACATCACTGGGGCCAAGCTTCCTGCCATCCAGGACCTCTATACCAGGCGGTGTCAGAGGAAGGCCCTAAAAATTGTCAAAGACTCCAGCCACAATAGTCATAGACTGTTTTCTCTACTACCACACGACAAGCGGTACCGGAGCGCCATGTCTAGGTCCAAAAGAGCTAATCAAAGGGTTACCCAGACCCCTCTTTTATGCTGCTGCAACTCTCTGTTGATTATCTATGCATAGTCACTTTAACTCTACCTACATGCACATATTACCTCAATTACCTCGACTAATTGGTGCCCCCGCACATTGACTTTGCCCCTGTACCCCCTGTATATAGCCTTGCTATTGTTATTTTACTGCTGCTATTGAATTCATTTACATTCATTTATTATATATATATATTTTTTTACTTATCTAATTTTTACTTAACACTTATTTTTCTTAAAACTTCTTAAAGCATTGTTGGTTAAGGGCTTGCAAGTAAGCATTTCACTGTTGTATTTGGCGCATGTGACAAATAACATTTGATTTGATTTGATATAAAGTTACTTTTTCGTCCCACTACATCGTATTGTGACCCCCCATGTTGGAGTCGCAAATTTCCTCTACCCACTGTCCTATATATACAGTGCCTTCAGAAAGTATTCATACCCCGTGACTAATTCTACATTTTGTGTTAAAGCCTGAATTCAAAATGGATTAAATGGATTATTTGTCTCTCACCCATCTACACACAATACCCCATCATGACCAATTGAAAACATGTTTTTAGAAATTTTTGCAAGTTGATTGAAAAATAAATACCTAATTTACATAAGTAGTCAATACATGTCAGAATCCCTTTTGGCAACGATTACAGCTGTGAGTCTTTCTGGGTAAGTGTCTAAGAGCTTTGCACGCATGGATTGTACAATATTTGCACATTCTTTTTTAAATTCTTCAAGCTCTGTCAAGTTGGCCACTCAGGAACATTCAATGTCGTCTTGATAACTAATTCCAATGTATATTTGGCCTTGTCTTTTAGGTTATTGTCCTGCTGACAGCTGAATTTGTCTCCCAGTGTCTGTTTGAAAGCAGAATGAGCCAGATTTTCCTCTAGGAATTTGCCTATTCCATTTATTTTTATCCTAAATTAACTCCCTAGTCCTTGCCGATGACAAGCATACCAATACCATGATGCAACCACCACTATACTTGAAAATATGAAGAGTGGTACTTGGTAATGTGTTATATAGGATTTGCCCCAAACAAAACACTTTGTATTCAGGACACATTTTTTATTTCTTTGCCACATTTTCAATCGATTAGTATTGTGGAGTAACTACGATGTTGTTGATCCATCCTCAGTTTTCTCATGTCACATGAACTGTTTTAAAGTCCCCATTTGTTTCCTTCTTATCCGGAAACTGAGTTAGGAAGGACGCCTCGATCTTTGTAGTGGCTGGGTGTATTGATACGCCATCAAAAGTGTAAATAATAACTTCAACATGCTCAAAGGGATATTTAATGTCTGGTTTTTATTATTTTTTTACCCATCTACCAATAAGTTCCTTTTTTTGAGATGCTTTGGAAAACCTCCTTGGTCTTTGTGGATAAATCTGTGTTTGAAATTCACTGCTCGACTGAGGGAACTTACAGATAATATTACGTATGGGGTACAGAGATGATATACTCATTCAAAAATGATGTCCAACACTATTATTGCACACAAGAGTCCATGCAACGTATTATGTGACTTGTTAAGCACATTTGTACTACTGAACGTATTTAGGCCTGTCATAACAGAGGTTGAATACTTATTGACTCAAGACATTTCAGCTTTTCCTTTTTTATTCATTTGTAAAAATGTCTAAAAACATAATTCCACTGACATTATGGGAGCATTGTGTGTCGGCCAGTGACACAAAATCTAATTTGAATCCATTTTGAATTCAGAGTGTAACACAACAAAATGTGGAAAAAGTCCAGGGGTGTGAATACTTTCTGAAGGCACTGTATATCACGTCAACTGTACTGATGAGGAGATGTACAAAGCATTATGGGTTCTGTGTGTCTCTGAGTCGGGAGGGCCTCAGGGACGGACTCCAGAACGATCTGCTGGCTCCACAGCTTCTCTGCCCAGGCCAGGAGGGACAGACGCAACTGGGATTCCTCCACACTCTTCACTTTGCCATTCTGCACAGAGAACATCACCCGGTGCTACACAGGAGAGAGGAAGACGAAAAAGAAGGGGATGAGGTGGAGAGATTTGGGATATTTCCAAGGAAGTACAATTAGAAACCCCATCTACACAGGTATGTACATTCACGTCTTGGTGATGATAACACAGTATAACGATGGTTATATGACAAATTCGGATACGACGTAACATGAAAACATTGAAGAAATGTTTTTTTTTTCTTCAATGTGACTTTTACTTCGAGGTCTGTGTTTTCCTGGAGGTGGAAGGTTTGAGAGGAAACGGTTACTTGATAAAAGTGAAGGCCACTGTCGAAGGATGATGAGACGGAAGGCCTTCTCGTTCGTAAACCATTTAGAACTTTGCACCGGATGGTGTCGTCAAAATCCTTTTGTTCTGTGATGGGTGCAGTTCATTTGGTATTGTCAGTCGCCAATGAGTTTTAGAGCCACCTGCTTTGATTGTAGCTATTTGCTGTCCTGAGTTAGTCTGGCTAACACCTAACTCAAAGTCCTCCTGACCTCAGAGTCTAGAAAGGCTATTTAGATGTTGTGCATCGATAATGAAGGGGATGTGTTTTTTTTACTGATTGGTTCTCCTCTGTGTCTTTCTCAGTCAAGCAACCACACAGTTAGGAGCGCCACATGACATTTAGGAGCACCAGAAAATACATTTTTAATTGAGTTACAGCCTTGGGCCTATATGACTTCTGTCTACTTTTGAAGCACATGTTGTGCCTTAGAAACTAATACGTAACACTGTAAAGACATTAGTTTATTATAAAAGCTCAAATGTTGATACCTGTTATTGACAGTACAAAGTCATTTGTTGAATATTAGGTTTCTACATTGTGTAAAAGCACTAGAGTATTTTCCTACTGAGATGCATTACATTTGAAAATTGTACACTGTCTCTTTAAAAACGTCAGGTTTGTAATGATGACATGCAAAAGATCTGTCATTCATTCATTGCTATGCTATGAACATTGATCTGAAGAAACTACCCCTTTTTCCTTTCTTTCTGTGACACCAAATGTTTGGATATACTAGTAAAGTCATGAGGTAAAATGACTGAACAAGGTGTAAACAAATCGTTAACGCGCACAACTATGACGCTACTGAATCTGCACTCACTTTTTTCTCTAGGGCAGGGTTCATCTACTAAAATCAGCCACTTACCGACTTTTTTTTGAGTGGATGGTCATGTGGCCGGAACATAATTACCTTGCTTACATTTGCATACAATCCCATATGCTCAGTGGACCTTTAATTAGGTATACCACCCCATTCACAAAAATGGTTATCTCCTACAGACATTAGTCACATGGCAATGGCTTACTATATAAATTAGGCAGACAGGCATCGAGGCATTCAGTTACCGTTCGATGGAACGTTACAATGGACAAAACGAGTGACCTAAGCGACTTTGAGCGTGATATGATCATTGGTGTCAGGCGCGCCGGTTCCAGTATCGAACCAGCATGTTTGATTTGTTCTGGATCGAATTGTATGACAGCGTGTTCCAGCTCCCACCACTATCCAGCAACTGACAGCGATTTTATTTGACTCCCCAAGTTCTTTGAGCAAAACAAATGAAACGTTTTTTACCCCCGCCAATATCCAGCAACTTCGTACAGCCATTGAAGAGAAGTTAGACAACAATCAACAGCCTGATCAACTCTATGAGAAGGAGATGTGTCACGCTGCATGAAGCAAATGGAGGTCACACCAGATACTGACTGGTTTTCTGATCTTTGCTCCTACTTTTTTTAAGGTATCTGTGACCAACCGATGCATATCTGTGTGCCCAATCATGTGAAATCCATAGATTAGGGCCTCATTTATTTATTTCAATTGACACATTTTCTTATATGAACTGTAACTCAATGAAATCTTAGATATTGTTGCGTTTCTAATTTTTGTTCAGTGTAGATGGGTGTACCTAAAAAACTGTCAATCTCTCTATTATGGGTGGCAATACTTTGGAACAGATTTCCAAAATTAAAATCGTTTGGATCTGATTTGCTGGTGTTTTTACAGTATTTTATGGCCAACAATAAAGAATAATACAATACATTTGTTTTGCTAAGAGAACTTGGGAAGACAAATTGGTCGCACTTTAGAGCCCCTCACTGGGTCAGTTCAATCTATCCCTCTCACTAACCTGTGATTTACCCGCCCAACAGGTTTGACCACAGAACTGTGAGACAGCTTGTAAGGAAGGACATCACTAAATCATTAATTTATTCCTCGCAATACTCTGCCCGGGATTCTGAGAAACGAATATATGGCAGAGCCAAGCGTGCAGGCCGGTCTTATTCAGGAAGATGTGCTTTAATAAACATCGGGCTTATAGCCTTTGCAAGTATGGAAGCTGGGGATGATTAGCCAGGACACCAGGGTTAACACCCCTACTCTTACAATAAGTGCCATGGGATTTTAATGACCACAGAGAGTCAGGACACTCATTTAACATCCCATCTGAAAGATGGCACCCTACACAGGGCAATATCCCAAATTACTGCCCATGGGCATATTGTTTTAGACCAGTGGAAAGAGTGCCTCCTACTGGCACTCCAACAACACTTCCAGCAGCATCTGGTCTCCCATCCAGGGACAGACCAGGACCAACCCTGCTTAGCTTCAGAGGCACGCCAGTAGTGGGATGCAGGATGGCGAACAGAACGTGAACTGCATATCTGGCAGCTTCATTAAATAGTCATTGACGTTGAGACTGGTGTTTTGCGGGTACTATTTAATGAAGCTGCCAAATGAGGACTTGTGAGAGGCATCTGTTTCTCAAACTAGACACTCTAATGTACTTGTTCTCTTGCTCAGTTGTGCACCGGGGCCTCCCACTCCTCTTTCTATTCTGGTTAGAGCCAGTTTGTGCTGTTCTGTGAAGGGAGTAGTACACAGCATTGTACGAGATCTTCAGTTTCTTGGCAATTTCTCTCATGGAATAGCCTTCATTTCTCAGAACAAGAATAGACTGACAAGTTTCAGAAGACAATGCTTTGTTTCTAGCCATTTCGAGCCTGTAATCAAACCCACAAATGCTGATGCTCCAGATACTCAACTAGTCTAAAGAAGGCCAGTTTTATTGCTTCTTTAAATTAGCACAACAGTTTTCAGCTGTGCTAACAAAATTGCAAAAGGGTTTTCTAATGATCAATGAAACTTTTAAAATTATTAACTTGGACTAGCTAACACAACGTGCCATTGGAACACAGGAGTGATGGTTGCTGATAATGGGCCTCTGTACGCCTATGTAGATATTCCATAAAAAAATCTGACGTTAACAATGTCTACGCTGTATTTCTGATCAATTTGCTGTTATTTTAATGAAAAAAAAGTGCTTTTCTTTCAAAAAACAAGGACATGTCTAAGTGACAACAAACGTTTTCAACGGTAGTGTGTATCTGACATTTTGTTTGCAATATTGACCAATAGGCCTACTTATATAATTTTTTTCATTTTATGAACTTTTTCACTATTCTAGCACAGATACAAACTGCAACCACATTTCTATGGTCATAAGGCTAATATGAAAACATATCAAATGACATGAATATGGGAAAGTGTAAAAGATATATACACTGCTCAAAAAAATAAAGGGAACACTTAAACAACACAATGTAACTCCAAGTCAATCACACTTCTGTGAAATCAAACTGTCCACTTAGGAAGCAACACTGATTGACAATAAATTTAACATCCTGTTGTGCAAATGGAATAAACAAAAGGTGGAAATTATAGGCAATTAGTAAGACACCCCCAAAAAAGGAATGGTTCTGCAGGTGGTGACCACAGACCACTTCTCAGTTCCTATGCTTCCTGGCTGATGTTTTGGTCACTTTTGAATGCTGGCGGTGCTTTCACTCTAGTGGTAGCATGAGACGGAGTCTACAACCCACACAAGTGGCTCAGGTAGTGCAGTTTATCCAGGATGGCACATCAATGCGAGCTGTGGCAAAAAGGTTTGCTGTGTCTGTCAGCGTAGTGTCCAGAGCATGGAGGCGCTACCAGGAGACAGGCCAGTACATCAGGAGACGTGGAGGAGGCCGTAGGAGGGCAACAACCCAGCAGCAGGACCGCTACCTCCGCCTTTGTGCAAGGAGGTGCACTGCCAGAGCCCTGCAAAATGACCTCCAGCAGGCCACAACATTTACGCACACGCACGATGGGCCTTTTTGCATAATCAACAATGTGAGGGAGTTCCTTTTTGATGTGAGAAGGAAACCTGGACTGTCAGGTAGAAGAAGGGTTGAGGGTCTGTTCAATTATTGTAATTAAATATTCCCCTGGAGTCCTTTAAAGAAATCAAATACTATTTTCAGGTCAATTTGACATGATGCATTTGCTCCTTTGTTTACCTTTTTTTGCTTGTGGCTCACTCTCTGATGATTAACCTAGTGTAGACATACAAATATCTATGGGATTCAATATGATAGCTATGATAATTCAGATGCATCACTAGTAATTTTGTCAAAAGCTTCCCAGCTATAGGCTCCCGAGTGACGCAGCGGTCTAAGGCACTGCATCTCAATGCATCGCTACAGACCCTGGTTCGATTCCAGGCTGTATCACAACCGGCCGTGATTGGGAGTCCCATAGGGCAGTGCACAATTGGCCCAGTGTCTTTGGGGTAGGCCGTCATTGTAAATAAGTACTTCCCTAGGATGGCATGTAGACTAGTGGTTCGAGCGTTGGACCAGTAACCGGAAGGTTGCTGGATCAAATCCCTGAGCTGACAAGGTAAAAAATATGTTGTTCTACCCCTGAGCAAGGGGGCTGAAGACATGGATGTTGATTATGGCAGTCCCCAGCAACACCTCTGATTCAGAGGGGTTGGGCTAAATGTGGAAGACACATTTCAGTTGAATACATTCAGTTGGACAACTGACTAGGTATCCCCCTTTCCCCTGTTAAATAAAATCAAGTAGACTAGAGCCAATGTCTGTCAATGACTTGGTGCTTGGCCAAGTTGTGGCCTAAGGTTAAATTCACAGCATTTTCTGATTGGACTGAAATATGGGTGGAGCTCCATCTTGTTCTCTACCAATAATGAATAGATAGACGTAGCCAATTGGAATTGATTGACAGTTCGCATTGCCCCAACGTGGCGTTTGCGTCAAAGTTGAGGACATTTGAAAAACTTCAGAGAAAAAGCTTAAACTACTCAGTTACGCCAAGGTATTTATAATAAATCATTTATAGCATGATATTATGTTACATTATAAACCGTGGGAAAGACAGAGACAGTTTAGATGGCATAAAATAGGGTATATAGTTTTTGATGTCTAGCAATGTTTTTACCTTCTTTTGAAATAAAATGAAATGGGAAGCATGTTCACTACTCTTCAAGCTGATGTCTTTTCTTTTCTTTTTTATGATTTCGTACTTGTGCCTTTATGTTTTTTTGCCTGTGAGGTCTTGGACGAGGCTAAGTGAATTGTATACCTCAACAGCTGTTGTGTTCCAAAATTAGACGAGTTTGGCAAAGTTGTTATATCTACCTAAACTCATAATTGACCTTTTTCAACTAACAAGTAGGCCTAGTATGAACTCTAAACTATGGAATATAATTATAATGACAATGGATAATAGTGCAAGTGTGATAATGCAGCTTTAAAAACAACTGGGAACTTGGAAATGTCCGACTTCAGTGCGTTCAGGACAACAGGAATTCCAAGTCGGAAACTCGGGCATCTTTCTAGAGCGCTGACTTTCAGACCTTTAGGTCACTGACCTAAATATTTTTCCGAGTTCCCAGTTGTCTTGATAGCACCAATATACAGTAGCTCAATCATTATTGGGGTATATTATACCATACTGTTTACATCGTTCTTGAAAAACAGACAAAACAAAAGACCACCATAGCTCCTGCATCTGCAGGAATTGCTCTTTATACATAAATAGAGCAGGGTTTCCCAAACTCTTCGGGCTAGGCCCCTTAGTTCCAGTGAAGAGAAATCTTAATGCTACATCATACAATGACATTCAAGACAATTCTGTCACACACTACGCTCTTAAACTCAATGGTTGCTAGGCAGCGCTCATTAACCATCATCTTGCCAGTTCTAAACTTTGTAAGGCATGTCACTTCCCCCATCTCTTCGTATAGCCCACCACTAAGCATGTACTGTTTTCTTAACCACAACTGAATCGATCCATAAATAATTACTGTGGTAATAAATATCACCGAATGACAAAAAATATTGAAATAAAGTAGGCTAATACAATTGAAGGCATGTATCAAAATGGTTGCTTACTGAAACTCCCAAAGTTACCCAATCGTTCCACAGCTTCCTGCTCGTGGAGACGCACAAAATAAGCAGCGTTGCTACAGCTGACTCTTCTCTTATTCTGATAGAGGACCCACTGGGTCACGAAGGTGGGTTATCTGTCTTGAAAATCGACACATAACCAACCGCTCTGTTATTCCAACCCACTCCACTTTCTTGGGGATATGACGAGAAAATCCAACTTGAACAGGCCATACCTCAAATGATTGTTTGACCTATGATGCACTGATAGTCAAACCTGAATCTATTTCCCTCATAGCTCAAACTTTGCTGGATGAACTCAAAAAGGGCAGTGGACCCAGCAAAACGTTTGTTAAAAAACGTAACGCTGCGACACGACACTTCGAGGTTTCACTCAGTCTACCACGCCTCTAACCAGGCCTCTCCTACTAAAGCTGAACTACAAAAGTGTGTCACTTATCCACCCTGTGTACCTGACTAGCATTGACACCGAACAGATGCTGATTGGGATGGATTTAATTGGCCGTTTGGTACCACTAATGGATTGGAAAACCAACCAGGTCTGGTCACAAATAACTATGCCAACTCCGTTGACTCCACCGCCTTCGTCGAAGGCTACTTGCAATACATTATGCAACGACGAGGGTTCAGCCTCATCAACTGACGTACCCCAAGTGAACTTGGTCATGAGACCACCATTTGTGGCAAATGACAGGGTGAGACATTTTGAAAGCGGCTATCTGCCACCCCCTTGGTCCGAATACGTTCAGATTCCCACTGGGAACGAATCCCCAAACAACGCTCACCGCTTTAGGGGTGTGTGCGCTATCACTCCTTATTGGAACCAAGTATCTCACTATCTACTAGTTGTCGCGAACCTCCCACATACAGTCTATGTGGGAGCGGACATTTTGGTAAGATTGGATGTTAAATTCGATACCATACACCAAGTTCTTTGGTCTTTGGCTCAGCCAGCCCAACACGCCTTGTCTTTAGACCCTGTGTCAATGGCATCCGGGCAGACTATTCCTGAAGCTTGCAAAGTGATAACTGAGTCCACCGTGGGGATAACGGCAAGAACCACAAAGGTTTCTGTAAGACTGAACCTGGCGCCCGGCTACCGGATGGAAGTCACCACTGCGTTCTTCCAACCCTTTCCGTGACTATGATCGCCTTGGGGCTAACTATCAATGGTAACCCGCTGTTGGAAGTAAACTCTAGATCCACTTAAGTCTTAGATTCTGTACCGACTCAAGCGGATATTTCCATTACTCAGCTCACTCAGCTAGGAACATTGATTGTTTACTCCTTCCATGATTTTGAACTTGTTGTTCCCGTGATTGGGCCTCTTCCGTCCTCCCTAGACCCATGTGGCAAGGGAGGAACGCTTTTTACTTGTCCGTCAAAAGGCAATGGCAATAGCTCCCGTATTGCCACTTGACGACACATCGACGTTCAGGCTGGAGAGCTGCTGATATACTCCATCGTCACAGAGGATGATATCGCATCTCCTTCTGCATGCGAGGTACACACTGATGAGTGAACAGTCGATCATTCCCCCACCCCACTCAATCGTTACCCGTTCGGGTATGCAAACTCCCCCTCAGAGTTCAACATCTCCCTGCACAAGGCAATGCCAGACGCAGTCACCAGGTGGACGATAATCTATGTGGACGGTGTTCACATGAGAAGTGAGACTTGGTCACATCACCTCAATGAGACGGACCACGTTCTTACCCAACTTGGGGCAGCAAGGGCTAAGTTGGCCATCATGAAAGGATATTGGTGCAGGACCAAGGTGAACTACGTTGGACTTCTAGTGGGTGCTGAGGGCATCCTGCCACAGTCTAACAGAATCCAAGCAGTCCGCTACATCAAAACACTTACAAACCTTCATGAGGTGCGCAGTTTCTTGGGAGTATGTAATTACTCCAGTCAATTCATTGAAAACTATGCAGACTTGTCAAAGCCTTTGACCTGTTCGTTTGGGATGCCACTCACGACGAAGCTGTGACTTCCTTGAAAAACCTGCTTTGCGAGGCAGCCTGCCTGGTATACCCCAACAAAGACCTTTTTGGAAGTCAGTTCCTCAGAGCACTGCTTTAGTGCTGGGTTGTACCAAAAACATGACCAAGACAGACGTGTGGTTGCGTACTCAAGCAAAACGCTCAACCCTGCTGAACACAAGTACTCAGACTGTGAAAAAACGCTGCTGTCGACAGTCTGGGCGGTTAAACACTTCACCAGTTATGTCGGCGGACAAAAGGTGCTCATAGAAACATGTCACCAGGCCATGACTTTTCTGAAATACGTTAGGGTGCTGTACACAACAGCAGAATAACAGCTTGGCTAATGACGCTGCAAAGCCATGATGTAGTAGTCAACTACGCAAAAGCGTTGGCGGTGTGTCAACGCAAAAGCGTTGGCGGTGTGTCAACACTGTGGCGACATCGACTTCACACCACCCCGTGTGACGTAGCTCCGACGTTGCCTTTGAAGCAGTTTACAGAAGTTGCTGGCGTACTTATCACACTGCAAACGGCGGTGTTGTCAGAACTGAGTTGTCAGAACTGGCAATCTGCATCGACTCAAACTACGCCAGACTCACCTTCTTATGCTACTTGCCATTGTGGAAACAAAAGTGCATGACTACCTCAAGTGAAAACCATGACCTCATAACCAAACACGACATACAGGTGTATTGGAAGAAAGCCAAGGGACACTCCAAATCACCTGGTCGTGACGAACTTGGCAACGACCATGCCGACAGCATGGCGACATTTGGTGTAATTCACGGCACCCCTTGGGTGTTCGATGCAGGAGACGTAATGATCCCTGAGGCGCCCATGTTGTCTGCGGTAACGCGTAGGCATGTAGCACCACGCAAAACGTTTTCACACGAGCATAATGTGTTGCTGACTCATTTATTCCTGAATGGTGATCTGGTAGCAATACAACACCAAGATGAGTCCCTCACCACTTCGATGGCTTTCTTGTCTGATCCTGTCAATCACCCAGAGTCCGAACTGGCTTTGGCAGGCTCACACGACTTGCATTCGCTGTACACAACTAAACAGCACCTCACACTTGTAGATGACCTACTGGTTTATGTTTCAGAAACCGACACCACACAAAAGGTGGGTGGTTCCTAAAACACAAAAGGGGGATGACGATAGCTCATGCCCACGACGAGCCATGTGGAGGCCATAGGGGGGGTTAAGGCTACATGTGAAACTTTGAGAAAGGTGGCCCACTGGCCTCACATGGAACAAGACGTTGCACAATACGTGAGGGGGTGTCTAGCTGGCTGCCAGTTTCAACCCTCCAAGCCACTTCACAGAGCACCCGTGTCTTACCTCTGGAGCTCGATCCAGATCGACTGGGTCGGACCAGTTGCCAGGTCGGCAAGAGGCAACAAGTATCTCCTCACAGTGACTTGCGCATTCACCAAGTGGGTGGAGTGCCTGCCGCAACCAATGACACAGCAGAAACCACGGCAGTTCTTTTGCTCAACCACGTTTTCAGTTGTTTCAGCCTGCCAGAAGAAACCGTGGACAGCGACAGAGGAACCCATTTTTAGTCATCTGTAATGACCGAACGCTGGTGGCTCCTGGGAGTCAAAGCTTAACTCCACATCACGTACCACCCTAGGAGCTTCGGCAGGGTAGAAAGGAGCAACAAGACAATCGTCAGAATCCTGAGGAAATATGTGGCAGCCAACCACAAAGATTGGGACCTCAAACACCCACTGGTACTGATGGCGATCAGAGCCACACGCAACAGGTCTACGGGAATAACACCATTCGAGATGACAGGACAACAAATGACACTTCCACTGCAACTCCTGTACAAACCGGGAGATGTCGCCGCAGTCACCGCCTACACGGCTCATCAATACGTGGCGGACTTGCGAACCCACCTCCAGGCTACCATTGCGTACACTCAAGGAAAGTTGGCAAGAAGTGCAGAACGTGACGAGACCCATTACGACAAAAAGGCCTCACACCAGGTGTACAAGGTTGGGGATAAGGTGTGGTACTACATACAGTTGAAGTCGGAAGTTTACATACACTTAGGTTGGAGTCATTAAAACATCTACTTTGTGCATGCCACAAGTAATTTTTCCAACAATTGTTTACAGACAGATTATTTCACTTATAATTCACTGTATCACAATTCCAGTAGGTCAGAAGTTGACTGTGCCTTTAAACAGCTTGGAAAATTCCAGAAAATGAGGTCATATCTTTAGAAACTTCTGATAGGCAAATTTACATAATTTGAGTCAACTGGAGGTGTACCTGTGGATGTATTTCATGGCCTACCTTCAAACACAGTGCCTCTTTGCTTGACATCATGGGAAAATCAAAAGAAATCAGCCAAGACCTCAGAAAAAGAAAGTTGACCCCCACAAGTCTGGTTCATCTTGGCGAGCAATTTCCAAAGACCAGAAGGTACCACGTTCATCTTTACAAACAATAGTACGCAAGTATAAACACCATGGGACCACGCAGCCATCATACCGCTCAGGAAGGAGACGCGTTCTGTCTCCTAGAGATGAATGTACTTTGGTGCGAAAGTGCAAATCAATCCCAGAACAACAGGAAACAGGTACAAAAGTATCTACATCCACAGTAAAACAAGTCCTATATCGACATAACCTGAAAGGCCGCTCAGCAAGGAAGAAGCCACTGCTCCAAAACCATAAAAAAAACATACAAAAGCCAGACTACAGTTTACAACTGCACATGGGGACAAAGATTGTACTTTTTGGAGAAAATAGAACTGTTTGGCCATAATGACGATCGTTATGTTTGGAGGAAAAATGGTGAGGCTTGCAAGCCGAAGGACACCATCCTAACCATGAAGCACGGGGGTGGTAGCATCATGTTGTGGGGGTGCGTTGCTGCAGGAGGGACTTGTGCACTTCACAAAATAGATGGCATCATGAGGGAGGAAAATTATATGGATATATTGAAGCAACATCTCACGATTCCTATAGTCTATTCAGGAAGTAACCAAGGCATCTGGTGAGGAGAGTGTTACACTAGTCTAGTCAGGAAGTAACCAAGGCATCTGGTAAAGAGAGTGTTACACTAGTCTAGTCAGGAAGTAACCAAGGCATCTGGTGAGGAGAGTGTTACAGTAGTCTAATAAGGAAGTAACCAAGGAATCTGGTAAAGAGTGTTACAGTAGTCTAATAAGGAAATAACCAAGGCATCTGGTAAAGTGTGTTACAGTAGTCTAATCAGGAAGTAACCAAGGCATTTGGTGAGGAGAGTGTTACAGTAGTCTAATAAGGAAGTAACCAAGGCATCTGGTAATGAGAATGTTACAGTAGTCTAATCAGGAAGTAACCAAGGCATCTGGTGAGGGTTTCGGTGCTGGAGTGTGACAGTGAGGGGCGGAGCCTGGAGATTTTGTGAGGTGGTAGAATGCTGTCCAGGTGCTGGTTTTTATGTGGGATTCGAATCAGAGGGTACCATCCAGGGAGACACCGAGGCTTTTGACTTATGTTTACAGAGGGACGGGGAAACCATCTGTGGTGACGCTTGGAGAGAGTGGATTGAGAGCCGATGAGCATGACCTCTGTTTTATTGCTGTTGAGTTTCAGGAGGTTCATGCTCATTCCTCATTACATAATTATGACATAACATTGAAGGTTGTGCAATGTAACAGCAATATTTAGACTTAGGGTTGCCACCCGTTCGATCAAATACGGAACGGTTCCGTATTTCACTGAAAAAATAAACGTTTTGTTTTCGAAATTATAGTTTCCAGATTATACCATATTAATGACATAAGGCTCGTATTTCTGTGTGTTTATTATATTATAATTAAGTCTATGATTTGATATTTGATAGAGCAGTCTGACTGAGCGGTGGTAGGCAGCAGCAGGCTCGTAAGCATTCTGTCACGTTCCTGACCTATTTTCCGTTGTTTTTGTATGTGTTTAGTATGGTCAGGGCGTGAGCTGGGTGGGTAGTCTATGTTATGTGTTTCTATGTTGGGTTCAATGTGTTGCCTGATATGGTTCTCAATTAGGGGCAGGTGTTTGACGTTTCCTCTGATTGAGAACCATATTAAGGTAGGCTGTTCACACCGTTTGTTGGTGGGTGATTGTCTTCCGTGTCAGTGTTTGTACCACACGGGACTGTATCGTTTGTTCTAGTCTGTACCTGTTCGTGCGTTCTTCGTGTTTATGTAAGTTCATATGTTCAGGTCGGTCTACGTCGTTTTTTGTTTTGTAATTTCTCAAGTGTGTTACGTGTTCGTCTTGTCTAAATAAATTCTTCATGTATTCATCACCCGCTGCATTTTGGTTCGATCCCTACTCCTCCTCTTCAGACGAAGAGGAGGAAAGCAACCGTTACAGAATCACCCACACACCAAGGACCAAGCGGCGTGGGAGAAAGCAGCAGCAGCGATCGCAGGATTCCTGGACATGGGAGGAAATACTGGACGGTAAAGGTCCATGGGCACAACCTGGAGAATATCGCCGCCCTCGTGAAGAGCTGGAGGCAGCTAAAGCCGAGAGGTATGAGGAGGCAGCACGAAAACAGGAGCAAAATCTGGACTACACTACGTGGGAGGAGATCGACAGGTGGGCGATCGACCCAGGGAGAAAGCCGGAGCCCGCCTGGGATTCTCTGGCGCAGTGTGAGGAGGGATACCGGCGAATGGAGGCAGCACGACGACGCGGTAGGAAGCCTGTTAGTCAAGCCCAAAAATGTATTGGGGGGGGGGGGCTAAAGGGTAGTGTGGCGAAGTCAGGTAGGAGACCTGCGCCAACTTCCCGATCTTACCGTGGAGAGCGAGAGTACGGGCAGACACCGTGTTATGCGGTAGAGCGCACGGTGTCGCCTGTACGTGTGCATAGCCCGGTGCGGATTATTCCACCTCCCCTCACTGGCAGGGCTAGATTGAGTATTGAGCCAGGTGCCATAAAGCCGGCTCAACGCGTCTGGTCTCCAGTGCGTCTCCTCGGGCCGGCATACATGGCACCAGCCTTACGCATGGTGTCCCCGGTTCGCCTACACAGCCCAGTGCGGGTTATTCCACCTCCCCGCACTGGTCGGGCTACGGGGAGCATACAACCAGGTAAGGTTGGGCAGGCTCAGTGCTCAAGGGAGCCAGTACGCCTGCATGGTCCGGTATATCCGGCGCCACCTCCCCGCCCCAGCCCAGTACCACCAGTGCTTACACCACGCACCAGGCTTCCTGTGCGTCTTCAGAGCCCTGTTCCTCCTCCACGCACTAGCCCTATGGTGCGTGTCTTCAGCCCGGTACCACCAGTTCCGGCACCACGCATTAAGCCTCCTGTGCGTCTCCAGAGCCCTGTTCCTCCTCCACGCACTAGCCCTGTGGTGCGTGTCTCCAGCCCAGTACCTCCAGTACCGGTACCACGCACCAAGCCTCCTGTGCGCCTCCAGAGTCCTGTGCGTCCTGTTGTTGCTCCCCGCACTAGCCTTAAGGTGCGTGTCCTTAGCCCGGTACCTCCAGTTCCGGCACCACGCACCAGGCCTACAGTGCACCTCAGCCGGCCAGAGTCTGCCATCTGCCCAGCGGCGCCTGAACTGCCCGTCTGCCCAACGCCGTCTGAGCCGTCCGTCTGCCAAGCGCCGCCTGCGCTGCCCGTCTGTTCTGAGCCTTCAAAGCCGCCCGTCTGTCCTGAGCCTTCAAAGCCGCCCGTCTGTCCTGAGCCTTCAAAGCCGCCCGTCTGTCCTGAGCCTTCAAAGCCGCCCGTCTGTCCTGAGCCTTCAAAGCCGCCCGTCTGTCCTGAGCCTTCAGAGCCGTCCGTCAGTCAGGAGCCGCTAGAGCCGTCCGCCAGACAGGAGCCGCTAGAGCCGTCCGCCAGACAGGAGCCGCTAGAGCCGTCCGCCAGACAGGAGCCGCTAGAGCCTTCCGCCAGACAGGAGCCGCTAGAGCCTTCCGCCAGACAGGAGCAGCCAGAGCCTTCCGCCAGACAGGAGCAGCCAGAGCCTTCCGCCAGCCATGAGCAGCCAGAGCCTTCAGCCAGCCATGAGCAGCCAGAGCCTTCAGCCAGCCATGAGCAGCCAGAGCCGTCAGCCAGTCATGAGCTGCCTTCCAGTCATGAGCTGCCCTCCAGTCATGAGCTGCCCTCCAGTCATGAGCTGCCCTCCAGTCATGAGCTGCCTTCCAGTCATGAGCTGCCCTCCAGTCCGGAGATGCCACTAGTCCGGAGCGACCATTCAGTCCAGAGCTGCCTCTCTGTCCGGAGCTGCTCTTCAGTCCGGAGTTGCCCCTCTGTCCTGAGCTGCCTCTCTGTCCTGAGCTACCTCTCTGTCCTGAGCTACCTCTCTGTCCTGAGCTACCTCTATGTCCTGAGTTATCTCCTCTATCTAGGGGGGACCTGTGTTAAGGTTCCTAGACCAGGGTCGGGGGCGAGGATCGCCACTCAAAGGACGCTAAGGAGGGGGACAAAGACAATGGTGGAGTGGTGTCCTCGTCCTGCGCCGGAGCCGCCACCGCGGACAGATGCCCACCCAGACCCTCCCCTAGATTGTTAGGTGGTGCGCCCGGAGTTCGCACCTTGAGGGGGGGGGGGGGGGGGTTCTGTCACGTTCCTGACCTGTTTTCCGTTGTTTTTGTATGTGTTTAGTATGGTCAGGGCGTGAGCTGGGTGGGTAGTCTATGTTATGTGTTTCTATGTTGGGTTCAATGTGTTGCCTGATATGGTTCTCAATTAGGGGCAGGTGTTTGACGTTTCCTCTGATTGAGAACCATATTAAGGTAGGCTGTTCACACCGTTTGTTGGTGGGTGATTGTCTTCCGTGTCAGTGTTTGTACCACACGGGACTGTATCGTTTGTTCTAGTCTGTACCTGTTCGTGCGTTCTTCGTGTTTATGTAAGTTCATATGTTCAGGTCGGTCTACGTCGTTTTTTGTTTTGTAATTTCTCAAGTGTGTTACGTGTTCGTCTTGTCTAAATAAATTCTTCATGTATTCATCACCCGCTGCGTTTTGGTTCGATCCCTCCCTAGGAAAGCAACCGTTACACATTCATTCAAACAGTACTTTCCTGCGTTTGCCAGCAGCTCTTCGCAATGCTTGAAGCACAGCGCTGTTTATGACTTCAAGCCTATCAACCCCCGAGATCAGGCTAGCAATACTATAGTGCCAATAAGAACATCCAATAGTCGAAGGTCTATGAAATACAAATGGTATAGAACGAAGTAGTCCTATAATAACTACAACCTAAATCTTCTTAACTGGGAATATTGAAGACTCATGTTAAAAGGAACCACCAGCTTTCATATGTTCTCATGTTCTGAGCAAGGAACTTAAACGTTAGCTTTTTTACATGGCACATATTGCACTTTTACTTTCTTCTCCGGCACTGTGTTTTTGCATTATTTAAACCAAATTGAACATGTTTCATTATTTATTTGAGACTCAATTTATTTTATTTATGTATTATATTGAGTTAAAATGAGTGTTCATTGTTCATTCAGTATTGTTGTAATTATCATTATTACAAATATATATAAAAAAATCGGTATCGGCTTTTTTTGGTCCTCCAATAATCGGTATCAGCGTTGAAAAATCATAATTGGTCGACCTCTAGTTAGAATCACCTTTTGGCGGCGATTACAGCTGTGAGTCTTTCTGGGTAAGTCTCTAAGAGCTTTGCACACTTGGATTGTGCAATGTTTGCAATTATTCTTTAAAAAATGATTCAAGCTCTGTCAAATTGGTTGTGATCGTTGCTAGACAGCTATTTATCAAGTCTTGCCATAGATTTCAAGCCGATTTAACTCAAACCTGTAACTAGGCCACTCAGAAACATTCAATGTCGTCTTGGTAAGCAACTCCAGTGCATATTTGGCCTTGTGTTTTAGGTTATTGTCCTGCCTAAAGGTGAATTTGTCTCCCAGTGTCTGTTAGAAAGCAGACTGAAGCAGGTTTTCCTCTAGAATTTTGCCTGTGCTTAGCTTTATTTCTTTATTTTTTTTATCATCAACTCCCCAGTCCTTGCCGATGACAAGCATACCCATAACACGATGCAGCCTCCACCATGCTTGAAGATATGAAGAGTGGTACTCCGTGATGTGTTGTTGGATTTTCCCCAAACATAACGCTTTGTTTTCAGGACTTAAAGTTAATATCTTTGCCACACATTCATGTTTTGTAATATTGTTAGTCTGTACAGGTTTCCTTGCATTGTTTTTCAGTGAATTGAGATTTAACCAACATAAAAAAAAGAACAAAAGTTGACACAAGCAACAGATTCTGAAAATGTATGATTGATATGAAGCTTTTTTGTTGTATTTCCAATACGATTAATTGTAAACATTAAGAGAAATGAAGGATTCTCTACAATGTTGTTGATCCATCCTCAGTTTGCTTCTATCACAGCCCTTAAACTCTAACTGTTTTAAAGTCACCAATTTAAAATTGGATTTGATCTAAGCACTTCTCCTTTCAGGTGTGTTTCTTTGTTGCTCCCTACTACAATGTGATCATCGGCTGGGGCCTGTTCTACTTGGGGAACTCTTTTCAGTACCCTTTACCTTGGGAAGAGTGTCCTGAACATGGTAACACAACTGGTAGGTAAACACTCCCATGGCCACGACGCCTCAGCTATGTCTGATGTGCCACCCTATTCCCTATATAGTGCACTACTTTTGAGCAGGGCGGCCTATAGTCTACTGTTGGATTCTGTGGTAAACTTTTAACATTGTTATACTCAGAAGTATAGGAGCATTAGTTACATAAGAGACATTAGGGGTCGCCATAATGAAGCTTGGGAGGAGCTGAGTGCAGGGAAAAGCATCGCATGTGACAGTACTGATAAGGGAAGATACCGTTGAAGGCTCATATCACTTAGTTCCCTGCTTAGCAAGAATGATGCAATGTTTAGCGATAAGGAGGAGACGCCACCCAAAGTGGGGTATGAATACCTCCACGGGGGAAGCCATGCCTGTGTCTGAATTACAGCTGTATCGACCCTTTGGGAAGAATTAAACTTGGTTAAGCTTCTCTGGTGTCCGTGAGTTATTTATTCAAAATTAGAACCTAACACTACTGTATAAGGAATAGGTTTCCATTTAGGACACAACCATCACTCATTCATTGCCTAACATTTTCAATAATGTTGTCCAAATACAAACACAGTAGAAGCCTTATGTGAACCTGACCGTTGTCTTTGTCTTTAATCTCAGTGGAGGAATGCACAGCCAGTAGTCCCACCACCTACTTCTGGTTCCGGAAGGTTCTAGACATTACCAACTCCATCGATGAGACGGGCGAGTTTAACCCCGTCATCACCTGCTGCCTGCTTGCGGCCTGGACCATCGTCTGCATGGGCATGTTCAAGGGCATCAAGTCTTCTGGCAAGGTACTGAGTGTTCTGCTTAAGCATTACTGTTTGGTCTGCACGTATAGCCTTACTGGAATGTGAGTCAACCCGCCTAAGCATGACACACGATTGCAGAGGAACTAATTGAATCCCTGAAGCTGGGGGTGTAGAAGTGTACATTCCAGTGCGGTCATAGGCCTGTCTGTGGAGTTATCCCACTTTAAATTCCTTCTCTTTTAAAGAAGTTCTCGAAAATGGAGAACGGCCATCAAAAGGACAAAGCATATGTCATCAGACTCTTGGTCGACTAACTCGGTGGAGATTTTAAGACGTCCTGATCAATAGACGTGTTACCCCTCCTTCTCCTGTCATCCAAGGTGATGTATTTCTTCCCCTACGTCGTGTTGCTGTGTTTCCTCATCAGAGGGCTGATGGGGCTGCAGAGGGCATCAAGTGCATGTTCCACCCAAGGTATCATCATCACCCACCCAGCACACTGCTTGTATGAATGACAGTTATAAGGGAAAAGAGAGGTGGGGGGGGGGGCATATGATAACCTGGCTAATACTACTACATACAGCCTAATACTGGGACTGCTTAAGCACACACTGATAAACAAACCCTTTTATTGTATTTTTTTAACTGTGTAATCCTAATTGTTCTAAAGGGGTATGTGGTTCAGAATTACTCCACTTTTGCAACCATGGCAATTCACACACAAATTCCTTGCGATCAATAATGCACTAGGCCTAGATACTGTATCTATCATGGTAGGATTCAGTGCACTGTGCCAGTGTCTAGCCACCCCCCCTTCTCTCTCTCTCCCCAATCCAGCTGGAGATCTGGGGTGAGGTGCAGGTGTGCCGCCAGGCAGCCACGCAGGTCTTCTTTGCTCTTGGCCTGGGCTTTGGGTCGGTCATTGCCTAGTCGTCCTACAACCCGCGCAGCAACAACTGCCACCGTGACGCCCTCACCGTTTCCACCATCAACTTCCTCACCTCCATGTGCTACGTGACGCGGTGTGTGTTTGGGCGAGGAGAGGGTAGTGTTTTTGATCTCTTTGTACTGTGTGTGTGTGTGTGTGTGTGTGTGTGTGTGTGTGTGTGTGTGTGTGTGTGTGTGTGTGTGTGTGTGTGTGTGTGTGTGTGTGTGTGTGTGTGTGTGTGTGTGTGTGTGTGTGTGTGTGTGTGTGTGTGTGTGTGTGTGTGTGTGTGTGTGTGTGTGTGTGTGTGTGTGTGTTGGGATGAAAAGGGGCTATGTTGAAATGCCCTGTGTTCAGGTACTGTTTCTGGTGTTATGTTTAGGTAGATATTATTATATATCTACATGCATATTTACTCGGCCATAAAAAAAAAAAGAATTCTGGGTCGTAGCGATAGCACATAATAAACTGACTGGTTGTTCTCCACACTCCCCTCTCTCAGTAACTTGGAGAAGCTGTCTGAGCAGTTTTCCGTGGGGCCCCTAGACCGGGACCTGCTACCCGGGTTTAACATCTCTGACCCCAGTTTGGTACCACTGGAGGGCCTACAGGGATTGGTTCACGGCTCATGGAGCCAAGGTCCCGGGCAACCTCGCCGACTGCAGCCTAGAGGAGGAGATGAACAAGGCAAATGGTTGATCTTGCACTCTAGCCTGCCTCTTCTTTCACTGCATCTCAACTCTGTTTTCTTTGCTACAGCGTTGCCCTCTTTATTTGCAGACCAACCAACCCTGCAGCCTAGAGTATGTTCTTCCACCCACTCCTTGTAAATTAATCACTTAATTCTAGCAGGTTTATTGCTAAAATGTAAATATGTTAAGATAGTTAGGATCTGTTGAGGTATGTCGTGTCTTTGGCTATGCCAGATTAATTGCTATGACATGCTATTCTATAAAATAATTTCTCCGTAATTAATATTACCTGATTGAACTAATCATGTAAATGTAATTAACTAGAGAGGGACACCACAAAATAATATTTATAGAGCTGTTATCTTTCGAATGAACTCTTAAAGATTTAGTAATATTTTACATCCATAGCAGTCACATTAATCGTCATTTTATTCAGTCTCATCTGAAAGTGGTAAATCCTTGTTATCTGCAAGAATCCTGGCTAACAAGTTGAATCAGAAATACAAAATTGGGTTTCATTATTTATTTACTAAATACCTAACTAATCACACAGAATCACACATACACAATTAAATCATAACTTGATTACAAAGTGCCGTCATAAAGGAAAACGTCCCTAGCGGGCAGAATAGATATGACAGCTTGTTACACAAAGAAAAGTGGCGGGATTTTAGTGAAAGAGCGGGAGACTGGAACACAGGTGAAGCTGTACCATCGTAAATACAGTATCTTATGCATTCTAAATTACCGCCCATATGAAAAAGGAAAATGCAATAAATATTTACTCTGAGCTGCGCTTCAGTAGGTTGGTGGTAGATGGACCGTGTCGCCAACCCGAGTCCTCTGTCCTTTGAAAAATGTCTCTGGTGGTCACTGGATACGTTGGAGTAACGTTGTGTAGTAGACGGGATACTCTGGCCGTCCTTCCTAACCTGCGTTTGTAGCAGCTGTTGCTAACTCAACGGCTAGGAGGTATCACTTCTGTAGTGAATACAAGTTCAAAGTTCATACCATTTACAACCAAAGTCCATGCTGATGTTGGCTTAGTTCTGTAGTTATTATCTGAACCATTCTGACATCGGATCGTCATCCTAGTGTCCCCGGAACAGGAAGTTATATTTTTGTCAATGGCTTTTATAGTGGAGGGAGAGGGGTGTGTCTGAAAAGTTTATAACCCATGTCTCTTCACAGGGGCGGACCACTGATTGAGCAGAAGCCAAATTTATGAAAACCCAAATCTCTCATTTGGAAGCTAAAATTGAATTTAATCTCTTCACAAATAATTTCATATTCAAACATTTGAATTAAACAACTATTCCATGTGAATCCGATACCTCTGACGTTTAGACTTTCCACAGTAGAGTTTATGTCATTCTATCATTGATGAGAATGTGTCAGAGGGCAACCGAACTGACATAATATACCTTAAGTACCACCGCATATGTTCAGTTGGTCGGATTACCAGAATATACTTCATTCCCCCCCCAACTTCTGATGTTCCCAGAATCTCTATGTTAACCAATGGGTTTTCCTATGTCATATCAGTTATAGTAGGGAGAGGGAAAAAGGGGGAAAGAGGTATTTATGACTGTCATAAACCTACCCCCAGGCCAACGTCATAACAGGTATATCATGATAAATGTACATCTCTTTTCTCTCTCCCCTTTCTCCTTGTCCCTCTCTTTCGGGGTGTGGAGGGCACAGGGCTGGCATTCATAGCCTTCACCGAGGCCATGACTCTGTTCCCCGGGCAGTCCCTTCTGGTCGAGCCTTGTTCTTCCTCATGCTGCTCAACCTGGGCCTCAGCACCATGTTCGGCGCCTTGGAGGGCATCCTCACACCCCTCGCCGACAACTTCAAAGTGCTGAAACGGCACAAGACCGAGCACGCAGGCAAAGAGAGCGAGAGAGAGGGTGTCTGTGTCCATGTTTTCGCTCATGAGCCCCTTTTTCTATCAGGTGGCCCATCTTGGGTTTCTGACCCTAAGTTTGGGAACCACTGGATGAAACGATTCATTTGTATATGTTTAGCTGCATCGTCGGCTTTCTGATTGGCATGCTGTTCACGCAGCGCTGTGGGGACTACTTTCTAATGATGTTTGACGACTTTCAGCGTGTCCTGGGTATACGGCGCTGACCGGTAAGAACCTAATAACTACACTGACCACATAAATCACGTGATGTCCCTCAGAAATTAGATGACACAATTTCTTTCCCGAAACAGGACTTATACATTGATGAAGAAATAGTCATACTTTTGGATTGATACAAATTTAGATGACAAGCAGTGATTCACAGCATCGATCCTTCAGGTCGACTTGCTGTGTTTGTTCCCCATTGTCACTGACCATTGTCTTGTGTATCTGAATGTCCAGGTTTCTTGATGACATAGAGAAGATGCTGCACTGGTGCCCCCCTGTGATGTATAAGTACCTGTGGAAGTACGTGTGTCTGCTGGCCATGCTGGGGCTGCTGGGAGCTAGCCTGCTAAGGATGTGCTTCAAACGGTCCACCCACACCGCCTGGAACAGAGAAACGGTAAGGAGACACTAGGATGCTCGTCTTTTTTCCCGAACTCAAAGGCGGCCTCACCATGGCTGATATACGACCATATACAGTGCATTCGGAAAGTAATTCAGACCCTTTGACTTTTTCCACATTTTGTTACAGCCTTATTCTAAAATGGATTAAATTGTTTTTCCCCCTCATCGATCTACACACAATACCCCATAATGACAAATAAAAAAACAGTTTTTTAGACATTTTTACAAATGTATAAAATAAAAGATCACATTTACTTAAGTATTCAGACCGTTTACTCAGTACTTCAGTTGAAGCACCTTTGGCAGCGATTACAGCCTTGAGTTTTCTTGGATATGACGCTACAAGCTTGGCACACCTGTATTTGGTGAGTTTCTCTCAAGCTCTGTCAGGTTGGATGGGGAGAGTCGCTGCGCAGCTATTTTCAGGTCTCTCCAGAGATGTTCGATCGGGTTCAAGTGCGGGCTCTGGCTCGGCCACTCAAGGACATTCAGAGACTTGTCCCGAAGACAGTCGTGCGTTTTCTTGGCTGTGTGCTTAGGGGCATTGTCCTGTTGGAAGGTGAACCTTCATCCCAGTCTGAGGTCCTGATCATTCTGGAGCAGGTTTTCATCAAGGATCTCTCTGTACTTTGCTCCGTTCATCTTTCCCTCAAACCTGACTAGTCTCCCAGTCCCTGCTGCTGAAAAACATCCCCACAGCATGTATGCTGCCACCACCATGCTTCACTGTAGGGATGGTGCCAGGTTTTCTCCAGGCGTGACGCTTGGCATTCAGGCCAAAGCGTACAATGTTGGTTTCATCAGACCAGAGAATCTTGTTTCTCATGGTCTGAGTGTCTTTTAGGTGCCTTTTGGCAAACTCCAAGTGGGCTGTCATGTGCCTTTTACTGAGAAGTGGCTTCCGTCTGGTCAGTCTACCATAATGGCCTGATTGGAGGAGTGCTGCAGAGATGGTTGTCCTTCTGGAAGGTTCTCCCATCTCCACAGAGGAACTCTGGATCTCTGTCAGAGTGACCATCGGGTTCTTGATCACCTCCCTTGATTGCTCTGTTTGCCTGGGCGGTCATCTGTACGAAGAGTCTTGGTGGTTTCTAACTTCTTCCATTTAAGAATGATGGAGGCTACTGTGTTCTTGGGGACCTTCAATGCTGCAGAAATATTTCTTCAACCTCATAGCTTGGTTTTTGCTCTGAAATGCACTATCAACTGTGGGACCTTATATGTGTGTGTGTGTGTGTGTGTGTGTGTGTGTGTGTGTGTGTGTGTGTGTGTGTGTGTGTGTGTGTGTGTGTGTGTGTGTGTGTGTGTGTGTGTGTGTGTGTGATGCTTTTCCAACGGTCTTGAAGGAGTTTCCACATATGCTGTGCACTTGTTGGCTGTTTTTCCTTCACTCTGCGGTCCAACTCATCCCAAACCGTCTCAATTGGGTTGAAGTCAGGTGATTGTGGCGGTCAGGTCATCTGATGCAGCACTCCATCACTCTCCTTCTTGGTCAAATAGACCTTACACAGCCTGGAGGTGTGTTGGCTCATTGTCCAGTTGAAAAAACAAATTATAGTCCAACTAAGTGCAAACCAGATGGTATCGCTGCAGAATGCTGTATTAACCATGCTGGTTAAGTGTGCCTTGAATTCTAAATACACCAGTGTCACGAGCATAGCACCATCACACCACCTCCTCCATGCTTCACGGTCGGAACCACACATGTAGAGATCATCCGTTCATTTACTCTGCGTCTCACAAAGACACGGTGGCTGGAACCAAAAATCTCAAATTTGGAATCATCAGAACAAAGGACAGATTTTAACCGGTCTGGTGTCCATTGCTCGTGTTTCTTGGCCCAAGCAAGTCTCTTCTTATTGATGTCCGTCTTTTTGGTGTCCTTTAGTAGTGGTTTCTTTGCTCAAATTTGACCATGAAGGCCTGATTCACACAGTTGATGTTGAGATGTCTGTTACTTGAACTCTGAAGCATTTATTTGGCCAGCAATTTCTGAGGCTTGCAATTCTAATGACCTTATCCTCTGCAGCAGAGGTAACTCTGGGTCTTCCTTTCCTGTGGCGGTCCTCATGAGAGAGAGTTTCATAGTGCTTGATGGTTTTTGGCACTGCACTTGAAGAAACATTCTTGAAATGTTCCGCATTGACTGACCTTCATGTCGGAAAGTAGTGATGGACTGTCATTCCTCTTTAATTATTTGAGTTGTTCTTGCCATAATATGGACATGGTCTTTTACCAAATAGGGCCATCTTCTGTATACCAACCCTTGTCACAACAACTGATTGGCTCAAATGCATTATTTTAAAATTAACTTTTAACAAGGCACACCTGTTAATTGAAATGCATTCCAGGTGACTACCTCATGACGCTGGTTGAGAGAATTCCAAGAGTGTGCGAAGCTGTCATCAAGGCAAAGGGTGGAATCTCAGATTTACAATATATTTTGATTTAACACTTTTTTGGTTACTTCATGATTACGTGTTATTTCATAGTTTTGATGTCTTCACTGTTACTCTACAATGTAGAAAATAGTAAAACTAAAGAAAAACCCAAATAAGGTATTTGTTTTTTATTTTAAATACATTTTCAAACATTTCTAAACCTGTTTTCGCGTTTTCAGTGTGTGTGTGTGTGTGTGTGTGTGTGTGTGTGTGTGTGTGTGTGTGTGTGTGTGTGTGTGTGTGTGTGTGTGTGTGTGTGTGTGTGTATATAGATTGAGGAACATATTTTATTTAATCCATTTTAGAATAAGGCTTTAACATAACAAAGTGGAAAAAGTCAAGGGGTCTGAATGCTTTCTGAATGCACCGTTTATTGGTAACATGCTATATGTGATCAATATATGAGCTACAGTTTTTATGACAATAGGGAGATCATAAAGATTCTGCCTTTTCCTCTCTGCTTTAGTTATTCTGTCCTCCCTGTTTGTATGCCTGTCCAAGTCTTGCTCTCAACCTGCCCATCCATTTACATTGTCTGCACCCAACTACATTACCTACGGTCTCCCCACTTTGTATCTTCTTTATATTTGAACTTACTGATCTCTTCCTCAGGCCTCAGAGGTGACTCTGGACTACCCTGACTGGGCCCTGACTGGGCCCTGGCTGTCCTGATCATTTTAGCCATATTGCCAGTCCCCTGAGGGGCAGAACTAGACACAACTCCTTAGGAAGTGGCACCGACACAAGGGGTGCATACACCAAGTGCAGCACCGTGGAGTGCGACAACCCGGTAGCCGCTCTATTGGACGAACACCTGGAAAGGAACGGCATACCCAATGATTCTCCCTCCCCATTGGCTGAGGAGAACCTCAGACTCCTCCCACAGAGGGAAGGAGTGGAGGATATAGAGGATTCCTCCGACTTGTGAGGGGGAGGAAACAAGATGAAGACAGACTAAAATGAAGGACTAAAATAGGGAAATATGAGCTGCTAGCTTGCATGATGTCAGATATAACATGGTGGGACCATGGAAGAATGTGTATTGATTGAACAATTTACATTTTTAAGCTGAAATTACTTGTTTTAAAGATTGTCTGCTTTCAGATTTTCTCTATTTTAAATGATTTGAAAGCAGCCATTTTGGGTTACATTTCCATTTTTTATGCAGTAAGCCAAAAGTGAACAACTTTTTCAGTCGTTGTCATTAGTGGTTCGTAAGTGAGGTAACATGTTGCTGAGATGTTGCCTCAAATGTTTAAATCTTCAGCCCACCTCGGGTGTTTTTCCACACGATTGCTTTTTAACATCCCACACTTGGTTACATGGAGTAGAGAACTCTTAAGGACCGGAATATTCCCTTCCACCACAGGTTGGGTGGGTATTGTTCCTTTCACTGTATGTTTGTGTTCCAAAGTAAAAGTAGGAAAAGTTACACAGACCGCCCCTGTTAAATGTCCTCCAAATATGTGTTGAGGTAACTTGGTGAATGCGGGCGCATGCATACACCTTATCCAACAAGGCCGCGGGGAAAAACAGAAGTGTGACTATCTGATATTTGCACACAGAAGTCGTCCACGCACTTGTCAATTAAGACGTTGATGGAAATATGTTACAATTGTACATTTAGTTTTAGTTTTCTTGTTTTAGCATAATGTAAAAGAAAGTCCGTGCCAAATTTCACATTGTGCCTTGGCGATGATACAAGAGCCCAAGTGCATTCTCTACGTTACAGTGCCACCAGCAATGTATCAATTTGACCAGTATATGACCTGTTGGGAAGTCCAACTAACAATTACTCCTTTTTGTTATTTATTGAAGGAAATGGTTACAATGTAGCTTCCTTTTACTCGAGCGGATTGAACTTGATTTTGTTTGTTCGTGGAATGTTTTGAATTGCCTCTGTACCATCAATGCCGTATTGTGTCCGCCCATTAGAATATGTGCCATGAACTTGACTTGCATTCCATTTGACTTTTAGATGGATTTGAATATTTTGAAAGAACAGTTAACACGAGATTCACGTTGTGTGTTTTAAGATGCACGTTTGTTTAAATAGTACTTAAGGAAAATGTAATATAATGCAAGTGCAACTTTTGAATATTTGTCTTTATTTTGTTTTCCTCCTTAGTGTATGTATTTATATTTCGAATTACAAAAAAAATGTATCTGGCTAGAATTATGGGAGACTCAGGGCTGGCTTTAGCCTTTTGGGGGCCCTAAGTGAAATTTGGTTGGGGGGATCGCTTATTGGCTAGAGCTGGCCCTCGGTAGACTTGTCTGACTTGAGCTTGTATTTGAAATGTTTGTTGCCTTAACTCCTATTTCAAATATTCAATATGCTGAAGCAAATGCATGTTTGTTCATGCTTTAGTCATTCAGTTTGTAAAACTGGTTTGTGCCATGATATGGCCATTTTTGTAAGTATATTTCTTTGAGGTAACTGCCTTTTCAGGGCAGAGTCAAGGGATCAAAAACATTCTCAACTTTGATACTGATACCTGTATGTTAGCGGTTTGTTGTAAGATCATTCTGTGCTTGCTATAAAATAACAATGAACATTGCAAAACCCTGACAATTGTTATTGGAGGGGCTCATATTATGGAACTCGTGAGTGTATATTTTGTATGTGAGTGCATGCATGTGCAGTGCATTCGGAAAGTATTCAGACCCCTTGACTTTTTTCAACATTTTGTTACGGTAAGCAGACACGAGGCTGCTCGTCTTCACCATGGTTGATATACGACCATAAACAGTGCATTCGGAAAAAATTCAGACCCCTTGACTTTTTCCATATTTTGTTACAGCCTTATTCTGTAATGGATTCAATAGATTCCCCCCCCCCCCCTCAATAATATACACACAATAACCAATAATGACAAAGCAAAAACAGGTTTAACATTTTTATTTTTACAAATTAATTAAAAACAAAATACATTTACATAAGTATTCAGACCCTTGAATACTTATGTAAGTAAGTGGTGCCAAAGCACCTTTTGGCAGCAATTACAGGCTCTAGTCTTCTGTTTGACGCTACAAGTTTGGCACCTGTATTTGGGGAGTTTCTCCCCTTCTCTGCAGATCCTCTCAAGCTCTATCAGGTTGGATGGGGAGCGTCGCTGCACAACTATTTTCAGGTCTATCCAAAGATGTTCGATCGGGCTCTGACTGGGCCTCTCAAGGACGTTCAGAGACTTGTGCCGAAGACACTCTTGGTTGTGTGTTTAGGGTTGTTGTCCTGTTGGAAGGTGAACCGTTGTCCCAGTCTGAGGTCCTAAACTCTGGAGCAGGTTTTCATCAAGGATCTCTCTGTACTTTGCTCTGTTCATCTTTCCCTCGATCCTGACTAGTCTCCCAGTCCCTGCTGCTGAAAAATATCCCCACAGCATGATGCTTCCACCACCATGCTTCACCGATGGTGCCAGGTTTCTTCCAGACGTAATGCTTGGCATTCAGGCCAAAGAGTTCAATGTTGGTTTCATCAGACCAGAGAATCTTGTTTTTCATGGTTTGAGAGTCCTTTAGGTGCCTTTTGGCAAACTCCAAGCGTGCTGTCGTACCTTTTACTGAGGAGTGGCTTACGTCTGGCCACTACCATAAAGGCCTGGTTGGTGGAGTGCTGCAGAGATGGTTGTCATTCTGGAAGGTTCTCCCATCTCCACAGAGGAACTCTGGAGCTCTGTCAGAGTGACCATCAGGTTGTTGATCACCTCCCTGACCAAGGCCCATCTCTCCCGTTTGCTCAGTTTGGCCGGGCGGTCAGCTCTAGGAAGAGTCCCGGTGGTTCCAAACTTCTTCCTTTTAAGAATGATGGAGGCCACTGTGTTCTTGGGGACCTTCAATGCTGCAGAAATATTTTGGTACCCTTCCCCAGATCTCTGCCTCGACACAATCCTTTCTCGGAACTCTACGGATAATTCCTTCGACCTCATGGCTTGGTTTTTGCTCTGACATGCACTGTCGACTTTGGGACGTTATATACACAGGTGTGTGCCTTGTCAAATCAATTGAATGTATCACAGGTGGAGTCCAAGTTGTAGAAACATCACAAGGATGATCAATGGAAACAGGATGCACCTGAGCTCAGTTTCGAGTCTCATAGAATAGAGTCTGAATACTTATGTAAATAAGGTATTTCAGGTTTTTATATTTATATATATAAATTTGAAAACAATTCTAAAGTTTTCGCTTCATCATTATGGGTTATTGTGTGTAGTATGATGAGGAATTGTGTTTATCCATTTTAGAATAAGGCTGTAAGAGAATGTGGGAAAAGTCAAGGGTGTCTGAAAACTTTCCGAATTCACTATATGTATTTATGCATCGCATGTCCCTTTCATACTGTATGTGTGTGTATTCTCTGTTTGGATATATGGGTGGCTGGGGACAGTAGTTGTCTTGGATGCAGTGTTGTCAATCATCTAGGGACACTGGGAGTGGAATCCGAGGGTACAGATACAGCGAGAGAAGGGAAAGAACAGCTGAGAGAACACACCTGGCAGACAGGAGTGGCTGCCAAACCAGCTAAAGAACTGGTATGTAGATACGTCTATATCTGATTTGTATATCTAAATACTGTTTATAATTGAATGGGAGACAACCTAAGTATACATGGAAATGCATGAGAATTTAAATAAACAGTAAATTGTGATTACTAAGCTTAAATGGCATATTTCAAGACCTGTCATTGTATTGGTTGCATGCACATATTTAGCAGATGTTATTGCAGGTGTAGCGAAATGCTTGTGGACCTAAAAGGTAAATGTTGCAACAAGAAGTTGTCTTGTGAGCTGTGCGGTCGTTGGACGCTCATAATAAGAACAGTAATTACAGGAGCTTCTCTGTGACTACTCTAAATATCCTAATGAGGAACTCAATGATGAAAGGGAGACATTTTTAACTGCGTGCACTCAGAGCGTGATAAAGTAGCAACATGGAAGTCATTTCAGTTCTGATCTTCAAAGAAGTCCTCTTTTTTTTCTTCTTATAGGTGAACCTGCTAGTATGGATGCCCTCATGGCCTGCCTGGTGGCCATGTGTCTCTGCCTGGTCCTCCCAGTGAGCTGGTCCCAGAGCACACACAAGTCAGAGGAGTTTATCAATACCCAGCCTCAACCTGCCGCTGGAGTACTACCGCAACCGGCTCCTGCACCAGCACACATACAGGATGTGCTGAAGAGTAAAGAGGAGACCGAGATCACTTCAAAACAAATGTGTGAGTGAGAGTCACAAAGGGGAAATGTTCATAGATGCAGGGTCTGGGAGAGAGACAAATGTTGAATTCACGTCAGAGGGGAAATAAATCAGTGACGGGCAGCTGTTGGGAGAAATGGAGAGAGCAGAAGGGGTGGGGTTCATTTGTTGTTTATTTGTAGTTCTGGGCTACTTATGTTGTGGCTTTTGTTCACCAACAATGCTGTATGTGCTACAGTTTGAGGGTGGGTCATAGTCGATCTGAAAGGCTGGTGTATGAAGTGATGTATGAATATCCAAGGAATTCACTTTTACTTGTTTTGATAGGATATTCAGAGATGGGTAGCAATGTGTCACTGTTTCCCATCAGATGCGAATGTGGGCCACGACAACGCCAAACTGGGCCTGTTCATAGCTGCTGCCCTGGGAACCATGGTGCTGATGGGCATGGTCTACTGCATCTACATGCAGTTTTACACCAAGCACCAGTACCTGCACACCCAGCTCCACGACGACTCTGGTAATAGTACCATCTAACTCCTTTTCAATGCTAATAGAGAATTTTACTCTCAACAATTTTGGGCTGGTTTTGGAACCATTGGAAACTATATAGAAATTACTGCACTTGTGATCCCTTTTATTGTTTACTCTTTCTCTGTCCGTCTCTTTTTCTCTTTCTTATCTTCTCTCGCCAAAGAGTTGACCCTTGACCTCCCAGAGGCACCTCCGGTTTTCTTCCGCGGTACCGTCGGTGCAATGGACAGAAAAGGAGAGGTGCAGAGATCTGGTAATGGATCTTTCATCTCTACCACACCCTCCATCATCTCTGTACCACCCAGGCTGTCCCCTCCTCCCTCCGCTGTGCCCTACCTTCCCCTCTTCCTCACCTCTTACCCTCTCAGGACCATATCCGTTAGAGATCTGGAGAGAAGTTTTGTCTGAAATGAGTTACTTATCACCATTGACCGGAGACCTATTAACCTGATCATAAAGAACAATGTTTATTCTCTTAGCTAAATTAACTGAAGTTGGTGCTGTTGAACTCATAATAAAATGGACTCTCACTGTGCATTTCCTGTGGTTTTTGGAAATTCGACAACTGAACCTTTTTTGGTCTGCAGTACTATGGTAGATGAGTAGCCTACTGTAGATCACATGCCATGTCATATTCAGGCCAGTAGGTGCTAGAACACGGTGCTACTGGTGATACAGTGGGAGGATTTTATGATTAAGACCTCAGTGACGGCAGGGATTGGAATAAGAATCTCATCAATTAAAACAAAATAGCCTGAAATAGTAGCCAATAGTAGTCGTAATGTGGCGGGATCAGAGCACATCCATGTTTGTGGGTGTACAGTTATTATGGTGAACTTTAACTAAAGATATTGGTTATACTTCCAATCACATCCCCAATCTCTGGGGACCACTCTGGCCCTAAATGACCCGTTTCTCCAGTACATGTTTGTCAGAATAGACTAATCTAATGTCCTTCATTCAGTGGTTGTGTGGTACAAGAATAGCCAGGCTACTTAACACACCGGGCTGCAGGAAAGGAAGTGACACCATACCTCGCTACACAATCGGGCAGATTAGCGTTGGGGGCAGTAATCTGGTTTCAGCACCATGGATAGCGACACTCGCAGCCAGACAGCGGTCGACCGTTCATTCGAGATACACATTTGGATTTGTTTTAAAATGTATTTTTAACTTGCTAAAGCACTGCTAAAACAACGTAGGCTATTGTTTAATCTCAGTTTTGTCAAATGTGGGCATGGGAAGTGTTAGTGCTTTTTTTCTTGAATATTTACTTGCGGCTCACTTTGATTTGATTTAGACTAGAATAATCAGAGGGCATAGGAGGGTGTGGATGTCTGGGTGCATAACTCTGTGCGTAAAAACGGTGTGGACCAGCTGGTTGAGAAAGGAAAGCGAGGTTTAATGGTGTGTGAGTGAAAGGTTAAGGGCGGAGGGAGAAGGTGATAGGGAAGAGAGCTACGCGCTCAAGCGGGAGTGCGCGCGGGAAGCAAATCGGTCGGAGTTTGGAACCGGGAGGATGGAGATCCGACCAGATAGGTTTAAGATCGTCGCGGGCAAGACCCTTGGAAAATTACACAAGTAAGTTAAAACAACAGCTTCATAGCTTACATTTTCTGTACGGTGTATTTGTTAAAGTTGTGTAGCCTAAACTATACCTTGTTCGCGTAGCGCACGCAATCCAGATCAAGGTATTTTGTTTGTTACAGTATTAGGCTACCTACCCACTTGTCATCCCGGCACTAAATGTATAAAAGTTTAAACAAATATATAGGCCTATTCAATATTAGCCTAGGGCTATTTATGTTTATACGATATAAAGTAGGCCCCCGACTTTTATCCGAACTTTTGTTTAAAAAATGAACGGATAGGCCTTGACACTAGACAAATTTGTCTACCTAAAATCCACATGCCCAAAACCCTGGATTACAACGGGGTTTGATGATCTAACGAAACATCTGTTTTATCAATAGAACAGTCAATTTAGTAAAACCGTCGTTATAATATCTTACTTCAAATAAGACACGGAATATATAGGCTACAGTTCTTTAAATGCATGTTCAGAAATTCCTTTGTATCCCAGTGAATGTGTGATGTTTTTTTTGACATTCAGGCTGCTTTAATTAAATTGAATGGTAAATTGCAATTGTAAAGGAGTGGGTGTGTTATGGTTGTTTTGATTTGAAAATATTGGATTTCCACTGTGTGTTAACGTAGCGTGTGCTCTGTGTCATGGATACCTAGATTAACTTCATTCAGGCCCTATAAATTGACGTATAGGCCCACCTCGGAATGCTGTCCTCATCCTTTCTTTACCAGAGAACTTGAGACAGTTATGTCTCAAGTCTCTAAGTAGCCTAACTGAAATGATTTCCTGAAGGCGTAGAGTGAATTAATGTTTTTTGGGGGAGAAAATTTGGACATCAAAACTGTCCTTTTGTTCTCTATAGGCAGTGATGCGGTGCTAGACTATTTTCTATTTGTTATGACTCTTTCTCATAGACTCTTTCTCATTTTTTTTTGCTTTGGAAATAAAATGGGGCCCGTCTACCATTTTTCATTGTCAATTTATTATTATAACACCTGAACAATGCATTTCTTAGCGATGCTACGATGAGTTTACAGCATCCGTTGTTTACAAAGGTAAGCCACACTAAATGGTGTACGAATAATTTATAATCAGGCCATAATTAATGTATATTAAAATGTTGATAAAGGGGAAAAGACTCATTCAGTTGCAAATATACCTACAGGAAAAATGTGTCTAAAACGTGACATTGCTCTACATGTTTAGAAAATGAGGAGGTGGCATCAAAATGTGTATAGCCAAGAGAAGTATCTCTGTCTGATGTTCATGCTTGGTTCATATTTTACCTAGCCTACAGTAAAATAATTATTGGGCGGGGGAATAACTACATGATAACAACTCGCTGAGCGGACCTTTGTGCCCGGGGTTTGTAGGCTATGCGCTTCAGTTGAACATTCTTTTGCATTAAAAAAAAAGACGTGTCCAGGCCAGCTGGTCAACTAAATGTCGGCACTTTGTAAAAGCAGTGAAAGTTAGATCAGCATCTCATTTGCCTAATGGGATACAGTGTGTGGCCACTTGAGAGAGCAAGTGTTGGCTATTCTGCTCAAGAAATGTGGAAGACATGTATACTTTAATAAGGGAACATAACGTTTCTTTGGTGCGGCCACGATTGCAAAAAAATGGGTGATTCATCTACAGAAACATTGATGGATATCGGAGCGCAAATAGTTCGTGATCTCCTTTCTCTCGGGATTTGAAGAAGCGTCTGAACACATAAATCCTCTCCCGAAATAGCCCTCTCCCCCTCCAAGCTGTCGGCCCACGTAAATCCCCATACACCTCTCTCTTGCTCGCTCTGTAGGTAGCCTACCTCTCCAGGTTCGCCCCGTCTACGGTTTAATAACTCGTCATCGTCTGTTCCCCTCCCCCAAAGCCAGGGATTACTGTACCTACCTGCCCTACGCGATAGTTACCAAACCTTCACTTCCTTATCACATGCGTGCGCTGAGGTGTCCCCCAGTGCGTAATATGCTGTCTTGGTTTGTGGCTGCTGTGAGGACCCTATGTTGTGTGAATTTTTGTGACATTTAGCCTTATATGACATATAAATAGTTAGGCCCATTTTTCTTCGTATAGGTTTGGAACTCTCTTATAGGTCTATTCATTTATTTACCGCCAGGTGATGGCAGCAGGCAGGACACAATTCCTTCCCACGAAAACAGGCTGAAATTTCAGGGCTTTTTTTTAACCCCAATTTCGATCTTGTCTCATCGCTGCAACTCCCCAAAGGGCTCGGGAGGCGAAGGTCGAGTCATGCGTCCTCCGAAACAAGACCCGCCAAACTGCGCTTCTTAATACCCGCTCGCTTAACCCGGAAGCCAGCCGCACCAACGTGTCGGAGAAAACACGTTCAACTGATGACTGAGGTCAGCCTGCAGGCGTCTCGCCCGCCACTAGGAGACGCTAGAGCGCGATGAGCCAAGTTAAGTGAAATGAGCCCACTAGCCAAACCCTTCCCTAACCCGGAAGTCGCTGGGCCAATTGTGCGCCACCCTATGGGGCTCCCGATCACGGCCGGTTGTGATACAACCTGGGAACGAACCAGGGTCTGTAGTGACTACTTTAGCACTGGGGTGCAGTGCCTTAGAACACTGACACCCGGGAGCCCTTTCAGGCTGTCTTTTCAAAGAGCTCTTAAACTAAAAAGGTATTATAATTTTCACAATTTTACACTATTATTCCAACCTTATAGTGTGGAAATATACTCTCACCGGCCAGTTTATTAGGTACACCACCCTGTTCACAGATGGATTACACCTACAAACAGAGATTCACATGGCCGTCGCTTGCTATTTAAGACAGGTATCTCGACATTCAGTCACTCTTCGATTGAATGTTAGAATGGGCAAAACAAGTGACCTAAGCAACTTTGAGCAGGGTACGATCGTCAGTGCTAGGCACGCCGGATCCACTATTTCCAAAACTGCCGCCCTTCTGGCCTTTTCTTGCACAACAGTCAAATCAAATTGTATTTGTCACACTAGGGTGCGACAAACAAAAAGCATAGTCAGCGGCAGTCCAGTGGGCGAAAACAGCTCGTTGATGAAAAAGGTTGAAGGAGAATGTCAAGAATCGTGCCGGCGAACAAGCGGCCCACAAACGTAAATAACGGCGCAGGAGAACATTTCGCAATGCACAACTCGTCGATCCTTGTCACGGATGGCTATTGCAGCAGACGATCACACCGGGCTCAACTCTTTTCAGCTAAAACCAAGAAGAAGCGGTGGGCCCGCGATCACCAACACTGGACAGTTTACTGGAGTGGCCTGCGCAGTCCCCAGACCTCAACCTAATAGTGCATCTTTGGGATGAGAAGGAACGAGCTGTTGATAGCATAAGTGCACGGCCGTCCAATCTGCAGCAACTGCGTGTTAGTCCCGTCAGCACGGACCGACATCACTTTGTAGAATGCCTCGAAGAAGTCAGGCTTTTCTGGAGACAAAAGGGGTTCTGATCCGGTATTAGATGGGTGTGCCTAATAAACTGTCCAGTGAGTGTATAAAACACAGGGAATCACATTTTTGACTGTACTGGGCCTTTTAATATGCTACTCTTCCTTAACTTCTTTGATATCTGTCAGATGAATAACCAACTCTGACACTTGTCGTTCAATGATTAATAACTTATTGCTGTGAAGATTGTACTCGGGCCCTCATAACTCACAATAACAAATAACTTATGTAAACATGTTATAAACAGTGGTATAATTACTTATCCTTAACTGCAATCAGATTTTTCAGATACTCTGGAAAGGCATTGGGTTGACATTGTCCCTAAAACAGGGAGTAGATATTTCGATCCAGCTGTTTGGTCGGTGAGGTCGTAACAAAAACAAATTTAGCTGAATGCAATTCATATTCTTATGGCTGGGTCCCTTGCCTACATGATAAAACTGGAGAAATTCACCACACGTGAACTTGTCTGCGGTATAGTGTCTTATTTACACATGTAGCCACTGTTTTTGATGCATTTAAAATGTATTATTATAATTTGGGGGTGCTTATATTTGTCCTATTTCACACGTGTACAAGTGGTTAAATACGCATGTTTGAATTGGATTTTTTTTTATTTTTTTTATATTGATTTATTTTCATATCCCAACTCCCCACTCTCCAAGGGTGTTTCATGGGGTCACGGCTAGGTTCTGAAATGATCAACGGTGACCCTGGAGCAATTAGGGTTAAGTGCCTTGCTCAAGGGCACATCGGCAGACTTGTCACCTTGTCAGCTCAGGGATTCAAACTAGTGACCTTTTGGTTACTGGCCTAATGTTCTAACCACTAGGCTGCCTGCCGCCATCATATTCATAATGACATGCCATGACATTTCAACAAAACATCCGTCACCAGTCTAAATTTAGAGCTTTTTGTAATCCAAGTACAACATTTATTAATGTTTCTAAAGCTCATTTTGCTCCAGTCCAGTGTGCGGATTGTTTAGAGAATTTGGCGTTTGGTTATTGTATTATTCAAGAGAGTTCCAGTGCCCTTAGCTGACTTTTCACCCTGTGTTGAAAGGTTGTCCCATGGTAGCCATCTATCATTTTTCTCAACTATTCCGTTGAGTAGTCTGCAACCTCCATCTCTTTATTCTGATGAGACCCAAGTTATGTAGTTGTTCAAGACGGTCTGTGCCAAAAGTATTATAATCAGGTGGTATAATACCCAAGCTAGATTGCTTCCCAGATCCAGTCCTATTCCTCACGTACAATGTATTCTTCAATCAATAATCTTCACCTGTTGATTGAACTGTGAACTGCACTGCTGAACCGTTCTCACACCTGTGTCCTTGACGAATGAATTAAGAGATTATGATGGAGTGAGAACCCACTATACTCCTTTGACAAGCCAACGAGCAAGGATTAAGGGTCACTGACCTCTGTTTAATTTGCCACACTGTAATATGTCTTGTGCAGACGGACTTCCACATTTACGACACAAGTAGGTGTCACTCTGTCTGTTTGTGTGATGTTTCTTCGAGTGAAAAACGAGGCGTTGGTAAAGCGCTCAGGATTAAAAGGGATATACGTCACGGGGTCAGACGAAGCCAGCCGAAAGTTGAGACACAGAGGAAAAAGAACAAGAGTTCAAACTCTAAGACAGAGAACAAAATACATAGAAAACATTTCAAAGTATCTGCTGCAATGATATCAAGTGAATACTGGCGTATTTTCTATTTCATTACCATGCGACAGTTGGCTCCTCGCCCTTTTTCGGCTGTTTGCAAGGCGATGGGCGTTGAGCACGTTTCACCTTCAACACATTTCATAAACACCTGACAGATATCAAAAGGACATCGTGTCGCCAGTACAGATGTGCACCTCTACATGCCACCCCGTTTCAACAAAGATATTTCTCAGGACGCAGAAAGGGGGACTGGTGTTTAAAGAACGGTGGTGCAAGACGGGTGTGGCGATGTGAGAGGAGAGGGAATTGACGATGAAAGGGCAGGGACTGAGATGAAACTCGAAAGATGAACGAGGGACAGGAAGAATAGAGGGAAAGAGAGGCGCACAAATACAGAAATAGTACGAAGCGGTATTAATAATTCATCGTGAGCGAAAGTCATTAATACTTAATGTCAGAGAATGCTGGAGCCATTGCTTGTGTGAACTGTTTTTGGTATGGGCATCGTAGTGGCGCCCATTTTGTGGAGGTTGCTTTGTCACATATTAATGGACAAAGTTTCCGGATACCACAGCAGTTTTTGACTTGCCACAATGCACAGCTTGTAAATTGTAGTTGGAAGCAAACTGCAGTTGGATGCCAAATAAGGTATACAGTCTGCTGTCAAAAGTGTAGGCGTAATTCAAATGTGTTTATTTTACAGTCTCATCAGTCTCTAGCCTCCACATAGCAAGTCACCTTGTAAAATGGCCTTGCGTGTTGATGGGGTGACAAACACCTTGTGCCAAGTAACAGTGCTGCAGATTGCTATGACATTGTGACATTGTCACCAAAGCAGTATGTAGACCAGTCATATTACCCTAGCCTGATTTACCATGGGTTTGACTGGCCCTGTCTCAGTAGATGTTGCCCTGGTACAACGCAAAACGTGTTCCTGAACTTCAGGTGAAGGTTCTAGTAGTGATATCAGAGCGTTGACCCAGTATGATAAATCATTTTTTCTTGATCTGGAGAAATGTATCAAGATGTTTCTGTACCCGCTTTCAGGGTTTATAATTGCTTAGAATCCCATCTAAGCATCACCTTTCCCTGGTTCTTGTGAAACTTTAAAAAAAAATCTTAATTAGCAGTTTCCTCATTCCACCTCATACTATATTGTTTCTGATATGTCTGTCAAATGACAATAGTTCGATTTTGGAGGGATGAAAAGGTCTGTGGGAAAAATAATTATAACACAGCACGGTGTGGTTCAAAAGAGTACCCATTTGTTACCATTCCCAAGGACTATGCCCAACTAGCGAAAAACTATGCAAGAGTCTTATTCCTTGGACGAGAAACGGTCAACTTTGCAGTTCAAACTATACTGTCATCAACACTGTGACTGATTGACAGTTTAGTATTCTTCCGCCTCCTACAGTCTGCTCTAAACCAATGTGAAATCGTTACTTCCAAAGCAGAGATGATATGATTGGCTCTCCTCCCCTCTAATCACTTGAGCATTAAAACATATGCCCAAACAGGAAATAAAGCAGGGGCATGTGAAACCTCAGTCTCCCCCCACATCCCACCATATCCATTGGCCTTGCAGCAGAGGAATAACGTATGATCTGTGAACTCAGCACAGCCTCACATTGGGGCCGAGCTGATCTCATGCTTAATGGATGATGTGCCTCAGCTGAATACATATTTGATGTTTCCTAGACTGGAGGCTGGCGCAGGTCGTTAGCATGTTTGCTCAGTGAGCTGGATAGGTCGGGAGAGAGCAGGAGAGAGCGAGGGGAAGAGATTCGGCCAGAGATGTGCTGTTTTCACCGTATGGTTTTAGCTCGACTCTATTGCAGCCTACCTGCCAAGGCCTGTCAGATTGGTAATGTCAGCAAAAAAACTATTTGAAAAAAATAACTCACTGCAGGCCGGGGCCTGACCAAGGTGACATTGAAGTGTACCGAGGTGGTTGGCATTTTTTTGAGAGGTTTACAGGAAGGAATGTCTGTCTTGGAAGAGTCTGTTTGGGTTGTAGATGTCAAGCATAGCAATTAAAATACATTAGCAATGAATACAATCTCATGTAAGTTTAATACCATGCACAATACATAATTAATGCACGGAAGACCCACACACAAACCTGCACAATTATTGCCTGATGCTTACAAGAACATACACTATTGAGACACAAGTATGTGGACACTCCTTCAAATGAGTGGATTTGGCCATTTCAGCCACACCCGTTGCTGACAAACATTGGCAGTAGAATAGCCCGTACTGAAGAGCTCAGTGACTTTCAACGTGGCACCGTCAAAGGATTCCACCTTTCCAACAAGTCAGTTCGTCAAATTTCTGCCCTGTTAGAGCTTCCCCGATCAAATGTAAGTGCTGTTATTGTGAAGAGGAGACGTTTAGGAGCAACAACGGCTCAGCCGCAAAGTGGTAGGCTGCACAAGCTCACAGAACTGGACCGCTGAAGCGCGTAGCACATAAAAATTGTCTGTCCTCCATTGCAACACTCACTACCAAGTTCCAAACTATCTCTGGAAGCAACATCAGCACAAGAACTGTTCGTCTGGAGTTTCATGCGATGGGTTTCCATGGCAGCACAGCCGCACACAACATCACCATGCGTAATTCTCTGGAGTAATGAGTCACGCTTCATCTGGCAGTCTGACGAACAAATCTGGGTTTGGCGGATGCCAGGAGACGCTACCCCAATTCATAGTGCCAACTGTAAAGTTTGGTGGAGGATAAAAAATGGTCTGGGGCTAGTTTCATGGTTCGGGCTAGGTCCCTTAATTCCAGTGAAGGGAAATCTTAACGCTACAGCATACAATGATATTCTGGATGATTATGTGCTTCCGACTTTGTGGCAACAGTTTGGGGAAGTCCTTTTCCTGTTTCAGCAATGCCCACATGCACAAAGCGAGGTCCATACAGAAATGGTTTGTCGAGATTGTTGTGGAAGATCTTGACTGGCCTGGACAGAGCCCTGACCTCACCCACATCGGACAACTTTGGGATGAATTACAACAGCGACTGCGAGCCAGGCCTAATCGCCCAACATCAGTTCCCGACCTCACTAATGCTTTTGTGGCTGAATGGAAGAAAGTCTCTGCAGCATTGACAGATTTCTGTCTGTTCGAGGATTCAAAGAGCAACCTTTCAGTTACTAGCCCAATTCACTTATCCGCTAGGCTACCTACCGTCATTTACCAGACACTTTTATCCAAGCGACTTAGTCATGACATCATGAGCGCATATATTTAACATATGGGTGGTCCCGGGAATCAAACCCACTACTCTGGCGTTACAAGTGCCGTGCTCTACTGACTGAGCTACAAAGGACCAGTCTTTGCACTACCTTTAATGTCTGTATGTTAAAGGCGGTGTCTATATAAGTCATAAGCCAACTCTATATAAACTATATATATGCAAAAAAATAAACGTCCTCTCACCGTCAACTGTGTTAATTTTCAGCAAACTTAACGTGTAAATATTTGTATGAACTTAAGATTCAACAACTGAGATATAAACTGAACAAGTTCCACAGACATGTGACTAACAGAAATGGAGTAATGTGTCCCTGAACAAAGGGGGGGTCAAAATCAAAAGTAACAGTCAGTATCTGGTGTAGCCACCAGCTGCATTAAGTACTGCAGTGCATCTCCTCCTCGTGGACTGCACCAGATTTGCCAGTTCTTGCTGTGAGATGTTACCCCACTCTTCCACCAAGGCACCTGCAAGTTCCCGGACATTTCTGGGGGGAATGGCCCTAGCCCTCACCCTCCGATCCAACAGGTCCCAGACGTGCTCAATGGGATTGAGATCCGGTCTCTTCGCTGGCCATGGCGGAACACTGACTTTCCTGTCTTGCAGGAAATGCTGGAGGGTCATGTCAGGATGAGCCTGCAGGAAGGGTACCACATGAGGGAGGAGGATGTCTTCCCTGTAACGCACAGCGTTGAGATTGCCTGCAATGACAACAAGCTCAGTCCGATGATGCTGTGACACACCTAGACCGTGACGGACCTTCCACCTCCAAATCGATCCCGCTCCAGAGTACAGGCCTCGGTGTAACGCTAATTTCTTTGACGATAAACGCGAATCCGACCATCACCCCTGGTGAAACAAAACCACGACTCGTCAGTGAAGAGGACTTTTTGCCGGTCCTGTCTGGTCCAGCGACGGTGGGTTTGTGCCCATAGGCGATGTTGTTGCCTGTGATGTCTGGTGAGGACCTGCCTTACAACAGGCCTACAAGCCCTCAGTCCAGCCTCTGTCCTCAATAGTCTGAGCACTGATGGAGAGATTGTGCGTTCCTGGTGTAACTCGGGCAGTTGTTGCCATCCTGTACCTGTCCCACAGGTGTGATGTTCGGATGTACCAATTCTGTGCAGGTGTTGTTACATGTGGTCTGCCACTGCGAGGACAATCAGCTGTCTCCCTGTAGCGCTGTCCTAGGCGTCTCACATTACGGACATTGCAATTTATTGCCCTGGCCACATCTGCAGTCCTCATGCCTCCTTGCAGCATGCCTAAAGCACGTTCACGCAGATGAGCAGGGACCCTGGGCATCTTTCTTTTGGTGTTTTTCAGAGTCAGTTGAAAGTCCTCTTTGGTGTCCTAAGTTTTCATAACTGTGACCTTAATTGCCTACCGTCTGTAAGCTGTTAGTGTCTTAAACCCCGTTCCACAGGTGCATGTTCATTAATTACTTATGGTTCATTGAACAAGCATGGGAAACAGTGTTTAAACCCTTTACAATGAAGATCTGTGAAGTTATTTTGGATTTTTACAAATTATCTTTGAAAGACAGAGTCCTGTAAAGGGGGCGTTCTTTTTTTGCTGATTTTATGTCATATATAATATCTCCTCTTCTTTTCGTTCTCAGAATCCTAGAGAAGCGGCAGGAAAATGGCGATACAATCGAGCTCACCGATGAGGGTCAGGCAGTTATCGTGGAGGAGAAGGAGATGCCCGTGGTGGACTGCACCTGTTTCGGCCTGCCCCGACGCTACATCATCGCCATCCTCTCCGGCCTGGGCTTCTGCATCTCCTTCGGTATCCGATGCAACTTGGGCGTTGCCATCGTCAGCATGGTCAACAACCAAACCATCTACAAGGGCGACAAGCCGATTCTTGTGGTGAGTCCGAGATATTGTCTTAGAACAAAGGGTTCTGAAAGGGTTCTTTCAGGACGGGTAGGGTTCTACGTGGAATCTTTTCCATCTAAATAACTCTTTATGTCTGAAAAAAGGGTTGTTGAGGGTGCTTTGTTGAGTGAACACATTCTACCTGAAACCGAAAAGGGTTCTCAAGCCAAAGACATCTTTATGGTTCTAGGTAGCACCTTTGTTTCCAAGAATGATTATGTGTGACTTGTTGGTAACCAGGGAGGGGAGAATGAATCCCTATTGTCAGTGGTGGTATGTATGCTCTCAAAGGGTCAGTGTTGGACCAATCAGGTTGCTTTGGCTTTACCTCCTTCTCCTAAATGGATCATGACCTTATTGGTTGTAATGACCAACAAACACGAGACTCATGCCTTGTTGCACTAGCTGAAAGAGGATTGTTACTGCCAGTTGAAATATGGTGGCTATCAAAGTCCCTGTGATCGCAATGAAATAGTTTGATTGTCAACTGCGGCTTTGTCTTTTATTGAATTAAGACTTTGATTCATGATTACTGTAGACGGGTGATAGTTAACGATCACTTACTTTAGCCATCTCACATTTATTTTTCCCTACCACCCCAGAAAATCTTTTCCTCCCCTTTTTTTTGTTGCTTTGAACTCTTTTTTCGTTGTTCTCACTCTCTCCATAGAAAGCTCAGTTCAACTGGGAACCAGAAACGGTCGGAATGATCCATGGGTCATTTTTCTGGGGATACATAGTAACCCAAATACCCGGGGGATTCATCTGTCAAAAATTTGCAGCCAACAGGTCAGCTGTTTTTACTTGTATGTAAATAATGTGCTGTGAATATTTCAATAACTATTACTGTAGGTAGATATCTGATTATTTTCCTCTCTTTCACGCAGAGTCTTTGGCTTTGCCATAGTGGCCACCTCTTGCCTGAATATGTTGATCCCGTCGGCAGCGCGAACTCACATTGGATGCGTTATCCTTGTCAGGATATGTCAAGGACTCGTGGAGGTGCTTGGCTCCATCCAAAAGCTTCCCCTGGCATACATCAGAGTTCACACTTGCACTATGCTGACAACTGATTGTTTTCTCTATTGTGAACTGGCCACTGCCCGGGCCACGTGTCATTCTTGACGAGAATGTCTTCTTTCTAAAGTGTACAACGCATTTCACCTGAAACACCCGACGAGAGAAAGAGTTACACCAGGAAGTTATGTCATTGATTTTAGGAGATCAACTTTTCATAGGAGAAAGAAAACGTTCTCGTCACGTATGACACATGGCCGGCCCACCATAGAGAAAACAGCTGTCAGCAACCTTTCAGTACAACTGCAAGTGTGAAAAAGTTGTTGTTCTCCTAATGTATCTCTTTGTCTCATAGGGTGTTTCATACCCAGCATGCCACGGCATCTGGGCAAAATGGGCCCCGCCTCTTGAAAGAAGTCGATTGGCCACAACAGCCTTTTGTGGTGAGGTCATCTTTCTCTTCTGTCATCCTCTCGGACACTACAAAGGGACACGGTTTCGACTACAATTGATATGACTTATTGTGACGACGTATTTCTCCGTAATTCGTCTTGTAAAACTCATGTTTTCTACATGACTATAACCCTTTCATCATCTGCTGTGACTATTTTTACCGTTAGAATAATTCATAACCATGCTGTGATTGCTCAAGATCGTAGTTCTAGTTCCACAGCCATGTGCTTAATGCTGTTGATTTCCATATGACTGACCTTTCTGTCTCCCTCATGTTTGAGTGTGTCTGCCTCTGTATCTCAGGGTCCTATGCAGGAGCCGTGATAGCCATGCCACTGGCTGGAGTGCTAGTCCAGTACTCAGGGTGGTCGTCTGTCTTCTATGTCTACGGTTAGTGACTTCTGTTTGTCATAAATGTTCCCAACTTAAAGTGATAGTCAGGGCCGGCGTTAGGGGCGGCCCTTAGGGGGCCTGGCCCGCGCTGCCGTACCTCCTTGCCCATCCAAATAACATATTGAAATATTGATAATTTATTTGACCAAGAGGCGCCTCGACAGAAAGACGTTTCAATATCAGATAAAGCATCCGAGCGAGCCAAACAGCGCCCTTCTGTCTCAGAATGCGTTGACCATGTATCTGATTCTGTATGGACCAAGAGTATGGCATGTCATACTATTTCTGTCCAGACAGCATCAGATACATGGTCTACATATAGTAAGACAGAGGGGCGCTGTTTCGCTCACTCGGATGCTCTGTCCTGTGAGAGCGTTTCAGCAGAGTGGAAGAGGCGAAGCAAGAGGGCTCACTCTCGCCAAAATCTGTCCACAATAAGCCCAATGCGTTTCCATGGGCATAATATGCAGACCTAAGCTTGTCGCCTGCCTTCCCGGCTTGGGACAACGATTCCCATTGTTAGGGCGGAAACAAGAGCCTCTCGTCATTATATACAGATCTCTGATTTCAGACTCGTGCGAATTGGAAAGGAAAGTTGGCGGGTGCACAGTGCACCGTTAAGATAATGGCTTCCCCTAAAGTACATTTATGTTTTTTGCCAAAATTATATACTTACTACTGTCTGAATAAAAACATTAAAATACTTCACCACAGAGTATGACTTGGCCACAGAGGATCATTAGCTTGTTTAAAAAAAATAGTTGTGGATTGTTTCAACTCACAAGTGTGTGATTGCTTATTTGGGAATCGTGCAAATTTGGGCAGCGTGAATGGCAATATGTTTAGCTGATTTGAATTGCAGCTGTCAGTGAAAAGCATCTAAAATATGTGTGAAGATAATGTCTGAGTAATGTAAACTCACGTAAACTCGTACATCGCCTTGGTCCGTACAATGGCCCTTATTTTAGCGCCCCAAAAACGTAATACTTCCAGATCAACTGTAATTACATTTACATTTAAGTCATTTAGCAGACGCTCTTATCCAGAGCGACTTACAAATTGTCAATACTATTGTAAATGTCAATGTCAATACTATTGTAAAGCACAATTTCTCCCCTTTCCAACAGAATCAATTACATGACCTAAACGCTGCCCGTTTCTGCATAATTCAAGCAGGCAATGAGCCCCGTCGGGTCTTTTTAAAAATGGCGGGTGGGGAAGCGAAACTAATGTGTGATAGTAAGAAGAGATGTTGTGTGGGAAAATTGTTTTTTCACTCGATCTGTCCAACTTATCACCTTATCGCTTCTAAAATGTAAATAAAACACTATAAAGAGTTTATATAATGTATCATTACATACCTATTTGAAGGTTTGTGTCGAATTTGAATCAGGTTTTTAGGGCGGTGCTAAAGTGATCTTAGAAGTAAACAGCGGCTTTGAGAATGATGATCGCGTGCAATGATGACGCAAATAAATGACTAGGTATCCCCCCCTTACCCCCGTCACTGTCCATTTCTTGTTTTTAAACGATGAGAGAAGTGCTACACCTGGTGTAGAGAAATAGTTGCTTTATGCGTGCTGTACGTTACAACATGACACGTCACGATGTAACGGAGGGTCTGTTTTTTTCAACTTTTCTCCAATACTATATAGCCATTACCATGTCGATCAACTCTTGAATAGAAACCTAGTTCACACCCCCGATTTTGAAGTCAACACAGTCGCTACAGTCCCATTAGTTTTCTTTGTAGCCTCGTTTGAATGTTGCGGTTGCGCACATTTGCACGGAATGGGGTGAGTTTAAGTTATAGTTTAAAATGTTGCAACAAGAAGGAGGCGAGGGATGTGTGGTGAAGATATGGCATGTCTCTGTCTCCAGAATGCATGCACTCAGCTTTCCAGAATGCGTTCAGTGGTCTCCTGCCAATTCTTGCACATTCATTGTTTCATTATGTGAATTGTTTACCCTTTGATCGTTTTTTTGTTTAGCAATTCCCCATAACATGTCACCAGTAGGTCTAGTACATGTACCATTAATCCCCCATCATTTGATTACAATAATTTCTGTTAATGCATGTATTAACTACAGTTATTTACCGTTCTCATTCTCGGAGTGGAAACGTTGTTTGCAAAGCCCACAACCTGCTACACTTGTGAGAAACAAGTTCATGTAGAAAAGTGCCCATTTGGCAATGTCTGATTTCTGATTGTCTTAACTCACCACGTCCACCACTAATAAGCTGAGCTTTTCAGTCATTTTTTCTTCACCTCACACTAAGTCAGTCTGTTTTTTTAAACATCCATTTCGAATGATTTGAAAACAATATCATGAAAATGATTCCAACACTCCCGTCCTCGATAATCACCAGGCGTTGGTGCGAAAGAGCAAAATATCATGATCTGACGATTCCATATATAGTATCTAGTGGAAACGTCATAAAAAAACAGCTGTCTGTCCCAAGCTCACTGGCGCAGGAAACCCTGAGGGCCTGGAATAGGCTAGTTGATACAATGTTGCACTTCACTAGCAATAGCTCAAGTCAAGACATATAGAAAGGGAGGCAGAGTATAGAGATTCATGTGATTGAAAGAAGCCGAATTTCCATCAGGATATTTTCTGCTGTTTTTATTTTTCGGCTTTAGGCCTATGTCTTTTACTTAGTTGACGTGGAAGTTACAGGCTACAGCTGCATTGGCCCATAGGCTATCTCTGAGTTCTATGCGCTCATTTCTTTAGCCTCCAATGCACCACGGTGTATTACTGTGTCCATATGGCAGAACAGAGGCTGGTGCTCTGGCATTAGTTTCATTTGAACTTTTAGATTTTTATCATTTTACTTCAGTTTTTTTATGACTAACCACGTGACAAGGATTTTGAGAAACAAAAACGTTATTATTGAAGGCTCATATAAAAAAGAACCACAACTGTCTCTCAAATCAGTAGAAATGATAAGCTTCCCCAAACTTGAAACTCACGAGCTGCCTATGGTCTTTACTCATTAAAAAAAAATTGTGAACACACAAGCGCATGCACACATAGGAGGTCCCGTGAAAAAAAACGTGCCCGCCTATGGAAATCAAAGGCCCGTCTGACGGTTTCATTCTGGCGCCGGCTCTGGTGATAGTTCACTTTCATGCAAAGTTAGAGTTATTTTACGACTTCCCTAGGCTATTGTCGTTTATTCCAAATCTTTAAAAATTGTGTTTGCTGGTTATTTAGCAAAGTCCAGAATCACCTGGCTAGATTTTTTGGAGAATATAGCAATGCTACCGGAAATGGATTGTATCTGTGTCACGGGAATTTTCAATCCTAATGATGATAACTAAACAATTATTTAGGCTTTGACCAATCCCCGAGGTTTGTAAGACCCTGGGTTTTATAATAATTAGGCAAAGACTCAGCTTCTGCAAAGGTCCGTAAAGTTTATTCAGAGAACGTTCTAAAGTCAAAAAATGCAAAGACATGTCATTTTATAACTCTCACCCCCACCTACTTTCCCGCACATACACGCACACAAACAGTAGGTGGGCTGTATCTCTCCCCACAGTACACATTCCATGTGTATTACTACCAAGCTGGCAGTTCCATACTGTTCCCTCCCTCCCGAGATTAGAGGGACCTTGACAGTGTCTCTTTCCTGTCGTAAGTTTTTCAGAGTTCCAACCATCATGTATAGTATAGGTCATGTATAGTTTAATTGTCCTCTGTGTTTTCTTAGTCACACACACACATTTCTCTCCCTTACTTGTCTCGACCAAACCTTATTTGACTTTAGTCTATTATTAATACATTTTACATAGTCTAATAATTACATTAGTCTAATTATTCTTATAATTGTTACATAATCTAATAATTACGTTTCAGGGTGGAATTCTTTAGTCATTACTTTAAACATATAAATTCCCTTATCAATCTGTTAGCAAAAGTGAACAATCCCTCAATTCACTTCAAGTAGGCAAATTCTACAAAGGCTTATGAATTGGCTGTGAAACGTATGCACTGTAGCTCTGACCCTTAGTCTGTCCTTGTTTTAAAGACCTCCTTTTCCCTTTTCCTCATCTTCCATCAGTTCCCCACTTTTACACTTCCTCTATTCTTCCTATTTTCTCTCCACTCTTTTCACTCTTCCTTCCACCTCCCAGGCAGCTTTGGGATCTTCTGGTATCTCTTCTGGATCCTGGTGTCATACGAGAGTCCGGCAGCCCACCCTACCATCACAGAAGAGGAGCAGAAATACATTGAGGAGGCAATCGGAATGTCAGCCGCTAATGCCACACCTGTTACGGTTAGTCAGCAATACACCAATTTCTGTATTCACTGAGTCACTTCTGAATTAACCTTCACTTCTTCTCCAGATCCACTTTTCATGGCCCCTCCTTGTCGTGTTCTGATGGTGTGATTTAGCGTTTTTGAGCCTTTGACATTTTTTTTTTTAGTTAAGTGTCTGCGTCTGAAATGGCACACTTTTCCCTATATCAAATCCAATGTTATTTGTCACATGCACCGAATACAACAGGCGCCCGTCAGGAAGTCCAGGATCCAGTTGTAGAGGGAGGTGTTTAGACCCAGGGTCCTTAGCTTATTGATGAGCTATGGTGTTGAACGCTGAGCTGTAGTCAATGAACAGCATTCTCACATAGGTGTTCATTTTGGCCAGGTGGGAAAGGGCAGTGTGGAGACGCAATCTCAATCTCACATCTGTGGATCTGTTGGGGCGGTATGCGAATTGTAATGGGTCTCGGGTTTACGGCCTGATGGTGTTGTGACCCATGACCAGCCTTTTAAAGCCTTTCATGACTACTGACGTGAGTGCTACGGGGCAGTAGTCATTTAGGCAGGTGACCTTTGCTTTCTTGGGCACAGGGTCTATGGTGGTCTGTTTGAAACATGTAGGTATTACAGAATTGGTCAGGGAGAGGTTGAAAATGTCAGTGAAGACACTTGCCAGTTTTTCCGCACATGCTTTGAGTACATGTCCTGGTAATCCGTCTGGCCCTGCTATGTTGTGAATGTTGACCTGTTTAAAGGTCTTGATCACATCTGCTACGGAGAGCGTGATCACACAGTTGTCCAGAACAGCTGGTGCTCTCATGCATGCTTCAGTGTTGCTTGCCTCGACATAAAGGCATTTAGCTCGTCTGGTAGGCTCGCGTCACTGGGCAGCTCGCGGCTGGGTTTCCATTTCCAGTCCGTAATATCTTTCAAGCCCTGCCACATCCGACGAGCGTCGAAGCCGGTGTAGTAGGATTCAGTCTTAGTCCTGTATTGACGCTTTGCCTGTTTGATGGTTCGTCTGAGGGCATAACAGGATTTTTTTATAAGCGTCTGTGTTAGTCTCTCGCTCCTTGAAAGCGGCAGCTCTAGCCTTTAGCTCAGTGCGGATATTGCCTGTAATCCATTGGTTCTGGTTGAGAAATGTACATACGGTCACTGTGGGGACGATGTCATCGATGCACTTATTGATGAAGCCAGTGACTGAAATGGTATACTCCTCAATGTCACTGGATGAATCCCGGACCATATTCCAGTCTGTTTTAGCAAAACAGTCCTGTAGCGTAGTATCAGCGTCATCTGACCACTTCCGTATTGAGCGAGTCACTGGTACTTCCTGCTTTAGTTTTTGCTTGTAAGCAGGAATCAGGAGGATATAATTATGGTGAGATTTGCCAAATGGAGGGCGAGGGAGAGCTTTGTATACGTCTCTGTGTGTGGAGTAAGAGTAGTCTAGAGTTTTTTTCCTCTGGTTGCACATGTGACATGCTGGTAGAAATAAGGTAAAATGGATTTAAGTTTGCCTGCATTAAAGTCCCACTAGGAGCCCCGCTTCTGGATGAGCATTTTATTGTTTTGTTATGGCCTTATACAGCTCGTTGAGTGTGCTCTTAGTGCCAGCATCAGTTTGTGGTGGTAAATAGATGGCAAATAATAATATAGATGATTACTCTCTTGGTAGATTGTGTGGGCTACATCTTATCATGAGGTATTCTACCTCAGGCGAGCAATACCTCGATACTTCTTTAATATTAGACAACGCGCCCCAGCAGTTATTGACAAATAGACACACACAAACAAATAGACGCACACAACCGCCCCTAGCGTTACCAGACGTAGCTGCTCTGTCCTGCCAATGCACGGAGAAGCCAGCCGGCTCTATATTATCTGTGTCGTCGCTCAGCCACGTCTCGGTGAAACATAAGATATTACAGTTTTTAATGTCCCGTTGGTAGGATAGTCTTCATTGTAGATCGTCCAGTTTGTTTTCCAATGATTGCACGTTGGTTAATAACACGGAGGGAAGAGGTGGTTTACCTACTCGTCGGCGAATCCTTACAAGGCACCCTGCCCTCCTCCCCCTTTTCCTCTGTCTTTTCTTCACGCTGATGACGGGGATTTGGGCCTTGTCTTGACAAAGTAGTATGTCCTTTGCATCGGACTCATTAAAAAAAAAATCTTCGTCCAGTTCGAGGTGAGTAATCGCTGTTATTTTCGGTCATACGAGACGGTAGCAGCAACATTATGTACAAAATTAGTTACAAACAATGCGAAAAAACACACAAAATAGCACAGTTGGTTAGGAGCCTGTAAAATGGCAGCCCAACCCAGCGACTAAAATATATTTGTCAAACACCTATTTTTCAGTGGCAATTAACAAAACTATAATTGACCAAATAGACCCATAAAAAACTATAACTAAACAAAACATATTTTCAATTTCAGTCGACTAAAACGTGACGAGACAATTATCTCTGTTGACTAAAATCAGACTAGTAAAGTGGACTGGACAAGAGTTTATGGAGAGATTGAGAGATTTTCAGTGATAAGCCCAATTAATATTAGCTGAACAGATGCGCAGTTCTGTTCAGCGGTGGGAAGGACGCGTCATTCACAGTTTAAATCAGCTGGGGAGCTGTGGGGGAGCAAGCGAGGAGGATCAGACAGGGAGACAGGCTCCGCCTGCGCCTCTGATTATACACATTGGTTGCGGCTCCGTAGCTATCTAATCGCCATCAGCCTTCTAGTTAGCTACTCTTTCCCTGGGCTAGGCGTGCCGCTAGCGCCCCACCTCAACAACATCCGGTGGAATTGCACAGCACGAAATACAATATTCAGGAATATCAAATAACTTTTTGAGTTAATTAATGGGAATCCAGTGACTCAGAATTGAGTGCTTGGACCAGGACTCGAGCACTGGGACTCGGACTTCAGCCATAGGGACTCGTGACTCGACCCTAGACGCGACCATTGGACTCGAGCACAGGGGACTTTGGTCACGATTTTGGACTTGAGATTTAAGTCAGATCATTGGGTGAAATGGTCATTAGCTCCTGTTCAAAGTCATTAGACTCCGTTCTACTTTTGGACACCAATGTGGCTGCGGCGTCTGTAGAACTTTGATAACAATGACAGAGTGACAGAGGTGCAACCCATACTACTTTGCGGCACCATCTGGTGGTTGTGCTTCTATCTCTCTCTCAGTCTCTCAGTCTCTGTCTGTGTCTCTCAGTCTCTGTCTGTGTCTCTCAGTCTCTGTCTGTGTCTCTCAGTCTCTGTCTGTGTCTCTCTGTCTCTGTCTCTCAGTCTCTGTCTGTGTCTCTCAGTCTCTGTCTGTGTCTCTCAGTCTCTGTCTGTGTCTCTCAGTCTCTGTCTGTGTCTCTCAGTCTCTGTCTGTGTCTCTCAGTCTCTGTCTGTGTCTCTCAGTCTCTGTCTGTGTCTCTCAGTCTCTGTCTCTGTCTCTCAGTCTCTGTCTCTGTCTCTCAGTCTCTGTCTGTGTCTCGTGTCTCTCAGTCTCTGAGTCTCAGTCTCTGTCTCAGTCTGTGTCTCAGTCTGTGTGTCTCAGTCTGTGTCTCTCTCTGTCTTTGTCTCTCTATCTCTGTCTCTCTGCCTCTCTCTCTCTCTGTCTCTGTCTCTCTGCCTCTCTCTGTCTCTGTCTCTCTGCCTCTCTGTCTCTGTCTCTCTCTCTCTACCTCTCTCAGCTTGTCTGTTTGTTTTGTGTAGTATCTATGTAGGCTGAATTTGGAATTTACATGGCCAGATAATTCTTATATACACTGCTCAAAAAAATAAAGGGAACACTTAAACAACACAAAGTAACTCCAAGTCAATCACACTTCTGTGAAATCAAACTGTCCACTTAGGAAGCAACACTGATTGACAATAAATTTCACATGCTGTTGTGCAAATGGAATAGACAAAAGGTGGAAATTATAGGCAATTAGCAAGACACCCCCAATAAAGGAGTGGTTCTGCAGGTGGTGACCACAGACCACTTCTCAGTTCCTATGCTTCCTGGCTGATGTTTTGGTCACTTTTGAATGCTGGCGGTGCTCTCACTCTAGTGGTAGCATGAGACGGAGTCTACAACCCACACAAGTGGCTCAGGTAGTGCAGCTCATCCAGGATGGCACATCAATGCGAGCTGTGGCAAGAAGGTTTGCTGTGTCTGTCAGCGTAGTGTCCAGAGCATGGAGGCGCTACCAGGAGACAGACCAGTACATCAGGAGACGTGGAGGAGGCCGTAGGAGGGCAACAACCAAGCAGCAGGACCGTTACCTCCGCCTTTGTGCAAGGAGGAGCACTGCCAGAGCCCTGCAAAATGACCTCCAGCAGGCCACAAATGTGCATGTGTCTGCTCAAACGGTCAGAAACAGACTCCATGAGGGTGGTATGAGGGCCCGACGTCCACAGGTGGGGGTTGTGCTTACAGCCCAACACCGTGCAGGACGTTTGGCATTTGCCAGAGAACACAAAGATTGGAAAATTCGCCACTGGCGCCCTGTGCTCTTCACAGATGAAAGCAGGTTCACACTGAGCACATGAGCACATGTGACAGACGTGACAGAGTCTGGAGACGCCATGGAGAACGTTCTGCTGCCTGCAACATCCTCCAGCATGACCGGTTTGGCGGTGGGTCAGTCATGGTGTGGGGTGGCATTTCTTTGTGGGGCCGCACAGCCCGCCATGTGCTCGCCAGAGGTAGCCTGACTGCCATTAGGTACAGAGATGAGATCCTCAGACCCCTTGTGAGACCATATGCTGACACATGCACATTTGTGGCCTGCTGGAGGTCACTTTGCAGGGCTCTGGCAGTGCTCCTCCTTGCACAAAGGCGGAGGTAGCGGTCCTGCTGCTGGGTTGTTGCCCTCCTACGGCCTCATCCACGTCTCCTGATGTACTGGCCTGTCTCCTGGTAGCGCCTCCATGCTCTGGACACTACGCTGACAGACACAGCAAACCTTCTTGCCACAGCTCGCATTGATGTGCCATCCTGGATGAGCTGCACTACCTGAGCCACTTGTGTGGGTTGTAGACTCTGTCTCATGCTAACACTAGAGTGAGAGCACCGCCAGCATTCAAAAGTGACCAAAACATCAGCCAGGAAGCATAGGAACTGAGAAGTGGTCTGTGGTCACCACCTGCAGAATCACTCCTGTTTTGGGGGGTGTCTTGCTAATTGCCTATAATTTCCACCTTTTGTCTATTCCATTTGCACAACAGCATGTGAAATTTATTGTCAATCAGTGTTGCTTCCTAAGTGGACAATTTGATTTCACAGAAGTGTGATTGACTTGGAGTTACATTGTGTTGTTTAAGTGTTCCCTTTATTTTTTTGAGCAGTGTATATTTGTCATATTTCTTCTTTTGGGAAGAGAATAGGATGTTACTGTATGTTTACTATAGGTTAATGAGGCAATACAAATGTGATGTGACCAAAATGAAAAGGCATTTAGTTGACTAAAACGGACCACTGTTTTCGTAATTTTTACAGTAACTAGACTACAATAGTGACAAAAGTGTGACTAAAACATAATGATATTTTAGTCCAAATGACTAAGTCTCGACTAAATCAACATCAACAAAAGTGCCAAAATGAACACGGCTCTGGCCAAAAGCAGTGTCTTTCAGAGCACACAATACAATCATGATAACACGATCAACTCAGGTTTCAACATGGTGGTTGTTACAAAAGCTCTAATTCTGTGTCATTTTTAAAAAGGTCTATTCAAATCTATTGAGTAGGTTTTTGGTTTTATTTTACTGTGCACATTTGCCTGCAACCTAACACTGGATGTTTTCCTCTAGAAATGGAACACGCCTTGGAGAGCCTTCTTCACTTCGATGCCGGTCTACGCCATCATCGTGGCCAATTTCTGTAGAAGCTGGACCTTCTACTTGCTCCTCATCAGCCAACCTGCGTACTTTGAGGAAGTGTTTGGGTTTGAGATCAGCAAGGTGTCCAAGACAAGGAATATCCATGTAGAGCTGGCCTAGAGCCACACTCAGAAAAAAAGGGTTCCAAAACGGTTCTTCTGCTGTCCGCCATAGGAGAACCATTTTTGGTTCCAGGTAGAACCTTTTATGGTTCCAGGTAGATCCCTTTTGGGTTCCATGTAAAACCCTCTGTGGAAAGGGTTCTTCATGGAACACAAAAGGGTTCTACTTGGAGCCAAAAAGGGTTATTTAAAGGGTTCTCCTATGGGGACAGCCGAAGAACCCTTTTAGCTTCTAGATGGCACCTTTTTTGCTAAGAGTGTAGTGCTGTACTAGTATAGGTTTATCTGTCTTTGTGTGATCCCGTGGTTGTGTGATCCCGTGGTTGTGTGATCCCGTGGTTGTGTGATCCCGTGGTTGTGTGATCCCGTGGTTGTGTGATCCCGGGGTTGTGTGATCCCGGGGTTGTGTGATCCCGGGGTTGTGTGATCCCGTGGTTGTGTGATCCAGGGTTGTGTGATCCAGGGTTGTGTGATCCAGGGTTGTGTGATCCCGGGGTTGTGTGATCATGGGGTACACAAATTTTATTCTGATCTTTTCTTTTGAGGACTTCTAACAAGCAGAGTTATGCTACTCTAAATCTTGTCTTATTTGTCGTACATTACTCAAAAATATCTTCCCTCTCCTTTTTCCAAATCTCTGCTCACCTCTCCACCCCTCCACCCCTCATCCCAGGTGGGCTTGGTGTCGGCGCTCCCCCATCTAGTGATGACCATCATCGTGCCGATCGGGGGCCAGCTGGCTGACTACCTGCGCACAAACAAAATCATGAGCACCACCAATGTCAGGAAGATGATGAACTGTGGAGGTAAGCGAGGAGGGTGAAAAGAGGAGGAAGGAAAGAGGTGGACGAAATTAAAAATATATATATATTTGACCTTAACTAGGCAAGTCAGTTAAGAACAAATTCTTATTTAGAATGACGGCCTAGGAACAGCGGGTTAACTGCCTTGTTTAGGGGGAGAGCGGGAGCAGGCGGAAGGGCAAGAGGTGTCATTGATTTAGAGATTTGCTATCAAGTGTTTGTATCCATGAATCATAAAGGATTATTGGTTGATTTGTATCAAATCACATTTTTATGGACGCATACACATACGCACACAGACGTAATTGCAGGTGTAGAGAAATGCTTGTGTTCCTAGCTCCAACAGTGCAGTAATATCTAACATTACACAACAGTACACACAAATCGAAAAGTAAAATTATGGAATTAAGAAATATTAGGACAAGCAATGTCAGAGTCCGGAGTGTGTGTGTGTGTGTGTGTGTGTGTGTGTGTGTGTGTGTGTGTGTGTGTGTGTGTGTGTGTGTGTGTGTGTGTGTGTGTGTGTGTGTGTGTGTGTGTGTGTGTGTTTGTGTGTTTGTGTGTGTGTATTATGGGATGTATAGACATTATGGACAGAATGTGGATAGAATATGTAGTATATCTGTAGAATAAGCAGGATATAATAGTATATGTACAGCAATAGTTGAATAGGAAGCTATTGACTAGAATACAGTATTATACATACGAAACGAGTAAAACAGTACGTACACATTATTAAAGTGACCAGTTTTCCATGTCTATGTACATAGGGCAGCAGCTTCTAAGGTGCAGGGTTGAGTAACTGGGTGGTAGCCGGCTAGTGACAGTGACTAAGTTCAGGGCATGGTACTGGGTGGAGTCCGGCTAGTGATGGCTATTTAACAGTCTGATGGCCTTGAGATGGAAGCTGTTTTTCAGTCTCTCAGTCCCAACTTTGATGCACCTGTACTGAGCTATCAGTCAGCTTTGCCAGTTTTGTCATATATGACCTCTACTTTTACACGAGCAAAACTACAACTACAAGGAGAAATAGCAGGTAAAAAAAAAGTTGAACTAAAAGATTGACCGGGAAAATACAACACCTTGTTTTGTGGTAACCACGGAGTCCGTGAGAAAAGTATCACTGCATAAGGCAAATGATGACTCACCGTAACGCAGCATTGCTTGCCACTGTAGACTATTTTTGAACTGCAGAGAAATCGATAGAGGAGTGAGGGGAATGAGAAGCGTATATATACATTTTTATATCTCACCGTGTGAAGCTGCACCATGTAGAGCCACAGTTAGACACTTTCCTCATGACAATTTAACTAGAAGGAAACAAAGAAAATAACTTCGTAAAGAAAATTCTCTATCCCTCTCGAGTTTCACCACTATATTGTTGTGCTGTTTTATCCGCAACACAAATCAATCCCCATTCATTTACCTGTGCATTCAAAGGATGCTCATTTGACTCTTGACTTCCTCCGTATATGTTTATGGGTCTTTTATTTCCTTGTAATAGGTTTCGGAATGGAAGCCACACTACTGCTAGTGGTCGGGTTCTCGCATACGAAAGCTGTGGCCATCACCTTTCTGGTTTTGGCTGTGGGCTTCAGTGGGTTCGCTATTTCAGGTGAGACTTGAGTTGTCGTCTTTTATATCCCTCATACCTCTGCTCTTCTCTGCCCGAGACACGTTTTTGGCATTCTCGCACAACAGTCGAAAAAGTTGTTCGCTGCAGCACCTCACGGAAACGAATAAGCTCTGTCAGCAGAACAACTAACCCCGATCTGTCCGTAGAGAATTGCATAATCTCTCAAGCTCAGTTATTTCGGGGATCGTCCCTTTCTGGCATAGAGTTTGGCTACTAATATATCATATTCTTTGACAAATTGATCGTCTGTGTAGTTTACAACAACAACATGGTGACCTTTCTCTCCGTTTCCCCATTAGGCTTCAATGTGAACCACCTGGACATTGCTCCCCGCTATGCCAGTATCCTCATGGGCATCTCCAACGGTGTGGGCACTTTGTCTGGCATGGTGTGCCCGCTCATTGTTGGCGCCATGACCAAACATAAGGTACAAAATGACTCTGCCTCGACACAATACAATACACTGCCTACTGCATTCATTACTGACTACTACACATCCTACGAATCATTGTCTATCATAACACAGCAAGACACTCACGGAGGAGTAAGAGACAGTCAATATATTACTCAATATTCATCCTTTCAGACTTTTTCTTTCATCACTTGTTTTAATCGATTTTTCTCACCCCATTCGCTCTCTTTTTTACTCTCTCTCTCTCTCTCTCTCTCTCTCTCTCTCTCTCTCTCTCTCTCTCTCTCTCTCTCTCTCTCTCTCTCTCTCTCTCTCTCTCTCTCTCTCTCTCTCGCCCACCCACCCTGCCTCTCTCTCTCTCTCTCTCTCTCACACGGACACACACTCTCTCTTTCACTCGGTCTAACAATCACTCTCCTCTTTATCTTTCTCCCTCTCTCGCCGTAGACGCGGGAAGAGTGGCAGTACGTGTTTCTCATTGCTGCACTTGTTCATTACGGCGGTGTTATATTCTATGGTGTGTATTCCCCCCCCCCATCCCTCTCTTCGCACATCCTAATGAAGCTGTACAATGACGCTCAGTTTCACAACAATTGTTTGCCATTTTCTCTTGAATTGACCCGGAAGTAAATCAACGGGTTTCCATTTGTATCAAACTCATCTCATGCCAAAACAAGCTAGATCCTTCATTGAAAATCAAACATGTATTCTCATATCGCTATTCCCTTTTGCACTATTGCATTGCCTTTTGTAATAATATCCAGATATGATTCATTTTGGTCCTACATTCCATATGTTAATGCAACCCTTTAGTGTAGAGCTAAATCATCTAGATCCAAGTCAAGTAAGTACAGCTTTGGGCAGATTTTGTTTTTGTTTGTCTTTCGTATTCCAGGACTTTTTGCCTCCGGAGAAAAGCAGTGGTGGGCAGAGCCCGAGCAACTTAGCGATGACAAGTGTGGAATTCTGGATGAGGATGAGCTGGCCAACGAGACGGAGGAGTTGTACCGTACCAGCGGAGGAGGAGGCTACGGAGCAACGAGCCAAGCCCCGGATCCCAATGGAGGAGGAGGAGGAGGTGCAGGAACCTGGGTTTCAGACTGGGACAAGACTGAAGAGCTAGTACAACCACCAGGAACCAATAGTTACCTACATGGAGGAGAGAACGACAGGGAGCTAACATAGAGGGTGGGGTAGCAGACAGAAAGAGAACGTATAAGAGAGAAAAGTTTCCTTGTGGCACAGGATCTTGGAAAGGGGTGGATTGGGTAGATGGGATGAGGGCAAGGAGCGGAAGAGGGGGAAGAGGAGGAAGAAAAGCCAGCATGACCAGAGTATTATTTATGGGGAACTGAAAATTGTTGTACAAAAGTGGAAAGAGGATGAGCCATAGCTGTACTAAGCGTGTGTATGTGAGTGTGTTTTTGCATTTGTTGTACCGTGTGTGAGACATTCTCACTAAGAGTATTTTAGGGCACCAAAGCTTCTTTGTCGATACTGGTACACCTCTTATTGAAGAGGGATATTTTTAGGCCTAGTTTGGTGGCTTTCATTAACAGTGTGTTTATTATAACCCACCACATGGTTTGTCAGTTTGGTTCTATTCCATAATGAGGATGAGCCTGATTTTTGTCACCATGTTTGTCACACGACTACCTGTAGATCTACAACTCAATGCCATACACTATATCACAATCTGGTGGCTAACATCAACATGCTAATTCAATCCATGATCATGTTCACACTTTTAAGACACAGCATCTTACTTGTGCCAATAAGTAGTATTGGTTTGCTTCATCTGGAGAGATGCAGTCTAAAAATCCCAAAGTTATTGACTTACGGCATTGTGACTACCAGTTTATCTTTAGTCTGTTCAGTATTCCTTCCACAGTATCAGTTCCATGAGTACACTTTTCAATTCTAGCATGTCAACGAATTGTATACATTAGGCCTCTAACCTGTCTGCCTGGCTGAAAATGATTGTCTCTTGAGATGTTGCCTTGGAAATAATTACAAGGGATGTGGTTTTAGAAAAATTGTCCGAGGGATGAGAAAAATAGTTGCGCCAAAGATCATCTCAGAAACATCACCCAGTCCAAGTTCTGCAAACTATAGTGAAAGAAGTTTATTGACAGGTAATACTGGTATTTGACAGGTATACATTTCACATACATTTGTTAGACTCTTCTGTTTTACTTTTATATAAGACTGTATGTATGAAGGTGTTTAGGGAAAGGAACATGTGGAATCGCATAAAACGTAATAGTATTGTTCTGTAACAAGTCTGGATTCCGTATATACACTGTATTCTCCACCTCCAATAGACTCGTACTTATGCTATTCTAGCTTTGTATTGATTTACACTGTTTGTCTTGCCGGTCACGCTTGATATATTGTGATGTCAGAGCGCTCGTGCCGAAGAACCAGTTTGCAGGCACCAAGGAGCCTCCCCCAAAAAAACACACGCCAGCCTGTGCCCACCGTCACAGTGACTAAGCAATAACACACGGAGGGAGAGAGACTGTGGTGTCATGGTCCCAAAGAGCGCCCACCATGACCCTATCAATCACTCATCCAAACCAGTCAAATAGTGACTGCTTTGAAGGGCAAAATGGTGCATGAGGCTATATACCAGTCAATGGTTGACAGTACATTTCAAAGATGATATTGATGTAGACCCTGGCTCCCGCCAATGCAGGGCCGTGTTCATTAAGCAACAAAAGAAGAAGAACAGCTGACTGGAACAGGGAGGGACTACCTCGACTTATGAAATACACGACCCTGGCGTCCATACAGAGCAGAGGAGGGGAACCGGAGATCTCTCTCTCCTATGGAGGAATATCCCTCTCACCAACCCCTCCCTTTACTTATATAGTCTGCAACCCCTCCCTTATGTAGTCTGCACTGAAGTGTAACACTGGATATACTTAGAAACGTCGGTAGGCTATATTTTTTACGCACTTAGTCCAAAAAGCAATAACTAATGAATTATGTATGTCACTGAAAATGTTGAATTTCTGTACATAAATAATCACTTTACTGGTAAGCTTTTTGAGTTGTTTAGTTAGTCTTAGAGCCCGAAAGATAAAACTCATGTTTTCATTGCTAAAGCAGAGCGGTGTCTCACTTTCAGACAAAAACATGAAAGTATTTTGAGGTACACTTGATTTAACTTGACGTTTGCACTTTTGGGACAATGTCATTGGCTCTTCTGTACCAGGCAAACTAAATCAAGTGCAGCTTAAGTATTTAAACGTTTTTTTTTACCTACATATTTCGCCCAGGTCTGATCACTTTGACTGACGAGTTTGTTTCAGTCATTGGCGATAAACAATATTAGTCTTTCACAGTCCCGGAAAGGATGAATATTTACCGTCAGGGTTTTCACTGTGGTTGTGTTTTTGTTTCTTTTTTATAGACTGTCAGCTGCTTTCATTCTTTAACAGTTTTGTTTTGTTCTTTACTGTAAAATGTAAAATTGTGTATGTAAAAAAACATGTAAACGAGGAAATAATATTGTATAATAAAAGCTAGAGGACAATATTATTATCACTATTATCATTACTACTGCTATTATCAACATTATTACAAATTATTCAACATCATTTTGGAACATTACATTCTAGTTTCTCTATGAACCTGTTCAGGTGTCTATACTTGTGGATGGTATGTGAATTGTGAACAAACTGTGTAATACACAAAGCCTCCTGCTTGCCTGGTTCCCACTTTATCTGCCCACATCCTTCCCTTCTAACACACCATTCTTTCCTCTGCCTCTGGTTGGCCTGCTAATGGGCAAAGAACCCTTCTCTCCAGATACGAGGTGTCATATTTCTATGCCATATCCCTTTCCCATCTATTGATCACTGGGTTTCAGATATCACCCTAGAGAAAATGGGAGAGAGAAATAGAGATGTTGATGGGCTTTGTCACTGTCCAGGGAGCACGTGGAGGGTCTATGTCATCATGTCAGACAGAGATAGTGTTTTCTACACTGGTCATAAGGACTCTCTCTTTCTCTGCCCTCTCTTATCGTTAATAATCCTGCATCCATCTGCCTGAGAGAGAGCGAAAAGGAAGGGGGAAGGGAGAGACATTGGTAAGTGATATTTGATAATGGTATTATATTATGACACCTGATTTCTAGCTGTGCACTGTGCATTCTCTTGGCATTGTTCTGTGAGGGGGTGAAGGAGAGAGACAAGGAGGGAAGGAAAGAGGGAGGGAAACGGAGGAAAGAGAAGCTGTCGGGTTAGCTGAAGTCTTTCTGACACACTTGGCTGGGCTGAGGAGTTTCCTGGTGGGAACAGCAGGTTCAGGTAATTATAGTCAAGACGGATGAGTGTAGTGCAGGAGGATTCCACCCCTCCTCCTCTGCCTGCCCTGGGACTCCTCCCACAGCTTCCCTCTTCTCTGACCACTCAAAAGCTTTTCTTGGGTCAAAGATAATGGCTTCAATGTTGTAAAGACCAAGGTCCGTATTCACAAAGCGAGACGCTGCTCTAGGATCAGTTTTGCCTTAGATCGTTATGAATAAGATTACATGGACAGAGGAACTTAGATCAGCAATATTACTGTAGGAGCGCTATGTGAATACAGACCCAGAACAGTAACCAATTGTAGACAGTGTTAATTACCCATCCCTATGGTAAAATTAAACCCTGCTGCTCATTCTATTGTTCTCAGACCTCATTTTAATATAATTATTCCAGCACAGGGTGATCCCGCACCAGGGTACACCAAAGTGCAATGGTATAATAATATTGACTCAATCTGTGTCTGGTTGAGTGTGGGACCCAAACAACTGATTAAACTGAGTATTTTATTTTTATTTAACCTTTATTTAACTAGGCAAGTCAGTTAAGAGCAAATTCTTATTTACAATGACGGCCTACCCTGGCCAAACCCTCACGATGCTGGGCCAATTGTGTGTCGCTCTATGGGACTCCCAATCACGCCGGTTGTGATACAGCCTGGTATCGAACCAGGGTCTGTAATGATGCATCTAGCACTGAGATGCAGTGCCCGAGACTGCTGCGCCACTCGGGAGCCCTAGTTTCCATAAAACAATTTATTATGCAAATACTTTATTTCAGCAAACTAAATGATCATAATGATAATACCCATATTCCACTGCTGCCCACTATAACTAACATATATATTGTAGCGGTTTCAGGGGTTGTGTGGTGGATGGATGGTATGTGCCTGCAAGGTTTCTGTGTTTTCTGGCTGCCAGGACCACGGAGAGCAATGGGAAGTATTCCCCAGAGGCAGGACCATGGACAGCTCAGGGGAAAACTGCCAGACTACAGCAAAACAGCCACACCTGTCTCCAGTTGTAATTAGAGACTAAACAGCAGACAGGTGAAACCAATCAGGGTCTCTACTTAACCGCACCCTGGGTTTGCTTTCTTTGTCTTTCCTTTCTTTGTCTTTCCTTTGACCCCGGCAGGTGAACGAGGAGGAGGCTATTGGAGAGACTGAGCATACGGTGGCGGAGGTTTAACGGAATAAAGGAACTGAAGATTTCAACACGGAGGGAACCCCAAAGACCAAGAGTGGAGGCCCTTCCACTGGTGACGACGTATTTACTTTGAGTTTTGTATATCAGGAACACTGCCGGTACCTGATTAATTATTATTATTTTTAAACGTATTAACCCTTCATGTGGACTGGTGGTGTGTGTTTGTACGTGTAGACCCTGCCTTACCAAGATCACGGTGCCGAAACTGCCACATTGGTGGAGAACGCAGGCAAAGCATTGAGGATACACACACAGCCATCACTGTGGTGAAAATTGCTCAACAGACTATAGGTCTGCCACTCGGTCTCTGCAGAAAATGACGCCGGATGACAACGCTGAGGCTTTCCTAAAGACATTTGAGCGCACGACAGAACGAGACGCATGGCCACAGGGAAAATGGGCAAGAATACTTTCTCCATTTCTTTATGGGGATGCACAACAGGTGTGGTCTGATCTGGAAGCCAATGACTATGACACACTGAAGAAGAAAATATTAGCACGGTTGGGAGTCCCGGTCTTTTTGAGGGCACAGTGGTTCCACACGTGGACGTATCAACCCGAGAAGGCACCCAGGTCCCAGATGTTGGACCTGGTCCACCTGGTAAAAAAATGACTAGAGCCCGCAACCCTCAGTACTGGGGAGGTCCCTCAGAAGTTGACGCTCTTCTAGATTCCGGGAGCATGGTCGCACTCATGCCTTCACTATTAACCCAGTCGCAGAGGACTACCGCCCCAACCATGGACATCACCTGTGTGCACGGGGACACCAAAACTTACCCAACTGCAGATGTAGAGATTAATGTCATAAGGTGAATGCACCAATTTGTAAGTCGCTCTGGATAAGAGCGTCTGCGAAATGACTTAAATGTAAATGTAAATGTATTAACACCACCAGAGGGCGGTTCTGTGGTAACCTAGGGTTGGTTGAGAACCTACCATACCCAGTGCTACTGTGTCGCGACTGTCCATATTATCAAGAATTGTGGAATGGACTACAGGACAAAGGAGCTGGCTGTGCCAGTAATGGGGCATACTAGGGACCATTTACATTTAGGCATGAAAGGAAAATTAACAAGTTGGTACTTACCTGTCTGACTTCCGTAGCCGACACTCAAGTTTTCCTGGGAGAAGAAAGGGAAAGGAAATGACGAAGAGACAGGAAACCCAGTGGGGATAAATGGGACAGAAATGGTGGAACAGGAAGTGCAGGCCAAGGTGTTTAGAAATTGATGCCAATGACATTTTCCCTCCTGAGTTAACACAGTATAGGGGAAGGTTTGGTACTGCTCAGCTGGAAGACCCCACACTACAGAATGCCAGACAGAATGTCGAGGTAATCGATGGAGTACCTGTAAATCCTGCTCATGTCCTCACCTTTCCCCATTTTTCAATGAGAAGCAATCTCTTGTACCAGGTCACGAAGCCCCATGATGACACAGTGGCGCAGCTGTTAGTTCCTATCCCGTTTCGGTGTACAGTGCTGAACCTGGCCCATAGCCACTTGGTGGGAGGACATTTACAGAAAGGGAAAACACAAGAACGGGTGTTACAACGCTTCTTCTGGCCGGGGGTGTATGCGGATGTGGTAAGGTATTGTCAGGGGTGCCCTGACTGTCAGAACCTCACCCTCCCGGATTTACAAAATCATTTAATCCTGTTGCCAGTGATAGATACGCCATCCGATATAATTGCTATGGATTTAATTGGACCCTTACCACAGACTGCAAAAGGGTTTCAACATATACTGGTCATAGTGGATTATGCGACCAGGTATCCTGAGGCTATACCCCTGCATAGTGCCAACTCCAAAAGCATCGCCAGAGAGCTGCTACAGATCTTTTCCAGGGTAGGTTTACCCTGAGAGATCCTGACAAACCAAGGTACGGTGTTCATGTCCAAGGTGATGAAATATTTATGTAAATTGCCTCAAATCAAACAATTGCACGTCTGTATGTCACCCCCAGACCAACGGCCTCGTCGAAAGATTCAATAGAACCCTGAAATCCATGCTCAGACAGATCAAGGAGCGGGATGGGCGCAACTGGGACCAGCTGTTGCTGTTTTTGATGTTCGCCATAAGAGGTACCCCAGGCATCCACTGTTTTTCCCCCCATTTGAGCTATTGTTTTCCCACAGGCCCAGGGGATTATTAGATGTGCTGAAGGAGAACTGGGAACAACAGCCAGCCCCCCAAAACAGTCATAGAACACATTGAAAAAATGAGAAAACGCATAAATGTGGTAATGCCCATTGAAAGAACATTTACAGCAGGACCAAGAAGCCCAGAGTTGAGTGTATAACCTTAACACCCTGGCCGTCCTACAATCTAAGCTAGATGCCCTCAATCTCACACAAATTATCAGGGAACCTACCAGGTACAACCCTAGATCCGTAACCATGGGCACCCTCTTAGATATCATCCTGACCAACCTGCCCTCTAAATACACCTCTGCTGTGTTCAACCAGGATCTCAGTGATCACTGCCTCATTGCCTGCGTGCGTACTGTGTCCGCGGTCAAACAACCACCCCTCATCACTGTCAAATGCTCCCTAAAACACTTCTGCGAACAGGCCTTTCTAATCGACCTGGTACCCTGGAAGGATATTGACCTCATCCCATCAGTAGAGGATGCCTAGTTGCTCTTCAAAAGTGCTTTCCTCTCCATCTTAAATAAGCATGCCCCATTCAAAAAATGTAGACCTAAGAATAGATATAACCCTTGGTTCACCCCAGACTTGACTGTCCTTGACCAGCACAAAAACATCCTGTGGCATTCTGCATTAGTATCGAATAGCTCCCGCAATATGCAACTGTTCAGGGAAGTCAGGAACCAATATTACTCAGTCAGTTCGGAAAGGTCAGGCTAGCTTTTTCAAACAGAAATTTGCTTCCTGTAGCACTAATTCCAAAAAGTTTTGGGACACTGTAAAGTTCATGGAGAATAAGAGCACCTCCTCCCAGCTGCCCATTGCACTGAGTATAGGAAACACTATCACCACCGATAAATCTACGATAATCGATCATTTCAATAAATATTTTTCCACGGCTGGCCATGCTTTCCACCTGGCTACCCTTACCCCCAACATCTCAGGACCCCCTGCAGCAATTTGCCCAAACCCTCCCCGCTTCTCCTTCACCCAAATCCAGACAGCTGATGTTCTGAAAGAACTGCAAAATCTGGATCCCTACAAATCAGCTGGGCTAGACAATCTGGACCCTCTCGTTCTAAAATTATCCGCCGAAATTGTTGCAACCCCTATTACTAGCCTATTCAACCTCTCTTTCGTATCGTCTGAGGTCCTCAAAGATTGGAAAGCTGCCACGGCCATCCCCCTTCTTCAAAGGGGGAGACACTCTTGACCCAAACTGTTATAGACATATATCCATCCTGCCCTACCTTTCTAAAATCTTTGAAAGCCAAGTTAATAAACAGATCACCGACCATTTTGAATCCCACCGTACCTTCTCCACTATGCAATCTGGTTTCCGAGCTGGTCATGGGTGCACCTCAGCGACGCTCAAGGTCCTAAATGATATCATAACCGCCATCGATAAAAGACAGCACTGTGCAGCCGTCTTCATCGACCTGGCCAAGGCTTTTGACTCTACCAATCACTGCATTCTTATCGGCAGACTCAACAGCCTTGGCTTTTCAAATGACTGCCTCGCCTGGTTCACCAACTACATCTCTGATAGAGTTCAGTGTGTCAAATCGGAGGGCTTGTTGTCCAGACCTCTAGCAGTCTCTATGGGAGTGCACAGGTTTCAATTCTCGGGCCGACTCTTTTCTCTGATGTCGCTCTTGCTGCTGGTGATTCTCTGATCCACTTCTACACAGACGACACCATTCTGTATACATCTGGTCCTTCTTTGGACACTGTGCTAACAAACCTCCAAAAAAGCTTCAACGCCATACAACTCTCCTTCCGTGGCCTCCAACTGCTTTTAAATGCTAGTAAAACTAAGTGCATGCTCTTCAACCGATTGCTGCCCGCACCCTCCCGCCCGACTAGCATCACTACTCTGGACGGTTCTGACCTAGAATATGTGGACAACTACAAATACCTAGGTGTCTGGTTAGAATGTAAACTCTCCTTCCAGACTCACATTAAGCATCTCCAATCCTAAATGAAATCTATAAATCGGCTTCCTATTTCGCAACAAAGCCTCCTTCACTCATGCCACCAAACTTACCCTCGTAAAACTGACTATCCTACCGATCCTTGACTTCGGCGATGTCATTTACAAAATAGACCCCAAGACTACATCCAGTTTGCTGAGTAGAGTTTATCACAGTGCCATCCGTTTTATCACCAAAGCCCCATATACTACCCACCACTGCTACCTGTATGCTCTCGTTGGCTGGGCCTCACTACATATCCATCGCCAAACCCACTGGCTCCAGTTCATCTATAAGTCATTGCTAGGTAAAGGCACGCCTTATCTCAGTTCACTGGTCACCATAGCAACACCCACCCGTAGCACGCGTTCCAGCAGGTATATTGCACAACAGTCAACATTTCCATTGGCCGCCTTTCCTTCCAGTTCTCTGCTGCCAATGACTGGGACGAATTGCAAAAATCTCTGAAGCTGGAGTCTTATATCTCCCTCTCTAACTTTAAGCATCAGCTGTCTGAGCAGTTTACTGATCACTGTACCTGTACACAGCCAATCTGTAAATAGCACACCCGACTACCTCATCCCCATATTATTACTTACTCTCTTGCTCTTTTGCACCCCAGTATCTCTACTTGCACATCATCATCTGCACGTCTATCACTCCAGTATTATTTAATGCTATATTGTAATTATTTTCGCCTCTATGGCCTATTTATTGCCTACCTCCCTACTCTTCTACATTTGCACACACAGTACATAGATTTTTTTTATTTTGTGTTATTGACTGTACGTTTGTTTATGTGTAACTCTGTGTTGTTTTTGTCGCATTGCTTATCTTGGCCAGGTCGCAGTTGTAAATGAGAACTTGTTCTCAAATGGCCTACCTGGTTAAAATAAAGTGAGATATATATATATATATATTTTTAAATAAATACAGAAAATAGCCCTATTTGGTAAAAAAACAAGTCCATATTATGGCAAGAACAGCTCAAATAAGCAAAGAGAAATGACAATCCATCATTACTTTCAGACATGAATGTCAGTCAATGCGAAAAATGTCAAAAAAGTTTCTTCAAGTGCAGTCGCAAAAACCATCAAGCTCTATGATGAAACTGGCTCTCATGAGGACCGCCACAGGAAAGGAAGACCCAGAGTTACCACTTCTGCAGAGGATAAGTTCATTAGAGTTACCAGCCTCAGAAATTGCAGCCCAAATCAATGCTTCATAGAGTTCAAGTAGCAGACACATCTCAACATCACCTGTTCAGAGGAGACTGCGTGAATAATTTTTTTTTTTAAAAGGTTATTTTTTAAATTTAGCCTTTATTTAACTAGGCAGTTAAAGTTAAGAACAAATTCTTATTTACATATCGGCCAAACTCAGACGACGCTGGGCCAATTGTGCGCCGCCCTAATCACGGTCGGTTGTGATACAGTCTGGATTCAAACCAGGTTGTCTGTAGTGACACCTCTAGCTGAGATGCAGTGCCTTAGACCACTGTGCCACTTGGGAGCCCAAGTGAATCAGGCCTTCATGGGTGAATTTCTGCAAAGAAACAACTACAAAAGGACATCAATAAGAAGAAGAGACTTGCTTGGGCTAAGAAACACGAGCAATGGTCACTAGACCGGTGGAGATGAGTCCCAATTTGAGATTTTTGGTTGGTTACAACCTCCGTGTCTTGTGAGACGCAGAGTAGGTGAACAGATGATTTCCCCATGTGTGGTTCCCACCGCGAAGCATGGAGGAGGAGGTGTAATGGTGTGGGAGTGACACTGTCAGTCATTTATTTAGAATTCAAGGCACACTTAACCAGCATGGCTACAACGGCATTCTGCAGCGATCCGCCATCCCATCTGGTTTGCGCTTAGTGGGACTGTCATTTGTTTTTCATCAGGACAACAACTCAACACACCTCCAGGATGTGTAAGGGCTATTTGACCAAGAAGGAGAGTGATGGAGTGCTGCATCAGATGACCTGGCCTCCACAATCACCCGGCCTCAACCCAATTGAGATGGTTTGGGATGAGTTGGACCGCAGAGTGAAGGAAAATCAGATAGCAAGTGTTCAGCATATGTGGGAACTCCTTCAAGACTGTTGGAAAAGCATTCCAGGTGAAGCTGGTTGAGAGAATGCCAAGTGTGCAAAGCTGTCATCAAGGTGAAGTGTGGCTACTTTGAAGAATCTCAATTATAAAACAACAATTCAAATGACATTGCAGCCACCAATGGTGTTGTTATACCTGAGGTCCTGATGGTGATGTGGATGATCCTCTGGTTAGTCTCGTCCCTACACCAGACCATGGTGTCGCGCTGTCGACAGGTGTGAAAGGCCAGCTCTGCGAGGTTGTAGATGGACAGCTTTTTCTGGAGTATTTCCGCGTTCATAACAACTGGGAACTCGGAATCTCTGATGAATATAACAGGAAACCTGTTAGATCACCACGCACTGCAAAATCACTATGGCTTTGGATACAGAGAAAATCAATACATTAACATCAACATGCCAGAGGATAAACTCATTGGACTTGTGGCTCTGCTGGGATTTTACCTCTTAGATTTTTTATTTATTCTGCTTTGCCACTAAAATCATAATAAACAATGAGAACTAAAATATTGTGTAATTCTTATTGCTATGCATATAATTATTATTCATAATATGAATAATAATAATAGGGGGTAGTTAACCTCAAATTAACCCCACAAGGTTCTTCAAATGGTTCTTCCAGGATCCATTAAAAGGGGTTCTTTGAAGAACCCTTTCAAAGGGTTTTTCGAAAAACTTATAGGGGTTCTCCCAGAGTTTCAATTTGAAGAACCTCTAAAGGATACTCCAGGAACCTTTTTTTTTATTTTTTAGAGTGCATTAAATTCATACCCTCCTCCACCTGCAGCTCCAGGACTACTGAGCCCTTCCTTTTGATGACGAGCTGCCTCGACTTGATGGACAGAATGGCAGGCTGAAGGTAGTCTGTGCTGCATTCCCTTTTGAGTCCAGAGTAGGTTGTCATTGGGTGGAGGGTTCAAAAGTAAAGGAAGGGGAGAGGTTGAGCATGGAAACAATTAAAAATGTAAATGTGACACCACTGCATTTAACGCAGCAAAAGTAGAGTGAATTGACCACCCACAAATATAGGCCTACCCACAAAAAAAAACACAAATATACTTTATATTAAAAGCATTTGCCATATTTGTGAGTTTATGAATTCTCCTTTTTAATGAGAGAACTGACCTTCATAATCAAGTCTCTATAGCCACAGGTGTACGTCTACCTAAACCCCTTGATTTAAACTACCCACATTTGTTTGCCACTAAGTTGAAATGATATGTCAATTGAGCTTATACATTTGGAAATTGGCATGGTATATTTACCCAGAACTGAGATGGTGAAGCTGTTACTCTTCTGTCCATTGCTCTCACAGAGTCTCTATTCTGGGGATACATTTAAGCTGAGCTGTGACAACAGCACAGGTATGATAAAATGGTTCTTCAACAACAATGGGGTTCAAAGGCAAGACAGCCAGACATGCAGCAACAGACGTGCAGTCTTGCTCTTGAACCCCATTTTTGTTAAATAAATATGTCATAGTACCTGTGCTGTTGTCACCGCTCAGCTTAATTGTATCCCCAGTGTAAACTAGCTTGACTGAGGGGGACATGGAAACTGAAAAGAGATCAAAAGGAGAGAGAACAATTAGAGGAGAGGCTTTTGTCACTTTGTGCAAATAGGAATTCTCACAGTATTTGGCTGATTACGGCTGGCTACTGTAAATTGGAGCTACAGTGAAGTGGCTAGGTTTATGCTGCCATCTAGCGGTAGATTACAAACAGCGGCATTTGAGACGTCACACTTGAGAAGTGATATGTAAATTGCTATGGTGGTTAAATTGTTAACTGTGGGATTTCACTTAGTGACGGGGAATCAACTAAGGAACTAATCTCGTGGACAGACTACGTGGACAGACTACGTAAAGCATTTTACCAAATTACATAAGATTTTAGTTCTGGGCTCACCAAGATTACTCAAGAAGTAGCCTAATTAAAAGGCCATTTTAAAGATGCATTGTAAAGGCAGGAGAGGAACAGGGAGATATGAGTCATTCCGTAATTGGTTCAAGTCATGTATTGTCCCTCTGCACAAAGAACTCTGTCCAACACTCTAGCGTTGATGTATTGTAAGGTTAAGAGTAGCTATGATTCCATTAACTTTTTGCAGCGATTTTTTTGTTGTTGTTGTTGTTATTGACATTTAGAAAGCTCGCATAGAACAGAGATGCGACATTTGCCTGCTAAGGTGCGTTTCCATGTAGATATCTTGTGTCGACAAAAACAGCTGGACGTAATGACGTCAATCTTGGTCTTTGCTGAAAAATAACTGATAAGCGCCCCTTATTCCCTTTTGTACTTTCTGTATTGATTTGTTGTTAATAATAAAAAATAAAAAATAAATACAATTTAAATAAAAAATTTAAAAACTGATAAGCGCCCCAAAAAATAAAAATAAAAGATAAGCGCCACTGCACTGTAGGGAGAGGATGAGGAGCAAGCAGTGTCTGTTTGCTCCTGACTCTTATTTGCTAGAAGTATTCGTTGTCAATCTGATTTTAAAGGGACAGTTCGAGATTCCTGTCAAATAAACCCTTTTTCTTCTTACCTTTTCTACTCATTCGCTTCTGTTAAATGAATACAGGGGAAACACTGCAGACAACCAGAAATGCAAGGCCAAGCAATTCAGGCATTCCTGATAGTCAGGACAATCCTTGTCCTGCAGTACAGTAAGCAACTAGGCTTTTATGGTGCAGACATTCATATGGCCTATTGTTAGCTTCAGTCATGTCATGTGACCTGGCCAACATCCAAACGTGTTTGATGGATCACTGGGAAAGAGCAGGAATAGGCTTTTGTAGGCTAGCTATATCTCCCACTGGTGTGACTGTAGTCGGCATTCAAAGATTATCCAACTTGAATAAACACCTGGAGGTAAGAATGAGCTGCAGTGGTGTAGCCTATGGGCGAGGCAATACAGATATAACGTATTTTTGATATCTATACTGAACAAAAAATATAAACGCAACATGCAACAATTTCAAAGATTTGACTGAGTAACAGTTCATATAAGGAAATCAGTCGATTTAAATTCATTAGGCACTAATCTATGGAATTCACATTAGAAAAAAGGTAGGGGCGTGGATCAGAAAACCAGTCAGTATTTGTTGTGACCATCATTTGCCTCATGCAGCACGACACATCTCCTTCGCACAGAGTTGATCAGGCTGTTGATTGTGACCTGTAGATTGTTGTTCCCACTCATCTTCAATGGCTGTGAGAAGTTGCTGGATATTGGCGGGAACTGGAACACGCTGTCGTACACGTCGACCCAGAGCATCCCAAACATGCTCAATGGGTGACATGTCTGGTGAGTATGCGGGCAATGGAAGAACTGGGACATTTTCAGCTTCCAGGAATTGCTTACAGATCCTTGTGACATGAGGCTGTGCATTATCAAATCAAATTAAATTGTATTTGTCACATGCAACGAATACAACCTTACCGTGAAATGCTTACTTACAAGCCCTTAACCAACACTGAAGTTCAAGAAATAGAGTTTAGTAAATATTTACTAAATAAACAAATCTAAAAAATAAAATAAAAAGTAACACAATACAATAACAAGGCTACATACAGGGGTTGCCCATACCGAGTCAATGTGCGGGGTACGGGTCAGTCGAGGTAATTTATACATGTAGGTAGGGGTAAAGTGACTATGTATAGATAATAAACAAAACCATGCTGAAACATGAGGTGATGGTGGCGGATGAAAGGCATCAAATCAAATCAAATGTTATTTGTCACATACAAATGGTTAGCAGATGTTAATGCAAGTGTAGCAAAATGCTTGTGCTTCTAGTTCCGACAATGCAGTAATAACCAACGAGTAATCTAACCTAACAATTCCACAACTACTACCTTATACACAAGTGTACAGTGTAAAGGGATAAAGAATATGTACATAAAGATATGAATGAGTGATGGTACAGAACGGCATAGGCAAGAGGCAGTAGATGGTATCGAGTACAGTATATACATATGAGATGAGTAATGTAGGGTATATAAACATAAAAGTGCATAGTTTAAAGTTGCTAGTGATACATGTATTACATAAAGATGGCAAGATGCAGTAGATGATATAGAGTACAGTATATACATATACATTATATTAAGTAGCATTGTTTAAAATGGCTAGTGATACATTTTTGATCAATTTCCATCAATTCCAGTATTAAAGTGAGCTGGAGTTGAGTCAGTATGTTGGCAGCAGCCACTGAATGTTAGTGGTGGCTGTTTAACAGTCTGATGGCCTTGAGATAGAAGCTGTTTTTCAGTCTCTCGGTCCCAGCTTTGATGCACCTGTACTGACCTCGCCTTCTGGATGGTAGCGGGGTGAACAGGCAGTGGCTCGGGTGGTTGTTGTTCTTAATGATCTTTCTGGCCTTCCTGTGACATCGGGTGGTGTAGGTGTCCTGGAGGGCAGGTAGTTTGCCCCCAGTGATGCGTTGTGCAGACCTCACTACCCTCTGGAGAGCCTTACGGTTGTGGGCGGAGCAGTTGATGTACCAGGCGGTGATACAGCCCGACAAGATGCTCTCGATGGTGCATCTGTAGAAGTTTGTGAGTGATTTTGGTGACAAGCCGAATTTCTTCAGCCTCCTGAGGTTGAAGAGGCGCTGCTGCGCCTTCTTCACAACGCTGTCTGTGTGGGTGGACCAATTCAGTTTGTCCGTGATGTGTACGCCGAGGAACTTAAAGCTTACTACCCTCTCCACTACTGTCCCGTCGATGTGGATAGGGGAGTGCTGCCTCTGCTGTTTCCTGAAGTCCACAATCATCTCCTTTGTTTTGTTGACGTTGAGTGTGAGGTTATTTTCCTGACACCACCCTCCGAGGGCCCTCACCTCCTCCCTGTGGGCCGTCTCGTCGTTGTTGGTAATCAAGCCTACCACTGTAGTGTCGTCCGCAAACTTGATGATTGAGTTGGAGGCGTGCATGGCCACGCAGTCGTGGGTAAACAGGGAGTACAGGAGAGGGCTCAGAACGCACCCTTGTGGGGCCCCAGTGTTGAGGATCAGCGGGGTAGAGATGTTGTACCTACCCTCACCACCTGGGGGCGGCCCGTCAGGAAGTCCAGTACCCAGTTGCACAGGGCGGAGTCGAGACCCAGGGTCTCGAGCTTGATGACGAGTTTGGAGGGTACTATGGTGTTAAATGCTGAGCTGTAGTCGATGAACAGCATTCTCACATAGGTATTCCTCTTGTCCAGATGGGGCAGTGTGGTTGCGATTGCGTCGTCTGTGCATCTATTGGGGCGGTAAGCAAATTGAAGTGGGTCTAGGGTGGCTGGTAGGGTGGAGGTGATATGGTCCTTGACTAGTCTCTCAAAGCACTTCATGATGACGGAAGTGAGTGCTACGGGGCGGTAGTCGTTGCGTAGTAGCCTTGCGAGGGTTAACACGTTTAAATGTTCTACTCACGTCGGCTGCAGTGAAGGAGATTCCGCAGGTTTTGGTAGCGGGCCATGTCAGTGGCACTGTATTGTCCTCAAAGCAAGCAAAGAAGTTATTTAGTCTGTCTGGGAATAAGACATCCTGGTCCTCAACGGGGCTGGTTTTCTTTTTGTAATCCGTGATTGACTGTAGACCCTGCCACATATCTCTTGTGTCTGAGCCGTTGAATTGCAACTCACCTTTGTCTCTATACTGACGCTTAGCTTGTTTGATTGCCTTGCGCATGACAATGGGCTTCAGGATCTCATCACGGTATCTCTGTGCATTCAAATGCAATTGTGTTCGTTGTCCGTAGCATATGTCTGCCTATACCATCACCCCACCGCCACCATGGGGCACTCTGTTTACAACATTGACACTAGCAAACCGCTCGCCCACACGACGCCATACACATGGTCTTCGGGTTGTGAGGCCTGTTGGACATACTGCCAAATTCTCTAAAACGAAGTTGTAGGTGGCTTATAGTAAAGAAATTAACATAAAATTATCTGGCAACAGCTCTGGTGAACATTCTTGCAGTTAGCATGCCAATTGCACGCTCCCTCAATTTGAGACATCTGTGACATTGTATTGTGTGACAAAACTGCACATTTCTGAGTGGCCTTCTATTGTCCCCAGCACATTGTCCCTAGCTCGTCTCTTACAAAAGCTTTCCAGAACTTGCAAACTGCTTTTTATACTGTTCAACATACCTTGTGTCAATTGAAGCTTATCCTCAATACTGACAAAACTAAAGTAATGGTGTTTTCTAAAGCAAGAAATAGACCTCTGAACTTTTCACCTATTATTACCTGTCAGGGCAATGAGATTGAGACTGTAACCTCGTATAAATATCTTGGAATGTTAATTGATGATGGCCTCTCTTTTAAATTGCATATTCAACAACTTACAAAACAATTGAAGCTGAAATTGGGATTTTATTTTAGGAATAAGGCCTGTTTTTCTTTTGAAGCCAGAAGGAGGCTAGTATCAGCTACATTTATGCCTTTACTAGACTATGGGGATATTTTATATAAGAATACTTCCGCTCAGTGTTTGAGATCAATTGACACCCTTTACCATGGCACTTTGAGGTGTATTTTAAACTGCAAAACCCTTACGCACCACTGCACTTTGTATACCAGGGTTGGCTGGCCTTCTCTAGTCACTCGTAGGCTCAGTCACTGGTATACTTTTATTTACAAAGCCATTTTGGGTTTACTACCTTTTTATTTGGGTAATTTCTTTGTTCAGAATTGTGGCGGGTACTCTCTTTGTTCGCTGGACTTTATCCTGGTAACTGTTCCAAATGTCCGAACTGTATTTGGTAAAAGGGCTTTAAAAGGGCTTTCTACGCCATCGTCTTGGAACGCCTTACAAAATACTTTTAAACTGGAAGAACTTGTCGCGATTGGTATTTTTAAATCACTGATGAATGATCTTGAGACTGATTCCCTGACCTGTCAATGTGTTTAATTTGCTGTTTTTGATCTTGTTATACTCTTGTGAATTCTATGGTTTTTACTAGATTACTTGTAGTTTTTCATGTTGTTTGTCACTTTTTGTAATGACTTAGTGCTGCCTATCTTGGCAAGGACGCTCTTGAAAAAATAGATTTGAGATCTCAATGAGCCCTTCCTGGTTAAATAAAGGTTAAAAAAAATATATATAAAAAAAAAGTGCACCTGTGTAATTATCATTTCCTGGATATTTTATTTCAGTTCATGAAACATGGCAACAACACTTTATATCTTGCTTTCATGTTTTTGCTCAGTGTACATAGCACATTGATGTGAATCACACTGCTGCTCTCTCATTTAAATATTTGCGCCTTATGGATTGTATTTGTTGTGGATGGCTTTTCACAAATGTATGTGTATTTGAACCCAATAACGGTTCAATTGAAGAAGTTTAAGCTGCTTTTGCAACCATTGGACATACAGTGAAAAATGTGCACCTGCAACAGCTGCATAGTGCGGACCCCAGCCTATTGAATACAAGTTTGAGGAACTTCCTCCATTCTAAACTTCTCTATGGTATTGTGCTCCATACTGTCAAAAACAAGTTTAATTTAAGAAGACCACGAATGGGGCTTTCATTGCTCAATCGGACTGATAAAATAAAAAATCTGAATGCTTAATGGACGCATTGTAACGGGCTTCCTCCTTCTCCTCATCCGAAGAGGAGTAGCAGGGATTTGACCAAAATGCAGCGGGTTGTGAATACATAATGATTTAATAGACAAAACGGAAAAACACGACAAACACTTGAATAATTACAAAACAAATAAACGAATGTAGACAGACCTGGACACGAACTTACATACAACGTGAAGAACGCATGAACCAGGAAAACAGACTACATAAAATGAACGAACTAACAAACAAACAAAAACCGGAATAGTCCTGTGTGGCGTGACATACAGACACTGACACAGGAGACATTCACCCACAAACAAACAGTGAGAACACCCTACCTTAATATGACTCTCAATTAGAGGAAAACGCAAAACACCTGCCTCTAATCAAGAGCCATACCAGGCAACCCAAAACCAACATAGAAACGGAAAACATAGACTGCCCACCCAAAACTCACGCCCTGACCATCACACACATAAAAACCAACAGAAAACAGGTCAGGAACGTGACACGCATGCTCAAATTTGCACACTTTTGATAGACTTAAACAGCTGCAAATGATCAAAATATCAAAGTGTCACCAACAAAAAAGGTAAACAATAGGCCTATAGCAAATGCAGCATATGGCATACATTTTTCACATGCAAATAGCACGTTTTGGTAGTGATCAAAGCATGCCATTCCATGAGAGCAGCATTTCTTTTTCAACTTGAAGCAATGAGCCCAATCAATCCTCCATGACAACAAAATATACAACAGAGTAGCTAGGCTAATAAGTCCTTCGCTGACTAAACTCCACTCCATGGTAGTCAGCTAATAAGTCTCTAGTTTTCGGGTTATGCTCAGGCAAAACATCTACACTATATTTCCAAGTCCTGTTCTTGAAGATCTAGGGGTATTAAATGAATCGTAATGACTGGAAATCTGACGGACTTTGGTTTTTAATGTAAAGATATAGCCTAATCATATTATTATCTGTAGTATAAAGCAATGGGTTAGAAGAAACCTACATAAGCGACCCATATAATGCATTTATGGCCAGCTATGTAAACTCTTAACATTGATTTATCCTGCAATAGATGTTCTTAAATGGGTAGATTTGTGTCTTCTTCTAATGCCTCTTAAGGGGAAAGTCATCTAAAAGTGACAGAGTTATCAGATTACGTTACTGAATTTGGGTAATCCAAAAATTACATTATTGATAACAATTTTGGGCAGGTAATTAGTAACTGCAACGGATTACATTTAGAAAGTAACTTACCCAACCTGCCGGTGATTTACCGAAGTTACCGGAATCTTTAGTAATTTAGGTAATTAACAGAAAACCTATCGTAAAGTTGGTAATTACTTGAATATAATTGTTTTCTTCTTATATAGTATTCATTTATTATATCAGTTTCCATATTTTCCATGCGTTTCTAGTAGATAGACCATATGGTCAGAAAGACAATAGCCTAATTAATGAAAAAAGAATCTAATGACATTATTTTCTATTAACTCTGCAACTCTTCCAACTATTTACGTTTTTCACAACTGCCACCAGTTTGACGTCAAAACATTGAAAACAAAAACATATTGACATAGTAAAATAAATAAACGTTTGTAAAAATAAAAATAGATAGGAAAAAAATTGAATTATTGAATTATTTTATATATTTTGCGTGTAAAAAGCTTTAGGGGTCATCTTATCATCTGATGACCTACTATAATCATTCAGTGTCATTTATTTTAGGGCAAAATTAAGGTTCGTCTTCATCTTCTGAAACGTTTGTGTTGGAGGACTGCGAGACAACTGGTTAGTATAACCCAATGTCTTGGGGAGAAATAGAAATGCAGTCGAGGAAAGATGTTGTCATGCCCTTAGTCAACTAGATGACAGGAATTGAGTAACTTAAGTGCCTGTAAGCAAGTTGCATGCTTCTCAGTTATTCAGTCTTGATAAATGATTACCCCAGTCCATTGGCGCACACGCAGCTAATCTTCTTTCAATTACTCATAACTGTCACTAGAGTTCACTACTGTGTTATTTTTCACTAAATAAGTTGTATAGTTTCTTCCATAAACCAGATGGCACTGTGATTTGAGGTCAAGGTTAAGTGTAGAAATGATCAACCTGGACACATATATCCTCTCTGCTCTCCTTTGTCACTGAAGAAATGCAATTAAACCGTATGGTGGCAATTGCTTCCATGACATGTGTTTGTAATGAATTCATAGATAGTCAAAAGCACTTTTATATTATAACTTACTATGTATTGTCCCCACATAATGAATGCTATTCTTTCCATTTCGTTCCAAGAGCTATACAGTGCCTTGACTTTTTCCACATTTTCATAAGTTACCGCTTTATTCTAAAATTGATCAAATAGGGGCCTCCCGGGTGGCGCAGTGGTCTAGGGCACTGCATCGCAGTGCCAACTGCGCCACCAGAGTCTCTGGGTTCGCGCCCAGGCTCTGTCGCAGCCGGCCGCGACCGGGAGGTCCGTGGGGCGACGCACAATTGGCATAGCGCTGTCCGGGGTAGGGAGGGTTTGGCCGGTAGGGATATCCTTGTCTCATCACGCTCCAGCGACTCCTATGGCGGGCCGGGCGCAGTGCGTGCCAACCAAGGGGGCCAGGTACACGGTGTTTCCTCCGACACATTGGTGCGGCTGGCTTCCGGGTTGGAGGCGCGCTGTGTTAAGAAGCAGTACGGCTGGTTGGGTTGTGCTTCGGAGGACGCATGGCTTTCGACCTTCGTCTCTCCCGAGCCCGTACGGGAGTTGTAGCGATGAGACAAGGTAGTAATTACTAGCGATTGGATACCACGAAAATCGGGGAGAAAATGGGATAAAAAAAATAATAATAATAATAATAATAATAAATAAATAAAAATTGATCAAATTGTTTTTTTTATTCACCAATCTACACCCCATAATGACAAAGCAAAAACTGATATATCACATTTACATAAGAACTCAGACCCTTTACTCTGTACTTTGTTGAAGCACCTTTGGCAGCGATTATAGCCTCGAGTCTTCTTCGGTATGACGCTACAAGCTTGGCACACCTGTATTTGGGGAGTTTCTCCCATTCTTCTCTGCAGATCCTCTCAATCTCTGTCAGGTTGGATGGGGATCGTTGCTACACAGCTATTTTCAGGTCTCTCCAGGGATGTTTGATTGGGTTCATGTCCGGGCTCTGGCTGGGCCTCTCAATGACATTCAGAGACTTGTCCCGGAGCCACTCCTGCGTTGTCTTGGCTGTGTGCTTAGGGTCATTGTCCTGTTGGAAGGTAAACCTTCGCCCCAGTCTGAGGTCCTGATCGCTCTGGAGCAGGTTTTCATCAAGGATCTCTCTGTACTTTGCACAATTCATCTTTCCCTCAATCCTGACTAGTCTCCCAATCCCTGCCCATGAAAAACATCCCCACAGCATGATGCTGCCACCACCATGCTTCACCTTAGGGATGGTGCCAGGTTTCCTCCAGGCGTGATGTTTGGCGTTCAGGTCAAAGAGTTCAATCTTCGTTTCATCAGACCAGAGAATCTTGTTTCTCATGGTCTGAGTGTCTTTAGGTGCCATTTGGCAAACTCCCAGCGGGCTGTCATTTGCCTATTACCGAGGAGTGGTTTTCGTCTGGCCACTCTACCATAAAGGCCTGATTGTTGGAGTGCTTCAGAGATGGTTGTCATTCTGGAAGGTTCTCCCATCTCCACAGAGGAACTCTAGAACTCTGTCAGAGTGATCATCGAGTTCTTGGTCACCTCCCTGACCAAGGCCCTTCTCCCCCGATTGCGCAGGTTGGACGGGCGGCCAGCTCTAGGAAGAGTCTTGGTGGTTCCAAACGTCTTCCATTTAAGAATGATGGAGGCCAATGTGTTCTTGGGGACCTTCAATGCTGCAGAAATGTTTTGGTACCCTTCTCCAGATCTGTGCCTTGACACAATTCTGTCCCTGAGCTTTATGGACAACTGTGGGACCTTATATAGACAGGTGTGTGCCTTTCCAAATCATGTCCAATCAATTTAATTTATCACAGGTGGACTCCAATCAAGTTGTAGAAAGGATGATCAATGGAAACAGGATGCACCTGAGCTCAATTTCGAGTCTCATAGCAATGAGTCTGAATACTTAAGTAAATAAGGTATTTCTGTTTTTTATTTTTAATACATTTGCAAAAAATTCAAAAAACCTGTTCACGCTTTGTCATTATTGGATATTGTGTGTAGATTGCTGAGGATTTTTCAAATATATATTTAATTTCTTTTAGAACAAGGCTGTAATGTAACAAAATGTGAAAAAAGTCAAGGAGTCTGAATACTTTCCAAAGGCACTGTATATACAACAGTATATAAGCTCACTCTTCCTTTCATCCCATTCATTAAATAATTTTCTCCTCTCCCTTTACACACACACACACACACACACACACACACACACACACACACACACACACACACACACACACACACACACACACACACACACACACACACACAAAATCCCTACTCTCTCCTCCATCTGCCCATGACCCACTTTTTCTCCTTCCCATTGGGATGTGAATGGTTAACTCAGAAGGCAAGAGGAAAGCTTGTCTTTCAGAATCAGGACATAGGACAGCAAAACCAGAGAGCGCACCAATATAGGACTGGAGTGTACTGTATTAAAGAGAAGAAGTGTGCCATCGCGGTACGTGGGTAAAAAAGCAAAATATGATGTGGCTGTCCATGGTTCTGATTTCTGTATTTGTGTGTGCGCGTTCGTGCAAGTAGAAAAACATATTGACTCACCTGTTAATTGAAATGCATTCCAGGTGACTACCTCGTGAAGCTGGTTGAGAGAATGCCAAGAGTGTGCAAAGCTGCCATCAACGCAAAGGGTGGCCACTTTGAAGAATCTCAAATATTAAATATATTTTAATTTGTTTGACACTTTTGGTTACTAAATGATTCCATATGTGTGATTTCATAGTTTTGATGTCTTCACTATTATTCTACGATGTAGAAAATAGTAAAAATAAAGAAAAACCCCGGAATGAGTAGGTGTGTCCAAACTTTTAACTTGTACATATTGAACTTCCATCCTCTCAGGTGAGAGGCACAACAATGTATAAATGAATGGTTGGATTAGAATCGCAGTTATAATCGTTGGCCAGTACAGAGAATTAAGTAAAACCACAAGTATCATATCACTATGCGATGTTCTATCGATTCCCAGGGTCATTTCATGTTTATCTGAGCTAGTCCCTAGATCGCTGGTTTTTGTAGGAGGGGGTCCCTGGGCAAGAAAAGATTGAAGACCCCTCTTATAGTGTATTTGTGCATCTCTGAGTGATGTTCTGTCGATTCTCCGGGGTCATTTCATGTTTTCATGTGTATCTAAGCTATTCACTGTTCAAGCAGGCAGAAATACAGTATGAAGCGTTTTGTATTTCTACCCGTTTTGTATTTCTACCTGTTCGATAGCTCAGATAAACATGAAATGACCCTTGGAATCGATAGAACATCGCACAGTGATATGATATAAGATTCAAAATGGGTGAATCTTTCCTTTCATGTTAAATGGAAATACATCCAACGCAGATCCAGCCTACTCATTAGTGCGCTGTTCATGGTCTGTTGTCCAGCTTCCTGTGGACAGGCCCTCTTTCTCAAGATCAAAGAAAATAATTCAGTAAATAAGTCCCGCTGGAGTTCCGTTTAAACCAAAAAATACATTGACCTCTTATTAAGACACTAAACATGGCATCAGTGGTTCTTACAGACACAACCCGGCTTCCAAAGTAATTAAATATCCAGTACTACCACAGTCAATCATATTGAGGGTAATCAATTATAAATTGTTTATCTGGTGTCGCTTGTGGCTTGAAGGCCAATCACGCAGATGATTTTACATGTCCTGTTTCTAGTAGGATACATCAGTAAATTGGTACCTGCTTTTTCCAGCTACCTTCCAGCTGCCAGCCTGTCTTACACTCTGGGTCAACGCAAATAGGAAGTGGGGATCAGCAGTATGTGACACATCCTTACATAGCTCCATAAACCCTGTCCCATTGGGACGTGGACGTCCGTTACGACAGTGTGCCTCTCCCAACACCTTGCGCTGCGGTGATCACTTGAAGCTTCCGATTCCCCACCAATGTGATGACAGAGGGTGAGAGAGAATAACCTTTGAATTTGGTCAATGGAGAGAGTCTTGGAGGCTGGGATTTTGATCCCCACTGAACATCAAAGAGACCAGGAGAGAGATGACCTGAATCTGGCTGCTGTCAGTGTTAGACAGTGTCAGTGGTAGATAGACCACAGGAGGGGAGAAGGGTGGCATAATATCATGAGAGAAGAATGTGTGTGAGAGAGGGGTGGAGGCAGGGAGGGAGAATGGCAAGCGACAAGGAGAAGGAGAGCGTGTTAAGAGGGAGGTTGAATATTGGGGGACGAGGGAACATGAGAGCGTATGTGAGTGAGAGGGAGTGGGATAGAAAGACAGAATAGAGAGTAACAGGAATAGCTAGAGTAAGTAAGTGGAACATAAAGAGAAAGCGAGGAGAGTGAGGGAGTGAGATCAACCTACCAGCTGTAGAGAGAGCGAGCAGGACTGTTTGAATGAGCCACAGTGGCGAGGGAGAGTGTGTGTGTGTGTGCGAGGGAGAAATAGAGCTATTGAGGGGGTAGGGTAGGTGAAAGGGTGTGTGTCTGAGAGAGAGAGAGGTTGTCAGACCCCCCTCGAAGTAGAGGCTGCTGCTCAGTGCAGTTGCTCTGGGTCCCATTGATACCCATTTGTAGAGTGGGAAGAGCTGAAAATGTAATTTTGAAAGGAGAAAAAAACATGTTTTCTTTTTTTTCTCTTTCCTTATTTTTCCTTCTGGATCTTTACTCATCTCCAATCTGGTCCTCCTTGCTCTCTTTGTGGTTGTATGAAGGAGGTCACTGCGGATACAAAGTAACGGAGCGCAGTCCAAACAACACTGTAAAAGGTATTTATTCTTGCGTTTTTTTGTTTGTTACATACTGATGTATTGTTTTGAAGAATGTTTAATAGAGTAACGGTAGTAGTTAACTCAGAAGAGTAACTGAATGGAGAGAAGGTTTTGGTGATTGGGGACCGACCGAGATAAGTGAAAAAGAAAAATAAATGTATGTACTTGTAAGTCGCTCTGGATAAGAGCGTCTGCTAAATGACTAAAATGTAAAATGTAAATGTAAAAGTGACAGAAAAGGTGTCTGGAAGTCAAAGTCACAGTAATCAATAGGAAAGGGGCGACCGATTGGTGACAGAGACCCACCGTGCAAAAAGACAAAGATAAGATAACATTTCGAAGCAAGTTTGGATATACACGAGAGGCGTCGTCCCAGCAATCAAATCAAATCAGTCCCGGTAGTCTCAGCGATGCATGTTTCAAACCGAGAGGGGTGTGAGCTGGAAAGGCGCAGTGTTCTTCGGAGAAGAAAGTGAGAGAGAACAGCGCAGGTATCTGTGCTGTAGAGAGCAGAGGGGCGTGTATTACAGAGTGATGGTGAAGAGGTCTAATTCACATGTTTTATGTGGATAGAGAGTGGGATAGGTGCAAAGTGGGACAGTACAGGGATGACATGATCACAGAGGCTTCTTCAAAGCCAACACTCGTGTAATTGGGCGTATCACTTAAGAGTAGATTGGTATTACTCACGAAATAGATGATAGAACAGATTTGTCATGGATCAATTGTGCCTTCTATACCCTGTTACCATGTGATTTCCGTGAAATTATTGTACCAGTGTGTAGCCAAAACCTTGTGCAGTTGTCAGGTAATCTAGTTCAACGCCTGAAGTGTTCAATAGACGACGCTTACGGTGTCCACAACTTGAATTGAGTTGTGTTTCTGTGAATAATTGCTCGATACGCGTGATCGTCGAGCGTGAACAGGAGAACGAGTCACCACAAGGTAGAGTCGGACGAATGGGCAAGGATTGTCAGAAGTTTATTCTGAAAGGGGCTTTATCACCTGAGGACACATTGAAGCGTGATTACAGCAATATTAGGCCTGTGTTTTTTTTTAAATCGCATGCAGTACCATAGTCAGACCATGTTGCATGCGCTACCTACTTCTTACAGAGCAATAGAGAGAGGGTGGGTGGGGGGGGGGGGAGTGTGAGTGCATACACATTTCGGGAAGGCAATCTGCAAAGCTGCCCCTGTTGATTCCACGGGTGTATGAACTATTATGTACCAAAGTTATAAAATGTGTTGCATCTTGCTGGGTGAGTTCAGTAGCCTGACTACCTGTCCACATCGCTCCGGCCAAATGCCACGCCCACTAGCGTTTCTTCTCAGTGTCCGGGTTTGCTTTCTTCCCCTGACGTCTTGTAGAATGTGAACATATTCTTACCGTTCGGATTGGTCCCAGATACCAACGTGTCGGGCCGGAGCCGGCGCCAGAGCCATCATTGGCTTCGCTTAATCCAATTGGCTAGAGACAATCCCATCGCAGTCAACATTTTTTTTTGTACAACGCCCCTGATTCTGACGTCAGCACAAAGGAATTCTAGGGCGGCAGTTTCTGACTGAATGTATGGAGCGATCGATAGAGCAGGGGAGTTACATTCACGTGAGTCACCAGGCACAGAGTTCAGAGTGAGGGAATTGAAAGGTGAGGAGAACCATCGCGGAGCTCAACACCCGATTTCACACACTTCCTGTTTTGACGCTTGTCAACAAAGTTGAGTTTTATTTCTAACTCGAGTTCTTACTATGCTATAAGCTGTCTCCAGACAGCACCACCGAATGAAGTCAAGTCATATGCGAGTGGCACGGGTTATTATATGATAGAAGATGTGCTATGCATCAATGGTGTCAGACATGCTCGTGAGCTGAGCAGAAGACTTTGATCTTATAGATACGGAAAGTAATTGGCTGTGCCTGCCTCCCTCTAGACTTACAGTGAACATTATTCCCGGTACATGTTATATTGCACAACTAGCAGTCTTGCTATTGACGCGAATAGCATATTTTTCTATGGAACAACTGGACCCCCGGGGAATTAATTTACAGAACACCAAAAAAATGCCGTTTGGAGGAGAATGGTTACACCAAGATGAATGAGTTCCTTACAAACACAGAACAATTTATCAACGTGAACTTGAATGCAACAAAGACAGTGACATGACATTATCAAACCCGTAATGAGATCAAATGAACATAAATACTGTGTGCGTGTTCAAAGACAATAGGATTCATGTAAAGCATGACAATGAAAGAAAGCATTAATGTGAGCCACGTTGCTTGGAGGTTCATTGGGTGCTTTTCTACTCAACAGAACTGGGAGATTTCCCTTTGTAGCCCTACTATCGTCTCTGAATAAAGGAGAGGAATGGAGAGGTCACTGTGTAGCAGATTTAACTCTGGTGTTTGCTGCAGTATCTCTCCAGGGTTTAGTATGGAGAGTGTGGAAGACAAGAGGGAGACATGTTGAGAATGGTTTTGTGGCAGCGATTCTCCTACAAGGAATAAAGAGGGCGAATTGCAAGCTACTGCAGAATAAGATGCAGCATTTACAATACAATATAGCTTAATTCGCTCCCATGTGGAAACCATAACTGGGCTGCAGCAGATGGGACACACACACACACACACACACACACACACACACACACACACACACACACACACACACACACACACACACACACACACACACACACACACACACACACACACCCACACACACACAGTAGTTGTGTACAGAACTAGAGAAACACATTATTAGAGTGAAACACTTATGATGACTCAAGTTAAACGTCCTATATGCTCTGTTGGTTAAGTGCCATCAATTAAAGGCCTTGAGAAATACTTTTTTATATATAAAAAAAAGAAACGCTATCCTTAGATACAAATGTTTAATGAGCTTTCGATTGTTGCTTACTGTAGCGAGCAAAACAGCCTCCCAGAACGACACTCATTAGAAAGGTGGAACACAACAAAATGGCTGTCCCACCTGACTCAGCAATGCTTTCATATTACGTAGGACAGCCCCTGAAGTAAAGATGTAGACTAGAGGACAAAGCTAAGAGCTGGTCAAGTGCTACATAACCATCCTAATAAAGCACTCTAAAAAATGTATTTTCTTCAAAAACCCGACTCATACAATATCAGTTGAAAATGCTGTTATATTCCAATAACAAAGCCATCATGTAGGTTTAACGATACTAGAGTATTATACTCTAGTAATCGTGTTCCCCTTCGGTTAAAACACCACGATTCCTAGCTAATGATTCCACTGTAGTAACAGCCTTTTAAAAGCTAGTCCAACACAGAGCCAGATGGAAAGCAATCATTGGTGGCCTATACTCCATGTATCAAACAAGTGCCTCATAGTCAATAAATACAGAAGTGTCCCCCCTATTCTTTTTTTCCACAGTGGTGGCAAAGTTAGCGTGAGGTGGTGGGCTTGGCCATTGGCACAGTCTCCAACCAACATTTTTAAAGGCTCTCCTCTTGGCCGCAGATGTTTTTGAAATATATATTGTTGAGCAAATTTCCTGCAATTCTACACAATTCTACACATTTTGCCATTGGCCTGAGAGAATATTTGCAGTTTTAATGCTAATTCCCTACACATTTTGCCATGGTTTATGCTGTGTTTCTCTGCTATCTGAGCAGGACGGTAACCAGGGTTTGAGTCTTAGTGAGTTCCAGAAGGAGCTTTGAGAGTTAAACTCCTTTACATTTCTATACAATTAACAAACTTTAAAATGCTATTTGGAGAACAGCAAAAATAAGCAAAGATGACCTCAGCCGTTATCACCTTGGCTGCTGTAGGTTAATTCACCTCAGTCGTTCTACAAACACATAGCCTATTAGCCATACAATAGTAATATTATGCCCCTGAAAGTGGGGAAATATGAGAAATGATTCACACTGACATGTGGCATCAGCGACGAAACAAAACGTGTTACATTTTTAGAGCTGTATTGTTTGCATTTGGATTTTTTAAGTTCCTAACTTGTTTGTTAAGATTAGTACAGATTTTCGAATGGGACCCGACCCCAAGTTTGGCAACCGCTGTACTCACCTCTCCCTCTGCTTGCTTTCACTCTCGCTCTGCTCTGCTTCCTCCTGCATGCCAATGCAAACCTGCCTCAGCCTCGGCGCTGAGCGCCACGTCACTGTCCGTCTCAGACTCTCAGTAGCCCACTCTCTGTAGAAACAAGGTTATTATCGGAACTTAGTAGCATATTTTCTTCTCCTGCTGAGGTTTAACGTTAGCTTCTGACTTCCTCCTTCTAACTGGCTAAGTAATACTATCCAGAGCCCTTCGATGTTACTGCAAACCTTTGGGTGGTGGACCATTCTTGATACAAACCTCGGAAACTGTGGAGCATGGGAAGAAAACCTCAGCAGTATTGCAGTTCTTGACACACTCGAACCGATGCGCCTGCCACCTACTACCATACCCCGTTCCAAGGCACTTGTCTTCCCATTCACTCTCCGAACGGCACACATACACAATCCATGTCTCAATTGTCTCAAGGCGTATAAATCCTTCTTTAACCTGTCTCCTCCCCTTCATCTACACTGATTGAAGTGACATCAATAAGGGATCATAGCTTTCACCTGGATTTGCCTGGTCAGTCTATTTCATGGAAATAGTTCCAATTTTTTTTACATTAGAAAACATTACAGAGGTCCAGACCTCTGTGTCCTCATATGTAGTAATGGCCATGATCAGGCCCTGGGGCTGTGCCGCAAGAGGGCGGAGTTAGCCGCTTGAGAGAGTGGTGAATGTGATACTAAAAAGGCAAATCTGGGAGGTAAATCCGGAGGACGCCGGCGAACATAGTGAACAAACCACGGTTCATGATTCCACTCGTTCGCAAAGAGGCAGGCTTGATTAGAACTGTCAGATAACTTTGATCAACGCAGGGAGCAATATTTAGATGTTGACCCGTAATTCATTTTCTTTATGTGTACAAAGTATATATTTGTATTTTATACTGGCTTTAGATCTGGTTTAAATCATTTAAGTTTAGGGAAAGGAAAGGGGGATACCTAGTCAGTACAACTGAATTCCTTCAACTGAAATGTCTCTTCTGCGTTTAACCCAACCCCTCTGAATCAGAGAGGTGCGGGGGGCTGCCGTAATCGACATTACACTGAAAACATTTCATATAAAAAAGGTGATCATTTTTGGGGGGAGTGGCCTGCTTTCATGGAATTGTGCTACATTAGTGAGTTACAGAACAAACCTTAACAAGAGCCGACAGTCACGTCTCGTACACTTCCTCTCTCTGGCATCATCATAGTCCCCCTGTTTTAAGGTATATCTGACAACATTTATTAGGATCTTGTATGCCTCAGTTCCTCAACAATGCGTACAGAACCCTTTGTACTAACAGGCAGGGGCTACATACAGTTGAAGTCGGAAGTTTACATACACAACTATATTTGGCTAAGGTGTATACAGTTTTTCAAAATTTCTGACATTTAATCCTAGTAAAAATTCACTGTCTCAGGTCAGTTAGGATCCCCACTTTATTTTAAGAATGTGAAATGTCAGAATAATAGTAGAAATAATGATTTATTTCAGCTTTTATTTCTTTCATCACATTCCTAGTGGGTCAGAAGTTTACATACACTCAATTCGTATTTGGTAGCTTTGCCTTTAAATTGTTTAACTTGGGTCAAACGTTTCGGGTAGCCTTCCACAAGCTTCCCACAATAAGTTGGGTGAATTTTGGCCCATTCCTACTGACAGAGCGGGTGTAACTGAGTCAGGTTGGTAGGCCTCCTTGCTCGCACAAGCTTTTTCAGTTCTGCCCACACATTTTCTATAGGATTGAGGTCAGGGCTTTGTGATGGCCACTCCAATACCTTGACTTTGTTGTCCTTAAGCCATTTTGCCACAATTTTGGAAGCATGCTTGGGGTCATTATCCATTTGGAAGACCCATTTGCGACCAAGCTTTAACTTCCTGACTGATGTCTTCAGATGTTGCTTCAATATATACACATAATTTTCCTACCTCATGATGCCATCTATTTTGTGAAGTGCACCAGTCCCTCCTGCAGCAAAGCACCCCCACAACATGATGCTGCCACCTCCGTGCTTCACAGTTGGGATGGTGTTCTTCGGCTTGCAAGCTTCCCCCTTTTTCCTCCAAACATAAAGATTGTCATTATGGCCAAACAGTTCTATATTTGTTTCACCAGACCAGGCCACACAAGCTCACAGAACGGGAACGCTGAGTGATGAAGCGCGTAGCGTGTAAAAAATCAACTGTTCTCAGTTGAAACACTCACCGCCGAGTTCCAAACTGCCTCTGGAAGCAACACCAGTACAATAACTGTTTGTTGGGAGCTTCATGAAATGGGTTTCCATGGCCAAGCAGCCGCACACAACACACAAGATCACAATGCGATTCCCAGTGTCAGCTGTAGGGGTGTAAAGCTTGCCGCCATTGGACTCTGGGGTAATGGAAAGGCCTTCTCTGGAGTGATGAATCACGCTTCACCATCTGGCAGTCCGATGGACGAATCTGGGTTTGGCGGAAGCCAGGAGGACGCTACCTGCCCAAATGCATAGTGCCAGCTGTAAAGTTTGGTGGAAGAGGAATAATGGTCTGGGGCTGTTTTTCATGGTTCTGGCTATGCCCCTTAGTTCCACTGAAGGGAAATCTTAACGCTACAACATACAGTGACATTCTAGATGATTCTGTGCTTCCAACTTTGTGGCAATAGTTTGGGGAAGGCCCTTTCCTGTTTCAGCATTACAATGCCCCCATGCTCAAAGCAAGGTCCATACAGGAATGGTTTGTCGAGATCGGTGTGGAAGAACTTGACTGGCCTGTACGGAGCCCTGACCTCAACCTCATCTGCAAGTCAGGCTTGACTGACTGCGAGTCAGGCCTAATCGCTCAACATCAGTGCCCGACCTCCCTAATGCTCTTGTGGCTGAATGGAAACAAGTCCCCACAACAATGTTCCAACAGTGGAAAGCCTTCCCAGAAGAGTGGAGGCTGTTATAGCAGCAAACAGGGGACCAGCTCCTTATTAATGCCCATGATTTTGGAAGAAGATGTTCGACGAGCAGGTGTCCACATGCTTTTTGTCATGTGGTGTATTTAAGTGAGTCTGTCACTCAGATTCATGGAATACTTGGTCACGATGATCCATAATCAAAACGAACCGGATAAGGGTTATTTTCTTTCCTTTCTCTCAACCTGAGTTTTTTTTTCATGCTGCCATTGTCCGTTGCCTGCTTTTCTAGGGCTTTAGGCCTCGGATCTTTAGTGAAGAATATGCGATGACGTCTGAAGAGTAAAACGGGCCCTTGGAATATACACGCGATACTGGGTACACTGGGATGAACTGTTGTGTAGAGGAAAGGTATATTTCCACTGCCCCTCTGTGTTTCTGCTGTGGATGTGAAACAGTAGGAATACTGCAGCAGAGATCCCTTTGATGTTCAAATGCTCTTTCATGGCATTTTAATGCACTCTGTCAAAGCGTGCCAGCCATGTGTATATACTGTATATACTACCACCCCACCCAACAAATGCTTTTCATTGGAAAATAATGGATTTTTCCAAATGGAGAGCCCCAGAGATTGATTCGTTCATCTAATTTCTTGATGGAACATTTGATGACGGCATTGGTTTGTTGTAAGATCACATACAGCGTCTGCAGTCTGCACAATATTACTAGAAACATTTGTGCTATGCATTTTATATAAAAGTTGTAATTATAAATGTAACAAAGTAATCAGCTGGAAAACTCAAGAACAACATTTTGGTCGAAAAGGAGCTTTCAACAATATCACTGGGGACATTACAGCTAAAATGTGCCCTGCACAGTAGGCTACCCACCCTCCCCACCAAGTATAGCCTAGCCCAGGCAGGCGAGGCACTCAACACACATTCCACCTGACCCATTTATACCCAGTCTGGTGGGGAAAGAGAGAGCGCCGCTTTTGATCTGCACCAGACTAGTGCCAGCCAGATTAAGTGGTCTGACACCTTAGCTGCTTTCTAGCTACACTCAGAACAGAGGAGTCTGTCTGTGAGTGTGATTCCGAGCTATCTGTATTTGAAACCTTGTCAGCCTATCTCTAACCTTTTGAGGATAGCTAGATGTTTCCAGAAAAGGATGGCCCTTGGTGAAGTGGAGTTGGAGGATGGGGAGGCTTCAGAGTAGATCAAAGAGTTGGGAATTGTTTACCGAGGAGTGTAGGCTCGGGATAATTATTTTAATCAAGCACTTAATTAATGATAGGATGTCTGTTTGAGTAACAGTATGATTATCATCTAACATTCTGTTTGATTAATGAAACGCAATTGTTTTGGAGAGGCGATCGATTCATTTCCCTGTGAGATGACGGTAAGCGAATCATGGTAGAGGATGGTGAATTATACTCTTATTATGTGTTCTTATCTCATTTGAAAATGAATTAAGGCAGCAGAAATGTATTTGTGACCAATATTTAATTGTATTTACCTGCAAAACATGAAAATGGATGCATTTTAGATGGTTGACTGTCTCACATCTCGACAATAATATAATTTTTGCATCAAGTGCTTCCTTGGTTTATTAGGAACCAGAAGTCAGAAACATAGCTAGCATACAACATGGCCCTCAAGGAGTTAAAATTGACTTCCCTGAGTGTTTGCGGTCTTCCTGTATTGAGTACCGCCCTTTTAGAAATGATCTACTAAAGTTTAGCTCCTCCTCCCCATCTTCTCTGACCACTCCCCACTTCGATGGCCAATGATCCACTCGTAGGTACCTCCCATATAACTTATCAAAGCCCCCTTTCTCATTAGAAGTGTTAATTCTGTCAGTCTCTCTGATGTTGTAATAGACCCACGGCACATTCCTAAATGTCTCATGTAGAGGGGACAATCAGAGTGAAAGAGGTTGAACGATGGAGACCTAGTGAAAGAGAGGGATATGGAGGACATAACTTGGCCGCTCTACTTTCGTAGGACTCAAAAGTGGGACAATCTGTTCCTTGGATACTCTCCAATTCTAGTTTCTGGGGACCAATACACTGAAAATATATCTATACTCACTCTCTGTCCTACATAGAGAGAGAGTGAGGGAGAGGAGAGAGAGTGAGGGAGAGGAGAGAGAGAGAGCGAGCACAAGTGTGAGAGAGAGTGGAACGCGTCTTTAAGGCATAAAAAATGCTCTGCGCTGCGGGCCGTATTTATGACCATTCCCTTGAGATCGACCCAAAAAAGGAGAAAACCCTAGATCTAGACTTAGACTTAACTCAAATGTGACATGCCAGTTACTGATCGACCATCTGTCTTGAAGAGAGGAGTGTTGCTAACAGGTGTAAGATGTAATGTCTGACAGTACACATCTGCATGATATAGCATGTAGTTCTGGTGTGTTCTGGTGTTGACTTGTAAGGCAATGTTAAACTATCTTTCAATATTTGTTTTATTTATCATGTATTGTACGATTTCTTTACACAGCTACTGAGGGGGGGGTCAGATGTCAATGCCAGCCCAATGTCATGGTGACTTTGTTGCAAGTGATGAGATCTAGATCCTATCTTCCAACGCAAAGAGGAAAAGAAAGATGGAAGAAAAAGATATCATTAAACCTTTCTCGAAATCTATCCATCCATCCATCATTGCTTCCTGGGCACTGAAAGAGGGCAATTTATCTCTGTCCTCGTTATCATGATTAATCCTCCTCTGATCCTCCTCTTATTTTCAACTCCTTCTCTCTCCTCTTGGCTTCTACACACAGTGAACCCATATGTTCTGTTCCCCATATCACTGTCAAATACCCTGTTTGGGCCCCATGCCCTTTCTCTAATTTTTCTGGTGCTGATCTGAGTTCAGACCTGTAGGCCCTAATTTTCAGATCATTCAGCTTTTCCTCTCCCCAACTTCAGTGTCTGTCTTTCAAAAACACAGTCTTCAGATGGTGCTAAGCTCTCACTGTTTTCAATCCATTTGGGGCCCTCCACGTACTATTAGTCATGCAGAGCAAGCCAACAAGTGTGATGTTGTCAGTTTTTTTTTAATCAGAAGGGAGCTTTATCCTTGTATTGGGAGGTTCATGAGGCTTCAGTACCTACTGTGGTGTAAATGTGGCTCAAACTTGTGATGTAGGCCTATTTTCCGTACCAACTCTTACACTCCTTGGTTGCCAACCAGTGCTTTCTCTCACCCCCTCCTCATCCAATCACTCTTATATCCTACTTTTCCTCCCAGGGCTCTTCAACTCTCTTTCGACACCTTTCCAATCCCCCCAATTGTTCTCTCTCTCTTTCTCCCTTTATCTGATTACTCTGCTTTATGCTAAATACATCTCACTCTTTCTCTTTCTCTCTCATGTATCCCCCCTGTGCTTTCTCTCCCCAATTAGCTCGTTCTTTGACGCTCCATTGGCCTGTCTACCCTCTGCCTGTCCTTCTTCTCTTATCTCTTCCAGTGCAGACTCCCATGTTCTTAAATATTTAATGAGACAATGTACATAAATCAGCCTCTCTCCATCCACCCTGGTTAATTGTATGATGGTTTTAACCTCCTAAAGCCTTGTAAGCGTTAGGCTAACATGCTGCGGTTTAGCGAGGTGCGAATTATAGAAGCCATCGCCGTTAATACGAGGCTCGGTTCGGGAATGGCGGATCTAATGCCGCCAACAACAACTAGAGTTTATGATGAACGGTAGCTTGATATTGCATGAGAGTTAGTTTGGGTTGGCTTCTTTTGGTTCATTTCATAGGTAGTTTCCTGCATTTCTAAGCTACTGGTACGGGTTATTTGCCTGGAGTGTACACTTTTATTCAACATTTTTGAATAGTTGATAAATTACACAAAAATATAAACGCAACCTGTGTTAAACCCATGTTTCATGAGCTGAAATAAAAGATCCTAGAAATTTTCCATACACACAAAAAGCTTATTTCTCTCAAATTGTGTGCACAAATTTGTTTACTGTCCATCCCTGTTAGGGAGCATTTGTCGTTTGCCAAGATAATCCATCCATATTAAAAAGCATGATCATTACACAGGTGCACCTTGTGATGGGGACAATAAAAGGCCACTCAAAAATGTGCAGTTTTGGCACACAACATAATGCCACAGATGTGTCAAGTTTTGAGGGAGCGGGCAATTGGCATGCTGACTGCAGGAATGTCCACCAGAGCTGTAGCCAGATAATTGAATGTTCATTTCTCTACCATAAGCCGCTACTTCGTTATAGAAAATTTGGCAATACGTCCAACCGGCCTGACATCCGCAGACCACATGTAACCACGCCAGCGAAGGACCTCCACATCCGGCTGCTTCATCTGCGGGATCGTTGAAGACCAGCCACCTGGACAACTGATGAAACTGAAGAGTATTTCTGTCTGTCATTAAGCTATTTTGTGGGGAAAACTCATTCTGATTGGCTGGGCCTGGCTCCCCACTGGGTGTGGCTGTGACCCTGCCCAGTCATGTGAAATCCATAGATTAGGGCCTAATTTATTTATTTCAAATGACTGATTTCCTTATATGAACTCAGTTATACCGTTGAAGTTGTTGCATGTTGCGTTTATATTTTTGATCAGTATACATACAGTGGGTATAGAAAGTCACCACCCCTGTACCGGCATTCCTCCTCCTCTTCATACGAAGAGGAGGAGTAGTGATTCGACCAAATTGCAGCGGGTGGTGAATACATAATGATTTATTACAGCAAACGACGAAACACGAAAACAAACACTTGAAAGGATTACAAAATAACAAAAACGAATGTAGACTGACCTAAACCAATAGAACTTACATATAACACGAAGCACGTAGGAACAGGTACAGACTATCACAAACGAACGAACAAACGCTACAGTCCCGTGTGGTGCGTAGACACAGACACGGACGACAATCACCCACAAACAAACAGTGAGAACAACCTACCTTAATATGACTCTCAATCAGAGGAAACGTCAAACACCTGCCTCTAATTGAGAGCCATACCAGGCAACCCAAAACCAATATAGAAACAGAAAACATAGACTGCCCACCCAAAACTCACGCCCTGACCAATAAACACATACCAAACAACAGAAAACAGGTCAGGAACGTGACAACCCCCTTTCAAAATGTTCACATTTTGTTGCTTTACAGCCTGAAATGAAAACACATCAAATAATTTTTTTTCCAGCTTTATTTACACATAGTAACCCACAATATCCAAATATATATATGTCTTTTTTTTTTACTCTGAAAATGAATTACAATTAAAACAGTAAAATAACCTATTTGGATAAGTGAACACCCCCCAGAGTTAATTCTTGGTGGTACCACTTTTGCTTGAATTACAGCCACGAGTCTCTTTGAAAACGCGTCTACTAACTTTGCACACCTAGACTGTGCAATATTTGCCCATTCTTCCTTGCAGAATTGTTCAAGCTGAGTCAAATTGCTTGGTGACCGCTCATGGACTGCACTCTTCAAGTCATTCAACAGATTCTCTATGGGATTTAGTTCAAATCAAATCAAATTTTATTCGAGGCTCTGACTAGGCCACTCAAGGACATTCACCTTCTCGTCCTTCAGCCTCTGTACGGTTGCTTTGGCGGTGGGCTTTTGGGTCATTGTCAAGTTGAAACGTGAACCATCTTCACATTTTCAACTTCCTGGCAGAGAGTTGCAGGTTCTCTTCAAGAATCTGTCAGTATTTTGCACTGTCCATTTTCCCTTCTATCCTGACAAGTGCTCCAGTCCCTGCTGAAGAGAAACACCCCCACAACAGGATGCTGCCACCGCCGTGCTTTACTGTAGGCTTGGTGTTCTTTGGGTGGAAAGATGTATTGGATTGTCGCTAGACGTGGTTTTGTGTTCAGGCCAAAAAGTTCAATTTTGACCACAGCACCTTTTGCCACTCGGCCTCGGAATCTACAATGTGCTTTTTGGCAAAGGTCAAACAAGACTTGATGTGGCTTTTTTTGAGGAATGTTTTTTTCTTGCCACCCTCCCATAGAGGTCAGATTTGTGGAGCGCTTGTGATATTGTGGTCACATGCACACATTGACCAGTCTTCGCCTAAAGGCTTGAAGCTCCTTCAAAGTCACTTGGCTTCTTGGTAGCCTCTGATCAGTCTCCTCCTTGCCCGGTCATCCAGTTTGGAGGGACGGCCTGATATATGTAGGGTCTGGGTGGTGCGATACGCCTTCCACTAATTAATAATGGTCTTAACTGTGCTCCATTGGATAGACAAAGGCTTTGAAATCTTTTTATAGCCATCCCCTGACTTTTGCCTTTCCACAATTTTATCTCGTACTGTAGATCTTTTGAAAGTACCTTTCCGCCCGTAGTGGATTCTTTGCTTTGAATTGCACTACCAAGCAGAAGACTCCTCTATGAACAACTGCTTTCATTCTGAACTAATCAAAGTCACGACAATGGATCACAGATGGAAGCCAATTAGCTTGTTGTGTAATCTGGAAGGTGGTTGGTTATACCTCAGCAAGTTTGCAATTGCAATTCTAAGGGGCGTTGTTCACTTATCCAAATAGGGTATTTTACAGTTATAATTTTAATACATTTTCAGATTTTTTTCCCATTTTTCCCCCACTTGGATATTGTGGGTTACTGTGTGTAAATAAAGCCAGAAAAGGTGAATATTTTGAAAGGGGGTGGTGACCCACTGTATTTGATAGATTCTTTATTTGATTTAGTGCACGTACTATGGCCCTTGCAATGTTTTTCATTGAGCCCCCCTCTCTGATGTACACTGAACAAAAATATAAACGCAACAATTTCAATGATTTTACTGAGTTACATTTGATGTAAGGAAATCAGTCAATTGAAATAAATTCATTAGTCCTTAATCTATGGATTTCACATGACTGGGAATACAGATAAGCATACGTAGGTCACAGATACCTTAAGAAAACCAGTCAGTATCTGGTGTGACCATTTGCCTCATGCAGCGCAATAGAGTTGATCAGGCTGTTGATTCTGGCCTGTGGAATGTTGTACCACTCCTCTTCAATGGCTGTGTGAAATTGCTGGATATTGGCGGGAACCGGAAAACACACTGTTGTACATGTCGATCCAGAGCATCCCAAACATGCTCAATGGGTGACATGTCTGGTAAGTATACAGGCCATAGAAGAACTGGGACATTTTCATCTTTCAGGGATTGTGTACAGATCTTTGCAACATGGGGCCGTGCATTATCATGCTGAATCACGAGGTGATGGCGGCGGATGAATGGCACAATAATGGGCCTCAGGTTCTCATCACGGAATCTCTGTGCATTAAATTTGCCATCGATAAAACCCAATTGTTTTTGTTGTCCATAGCTTATGCCTGCCCACCACCACCATGGGGAACTCTGTTCACAATGTTGACTCGCCCACACTACACCATACATGCTGTCTGCCATCTGCCAGCTGAAACCAGGATTAATCCGTGAAGAGCACACTTCTCCAGCGTGCCAGTGTCCATCAAAAGTGAGCATTTGCCCCTTGAAGTCGGTTACGATGCCGAACTGCAGTCAGGGCAAGACCCTGGTGAGGACGACGAGCACCCAGATGAGCTTCTCTGAGATGGTTTCTGACAGTTTGTGCAGAAATTATTTGGTTGTGCAAACCCACAGTTTCATCAGCTGTCTGGGTGGCTGGTCTCAGACGATCCCGCAGGTAGAGAAGCCGGATGTGGAGGTCCTGGGCTTGCGAGGTTACACGTGGTCTGTGGTTGTGACTGCCAAATTCTCTAAAACAACATTGGAGGCGGCTTATGGTATAGAAATCAACATTACATTTTCTGGCTACAGCTCTGGTGGACATTCCTGCAGTCAGCATGCCAAATATATGCTCCCTCAAAACTTGACACATCTGTTGCATTGTGTTGTGTGAAAAAACTGCACATTTTAGAGTGGCCTTTTATTGTCCCTACGCAAGGTGCACCTGTGCAAGGATCATGCTGTTTAATCAGCTTCTTGAAAAGCCACACCTGTCAGGTGGATGGATTACCTTGGCAAAGGAGAAATGCTTAATAACAGGGATGTAAACAAATTTGTGCACAAAGTTTGAGAGAAATAAGCTTTTTGTGATTATCAAAAATTTCTGGGATCTTTTATTTCAGCTCGTGAAACATGGGGACCAATACCTTACATGTTGCGTTTATATTTTTGTTCAGTGCATTCGGAAAGATGACTTTTTCCAAAAAAATTTACTTTACAGCCTTATTCTAAAATTGATTGAATTATTTATTTTCCTCATCAATCAACACACAATACCCCATAACAACAAAGCAAAAACAGGCTTTTAGAAATGTTTGCAAATTTTTATTAAAAAATTACAAAGATAAATACTTTTTTACATAAGTATTCAAACCCTTTGCTATGAGATTCGAAATGTTTAACTCTGGTGCATCTTGTTTCCATTGATCATCCTTGAGATGTTTCTACAACTTGATTCCACCTGAGTCCACCTGTGGAAAATTCGACATGATTTGGAAACGCACACAACAGTCTATATAAGGTCCCACAGTTGACAGTGCATGTCAGAGCAAAAACCAAGCTACGAGGTCAAAGGAAATGTCCGTAGAGCTCTGAGACAGGGTTGTGTCGAGTTACAGATCTGGGGAAGAGTATCAAAACATTTCTGCAGCACTGAAGGTCCCCAAGAACACAGTGGCCTCCATCATTCTTAAATGAAAGAAGTTTGGAACCACCCATACACTTCCTAGAGCTGGCCGCCATGCCAACCAGAGCAATCGGGGTGGAAGGGCCTTGGTCAGGGAGGTGACCAAGAACCCGATGGTCACTTTGACAGATCTCCAAAGTTCCTCTGTGGAGATGGGACAAACTTCCAGAAGGACAACCATCTCTGCAGTACTCCACCAATCAGGCCTTTATGGTAGAGTGGCCAGATGGAAGCCACTCTTCAGTAAAAAGCACATTATAGCCTGCTGGGACTTTGCCAAAAGGGCACCTAAATGACTCTCAGACCATGATGAAACGAAGATTGAACTCTTTGTCCTGAATGCCAAGCGTCATGTCTGGAGGAAAACTGGCACCATCCCTACGGTGAAGCATGGCGGTGGCAGCATCATGCTGTGGGGATGTTTTTCATTGGCAGGGACTGGGAGACTAGTCAGGATCGAGGGAAAGATGTACGTAGCAAAGTACATAGGGGTCCTTGATGAAAACCTGCTCCAGAGCGCTCAGGACCTCAGACTGGAGCAAAGGTTCACCTTCTAACAGGACAAATGACCCTAAGCACAAAGCCAAGAGAACACAGGAGGAGCTTTGGGACAAGTCTCTGAATGTCCTTGAGTGGCCCAGACAGAGCCAGAACACGATTCAACATCTCTGGAAAGACCTGAAAATAGCTGTGAGCGACGCTCCCCATCCAACCTGACAGAGATTGAGAGGATCTGCAGAGAAGAATGGGAGAAACTCCGATATACAGGTGTACCAAGCTTGTAGCGGCATACCCAAGAAGACTGAAGGCTGTAATCGCTGCCAAAAGTGCTTCAACAAAGTACTGAGTAAGGGTCTGGATACTTAGGTATATGTGATATTATGTGATTATTTTAAATAATAAATGTGCAAAAAAATTTCATCCTGTCTTTGCTTTGTCATTATGGGGTATTGTGTGAAGATTTTTTTATGTATCCATTTTAGAGTAAGGCTGTAACGTAACAAAATGTGGAAAAAGTCAAGGGGTCTTACCACCTCCCGAATGCACAGTATGTGTGCTTCCTGAAGTGGTTTGTGACACATTTCCTTCTTACCCCACCATTCTCCAGCCGGCCGCTCATCTCCATGGCATGCCAGCCTCACTTCCTCTGACTTCCTCTGTTGCTCACGGTGAAGTGGCCATCCTTGTCACTTACTGGCTCCTTGGGAATCACTTTCCCCCACATGCTCAATCCTATTTTTCACTTGCTTAACTTTACACCACAACTGTTCAATGGGCGTGCTTCCTTGTTTGGGCTCTGAGACATGAGCAGACCTTATTGATTTGTATGCGTCAAACATACTTCCAGCAACTGTCATTCAATGGTGCTGACACACAAACCCTGGACCCTATTTACCCTATTCATCCATTACACTTGCCATTTTCCCTATGTGAGTGATGTGTCTGCACTTTTGTCATGTCTGTAATTCTTTCAAAATCCTGTGTCTTTCCAGAAGCAGGCCGTCTATCCTTGTTGTGCCTGCTACTAGAGTCTAAAACGAATACTAACCCTGTGGTCTCGTGATGTTTTATTGAGCTCCGTCTGTCGGTCTGAATCTACAAATTCACATCTATGTAGGTTTCACCGCCTTCATTTTCATAATTTTTTATTTTATACATTTTTACAAAAGTGAAGCCGCTCCAAAAAACACAAACCAATTCCAACCATGAAACTGCCAATGGGGCAGTGGGGAATCCTAACGTCATCCACCATCATTCAGACAGTTTTTGGACATGATCTAACTCTGCATGACGTCAGGCCCCTTTAGCCAGACTATGCCACGTAGAGAAACCAGAACAAAGCATATGGAGGAAACCAGAACAAAACCAGAACAAAGCATTTCTCACTCAAATGCTCATGAAAGGGAAGCCATATTAAATTGTGCAAGTCTTGCTGTTATCATTGTGTTTTACCAGAGAAAACAGTGCTACTTTAACAATGGTGCTCAATGCTCTTGACCATTTGAGGTAGTAAACGGTATGTCCTCTCGGAACTTGCAAATATTCATAGAGTTTACATATAGGCCGTCTTTCATCAGCCCTATTCCATATATTTCCGGGCAGCAAATGGAAGATGTGTACCAGCACTCATAGGCTATGTGAGAAACCAATGTCACCAATAAGTTATTACTTCTATTGCATATGGCTACACTACTGTTCATATGGCAATGCTACTGTTATTATGGCTATGCTACTGTTATTATGGCTATGCTACTGTTCATATCGCTACGCTACGTTCATGCCAAATGCTAAATATTTTTAATAGTTTTGACTTATCTTCTCACAGTTTGAGAAATGTGTTGATTTCAGTGTTATCAGTCAATGTGTTAATTAGCTATTTAGCTATTTACCCCTTTCTCTCCCTCTCTCCTCCACAGCATGTTTTAGTTAACCCCTTTCTCTCCCTCTTTCCTCCACAGCATGTTTTAGTTAACCCCTTTCTCTCCCTCTCTCCTCCACAGCATGTTTCTGGGGGTGAAAACGATGTCGCACGGGACAACCATGTCACGTTGCAACCATAGCAATGTCACCCGGCCCTCTCTGCAGTGACCCTGCACCGCAAAGGATGCTGGGAAATAACAAACACTATTACCCTGGGGAGGACGACAAGGATGGGGAGGATGAGGAAGAGGAAGAGGAGCAGGGACAAGATAACAAAAAGGGGGATGGTGGAGAGAAGGAGAACGGAGGGGTGGAAGGGCTCGAGGAGATTGAGATGAAGGGAGGCAGACAATCACGCGAAGGTAAAGGGGAGGGAGGTAAACCCTCAGCCATTGTGGTTGGAAGGCAGAGAGGGGACCGGACACTGAGGCCAGACAATCCAGGAAATAGAGGCATCCCTTATACGTCCAATCAGGCCCCTCATAAGCAGCAGCACCAGCAGCAGTATCACCCGGCCCCATCCACCCAGACCCAGAAAAGACGTGCTCACATGGAGCGCAGTATGACCACAGTGGCGCCCATAGAGGACACTCGACTAACCATGATGGTGTTTCGCATTGGAATCCCTGACATCAAACAGACAGTAGGTGCATGTTCACGGTACTGCTAAGTACAAGTATGTCAAGCTGCTTTTATATACTTCTTACGTTACTATCATAACATACATTCAGTGTAACAGCCAAGCCCAGGCCAGAGATAAACCCTGAGGGGAACCCGACTCAATTCAGAACAACCATCTCTGTCACATACAGTGGCTTCAGAAGGTATTCATACCTCTTGACTTCCACATTTTGTTGTGTTATAACCGGAATTCAAAATGGATTAAATATGTTTTTTTTCTCACCCATCTACACACACAAAAAAAACATAATTCCAAAGTGAATAATGTATTGATAATGAAATACATACATTTCTAATTTGAGTTAATACTTTGTAGAAGCACCTTTGGCGGCAATTACAGCTGTGCACACCTGGATTGTACAATATTGGCTCGATATTCTTTAAAACATTCTTCAAGCTCTGTCAAGTTGACGGTTGATCATTGCTAGACAGATGTTTTCAAGCCTTGCCATAGATTTTCAAGCCGATTTAAGTCAAAACTGTAACCAGGCCACTCAGGAACATTCAATGTCCTCTTGGTTAGCAACTCCAGTGTAGATTTGCCCTTGTGATTTAGGTTATTGTCTTGCTGAAAGGTAAATTAATCTCCCAAGCTGTGTTCGAATATTCATACTAACCGCACTAACTGTACTATTGTGATGTAAATTGAGGATGTCGTATATTTATTGGTCACAGTATGGATATAGTTAGTATGCCAAAAGTTACTGGATGTCGCACAACATTTTCCAAAATACAAAGTATACAAGCAGTGGACACTATTTACGCGCTTTAAGGGCACATAATGCAATTCTTCAGAAAATGGGCATGGCTTCACAACATTATCAAATTTGAATAAAATGGTGGAAAATATGCAGCTGAAGTCTGACGAGAGCGGATACAACACATTCATTGCTTCAACTAATTGTGACAAATGTTAAGAAAATGTTGAGCAATGTAATAAAGTAATGACTTTCAAATAAGTTACATTACATGTTATGTTGGATGACAATTTGTTAGCTACGCTATCCTTACAAACTGCCTAGCATATTATTACAGCAGTATGTACCAATATGTTAGCTAGCTAGCTAACATTAGTTGGCTACTGATACTTGCCACTCGAACTTGCCAGTATATTAACTATATACTATCTAACTAACTACCCAACGTTTATTGACTTATTAGTGATTATTTGTGCGTTCTCAATGGACATTGTTAATTCTGTCTATCTACTCCGATTTCAGAGCACTCTCATCTAAGTGTCAGAGCGCAGAATAACTTACGAACGCTCAACACCCGTTGAATATGGCCTGAGTCAGTAAACGTCAGCAAAAAAACGTTATTAAGTTGTTGCCAGCTGTTAAGGCTGTCGCTCTCCTCATCCTCGGATGAGGTGAGGAGAGAAGGATCTTCAGACCAAAATGCGGAGTCAGGGAAATAAGCCATCTTTATTACAAATACGACGGCCACTAAACAAAACAAAACACTTTCAAAACTTACACAAAATAACAAAACGTAACGAACGGAACCTGAACATAAACTTACATCGACAAACGTAAACTCACGAACAGGAACGTTACATCGAAACGTACGAACAGCCAAACAGCCCCGATAGTGAAGAACATCGAACACAACGAAGACATCACAGGAGACAATCACCCACAAACAAACAGTGAGAATGCCCTACCTAAATATGACTCTTGATTAGAGGAAAAACGCAAACCACCTGCCTCTAATCAAGAGCCATACCAGGCAAACCAAAAACAACATAGAAACAGATAACATAGACTGCCCACCCAAAACTAACGCCCTGACCATAAACACATAAAAACTAACATAAATAGGTCAGGACTGTTACAGTACCCCCCCCTCAAGGTGCGAACGCCGGGCGCACCAGCACAAAGTCCAGGGGAGGGTCCGGGTGGGCAGTTGACCACGGTGGTGGTTCCGGCTCAGGACGCTGTCCCCACACCACCATAGTCACTCCCCTCTTCTGTCTACCCCCTCCACTGACCACCCTAAAACTACTTTCCCCAAAATAAACAGCCAGCACCGGGACAAGGGGCAGCACCGGGACAAGGGGTAGCACCGGGACAAGGGGCAGCACCGGAACAAGGGGCAGCACCAGGATAAGGACCAGCACCGGAATAAGGGGCAGCACCGGGACAAGGGGCAGCACCGGGACAAGGGGCAGCACCGGGACAAGGGGCAGCACCGGGACAAGGGGCAGCACCGGGACAAGGGGCAGCACCGGGACAAGGGGCAGCACCGGGACAAGGGGCAACACCGGGACAAGGGGCAGATCCCGGCTGAAGGACTCTGGCAGGTCCTGTTTGAACGGCTCTGGCAGGTCCTGGCTGGACGGCTCTGGCAGGTCCATGCAGGCTGACGGCTCTCGACGCTCATGGCAGGCTGACGGCTCTCTACGCTCATGGCAGGCTGACGGCTCTCGACGCTCATGGCAGACTGACGGCTCTCGACGCTCATGGCAGGCTGACGGCTCTCGACGCTCATGGCAGGCTGACGGCTCTCGACGCTCATGGCTCTCTGACGGCTCTGGCTGCTCATGGCTCTCTGACGGCTCTGGCTGCTCATGGCTCTCTGACGGCTCTGGCTGCTCATGGCTCTCTGACGGCTCTGGCTGCTCATGGCTCTCTGACGGCTCTGGCTGCTCATGGCTCGCTGGCGGCTCTGGCAGATCCTGTCTGGTTGGCGGCTCTGGCAGATCCTGTCTGGTTGGCGGCTCTGGCAGATCCTGTCTGGTTGGCGGCTCTGGCAGATCCTGTCTGGTTGGCGGCTCTGGCAGATCCTGTCTGGTTGGCGGCTCTGGCAGATCCTGTCTGGTTGGCGGCTCTGGCAGATCCTGTCTGGCTGACGGCTCTAGCGGCTCCTGTCTGGCTGACGGCTCTAGCAGCTCCTGTCTGGCGGATGGCTCTGTAGGCTCATGGCAGACGGGCGGCTTTGCAGGCTCATGGCAGACGGGCGGCTTTGCAGGCTCATGGCAGACGGATGGCTCAGACGGCGCTGGGGAGACGGATGGCTCAGATGGCGCTGGAGAGACGGATGGCTCAGATGGCGCTGGGGAGACGGATGGCTCAGATGGCGCTGGGGAGACGGATGGCTCAGATGGCGCTGGGGAGACGGATGGCTCAGATGGCGCTGGGGAGACGGATGGCTCAGATGGCGCTGGGGAGACAGATAGCTCTGTAGGGAGGAGAAGGATAGACAGCCTGGTGCGTGGTCTAGGCACCGGCTGCGCTGGAGAGGAGGAAACAGCAGGAGAGAGAACCCGGAGAGACAGCCTGGTACGGGGGGCTGCCACCGGAGGACTGGTACATGGAGGTGGCACCGGGTCTACCGGACCGTGAAGGAGGACACGTGCTCTTAAGCACCGAGCCTCCCCAACCCTACCAGGTTGAATGAACCCCGTAGCCCTGCCAGTGCGGCGAGGTGGAATAGCCCGCACTGGGCTATGCAGGCGAACCGGGGACACCACCTGTAAGGCTGGTGCCATGTACACCGGCCCGAGGAGACGTACTGGAGACCAGCTACGTTGGGCCGGCTTCATGGCACCCGGCTCGATGCCCAACCTAGCCCTCCCAGTGCGGCAAGGTGGAATAGCCCGCACTGGGCTAAGCACGCGTACTGGGGACACCGTGCGCTCTACCGCATAACACGGTCTCTTACCAGTACGACGCCTTCTACCTCCACGGTAAGCACGGGGAGTTTGCTCGGGTATCCTACCCGGCTTTGCCACACTCCTCGTGTGCCCCCCCCCAAGAAATTTTTTGGTCTGACTCACGGGCTCCCAACCGCGTCGTCGCGCTGCCTCCTCATACCAGCGCCGCTCAGCCTTCGCTGCTTCCAATTCCTCCTTTGGACGGCGATATTCCCCTGGTTGAGCCCAAGGTCCTCTACCGTCCAAGATCTCCTCCCAAGTCCAGAAGTTCTTGTTGTTCCGTCGAGCATTCCCATACCGCTTGGTCTCTGTTTGTTGGTGGGTGATTCTGTTAAGGCTGTCGCTCTCCTCATCCTCGGATGAGGTGAGGAGAGAAGGATCTTCAGACCAAAATGCGGAGTCAGGGAAATAAGCCATCTTTATTACAAATACGACGGCCACTAAACAAAACAAAACACTTTCAAAACTTACACAAAATAACAAAACGTAACGAACGGAACCTGAACATAAACTTACATCGACAAACGTAAACTCACGAACAGGAACGTTACATCGAAACGTACGAACAGCCAAACAGCCCCGATAGTGAAGAACATCGAACACAACGAAGACATCACAGGAGACAATCACCCACAAACAAACAGTGAGAATGCCCTACCTAAATATGACTCTTGATTAGAGGAAAACGCAAACCACCTGCCTCTAATCAAGAGCCATACCAGGCAAACCAAAAACAACATAGAAACAGATAACATAGACTGCCCACCCAAAACTAACGCCCTGACCATAAACACATAAAAACTAACATAAATAGGTCAGGACTGTTACACCAGCAGCACAGTTACAGTCACCAAAGCTCTGGATAATATGAAAACAGACTAACCAGCTCTGCCAGGGCGAGTAAAATTGTCAGAGTGAGGTGTTTTCTTACTTGTGTCTGGAAGTAGCTTGCGAGTTAGCCAGTTAGCTTGGGTGCTTGACTGCCGTTGTGAAGTCAGAGCGCTTTGATCAACCCTACTCCTCGGCCAGAGTGTCCAGTGTGTGCTCTGAATGCTCCAAGAGCGAAACGCTCTGAATTTACAAACTGACAATCTGACAACGCTCTCGATTTACGAGCGCACTCTGGCACTCCAGATTGGATTTACGAACACACCCGAAATCATAAGCGTCTAGCTAATAATTTGTTATGCTAACAAGCCAGCAATAACATCAACTTCTGGTAGACAGGCGAAGCACTAGTACGCTCAACTGAAAGGATACCGTTCGTTTGCAGTATACTAAAATTAACTAATGGTATACAGAATGTAAACTCAGCAAAAAAAGAAATGTCCTCTTACTGTAAACTGCATTTATCTTCAGCAAACTTAACATGTGTAAATATTTGTATGAACATAACAAGATTCAACAACTGAGACATAAACTGAACAAGTTCCACAGACATGTGACTAACAGAAATGGAACAATGTGTCCCTGAACAAAGGGGGGGTCAAAATCAAAAGTAGCAGTCAGTATCTGGTGTAGCCACCAGCTGCACTAAGTACCGCAGAGCATCTCCTCCTCATGGACTGCACCAGATTTGCCAGTTCTTGCTGTGAGATGTTACCCCACTCTTCCACCAAGGCACCTGCAAGTTCCCTGACATTTCTGGGGGTAATGGCCCTAGCCCTCACCCTACGATCCAATAGGTCCCAGACGTGCTCAATGGGAATGAGATCCGGGCTCTTCGCTGGCCATGGCAGAACACTGACATTCCTGTCTTTCAGGAAATCACACACAGAATGAGCAGTATGGCTGGTGGCATTGTCATACTGGAGGGTCATGTCAGGATGAGCCTGCAGGAAGGGTACCACATGAGGGAGGAGGATGTCTTCCCTGTAACGCACAGCGTTGAGATTGCCTGCAATGACAACAAGCGCAGTCCGATGATGCTGTGACACACTGCCCCAGACCATGACGGACCCTCCATCTCCAAATCGATCCCGTTCCAGAGTGCAGGCCTTGGTGTAACGCTCATTCCTTCGACTATAAACACGAATCCGAGCATCACCCCTGGTGAGACAAAACCGCGACTCGTCAGTGAAGAGCACTTCTTGCCGGTCCTGTCTGGGCCACCTACAGGGGGTTTGTGCCCATAGGCGACGTTGTTGCCGGTGATGTCTGGTGAGGACCTGCCTTTACAACAGGCCTACAAGCCCTCAGTCCAGCCTCTCTCCGCCTATTGCGGACAGTCTGACCACTGATGGAGGGATTGTGCGTTCTTGTTGTTGCCATCCTGTACCTGTCCCTCAGGTGTGATGTTTTCGGATGTACCGATCCTGTGCAGGTGTTGTTACACATGGTCTGCCACTGCGATGACGATCAAATGTCCGTCCTGTCTCTCTGTAGCGCTGTCCTAGGCATCTCACAGTACGGACATTGCAATTTATTGCCCTGGCCACATCTGCAGTCCTCATGCCTCCTTGCAGCATGCCTAAAGCACGTTCACGCAGATGAGCAGGGACACTGGGCATCTTTCTTTTGGTGTTTTTTAGAGTCAGTAGAAAGGCCTCTTAGTGTCCTAAGTTTTCATAACTGTGACATTAATTGCCTACCGTCTGTAAGCTGTTAGTGTCTTAACGACCGTTCCACAGGTGCATGTTCATTAATTGTTTATGGTTCATTGAACAAGCATGGGAAACAGAGTTTAAACCCTTTACAATGAGGATCTGTGAAGTTATTTGGATTCTTATCTTTGAAAAACAGGGTCCTGTCTCTTTTTTTGCTGAGTTTAGCATATACTCATTAATTATGTAGTATACAGTATGTTAGTAGTGGGTATTCGAACACAGCTCCAGTGTCTGTTGGGAACAAACTGAGCCAAGTTTTCTTCTAGGATTTGCCTGTGCTTATAGCTGTATTCTGTTTCTTTTTATCCAAAAAACTCCCTAGTCCTTGCCGATGACAAGCATTCCCATAACATGATGCAGCCACTGCAATGCTGGAAAATGTGAAAAGTGCTACTCAGTGATGTGTTGTGTTGGATTTCCCCCAAACATGACGCTTTGTATTCTGGACAAAAAGTGCATTTCTTTCACATATTTTTTTCAGTGTTACTTAAGTGTCTTGTTGCAAACAGGCTTCCCGTCTTTTCACTCTGTCATTTCGGTTAGTATTGTGGAATAACTACAATGTTATTGATCCATCCTCAGTTATATCCTATCACAACCATTGAACTCTGTAACTGTTTTAAAATCACCATTGGCATCATGGTGAAATCCCTGAGCAGTTTCCTTCCTCTCTGGCAACTGAGTTAGGAAAGACGCCTGTTTCTTTGTAGTGACTGAGTGTATTGATACACCATCCAAAGTGTAATTATTAACTTCACCATGATCAAAATAATATTCTATGTCTGCTTTTAAAATGTTTACCCATCTACCAATAGTTGCCCTTCTTTGCGAGGCATTTGAATACCTCCCTGGTCTTTGTGGTTTAATCTGTGTTTGAAAATTCACTGCTCAACTGAGGGACATTACAAATAATTGTATGTGTGGGGTACAGAGATGAGGTAGTTGTTCAAAAATCATGTTAAACACTATTATTGCACACAGAGTCCATGCAACTTATTATGTGACTTGTTAAGCACATTTTTACTCCTGAACTTATTTAGGCTTGCCATGAAAAAGGGTTTGAATACTTCATGAATCAAGACATTTCAGCTTTTAATTGTTTATTCATTTCTAAATGTTTCTACTAACAAAATTCAACGTTGACACCATGGGGCATTTCGTGTAGATCAGTGACATAAAATCTCAATTGAATCAATCTTAAATTCAAGCTGTAACAATAAAACGTGGGAAAAGTAAAAGGGTGTGAATACTTTCTAAAGAGACTGTAAACTATCTATACATGAAGAACAAAAATCAATGGAGGCTTGACTCACTTAATAATCCGACATAATTGACAACATAAAGCCATTCATTATGATGGAAATTACAGAGTTCTCACTTCTCACTAAAGCTCGCAATGATTTGCCCTTTCAGATGCTTTCTTGGTAGGTAGGTGAGATTGTGGGTGAGAATTGGCTAACCAATCAGTCTGTATAGCGGCATTTCAGGAGAGAATGGGTGCCCTATGCTAACCCTTCCCCTGTTGTGAATCTTCTCTGTACTCCAATTCCCAGAACATTCCCAACTGTTCTACATGTCAGCTAATCTGCCCTCAATATAACAGTAATTTTTAATTATCTAATACGGTTTTAATGAGTTTCGAGAGGACTGTTGAGCAGTGAGCAGCAGTGTGAAAGGCGTAAACACCAAGAGGGCATTTGATGTCTTGATCTTAGAGCACTTTCACCAATGGGTACCTAGATCACCCACTACCCTCTCCAACAAACACTTACAGTACCTCACATAAATATAATTGTTTGAAATTAAAGGAGGATGGAGAGAATGAGGGAGTGTAGTGCATACTGTAGGCTAAAAGCGCGCGAGAGAGAAGGAGAGAGGGAGAGAGAGAAGCACAGGATATTAGAAAGGGAGAGGCAAATACAGGGGGATCGAGAGCAGGTCACACACAAAATACATCTGTCCATTGATCAGTCATTTATGTCTGAACGATGCTGTGTTCAATGTAATGAGGACAGCTACTGAGAGCACCCCAGAAGATCCTGTAGGAAACCACAGAATGATCGGGAGGAAGTGTCACACATACAGTGCCTTTCAGAAAGTATTCATACGCCTTGACTTATTCCATATTCTGTCGTGTTACAGCCTGCATTCAAAATGGATTAAACAGATGTTTGTCTCACCCATCTACACACAATACCTAATAATGACAAAGTGAAAAAATGTCTTTATAATCTTTTGCAAATGAAATGCAAAAATATGAAAGTTACATAACTCTTCACGCCCCTGAGTCAATACTTTGTAGAAGCAACTTTGGCAACGATTACAGCTGTGATTATTTTTGGTTAGGTCTCTAAGAGCTTTGCACACCTGGATTGTACAATATTTGTATTACGACCGTTGTTAGAAGGAGACCAAGGTGTAGCGTAGTAGGCGTGCATTTTACTTTTATTTAAAATTACACCAAAAAACAACAAAATACAAACAAACATAAAGATCTGTAGCACTAGACAGCAACTATATAAAGACAAGATCCCACAACTGAAGGTGGGAAAGAGGGCTGCCTAAGTATGATCCCCAATCAGAGACAACGATAGACAGCTGCCTCTGATTGGGAACCATACCCGGCCAACAAAGAAATAAACAAACTAGAATGCCCACCCAAATCACACCCTGACCTAACCAAACAGAGAAATAAAAAGGCTCTCTAAGGTCAGTGCGTGACAATTTGCCCATTAATCTTTAGAAAATTATTCAAGCTCTGTCAAGTTGATTGTTGATCATTGCTAGACAGCCATTGTCAAGTCTTGCCATAGATTTTCATACCAATTTAAGTCAAAACTGTAACTCGGCCACTCATGAACATTCAATGTTGTCTTGGTAAGCAACTCCAGTGTAGATTTGTACTTGTTTTTTTACATTATTGTCCTGCTGAAAGGTGAATTCATCTCCCAGTGTCTGTAGGAAAGCAAACTGAACTCGGTTTTCCTCTAGGATTTTACATGTGCTTATAGCTGTATTCCATTTTTTTTTATCCTAAAAAACTCCCAAGTCCTTGCTGATGACAAGCATACCCATAACATGATGCAGCCACCACCATGTTTGAAAATATGAAGTGGTACTCCGTGATGCTTTGGATTGGCCAAAACGTGACGCTTTGTATTCTGGACAAAAAGTAAAACAAATTGCCACATTTTATGCAGTATTACTTACATGCCTTTTTGCAAATAGGATGCTTGTTTTTGAATGATTTTATTCTGCACAGGCTTCCTTCTTTTCACTCTGTCATTTGGGTTAGTATTGTGGGATAACTACAATATTGTTGATCCATTCTCAGTTTTCTCATATCACAACCATGAAACTCTGTAACTGTTTTAAAATCACCATTGGCCTCATGGTGAAATCTCTGAGCAGTTTCCTTCCTCTCTGGCAGCTGAGTTAGGAAGGACACCTGTATCTCTGTAATGACTGGGTGCATTGATATACCATCTAAAGTGTAATTAATGACTTCACCATGCTCAAACGGATATTCAGAGTCTGCTTATTTTATTTTTACACATACCAATCGGTGCCCTTCTTTGCGAGCCATTAAAAAACCTCCCTGGTCTTTGTGGTTGAATCTCTGCTTGAAATTCACTACTCGATTCACTACTAAGATCCCTATCTTACAGATAATTGTACATATGGGGTATAGAGATGGAGTTGTCATTCAAAAGTCATGTTAACCACTATTAACGAACACGGAATGTGTCCGTGCAACTTATTATGTGATTTGTTAAGCACATTTTTACTCCTAAACTTCTTTAGGCTTGCCATGAAAAAGGGTTGAATAGTTATTGACTCAAGACATTTCAGCTTTTAATCGTTTACGAATTTGAAAATTTTTATACAATTAAAATTCCAGTTTGATATTATGGGGTATTGTGTGTAGATCAGTGGCACAACATGTCTATTTAATCCATTTTAAATTCAGGCTGTAACACAACAAAATGTGGAAAAAGTAAAGGGGTGTGAATACTTTCTGAAGGCACTGTACATTACATTAGCCCGACTCTCTCCAAGGGATTGCGCACGCACGCACGCACGCACGCACGCACGCACGCACGCACGCACGCACGCACGCACGCACGCACGCACGCACGCACGCACGCACGCACGCACGCACGCACGCACGCACGCACGCACGCACGCACGCACGCACGCACGCACGCACGCACGCACACACACACACACACACACACACACACACACACACACACACACACACACACACACACACACACACACACACACACACACACACACACACACACACACACCACCCCTCTCATATGGTTTACCTCCCAGGGAACACCAAGGCATTGCTACGGCAACGGGTGCCTTGCTCCTCTAATGAACTGGTTGCCATGCCAATGCTGTTGGCTACAGTATCAAATGTAGAGGCAGAGGGGGAGAGGAGGGAGACAAGGAACTATGCTGAACTGTACAATTTGATTTACAGATCATAAGCATGGGACAATAGCTCTGTGTGTATCTCTCTAACCCCCTACTACTATACACACATGACTTTCCGAGACAAACATTGCAAAGCAATTGTCGTTCCAAGAAAAAAAACGACATTGGGAATAAATAGTATAGAAGTGCTACCAGACGCATATGAAAACATCAAAGACATTGTTCATTGTGACCAGAAAGCCTCTAGTGTATCAAGCACAGACATGTGTGGGGGGGAAAGCTCTTTATCCTCCAACGAAGTTTAAAAAGAAAATCTCTATTTCTCATTGACTGCAATGCAGGTCTAGGCTTATGGCATAGGCAGATAATTGGTTTAGATGAGAGAGCGAGTGTTGAGTCTTTTGTGTCTTGAGTCTTGTTAATGACACTGAACAAAAATAGCAAATCTGTCGATTTAAATAAATTCATTAGACCCTAATCTATGGATTTCACATGACTAGGAATACAGATATGCATCTGTTGGTCACAGATGGCACGACAATGGGCCTCAGGATTGCATCACAGTATCTCTGTGCAATCAAATGGTCATCAATAAAATGCAATTGTGTTCATTGTCCATAACTTATACCTGCCCATACCATAACCCCACCGCCACCATGGGGAACTCTGTTCATAATATTGACATCAGCAAACAACTCGCCCACATGACTTCATACACGCTGTCTGCCATCACCGAGATTCATCTCTAAAGAGCACACCTCTCCAACATGCCATCGAAGGTGAGCATATGTCCACTGAAGTTGGTTTCGACGCCGAACTGCAGTCAGGTCAAGACCCAGGTGAGGACGAAGAGCATGCAGAAGAGCTTTCCTGAGATGCTTTCTGACAGTTTGTGCAGAAATTCTTCGGTTGTGCAATCCCACAGTTCCACCAGCTGTCTGGGTGGCTGGTCTCAGATGATCCCACAAAAGAAGAATCCGGATTTGGAGGTTCTGAGCTGGCGTGGTTACACGTGGTGTGCGGTTGTGAGGCCGGTTGGACGTACTGCCAAATTCTCCAAAACAACGTTGGAGGCGGCTTATGGTAGACAAATTAACTTTCAATTCTCTGGCAACAAGTCTGGTGGACATTCCTACAGTCAGCATGCCAATTGCACGCTCCCTCAAAACCTGAGACGTCTGTGGCATTGTGTCGCCTGACAAAAGTGCACATTTTAGAGTGGCCTTTTATTGTTCCCAGCACAAGGTGCACCTGTGTAATGATCATGCTGTTTAATCAGCTTCTTGATATGCCACACCTGTCAGGTGGATGGATTATCTTGGCAAAAGAGAAATGCTCACTAACAGGAATGGGAAAAAAATGTATGCACAACATTTGAGAGAAATAATGTAATGGCTGTCACTCTCCTCATCCTCGGACGAGGTGAGGAGAGAAGGATCTTCAGACCAAAATGCAGCTTGAGGGAAATAAGCCATCTTTTATTTCAAAAAACGATGATGATGGCAACACGAAAACAAACACTTCAACAAACTTACAAAATAAGAAAAACGACGTAGAACGAAACCTGAACATAAACTTACATAACTGAAACGTAAACTCACGAACAGGAAACAGACGACATCGAAACGAAAACGAACAGCCAAACAGTCCTGTATGGTAAATACATGCAACGACACAGGAGACAATCACCCACAAACAAACAGTGAGAACGCCCTACCTAAATATGACTCTTAATTAGAGGAAAACGCAAACCACCTGCCTCTAATCAAGAGCCATACCAGGCAACCCAAAACCAACATAGAAACAGATAACATAGACTGCCCACCCAAAACACATGCCCTGACCATAAACACATAAAAAACAACATAAAACAGGTCAGGACCGTTACAAATAAGCTTTTTGTGTATATGAAACATTTCTGGGATCTATTATTTCAGCTCAAGAAATGTTCAGTGTTCATATTTAATTCAATCTATTCAAATGAGTCGGAATGGTGATAGCGAATCAGTAGCTTTACAGTTAATGAGCACAGTTTGATGTTCAATAGTTAGTAGGCTTATGCTAGCTCAGTTAGATGATACATTTATTTCAAGAAGCATATGCATGATTATTGTCAGCTTTAAATGAGACCAGTAAAGTGCCATCGATAGAAAGGTGAAACCAGTTTTCATAAAGTACTACATCTACTTTTAATACAAAGACTTGTCAATCATGAGCCGTAAATACAGCCTCAATGTCACCACATTTTAGTTAATGAACTGTAATTATGCTTTAGATTTGGATCACAAATTGTTTGCCAAGCTAATTATACACCTTTCAGTCAAATCAAATGGCATTTAAAATGTAGAACACACCTTTGACCCACTCCTTACTTCCATCCTACACACACACACACACACACACACACACACACACACACACACACACACACACACACACACACACACACACACACACACACACACACACACACACACACACACACACACACACACACACACACACACGATCTCCCTCTTATCAACTGTTGACTGTGCTGTCTTGTCTCTCGTCTCCTCCCTCTGTCAGAGGTGTCTGCAGTTTGACCCTGACTTCACAGTTTGGAGCGCCAAGCAGGAGGTCATCAGTTCGCTGAGCGAGCCACTGTGGGACGTCTATAACTATGGCCTCTTTCAGCCCGCCGGAGACGGATGCGATGCCATGTTCCTGGAGGAGGAGCGCTGCCTCCGAAACTACCCACAGTCCTTTGAGAAAGGGGTGCCTTACTTGGAGGTATTTTGATGGAAGACACTAGGAAAACATTGTTAGATAGTGATGCAGTAAAAATATGTTTATCCCATTTCCCCTTTTCAGGAAGATCATTTAAAAACTCACTTTGACTAATGGGCTGCCCGCAAGTCTGATTTCCATTTTTTTTTTTTATGCATGGATTTGACCTCCACCATAACCACAACCACCTTGTAGGAGCAAAACAGATTTCTTATAAATATATTTAACATACATCTCGTTTTTAGTGGGTTTGCAGTGCATGGATGCGACTTAGATTTTTCACTGTGGAGCTTCACATACTATTAAAGTCATATACAGTACAGTGATCGCCATACACTGATATTATGATGCCCTCTGGTGGTGCATATTTTGCAAGTGTTCAGGGTGGGGTTCCAAATATGCAACAGATCAGGGTTAGGGTTGATTCCAGAGGCACTACAGTGTTTAGATTAGGCCAAGTTGGAGCCAGGAATATGAAAATAAATGTGGTTCTTATCCTTCAGATGGTTTTAAAGATTTAAATAAATGTTTTACCATAAATGTTTTCTGTTTTACAGTTTAGGTACAAGACCAGGGTATACAAACAGACAAACCTGGATGAAAAACTACTTACAAAATTGCACACCAAGGTACTTCCTATTTTGTTATCATATTCTTATGTCACTTTTGTAGGGGAAACATATTTTTATAACTATGCTAATTAATGTTCCTAGCTAACAACAAATGTTACCAAAACATTGGAGAACAATCCCTCAAGAGTCTCATTAGGTCATTAACTTACGTTTTCATAGGAATCTTCCTGTGATGTGCAAGGAATGTTTCCAAGGGACCATTCCCTTAATGTCAATTAGAACCAGAACGTGGTTACCATGTCCTCGAACTTAAGATATGAATGTTCTAGAAACGTTTCATTGGAACATTGCAAGAACATTCGTGTCCAGTTTTCTGTGGGCTAGGAGAATATTCCATCAACGTTGCCCCAAACATACACAGAACATGGTTGCCATGTTCTCAGAACGTAAGATGTTAATGTTCTAAACACGTTTCATGGGAACGTTGCAAATTCCATCAACGTCCTACCAAACATACACAAAAAAAATAAGCCCATGGCCTAGAGATATCCCTTATTGGGACAGTATTTAGGGAATTCGTCATTGATGCTGGTGTCCTGGGTTTGAGATCTGCTAGGGGATTCACCCTACATTCTATATATATATATATACATTCTTCGCAATGCGTATGTTAATGTCATTATTGCTGTTTTGATTTGCATTTATCAGACAATTTGATTGTTCGTATGGACATTTTGTTACACTTGAACATATGATTTAAGTATCTTTGTTGATTATCATAATGTGTATAGATTTCTCCTCTTTCACAAATTTCTGGAACTTTGGCTACCAGCTCTGTCAGGTTTGATGTGGTGTTTCTGGACGAAGAGATCAATGCTGCCTTTTCAGAGTTAGCATTTTACTCAAATGTTTTTCTCTTTCTCCTCGATTTAACTCAAAAATAATGGGTGCATTTGCACAAGGGAAATGTTAAGCAGGGTAACAACACAGCTGCCATCATTCTTTGATTCTCGGCTTTACAATAGTCTATTGGAAACGAGTTAGCCTACAGCGTTAATTCCAATTCCAAGGCTTTAAAAAATATAACACACCGGCAAAGGGGGATACCTAGTCAGTTGTCCAACTGAAATGTGTCTTCCGTATTTAACCCGACCCCTCTGAATCAGAGAGGTTCAGGGGGGCTGCCTTAATTGACATCCATGACTTCGGCGCCCGGGGAACAGTGCCTTGCTCTGGGGAACAGTGCCTTGCTCTGGGGAACTGCCTTGCTCTGGGGCAGAACGACTGATTTTTACCTTGTCAGCTCCGGGGTTTGATCCAGCAACCTTCCGGTTACTGGCCCAACGCTCTACCCACGTTTCAAGGAACAGAAACGGAACCTGTAACAAAAGTGATCCATACTGTTCTGGAACAGCACCATTCTTTAAAAAGCATGGGAACCAGTTAATAAGGTTATTTTACATTTTTTTCTAGTCACACAACAAAACACAATAAAGTGCCTATGCAAAGCCCTCGCTCTCTCACTCAAACTTATTCCAGAGTCTGCCTGCAAGCTGAATATCTTTGCCTGTGCATGTTTAGACTACATGGGGCTACTATACTGACATTAGAAGCTTGATTCAGAAGATAAGGAGAGAGATTTTTAATTAGCTAGAAAACAATGTGCTTGTTTCACGTTGGATTTATTAACTCCAAAAAGGTAAGACGTGTTTTTAATTCTGGCGCCGCTCTGCACACACAAGCTTGTTAGCTAGCTAGCTCAAAGCACATTCAAAATTCCTACATTAGAAGCCGCTCCTCCTAGGTATAATTCTGTGGACCTAATTCAGATAATGCATGTCATAACAAGATGCCCACCTGCAAAATTTCAGTCACATCTTGCACCATAGGCTACACTTGTCTATCCATCACGCATTTAAGCAACTAGCTTGCCTGCTCTATCCACACTGATTGGTTAAGTAATATAGTGAGGTAAATGTAAAAAACGGTTGATTTCACAGGTTAAAAAAGGAACAGAAAGGAACTAAATAAACCGGTACTGTCTTGAAGTTCGAAACGGTTCAGAACTTTATTTTGTTGGTCGGAACAGTGGAACGAAACAAAAAAATAGTGGTTCTGTTCAGAGGTAAATTATTGGAAAATCATTTTTGTTCCAACCCCTGCTTTAACCTCATAGTCATTGTATCATTTAAAATCCAAAGTGTTTGAGTACAGAGCCAAAACAACAACACGTGTCACTGTCCCAATACTTTTAGATCTCCCTGTACTGTAGATATAACATTCCTCCAACTAATAGAAAACTTGACACTCAAACATTAGGGGAACATTACAGTTAACATTACAAAAATGTTCTCTCCCCCGAGATTTGTTAGTCGGGTTTACGACAGACTAATGTTTATATTGGCCAGTAAACCTCTTACCTTGCAGGTGAGTCTGAAAAAGTTCATGGACTACATTGCAAGTGGATCAATAGATAAGATGTCAAAAGTCCTGGAAAAAGGTCTCGACCCAAACTACCATGACCCTGACAACGGGGGTGAGTTGAACACTAGCTTGATAGAGTTGCCACTGCATGACACTGTTTTCAGTCAAATCATATCATTTCAGATATTGACAACCCCCTTAATCTCAAACACTTTCTCTGCTCCCCCCCTCTCTCCTTGTTCCTCCATTTCCCGCCTCCTTCCTCTCTCTCTCTCTCTCCATCTTCTTCAGAATCCCCACTGTCTGTGGCGGTGCAGTCTGGCATGACAGTGGAGGGGATCAGGGTGCTCGTTCAGGGTGGGGCCCATGTGGACTTTAGAACCAGAGATGGACTGACAGCCGTACACAAGGCTGTCAGGGCACACAATCACGTTGCACTGCTGGTAACTAGGACTACACACACACACAGACGCACACACACACACACACACACACACACAATAAACATGTCTTTTCCCCGTCCTTGCTAGGCTCTTCTGTCCCTGGGAGCATCTCCTAACTACAAAGACCGATGTAGCCTGACCCCACTGTACCACTCAGTGCTGACAGGCGGTGACACCTCCTGCTGCGAGACCCTACTCTACTACAGGGCCAAACTGGGAGTGAGGGATGAGAATGGCTGGGAGGAGTCTCACCAGGTATCCGTCTGGCTGTCTGTCCGGCCGCCTATCTCAAGGATGGGGGTTGATATTGTTTTGTGTGTTGTTTTGTGTGTTGTAAATATGTCAGTGTTTGACTTTGACTTTCATAGTATCTGAAATATCATATTTTTATGTGTATCGATCATTTTTGTGTGTTGATTTCTGTGTATTTTTGTCTTCTGCGTATTATCATACGTTGGTATAGTACATTAGGTTTTTAGCATACTTTCAGTCTCCTGTCCTGTCCATGTCTTAAACATTTCCCCTCCATTGAGACACCTTCTCGCTGGTCTCTTTCTATTGTTTCCCTTTCTTCCGCTCTTCCTTTCTCTCCATAGCTCAGGGATGAAGAGGAATTTGGAATGCAAGAAATACACAAGGTACTGCTCATCGAATCCATGAATACTTCCATTCAAGTTGTGAAGTTGGGGGAAGAGTGACTCTTAGGATCATGACCTTGCATGACCTTCCATGGCCTCAAAGGTGTTAAAAAAAGAAAGAGAGCAGAGTTGAGTTCTTTCTTCCTGAAACGGTGATCCTTCACAATTCAGTACATTCATCTCATGCAACTGTTGAGTCCAATGCGGATAAACATGAGACACCATCTCGTGCTGACATCTTCTATCTCTACGTCATTCACTCACTATCTCAGTGCGCTGCTGTTTTTTCATCTTTAGTTCATGTTAACTTGTGTAGTGTCCTGTGTTTTGTTACTTCTCTAATTTTGTGTTGTGTTATTTTAAGTGCAAATAAAGAAAGTGGAAACCGTTAAGGGGAAGGTCAAAAGCTTATTTTTATTGTTTTAATTTCTTCATTTATTCTTTATTTTGCAATGGTTCAGAAATTCATCAGTTCTATCTTTTATTCTGTTTATCTTTCAATGTGTCACAATTTTTTGAAGAAGCACAGTAATTGCATATTTTCAATTGATTGGGAAGGGATGACCCAACCCCTCAGATTCTCCTTTGTTAATAATTTTAATCTTTAGATACTTTCTTTACACCCCCTCCTCCCAAGGCCTGCCAGAATGGTTTTGCCCAGCACTTGGAGCACCTTCTGTTCTATGGGGCAGATACCACTTCTCAGAATGCCTCAGGGAACACCGCACTTCATATTTGTGCCCTGTATAATAAGGTAAGTACCATTTTTGAAATACGGGGACAACACAATAATCAGTGTTCGTGTCCATTCAAAGTTGAACGTAAAGTAACTGCTTTTTGAGTTCCAAATGTCTGTGTAACATTTTAGTCCTGAATGAAGTTAAACAGTGGCTGTCTTTCTGGCCAATCAGGAAAGCTGTGTCCGTGTTCTGCTCTACAGAGGGGCCAATAAGGAAATGAAGAACAAGCATGGGCAAACCCCCTTTCAGGTATCAATAACAACTTCATGTTTTCAGTTTTCTTTAGTTATTTATTCTGCCGACTAGCGCCAATGTAATCAGGTTTGCTATACGTCAATAAACCATTGAGTTGAAAATCAGTTAGTTGTTTTAAATGTATTATTTGCTAAGCGTTTATTAAATTGGTCATTTGCTGTTTTGGAGGAACTCTTCCTTTACCTGATGCATGTGTTACAGTGCTGCATGTAATTGTATGTGTGCGCACATGTGTCTGTGTTTTGAAGGTAGCAGTAATGTCGGGCCATTTTGAACTTGGGGAAATCCTCAAAAACCACAGAGATGCAGATGTGGGTAAGTCTTCGTCCTCCACTTAGGTCTGTTCAGATTGGGAAGTGATTGATAGTGAGTTTTGGTGCATGAGTGTCTGTTAGCGTTGAACGGCGGGAACCCGGTTACCGAGATTTACCACCCAAAACCACTCCCTTTTCCTGGGATAAATAACTGCGAGAAACAGATCAATTATAATAAATTATTTATATCAACAACATGATGTGAAATGGAACTGTTACATTCTATGCCATGTTTAAATCTGGCTTCTCTGCGGTCTTCTCTCGGCTCTCTGCATGATCAATCATCAACGCTCATGTTGGGGACAGACAGCCCCTCTCCGTATGGAGTGCAGTTCACAGTGCATGTAGACCTATCATCTCATCATGGTAGCTTTTTTTTTCTTGTGACAGGTAGGCCTACGTTTACTGCAGCATTGCCTATGCTACGGTATAAGGACAAATGCATGTATAATTTATCATCTCCATCTGGCTTTCGGGAGTTACCTTATTTTTTTATTTTAAAGATGTGTGGTTTTTTTTTAAATTGTAGCTGCAGATTTTTAAAACGGCCTATCACTTGAATATTGTTGGGTTAAATTAGAGCAGGCGCGAGCAGTCTTCAAATTCAAATTGCATCCAAAAAAGATAATCCTGTTCAAGATTGATATATACAGTATATATACAGTACCAGTAAAAAGTTTGGACACACCTACTCATTCAAGGGTCTTTTTTTTTTTTTACTATTTTCTACATTGTAGAATAATAGTGAAGACATCAAAACTATGAAATAGCACATATGGAATAATGTAGTAACCAAACAAGTGTTAAACAAATCAAAATATATTTTAGATTTCTTAAAGTTGCCACCCTTTGCCTTGATGACTTTGGCATTCTCTCAATCAGCTTCACCTGGAAGGCTTTTCCAACAGTCTTGAAGGAGTTCCCACATATGCTAGGCACTTGTTGGCTGATTTTCCTTCACTCTGCGGTCCTACTCATCCCAAACCATCTCAAATGGGTTGAGGTTGTGTGATTGTGGAGGCCAGGTCATCTGATGCAGCACTCCATCACTCTCCTTCTTGGTCAAATAGCCCTTACACAGCCTGGAGGTGTGTTGGGTCATTGTTATGTTGATAAACAAATGATAGTCCCACTAAGCCCAAACCAGATTGGCTTATTATATTTTGCCATCATATTAGGTTGTTTTATCGCCCTGGCAGATGGTGTTTGATGTGATGCACTGGATCAGCATACAGAGGCTAATCCCTAAGACATTTTACAAACTCTTTTGTTTCTCAAACCACTATTGGTCCAGAGGTGGCCGGTTAACCTCAACTGATGCTTTAGTTTATTGCTTGCCCAGTTCGAGGGGTGTGTGTGGTGTTCAAGTCCGTCTGTGTTACCTGTCGATTGTCTTTGCTTCCGAATCACTTGAGTCGGGTTGTTATTAATTGTTCACACTCTCTCTCATATCCCCTCCCTCTTTCTCTCACCTCTTGCACTAACCTCATTGTTTTCCCACCTACCTGTGACTCTCTGTTCTCAGTGCCCTTTCTGGAATCCCCAAAGTATGCTCCCAAAAGAGGAGAGAGTGCACGCACGCTCCCTCTCCTCATGGCTCACCCCTACCCCCTCCTGCGTGCTAACAGTGATAACAGCATGACCCTGCCTGACCCCATGGCCCTATCCAACAAGGCTGCTGGAGCCAATCCCACCCCTGGACAGGTACTGAGAGACACAGTATGCAGATGTAGTAGGAGATTGCAACTGTATGGTTTATTGGGGAGCTATGCTCTTAGTTACTTTGGGATGTTAACCAATGAATTGTGAGTTTGGGTCTGTGCAAGTCTCAACACAATTCTATATTTCATCTTGCGTGTGCGTGTGTTCCCTCTCTGTTTAGGCTCGCAGGGCCTCTGTGGGTGTGAGGAGCTCCAGCAGTCCCAGGGCCCGTACCCGCTCCCCGTCGCGAGGAGGAGGGCAGAGCGACACAGAGGAGAGGCATCAAAGCAAACCACAGCGCGGCAGACAGGGGTGAGAGCATATTGGAGGGAGAGACTGTAATACTGTGCATATCCAAAAAGTGAGGTTTTTACATGGCTTTCGGTTGTCTACAGCCAATGGGGTACCAGCTTTACCAGCTTTAAAGTTTCCAAAACTGTTATTCTCGTAGTGCAAACCCCTGTCATGAGCCATTTCTTGTCCCTCTATCTCCGCTACTGGTCTCCCCAGGTGTTGTTCCATGATACACAAACTCTTCCTCTGTCTTTCCTCTTGCAGTGCAACCTCAGCGGGTAGTGGCGGGTGGTCGGCTGGGGGTCAGATGAGGCATATGTATAGTGCGGTCCCAGGGCGAGTGTACATGGCCACGAGGGCCTACACTGCCCACGGAGAGAAAGAACTCAGCATCAACAAAGGAGACAAAGTCAAAGGTAAAGAGAGATTCAGAGAGGAGTGGGTTTTTGGAGTGCCACTGTGTTGATTGTAAAGTTGTGATGCACCCTTCTTCTCTATCTCTATATCTCTATCTCTCTCTCTCTCTCTCTCTCTCTCTCTCTCTCTCTCTCTCTCTCTCTCTCTCTCCTTCCTTCTCTCAGTGTTGAGTGTTGGAGAGGGGGGGTTCTGGGAGGGCACAGTGAAAGGTCGTACAGGCTGGTTCCCCTCAGATTGTGTGGAGGAGGTGGGTCCTCCCAGTAAGGACAATCGATCAGGTGAGACAACACCACCCAACCTTATAGAAACCAAATACAACTATGTGCTCAGACAAAGACACAATCCTCACTCGCATCGCATCAGCTCAGACAAACACCAAGCAGAATCCCTCTACAGATGCTAACCCCACTTACTGAATGACTCATTTTGTCTTCATTCAGTTGCCAACATTCTATTGACTGCAGGACATCCTCACAATGTTACATGCAGCAGGGCATGTATCACACCCACCCAGTAACATTAATAGCACACCACCACAACCACCAACTTGATCATTGTGTGTTTCAGAGGTGATGCAGCGGAATACAAAAGTAGACAAAGACACACTGAGTACACAAATAGTGGAACACGAAGACGCGAGAAAAAACCCCACACATTAATATAAATGTAACACATGAACTCTTTGGGTTCCAGAGACGCGCAGTGAGAAAGCCAAGAGGAAGCTGTTTCGTAATGTCACCATGGGAGCATATGATGGCGTGGATGGCCCCAGGTAAGACTGGACTTGATAGAAACTTGTCATCTGCTGGCCCTCGGCGACTAGACGTATCGATGAATGACCCGACGCAAAGTCCTTTTTACCCCTGGGACTCATGGTCACCAAGGTCACCAAGTTCTAAGGGTGGAGCAATAGTGAAGTAATGAAGGAACAGAAGGCAAGGGGCTAGGGGAAATCACTAGCGAACCATGCTAAGATTGAATACCCAGTACTAATCGTGCTCTGCAGCCCTAATGATTCTCAGTAGGACACATCCAGTCAGATTAGACATGATTTACTTTCATGTTTTAGCCGTGTTTTGTCACTTGTGTAGGTGGACAGCTAGAAGCGGCTAATTCGTTTGTGTTTCTGATGGGTGTGTTTCGGGGTTGAGAACTGGAGGAAGGTGTGTGTCGGGGTGAACCTGAAGTGATTGCTCGTTTACGCTGTTGTTCAGCTGTATTAAGACCATGCGAGCGCTAAAAGCGCTGAAGTCGACACGTCCGTTCAATTCTACTTCTTCTGCGTCTAGCAGACAAAGTTGCTTGACTTTCTGCTCGTTCATCTGGCCAAAATCAAATCGTATCAAATTGTATTTGTCACATGGAGCCCAAATACAACATTTCACATTACAGTGAAATGCTTACTTACAAGCCCTAACCAACAATGCAGTTTAAAAAATAAAATGTAAAAATACCTTTAAAAAAAGAAGGGTAAGAAATAAAAGTAACAAAGAATTAAAGAGCAGCAGTAAAATAACTGGGGCGTACAGAGTCAACGTGCAAGGGCACCGGTTAGTATTATGAGGTAATATGTATATGTAGGTAGAGTTATTAAAGTGACTATGCATAGATAATAACAGAGAGTAGCAGCAGTGTAAAGGGGGGGCAATACAAATAGTCTGGGTGGCCATTTGATTAGATGTTCAGGAGTCTTACGGCTTGGGGGTAGAAGCTGTTTAGAAGCCTCTTGGATCTAGACTTGGCGCTCCGGTACCGCTTGCCGTGCGGTATCAGAGAGAACAGTCTATGACCAGGGTGGCTGGAGCCCAACTTGTGTTGTCCCTGCTCACATGACCAATCACCCCTGCAAATTCGCCCGTCCAGTCCTGCTTATTTTCCCTGTTAAAAATAATGCCATAAATGTTGACGATGGATTCCTTCTCCACCATTGCATCTGTCTACTCCGCTAGCGTCAAGCTGCAGTCCAGCCCCAGACAGCTGCAGTTGTGGTGTGCATCATGAGGGCTAACAGTGCTGTGTGTGTATGTGTGTGTGTGTGTGTGTGTGTGTGTGTGTGTGTGTGTGTGTGTGTGTGTGTGTGTGTGTGTGTGTGTGTGTGTGTGTGTGTGTGTGTGTGTGTGTGTGTGTGTGTGTGTGTGTGTGTGTGTGTGTGTGTGTGAGCGTGCGGCACAACATCCTGATGATGAGTCTTGGGGATTTGGAGGCGATGAGCGTTCGTTCGGTCAATCGGAAAGTGTGAGGAGGGACTCCACGCCCCCAGGGTTTTGGGCTTACAACGTGTAGCTGACATTGGCCGTGTGCTAAGAAGCTCTTATTATCAGTCACAATGTCACTGAGCTTAATACAGGTTCACTGGTATTTGGCTATGTGAACAATGACCAGTGACTCAGACGGTGGATGACGTCTGTGTGAAGAGAGAGTGCATGTGGACATGTGTGTAGTACAGTGGTGGTTATGTTGCCGATTTGTAATACAGTAGCATTTTGAACCGGATCCAGCTCCAGATGTACGGCTGCTGCTACCCACTGCGTTTGTGTGTTTGGGAGAATGTCAATGAGATTTTGTGAGTGGGTTTTGTTCGAATTTGAATGTCGCAAGTGCTGTTATGTGCATGTGTGTGTCTGTATTTGCAGATTAGGAAATCTCTCTGGAGTGGAAATCAGCTGTTTGTGAATCTGCCAGAAACCAGTCAGTGGATGTTCAAGGAAACACACCATCCCTGCTGTCTGTTACCCCACCCCCCTTCCCCCACCTGCAAAAGCATCTCTTTTCTCTCCCTCTTTTATGCTAAACCACCACTCTCTCTTTCCCTCCCCCTTCCCTTTTTTCACATCCAGCGCTCTCTCCCTCCTCTCTCTTGCGCTCTCTCTCCTTGTCGCAGAGAACCATCTCTGTAGCTTTCTCCTTCTTTCTTTCTTTCTTTCTTTCACTCTCCCTCCCTCTCTCCTCCTCTCTCTCTCTCTACTCTCTCTCTCTCTCTTTCGCACTGTCTTAAGCATGCAGGGTGTAGACGTGCTCGGCCAGCGCTCGCTCTCTCCTCCCTCTTCTCATCTCTCTCTCCTCCTCTCCTCCACTCTCGCGGCTCTCTCTGGCTGTGCTCTCGCCGGCAGAGCGAGAGGCGGAGGGAGAGGAGGGGTTGGAGGAGAGGAGGGGGGAAATGGCAATGGGGGGATGCGGAGAGAGAGATCTGTCTCTCTCTCTCTCCCTCTCTTCTTCGTGGCCGTCACTGGGCCCCAGAAACAGGAGCGTGTGGTTCATTTACAGGTAGCCGCTGTTTCCTCATTCATTGCCTGGCTATGGATGTGAGGAGAGGACAATGGAGAGAGGGGAGAGGTAGATGCAACAGAGAGGCCGTGGATTTGAAAGGCGGATTAATAAGCTATGTATTGTGTGTGTGTGTATTTGTATTGTGTCTGTGTGTATTTGTGTATTTGTGTGTGTGTGTGTGTGTGTGTGTGTATATGTGTGTGTGTGTGTGTTAAATCATCTTTTTCCAGTGTGTGTGTGAACATTTGTGTGTGACGGAAGTGGCTATTGAATGGAGGCTCTGACTGCAGCATGTCTATCTCTGTTTCTCCCCTCTCATGTATTTCTGAGTGTAGTCTGAGAGCATGCTGCGATGTCAGCTATATATTGCCACATCTCATACATTGTGTGTTCCATCTGTGTTTGTACCACTAACCTATAGGATGATAATTGTTTTATAGAAAGGGCGAGAAGTGGACACACTAAGTGGTTTGCTTGTGATTTCCTTCGTGTGCGTGTGTAAGTGGGTGCGAGCGCACAGTCACCGTGCGTGTGTCACTGTGGTTGAGTGTCGTTGTGGGAGTAGTTCATCTGTGTCCGTGTCCCTGGATTGTGTCTGCGTGTATGTGTCATTGTGTCTCATGGTTTAATTGTATGTCTGTAAATGTAGAAGATGAGTATGTAAGTACGTATGCCTACAACGCTGCTTCTTCTGGACAATCCTGGAAGCTACAGAGGATGATTCAGGAGTCAGAAGGGAGCGCACATGTAGGCTACTGTAATATGTGGATGTATACTGTGACCACTGTGAGTGTCACACTGGCCAATGGTGGATTCATGTGACGTAGAAGCAGTCGATATGCACATATAACAGGAACGACGGGGGTTAAATGGTACAGACTATTTCAAAGAACCACAGTGTCATACTTACCTACCTCTGTTGCCTTGGGGATGAAATGATACAAACCAGCCATTTGAGCACACTGCTACATGTAGATGTGTATCCTTTGAGAGGGAATGCACGAAGGAGACGGGATGCGAGGAAAGGAATGAAGTGTGAACAGCAGATGGATGGAAGGCGGCTTTTTGCGTTGGCGAAACCGTAACGCTGACAGTGTGGCGACGCACAAGGGACGGATGAAAGGGGACAGTACAAACTGTAGACCTCAGTATGAGAAGTGAACAGGGGTTTTTTCGGCTTTGTAATGGATCCCATGTACTGCCTGCTCACACCGAGTTCGGCAACTCCCAGAAAAGCAAAGACTCTCATCCTCGGCCGTGTTCTACCTCGGTGGATTTGCACAGTCGATTGGACGCCGTGTCAGTTTGAGTTTATCCGAGCATCTAATGCAGAAAAACGAAGCTCCGGAATAAAATACTGGTATTTCAACCCAATGGATTCAACCACAAGTCATACAGTGACCGGATTCAACCACAAGTCATACAGTGACCGGATTCAACCACTAGTCATACAGTGACCGGATTCAACCACAAGTCATACAGTGACCGGATTCAACCACAAGTCATACAGTGACCGGATTCAACCACAAGTCATACAGTGACCGAAGAGCCAGACATCCTAATGGAGTTGCGAAACAGCATGTCAAATTGAGACCTTTAAATGAACGGAGACCCTGTCGTTGTATATGGCTGTTAAGTCTGAGGTTACAGCGTGCACTGAGCTCGTAAAACAGTGTGAATTGAGACCCGGCAGGCTTTACAGCGTGAATTGGAGACACTGTTGTCGTAGTACAGTATAGAGCTCATGTAGAGCTCCTGTATTCACTGAGCTCTACATGAGGGAGAACCGCTGTCAGGCAGCCATAAATCTGACAGGCAACAGAAGTCCCAGACATGGCAATGGAGCAATGACCAACTCGTAACCCTGTGCCGTAAAACGAATCCTACCATATCATAACAAATGTCAACCATCGATGAAAAACAGCATATGTCATTATGAAGAGCGATGACTAACTGCTACTCAAACGTAGATCCCTACCTGTACATCATAGATCCCTACCTGTACATCATAGATTCCTACCTGTACATCATAGATCCCTACCTCTACATCATAGATCCCTACCTCTACATCATAGATCCCTACCTCTACATCATAGATCCCTACCTGTACATCATAGATCCCTACCTGTACATCATAGATCCCTACCTGTACATCATAGATTCCTACCTCTACATCATAGATCCCTACCTCTACATCATAGATCCCTACCTGTACATCATAGATCCCTACCTGTACATCATAGATCCCTACCTGTACATCATAGATCCCTACCTGTACATCATAGATCCCTACCTGTACATCATAGATCCCTACCTGTACATCATAGATCCCTACTTCTACATCATAGATCCCTACTTCTACATCATAGATTCCTACCTCTACATCATAGATCCCTACCTGTACATCATAGATCCCTACCTGTACATCATAGATCCCTACCTGTACATCATAGATCCCTACCTGTACATCATAGATCCCTACTTCTACATCATAGATTCCTACCTCTACATCATAGATCCCTACCTGTACATCATAGATCCCTACCTGTACATCATAGATCCCTACCTGTACATCATAGATCCCTACCTGTACGTCATAGATCCCTACCTCTACATCATCAAGTGGAGAAGTAGGATGAGAGGTAACCAAGTTAGCTAGTGCAGTGAAAGCTTGAAGAAAGCCAATGCAGTATTACAGGTGTGTTTATAAGTTCCCATTAACAGTGAAGTGTCTATGCAGCATTCTTTTTTTAATGTACATTCCCACGTGCTTCCTGGCGCTAGTCAGCATTATGCTGGATTATGGAGAGGTCTCTCCAGTACACTCCTCCTCGCCCATCATGACACCGACTCTACCCTGGTTTGACGAGTGTCTTTGTATGGTGGTGCTCTTTGTATGACATGCCTCAAGCCCCCCCATCTTTTGGTGCAGTGTGATTTCATAATGTGATGCAGTATAGCTGTCTCCCAGATTCAGAAATGCTTTATTTGCATGACAATGAGGCTTTCTGTTACTAAAGAAGTCATATAGCTTGCTCTCTCTTGCTCGTTGCCCCCCTCCCCTCTCCCTCCTCCCCTTCCTCCTTATTCTCTCTAAGTGACTACATCATTAAGGAGAAGACAGTGCTCCTGCAGAAGAAAGACAATGAGGGCTTTGGCTTTGTGCTTCGGGGAGCCAAAGGTGAGTGAGTGCCTCTCCTCCGAAATACCCTTGGATGTCTCCTATCTCCAGCGTCCACAGTCCCCTACTCTTCTATGTTTAACTTTCACCTCTCGCATTTCCTCTTGCCCATTTCTTCCATCCTATCTCCCTGCTTCCACGTTAACACTATTTTATTACTTCTCTCCCTTATCCTCTTGTTCTTGACTTGCCTCTCTGCAGCCCAGACTCCTATAGAGGAGTTCACGCCGACCCCAGCATTCCCCGCGCTGCAGTACCTGGAGTCTGTGGATGAGGGCGGTGTGGCCTGGAGGGCTGGCCTAAGGATGGGGGACTTCCTTATTGAGGTATGGATCCCTGGAAAGGCTTGTCTTTCTGAGAGTTTATGCAGGACTGGAAATCAACATGGGATCAACTTTTGTACGGACTATCAAGTTGTAGATTTTTTTATTTGTTTCCAGTTTGAACTCAAACAGTGCAGTATGACAGTTTAGTCTTGTTGCCAGCCCGTGTTATCTCTCGCTCTCTCTGTGTGTGTGTGTGTGTGTGTGTGTGTGTGTGTGTGTGTGTGTGTGTGTGTGTGTGTGTGTGTGTGTGTGTGTGTGTGTGTGTGTGTGTGTGTGTGTGTGTAGGTCAATGGTCACAATGTCGTGAAGGTGGGCCACAGGCAGGTGGTCAACATGATCAGACAAGGTGGCAACACTCTGATGGTCAAGGTTGTCATGGTGGCCCGCAACCCGGAGACAGAGGAGACCAACCCTAAGAAGAAAGGTATACTTTTGAGTTTGTTCCGTGTCATCTATACAATTCATGTTCATAGCATCGCAGTAATGATTGTTTGCAACGGGTGTATGTTTATAACACACTAGTCAGAAAGTGAGTGCGTGTTTGATCCTTCTCCTTTGGCAGTCCCCCAGCAGGCTAAGAGGCTGACTCCTCCAGCCATTGCCCTGCGCTCCAAATCAATGACATTAGAGCTGGAAGACATGGGTAAGACAATTGAAGAAGGAGGGTTGGGAAGCGTGAAAACCACGGAGAAAAGGAAAAGAAAAGGATTGTTCACATTCTCACCCATAGAATTTTTGTTGTCGTTGAAAAAGTCCATTAAATATTAAAAGTGAGTTGATGCAGAGAGCCTTGGGGACTTAACTGGTGTAGGTACGGATTCTTTTTCTATTTACCAATGGCTTAATGAGGAGGACTATACTATGGAGATAAATGTCCTCTTTCGAGTGAATGTATGGACATTTGCTCTGTATGGGAAAGATGGAGAGTCGTTCACATTCCGGAAACACCACATTATGCAATGGCATAACATAACCTCTGCTCCATTTCTTCTTTTTCGGCTAAATCAAATGGATGACAGTGGAGAAAGGTGGGAAAAGGTTGAGTTGTGTATCATCATTGTCATCATCCGTGTTAAAGTATGTACTGTATTCATTCATGTTGTTTTGTGATATTACAGAGATGGCGACAATAGCAGTCTCGGGTACACTGTCAGAGCATAATATGATTACCTTATTTTCTCTAATATGCTGCAGCTGCCTCTCCGTGGAAAAAGAAAGCAGGTGAATATCTCGCTTATCATTACCTTCATCAGCCCTTAGGCCCCCATTCAAAATCAGTCTGCTCAGGTCCTATGAATACACTGCCTCTGCTTTTCAGAGTACGAGTCCTCCCAGGTGCCTGATAAGAAGAGGACAGTCTATCAAATGGCACTAAGTAAGATCTGACCCCTGTCCCCTTTTGTGTTTCAAGAGGCCATCTTTGCTTTTAATTGTCTTATGCTTTTGATCTCTCTCTCTCTCTCTCTCTCTCTCTCTCTCTCTCTCTCTCTCTCTCTCTCTCTCTCTCTCTCTCTCTCTCTCTCTCTCTCTCTCTCTCTCTCTCTCTCTCTCTCTCTCTCTCTCTCTCTCTCTCTCTCTCTCTCTCTCACACACTCTATCTCTCTCCTCCCGTTTTCCCTCTCTCTCACACATACATACGCGCAAACTCTCTCTCTGTCTGTCAGATAAACTGGATGAGATCCTGGCAGCAGCTCAGCACACGATTGCGTCAGACGGACAGGGGCAGCGGGGTCACGGGGGGAAGAGAGAACGAACCAAGAGCATCGCCCCCAATGAGGTACTGCATCATTCTCAGCATTGTTAGTGCCACTAACAATGTTGGCGCCACTAACAAAGGTATTTTTCTTAAAACTGCATTGTTGGTTCAGGGTTTGTAAGTAAGCATTTCACTGTAAGGTCTGCACCTGTTTTATTCGTTGCATGTGACAAATGCGATTTGATTTGATTTTAATCAATTACATTTTTGATGGGAGACTGTTGCAGAGTTTAGTGTAAATGCTTATTTTAGACTGGATCATGTTGATGAATTGTATTGTATTGTTGTATGCTTTAATTCTGTAATGTAATGACTGTTGCTGCCTTCTTAGCCAGCTCTCCAATGAAAAAGAGACTCTGAGTCTCAATGGGCTTTTCCTGGTTAAATAAAGGTTAAATAAAAAATATAAGAAAATATAAAAAAATACTCTACCATCAAATCAAATTTTATTGGTCACATAAACATGGTTAGCAGATGTTATTGCGAGTGTAGCGAAATGCTTGTGCTTCTAGTTCCGACAGTGCAGTAATATCTAACATGTAATTTAACAATTCCACAACTATACACACAAATCTAAGTGAGGAATGGAATCCGAATATATACATATAAATATGTGGATGAGCAATGACACGGCGGCATAGGGAAGATGCAATAGATGGTATAAAATACAGTATAACATATGAGATGAGTAATGCAAATATGTCAACATTATTAAAGTGGCCAATGATTTCAAGTCTGTATGTAAGCAGCAACCTCTCTGTGTTAGTGATGGCTGTTTAACAGTCTGATGACCTTGAGATAGAAGATGTTCTTCAGTCTCTTGGTCTCAGCTTTGATGCACCTGCACTGACCTCGCCTTCTGAATGGTAGCGGGATGAACAGGCAGTGGCTCGGGTGGCTGTTGTCCTTGAGGATCTTTTTGGCCTTCCTGTGACATCGGGTGTTGTAAGTGTCCTGCAGGACAGGTGATGCGTTGCGCAGACCGCACCACCCTCTGGAGAGCCTTGCGGTTGTGGGCGGTGCAGTTGCTGTACCAGGAGGTGACACAGCTCGACAGGATGCTCTCAATTGTGCGTCTGTAAAAGTTTGTGAGGCTTTTAGGTGACAAGCCAAATTTCTTCAGCCTCCTGAGGTTGAAGAGGCGCTGTTGCGCCTTCACCACACTGTCTGTGTAGGTGGACCATTTCAGTTTGTCCGTCGATGTCGATCGGGGGGTGCTCCCTCTGCTGTTTCCTTGGAGGCGTGCATGGCCACGCAGTCATGGGTGAATAGGGAGTACAGGAGGGGGCGGAGCACGCACCCTTGTGGGGCCCCAGTGTTGAGGATCTGTGAAGTGGAGATGTTGTTACCTACCTTCACCACCTGGGGGCGGCCAGTCAGGAAGTCCAGGACCCTGTTGCACAGAGCGGGGTTGAGACCCAGGGCCTCAAGCTTAATGATGAGCTTGGAGAGTACTATGATGTTGAATTCTGAGCTATAGTCAATGAACAGCATTCTTACATAGGTATTCCTCTTGTCCAGATGGGATAGGGCAGTGTGCAGTGCGATGGCGATTGCATCGTCTGTGGAGCTATTAGGGTGGTAAGCAAATTGAAGTGGGTCTAGGGTGTCAGGTAGGATGGAGGTGATATGATCCTTGACTAGCCTCTCGAAGCACTTCATGATGACAAAAGTGAGTGCTACGGGGCAATAGTAATTTAGTTCAGTTACCTTTGCCTTCTTGGGTACAGGAACAGTGGTGGCTATCTTGAAGCACGTAGGGACAGCAGACTGGGATACGGAGAGATTGAAACTGTCCGTAAACACACCAGCCAGCTGGTCTGCCCATGCTCTGAGGACACGGCTAGGGATGCCGTCTGGGCCGGCAGCCCTGCGAGGGTTAACACGTTTAAATGTCTTACCCACTTCGGCCACAGAGAAGGAGAGCCCACAGTCCTCGGTAGCGGGCCACGTACCATGACTGTACTTGCAGAACCTACTGACCCTAGGGTTCATACCCTCAATCAGTGACTGTGTCTGCAATGCTGGATGTGAAATAGACCTCACAGCCTAGGATATTAACTTATTGCTTTCTCCATATTGCGTTATATCACTTTTACTCTCAATATAAGTGTAATGCGCCGTCACTTTTTCCCGTTCTCCGCATCTCTCCCTGTGTGTCTTTCTTCTTTGTGTGTCTTGCAACACATTAAGCCAAGTCATGACCAGTTGGTCGGTGTAATGCCGTCTGGGTTTGGCTACAACCAGGGTCAGTATCCCCCCGGCCATCCGCATGGAGTAATGCTACGACAGAAATCTATTGGTAAGTCCTACCGATACAATTACTATGAAGGTTACTGTCAAAAAGCCACATTCTGACTGTTGTAAATTAACTTTGTTTTCCAACCAGATTGTCTGTGTAACTGTGTGCCCGTTTCAGGTGTGACGGAGGAGGAGAGGCAGTCCCTCCACACCCCGGCTATGAAACTGTCCCGTAGCCTGTCGGAGGACATCCCCCCTCCCCCCAGCACATCCGCCCCAGAACCTCCCTTGTCTGCTGGACCCCACACTGCTCGGAGGGGGGAGCAGTCTGCCCCCCAGCCACTGTCCTCCCAGAACCAGGCCCACTACCAGGCCCTCTCCACCCAGCAACAAGCAGCGCACGATGCCCAGGCAGGTTGGGACAATCAACAGCACGGCATGACCACCACCCTCCAGAGAGGAGGGGGACAATACACAGGGGATCCCACGGAGGGGACAAGGAGAGGAGGGGGCAAAATGGGGGCATTGAGGAGGGACTACAGTAGTGCTACTCCACCTACAAGCGCAGCTCCCAAAACTCAACAGCAACCCCAGCAGCAACAGCAGCCCCAGCAACAGCAAGAGGCGGCCCGGGAGAGGATCGGAGGGGCAAGCAGGGGCGGGGGAGTCAGGAAGGGCGGGAGGGGCCCTCTAGTAAAGCAGCCCACAGTGGAAGGAGGGCTCGGCAGGCACCACAGAGGGGGGCAAGGCCAGGGGGGTAAAAGCTCAGGGGCCAAAGAGAAGAGCTCCATCCCCATCCCCACCATCATCGTCAAGGCTCCATCCACCAGCAGTGGCAGTGGCCGCAGCAGCCAGGGCAGCAGCATGGACGCTGAGCAACCGCCTCCCGACATAGACGACCCTACCTCCCCCCCTGCCTCTCCCGACACCCACACCACCCCCGGCCCGCCTTCCACCGTGGCCCCCTCACCACCCCAGCCCCCTGTCTCCTCCCCCATGACCCCTTCGACTGTCGCCCCCCAGCTGCCCCCTAACCTGGAGAACCTGGACTTCACCACCCAGTTTGGGGGGGCCTTTGTCGGGGCAGCGCGCCGGGACCGGGAACGTTTCCGTGACATGAGGAGGAAAAGTGCTTCCTTCTTCCTCTCCTCCGAAGAGGATGTCCAAGGGGAGGCGGGGGGAGGTGGAGGGGTATGGACCCAGCCCCTACAGGGGATGGGGATTGATGTCCCCACCCCCCGCCTCCGCCCCTCCAAGTCAATTGACGAGGGCATGTTCTCTAGGGACAATTACGTCCACTACGCCAGCAGTATGCCCCCTGCCTTTGGGCTGCCTGAGTACCACTCCCCTGTGATGGGCCAGGATGGCCAGCCCAAGTCCGCTCCCTCCAACTACGGCCCAGGCTCTCCAGCCACCACCTTCATCCACCCTCTGACTGGGAAAGTCCTGGACCCCTCGTCACCCCTGGGCCTGGCGCTGGCTGCACGAGAGAGGGCCCTCAAGGACGACCGGAGGACCCGACGGGAGGAGCGGCACTTTGGCCGGCAGATGTCCAGCGTGGGGGTGTTCCCTACATCTCTCCCGTCTCCCACGCCATCCCTGTTCTCCACATCCACCACCACCACCTCACACGCCTCACTGAACCGCCCACAGTCACCCAGGATATTACGCTTGGGAGGGGGAGGAGAGAGAGTGGAGAGGGACCAGGCGGCTGGAGCCAGAGAGGGCCTCAGAGTTCGCTTTTCAGAGGACAAAACCAATCAGTACCAGACCCAATATTACCAACAGAGTCCTAGAGACAGGGAGCCACCTGGCCCGCCCATGCAGCCGCCCGGCCCGCCGCCTCAGCCTGCACCCTGCAGACCCTCGTTCCTGCAGATGGAGAACAGTGCAAATGCTAGCTACATCCCCCAGTACACCCTCACCGCAGCCCCAGCACACCCACATGAAGGTGGGGGAGAGGGAGGAGTTGGAGGGGGACTGGGGCTCATGGTTCTTCCCCCGCCTGCACCCTCGATAGATTTGGACGATGAGTTTGTCTTTGTTGACCCCCTGCCCCCTCCCTTGCAGTTCGCCAATGGCCAAGGCCAGCGAGAAATGCAGAGGGGATACCCTCAACAGCATCAGCACTCAGCTCAACACGTCTCTTCTGCCATGCCACCCCCACCGCCCCCCCTATCCTCTCCTAAAGTACCTCCACCAGGAGGCTTCCCCTCCAACGCCCCCCTCCCCTCCCCCCAGGCCGGGGACTCTGCCGCCTCCAGCCTCACATCCTACGACAGCGAGGTGGCCAACCTCACCCAATCAGGTCTATCTCCCTCCCTCCCCTCGCCCCAGATATTCCCCCCTTCCTCCACCACTACAGCCGCCTCCATTTTACCCGCACCCACACCCTCCCTCCACAGACCCAAGCCCATGTCGCATACACACCCCTTCTTCAGTGACCCCACCGTACCAGTTAACCCCGCTAATATGGGTGCCCCTGCTCCCCAAATGACCTTAGCACGGTACCGCGGCCCGGCCACCCTCACTACGACTATGACCTACGCCACAACAACGACCATGACCGCCACCGCCACTGCTACCACAGCCTCTGTGGTGTCGTCAGACTACAACGCGTCTCTGAAAGCCCCCAGAACCGCCATCAACACTGCAGGCAAGGCAGGAGACCACCACCCCTCCATGATGAAGACTGGAGACTGGCAGACAGAGACGGTGGTGGACTCTGGGATCGAGGAGCTGGACAGCCACAGCAGCGGTGACCAGCACCTGGAAATACTGGGAGTGAGTGAACTGACGGGTGAGAGAAGAGGAGGAGGAGGAGTGGAAGGGGATGGATGGGCTGGCGAGCACCCAGATCCTTATATGACCTATTCAGGTGGGCAAGCGTTTGAAGCACACCACGCCAAACACACGACCAAACCCACCGTGTATCCAAAGACGATGCAGTACAAAGAGGGCGGTATCAAGGACACAAGGGAAGCGTTGCGTCGACAGGTGAGCACCAACCCGCCCTACCAGAGCACCCCACCACACCCCCAGAGACAGGCTAACCCAGAGGAGGAGGCCAGGAGAGGAGAGGGAGGAGCAGCGGATGAGAGGATACAACGTAGACAGAGTCGACCAAAGATGGAGGACGGCTTCGGTTCCACCCTGGCTGCCTGTCTGGAGCGGCCCAACACCCTGGAGCCAAGGGGGTCAACCGAGGGGGTCGACCAGGGACAGGGCCTGGAGCGAGGCGAGGCCCAGAGGGACGGGATGTCTATTGAGGGGCGCCGGTTGCACTCGCCACTCTCGGGGGTGAAGGCCAGCATCATCAACGAGCTGAGCTCCAAGCTGCAGCAGATGAGCAATAAGAGCACAGACGACTGGGGTCAGTCTGAGATGCGAGGTCAGAGTCCCATTAGTCTGAGGTCACCCACAATGCACAGGTGAGGCTGCTGAGGTTTAGTCAATTCTAATTGTTTCACTAAGTGGCTCAACGGCATTGTGTACTGAGCACAGTAACCCCTTTTACTTTTCTTATCTTTTAGATATTCTGGGGATTTCTCCGCCTCGTTTCAGAGCCCCCCCACAGCCCGCTCCACTTCCCCCTTACCCACCTCTTCCCCGCAGCATCGCCCGCCAATCCTCACCCCCAATCTCACCGCCACCCCCTCCGGCTCGCCCTCCCACCAGCCCACGCTGCAGCCCAACTGGACCCGCTCCCCCTCTCCCCAGATACCCACCTCCCCCTCTCACTTCTCCCACCCTCCTCTCTCCCCCACCTACTCACCCTATCCCACGTCACCCAAACATCGCACTAAGTATCGTGGAGCCAAGATTTTTGACTTCCAGTGTACCCCTGGTCCAGAGCTGAGGTCGTCTGTGTCCCGCCGGCGCGCCCCCAGCCCCCTCATATACTCCACAGACCGCCCCAGCCCCGCCCCTCCCAGACCCTCCTCCCTCCCCATCCTCCCCAGCACCCATGTCTACAACACCCCCTTTGATTTCCCCAATCCCCTCACCCCTTCATCCCCAGGCCACACCCTAGGAGACTCTTACAACCCCTCCACCCCGCCTCTCTTCCCCACATCCCCACAACCTCCCAGTGCCCTCCTGGTCTCCCGCTCCCTTTCACCCACCCAGTTCCTCTCCAGCGCCTCCTCGCCCTCCATGCACCTGCCCCCCTCTCCGTCCTGCCTCAGCTACCCCCACCACACCCCTCCTCCCCCAGCCAAACCCTTTACCATCAAGCCCCTGTCCTACTGGACGAAGTGGGACGTGGCCGACTGGCTGGCCTACCTAAACCTGGGGGAGCACCGGGAGCGCTTTCTGGACAACGAGATTGACGGCTCCCACCTGCCCTCCCTCACCAAGGACGACTTCCTGGACCTGGGGGTGACGCGCGTCGGCCACCGCATGAACATCGAAAGAGCGCTGAAGAGACTGACTGACAGGTGAGGAAGGAGCGGCATGGACAGAGTCAACTCACAGACAGAGACCACATGTCAGCCAAGTGGCCAGTGGAAATAAAGAGAGAGAAAAAGAAGGAACGGATGGAGAAGGAAAGACAAGTGCCTCTTTCCTTCCCTGCGAGCCAGATGATTCCATCGCCTTCCCTTTTAGTCATGAAGCATTTTTCCTTCGTTCATTTGATAAGTTATTCCATCTCTCTCTCTCTCTCTCTCTCTCTCTCTCTCTCTCTCTCTCATATTTCATTTACTACATTCACTCCTTATTCATTTTCCATTCATTCTTATTTCTTGATTTACCCTCCTCCCTCTTTCCTCAGGCTCTTCTCTCCCATGCATGAGCCTAGCCCCTCCCCTGTGCCACAGACTGAGAGAGTGAAAGATGAGGTGACTCAGAGCTCAGAGAAAGACAGAGAAACAAACTGACTGAGATGAAAGCTAAAGAAGACCATTGGACACAAACAGACTGAGTTGGACCTCAGACAGGAAGCGATCGTGATGGACAAGGCTTAATCACGCCAAGAGAGATTTGGTATGAGTGGAATAGAATTGTTTGGGATCTTTCTTGAGATGAACATTGATTGCACGTGTAGGTCAAAAGAGGGTAGAAACACTTACGACACACAGTCGTGTCTAAAACGACACAATTTACACACGCTGTACAACTACTGATGAATAGGCTTTTAATTAACACATGGACACACACACATTTGACTGGTGATTCTCACACTCCATTTGCTGCCTGAGTTACAGTAAAAGGAGAAATGCGAACAAGAATCTTGAGATGGTAATGCTGCTACCCACAAAGAGAGGGTAAGCCCATGGATATACCAAAGGTGGTGGTGAAGTTCCTCTAATAAACAGTAAGGGCCACATTCAAACTTGTCCTGAGATTCATGCGTAAACTTTGACTTTACGCGTATTACGTCATGGGATTGGAAGCGATGGTTGGAATGTATAAAACTTCAGAATATGGTCATAAAATGGAAAGGTACATTGATTGGTTTTGTACCAAGTGCTGATTGCAATCGTTCATTTCAAATAGGTCGGGGTGCTATTGATATTTAATCATTCAAATGTGTGTTTTAATGACAAATATTCTAAAATATGACAAAACATATAGTCATAAAATGACAGAATTATTATCATGGTTATTATCTTTACAAATGCTGTCGGGAGTATGTCGGAGAGGGGCAAAGGAGAGTCAAATATGGGTTTGTTTTTCCCTGAGACATGGCTATAAGGTGTCCACAGCCATGTTTCAGAGTTTGCTATGAACTCATGTCCTTTTACACTACACTAGCTACTTGTCATTCATTCGTGATGTTGATGTTGATGAGCGTAGCACCATGTCCAGGAATGCGAGTGTCTTTTATCCCATGTTCACTCACACACAATCACACACAATCACACATAATCACACACAATCAAAAAGGGCTTATACTGTGCGTCTGTCAGTCTTTCTGGTGTCTGGCTACCTTGGCCTTTATCCTCTGAGTGTTTGTCTGTGTATGAAGATCTGTTTGTCAGCCTGCCTCGTTACCCATGATCCTTTTACCCACCCTCTTGCCCCTCTCTCTTTACGCCTCCTCCACAACTCAACGGCAGATTTCGAAACATTTGAAAACGTAGAGATGTATATTTTGCACCAGTTGACAATCCTAACTTTGCCCTATTTCATAAACTTCTCTTCGAAAATCAGAAAAAAAATTCAGATCCACATATTTCAGAAAAAGACACACACACACACACACACACACACACACACACACACACACACACACACACACACACACACACACACACACACACACACACACACACACACACACAGGCTCTTTTAGATACCTATTTGCTATTGCCTTCGGTGAAATGTATTGTAAGGTGAGGAATACACAAACTTTTTATACATAATTTATAGGTCTATATCAGTGATGGGCAACTTTGATGGGGGTGGGAGCCACAAAATCTGAACTCATCATGAGGGGCTGCAGTGGCTTACGGGTCTGCGTACCCACATCCATACCTACACATGCAGTCAGAGCTAGCCCTAGCCTTTTGGGGACCTAAGTGACAAGTTTGCTGCAATTCTACACATTCGGCCATGGGGTGGAGAGCAAATGTAGCAATTGCATAACACATTTCATGCAATTCTACTCATTTTGCCATAGGGTGGAAAGAAATGTTTGCAGTTTTGAATATAATATCTGTGTGAGAGTAACTAAGAAAATCTATAGAAAATCAGTAATTCAAACATCATTACCGCAAGTTTCGATATCTGGCTGGACTAACTTACCAATCTAAAACAATTTAGCTGACAAAGGGCTAATTGAGTGACTGTCAGTGACTGACCTAACAAAAGCAAAACCCTAACTCAGTCCCCCCCAATTATTGTTTTCTTTTCTTTGATATAAACAGTGCCAGTCAAAAGTTTGGACACACCTACTCATTCATGGGTTTTTCTTCTTTAAAAAAAAACTATTTTCTACATTGTAGAATAATAGTGAAGACATCAAAACGTAAACCAATAACACATACGGAATATTGTAGTAACCAAAAAAGTGTTAAACAAATTTTGACAGCTCTGCATACTCTTGGAATTCTCTCAACCAGCTTCACCTGGAATTATCTTCCAACAGTCTTTAAGGAGTTCCCACATATGCTGAGAACTTGTTGGCTGCTTTTCCTTCACTATGCGGTCCAACTCATCCCAAACCATCTCAATTGGGTTGAGGTTGGGTGATTGTGGAGGCCAGGTTATCACATGCAGCACTCCATCACTCTCCTTCTTAGTCAAATAGTCAATTGTCCTGTTGAAAAACAAATGATAGTCCCACTAAGCGCAAAACAGATGGAATGGTGTATCGCTGCAGAATGCTGTGGTAGCTATGCTGGTTAAGTGTGCCTTGAATTCTAAATAAATCATTGACAGTGTCACCAGCAAAGCACCCCCACACCATTACACCTCCTCCTCCATGCTTCATGGTGGGAACAACACATGTGGAGATCATCCGTTTACCTACTCTGTGTCTCACAAAGACACGCCGGTTGGAACCAAAAATCTCAAATTTGGACTTTGGACTCAGACCAAAGCACAGATTTCCAAAGGTATAATGTACATTGCTTGTTTCTTAGCCCAAGCAAGTCTCTTCTTCTTATTGGTGAACTTTAGTAGTGGTTTCTTTGCAGCAATTCGACCATGAAGTCCTGATTCACACAGTCTCCGCTGAACAGTTGATGTTGAGATGTGTCTGTTACTTGAACTCTGTGAAGCATTTATTTGGGCTGCAATTTCTGAGGCTGGTAACTCTAGGTAACTTTGGGTCTTCCTTTCCTGTGGCGGTCCTCATGAGAGCCAGTTTCATCATAGCGCCTAATGGTTTTTGTGACTGCACTTGAAGAAACTTTCAAAGTTCTTGAAATGTTCCGGATTGACTGCCCTTCATATCTTAAAGTAATGGCGGACTGTCGTTTCTCTTTGCTTATTTGAGCTGTTCTTGCCATCATATGGACTTGATCTTTTACCATATAGGGCTGTCTTCTGTATACCATCCCTACCTTGTCACAACACAACTGATTGGCTCAAACACATTAAGAAGGAAAGAAATTCCACAAATTAACTTTTAACAAGGCACACCTGTTAATTGAAATGCATTCCAGGTGACTACCTCCTGAAGCTGGTTGAGAGAATTCTGAGAGTGTGCAAAGCTGTCATCAAGGCGAAGTGTGGCTACTTTGAAGAATCTCACATTTAATTTGATTTGATTAACACTGTTCTGGTTACTACATGATTCCGTATGTGTTATTTCATAGTTCTGAAGTCTTCACTATTACTCTACAATGTAGAAAATAGTTTAAAAAAAAGAAACGCTTGAATGAGTAGGTGTGTCTAAACATTGACTGGTGTGTGTGTGTATGTATATATATATCTATATACATATATACATATATATATCATTATTTATATAGATTTTTTGTATTGATCCGCGGGCCCTGTAAAAGGGGGCGGCCCGCAGATTGCCCATCCCTGGCCTATATAATATATTGATTATGATAATGACAATAATAACATAAATTATAGTATAATTTAACAATAATTATTATGTCAATGATTAGGTATATGTAAACATTTTAAACACTACAGAATCTCTGTCTTCCAAATAGTGTGAGAAACTTTTTGAAGCTACTTGTTTTGTTTCGTTCTCTTTATTTTTTATTTCCGGTAAATGCTTTCTATACTGCTCTACTAGTCCGACCATTACCTACTCGATTATTCCTGTGAAACTAACGCACAACAACACACATTCTTCAGGGTTGTTGCCATTCAAGAACCTTCTGATGGAAATGATTGAGCGGTAGTGTAGAAAGAATTATGTTCTATAATTTAAAGAGTATTTTAGGACTAGTAATATAAACATATGATTATGATGAATATATACAGTATGAGCAAATGTATGCAGAAATAAGATGTATTTATGAAGTTTTGTTTAAAATGAAATACAGAAATATACTGATAAAATACGATAAGAGTTATAACTAAGGTGTTGAAATAAATGCTGAATAAACTATTGAACTGTTTTGATATTTTTTTCCCTCTCTGAATCAAAGGTATCTACAAATTGGTCATAACATTTGATCTGATCTTCATCTAAGTCACAACAATAGACAAACACAGTCTGCTTAAACTAATAACACACAAACAATTATACGTTTTCATGTCTTTATTGAACACACCGTGTAAAGATTCACAGTGTAGAGTGGAAAAAGTATGTGAATCCTTGGATTTAATAACTGGTTGACCCTCCTTTGGGAGCGAGAAACTCAACCAAATGTTTTCTGTATTTGCGGATCAGACCTGCACAACGATCAGGAGGAATTTTGGACCATTCATCTTCACAAAACTGTTTCAGTTCAGCAATATTCTTGGGATGTCTGGTGTGAACCACTCTCGAGATCATGACACAGTATTTTAAATTGCGTTGAGGTCAGTGACTGGGCCAGTCCAGAAGGCATATTTTCTTCTGTTGAACCCATTCTGTTGTTGATTTATGGGTCGGTGTCCTGTTGCATCACCTTACTTCTGTTGAGCTTCAATTGACGGACAGATAGCCTTACATTCTCCTGCAAAATGTCTTGATAAACTTGGGAATTCATTTTTCCGTCGATGATAGCAAGCTGTCCAGGCCCTGAGGCAGCAAAGCAGCCCCAAACCATGATGCTCCCTCCACCATACTTTACTGTTGGGATGAGGCTTTAATGTTGGTGTGCTGTGCCTTTTTGTTCTCCACACGTAGTGTTGTGTGTTCCTTCCAAACAACTCAAATTTGGTTTAATCTGTCCACAGAATATTTTGCCAGTAGCACTGTGGAACATCCAGGTGCCCTTTTGCGAACTTCAGATGTGCAGCACAGTTTTTTTTGGACATCAGATCAAATTGGCTTCTTCCGTGGTGTCCTCCCATGAACACCATTCTTGTTTAGTGTTTTACATATCGTAGACTCATCAACAGAGATGTGAGCATGTTCTAGAGATTTCTGTAAGTCTTTAGCTGACACTCTAGGATTCTTCATTGAGCATTCTGCGCTGTGCTCTTGCAGTCATCTTTGCAGGACGACCACTCCTAGGGAGAGTAGCAACAGTGCTGAACTTTCTCCATTTATAGACAATTTGTCTTATCGTGGACTAATGAACATCAAGGCTTTCAGAGATACTTTTGTAACCCTTTCCAGCTTTATGCAAGTCAACAATTCTTAATATTAGGTCTTCTACGATCTCTTTTGTTCAAGACATGGTTCACATCAGGCAATGCTTCTTGTGAATAGCAAACTCAAATTTTGTGAGTGTTTTTTATAGGGTAAGGCAGGTCTAACCAACATCGTCGATCTCATCTCATTGATTCGACTCCAGGTTAGTTGACTCCTGACTCCAATTAGCTTTTGGAAAAGTCATTAGCCTAGGGGTTCACATACTTTTTCCAACCTACACTGTGAATGTTTAACTGATGTATTCCATATAGACAAGAAAAATTCAATAATTTGTGTGTTATTAGTTGAAGCACGCTATGTTCGACTATTGTTGTGACTAAGATGAAGATCAGATCAAATTTTAGGACTAATTTATGCAGAAATCCAGGTAATTCCAAAGGGCTCACATACTTTTTCTTGCAACTGTAGGTTCACATAAAGATAGACAGCTAGGTTCACTGTTTGTTCTGTTATGATTGAGTCATTTGGCAGCTTCTCCTCCTCCCAGCCCACCAGCGGCCTTACACCATATTGTTCTCATGTTCAGGATTACTTCAGATCTGGACGAATGAGGAAAAGAGGCCACTAAGTACTTGGATTCATCTGATGTAATCAAACACTGTAGGAGGTAAGGTGGGTCTTTAAGAAGTGGGTAGTCAAGGATAAAAACGGAGAAACCAGCTAACGGTTAATGAGAAGTCATTCCTTGACACACTTGTACAGTTGGTTTCCAGGACCCACTGCATCAGGGAAACCCCAACCCTCACTTTGAACGCCATCAGTGTGTCAGCATTGTCACGTTCCTGACCTGTTTTCTCTTGTTTTTGTATGTGTTTAGTTGGTCAGGGCGTGAGTTGGGGTGGGCATTCTATGTATTGTGTTTCTATGTTGGGTTTAATGTGTTGCCTGATATGGTTCTCAATTAGAGGCAGGTGTTTGACGTTTCCTCTGATTGAGAACCATATTAAGGTAGGCTGTTCTCACTGTTTGTTTGTGGGTTATTGTCTTCCGTGTATGTATGTATGTTCGTACCACACGGGACTGTAGCGTTTGTTTGTAGTCTGTACCTGTTCGTGCGCTCTTCGTGTATTTGTAAGTTCTCATGTTTTAGGTCAGTCTACGTCGTTTATTGGTTTTGTAGTTTGTTTAAGAGTTTTCGTGTTTCGTCGTTCTGTTAATAAATATTCATTATGTCTTCATCACCCGCTGCGCCTTGGTCCGCTCATTCACCACAAGACGACCGTTACAAGCACGCACAATATGCGGTCTGGGAGTATGCGGCACAGTCTCTTTGGCAGTTTTGACAAATTCCGTCACATACCTAGTCAGTTGTAAAACTACAGGCATTCAAAGGTGCCCAGGGTGAATGTGACAGTTCACAGGGCCGCTCCCTACACACACACTAACAAGCTCACATGATGCGGTGCCACATTGTGACACGAAGCTGTGCAGAGGGTTGAAATAAACGCTGTGCAGAGGGTTGAAATAAACTTTGCATACACTCGTGTCAACACTACAGTTCTTCAGCACCATATTGAGAGAGGGGGGGAGGGAAGGAAAGGAGGAGGAGGAAGTTTCTTCCAGCTGTTTTTGTAATTGACTATACAGTAGCAGTTGTAGAGAGCGAGAGAGAGAGAGAGGGACAGTGAGAGAGCAAGAAGGGGTAGACAAAACAAATCATCTGACGCAGAGTTTCAAGGAAACTACGGGACGAAAAAATGAGGGATAGGGAGAGAGTGAGTGAATAGAGCAAGACTTGAATAACAACTTCAGAAAACAGCGAGAAAGTTGACCCAACAGTGGAATGAGTATTAGGATAGAACCGCACTGCTAACAGCGGAGGAGTGAAAGGTAAGAATGATCATTATTTTCCTCTTGCCTACCAATCATTTGATGATTTTCAAATTCACTGTCTTTGTCTGACTTTTGTTGGCTCTGACTTGGTGACTCACTCTTTCAGATCCCACTGGTGTGTGTAACTTTACGTGCCAGGGAAAATTGTGTCAGTGAGTGAGGAGCATGTTTTGTGGAAGAGACACGGAGAGAAAAAGAGACAGAGAGAAAGTCTGAATGGCCCAAGAACTAACAAGTGGTCACTTGAGTAATCACTAGCGATTCAGAGAGACATGTAAGTGATGATTTCTCCCAGACACAGTTTTCATTTTTGTCATGTTTGAACTTTGTTATTTCAATGACTTTAACACAACTTGAATGTATTTTTATTGGATTTATAGTCTAACTGTTCAGTGTTATGAAACTGAGCAAAGACAAACTAGCCAATTGACACTCATAAAACCTAGTCCCCTACCTTACCTCAGCATGCTGATATAATAAAACAAAGTGGATATGGTGGGACTATATTTAAACCAGAACAACAATTCTGTGACATTTATCAACAGTAGGCCTACTGTACTGTTATGTCATGACATACGAGACCAGCTGAGAGAGGGACAGGCTAGATAAACACCGCAGCAAGGGGGACAACTGTTGTGAGACAGAACCTCGGTTCTTCTCTTCTCTCGGATTTAGTCTTGTGATGAAGTGCGGTTATTCAGTTTCGCACAAAGGAAATGATCACTCCGAAAATAAAGTGCCAATGTGTTATGTTTGAAACTAACAAAAGGTTACGTCAGTTGAAGAAGTTTTCTGATCAGTACAAGATAATACAGATCCATGCACAAACACACAAGCACTCAGAGACACTTACAGGCCTATTATTGTCTCCACAAAGCTTTGACTTTGAACTAGAGTAGGCCTATGAATTGTTTTCCAAACCCAAACTTTCTCCCCTCGCACTTTGTTGTCATGTTTTCCATGTTAAAGGGGCATACTGTAAGTGAGAGGAGAAGATGTTTCAGCTAATAGGGAGGCCGTTAGTCAGAGCCAGCGACCTTTCCCTCCTGTTTATTTTTGGACAGCAGCAGGAAGAACGTTGGAGCTGGGGTGTTCTATTCTTGCTGTTAGATTCCAGCCTATGAATTCCAGTCTCGGAATGGTACTCCACTTACTCACGATAGGTTCCGATTTAGCATAGACGTCAGCAATGTAATGTATAAATTATAGCTGCGAGCTGCAATGAATTGGGTTCACAGGATGACAGAAAAGACACCATATCAGTTGGATAACAGAGCAAGCACTCTATCATGTAGGAACTCTCTTCCTTTATGTTCAACCAGGGAAAGCATTACCATGTTTATCTCTCAATACCACAAGGATGATGCAAGTGAAGTTTAGCCTAGTGCTGTAGGTTGGTTATCCTTAAATGCAGCAGGTAATCATTCTTAAAGTCATGACTTAATGTATTGAGCTAATACACAGTACCAGTCAAAAGTTTGGACACACCTTCAAGGGTTTTTCTTTATTTTTACTATTTTACACATTGTAGAATAATAGTGAAGACATCAAAACTATGAAATAAAACATATGGAATCATGTAGTAACCAGAAAAGTGTTCATCAAATCAAAATATATTTTATATTTGAGATTCTTCAAAGTAGCCACCCTTTGCCTTGATGACAGCTTTGCACACTCTTGGCATTCTCTCAAACAGCTTCATGAAGTAGTCACTTGGAATGCTTTTCCAACAGTTTTGAAGGACAAAAGTAAAAATAAAGAAAAACCCTGGAATGGGTAGGTGTTTGGCCGCCCAGCCAAACTGAGCAATATGGGGCTGAAGGGCCTTGGTCAGGGAGATGACCAAGAACCCGATGGTTCGGAGTTCCTATGTGGAGCTCCAGAGTTCCTCTGTGGAGATGGGAGTACCTCCCAGAAGGACAACCATCTCTGCAGCACTCCACCAATCAGGCCTTCATGGTAATGGCCAGACGGAAGCCACTCCTCAGTAAAAGGCACATGACAGCCTGCATGGAGTTTGCCAAAAGGCACCTAAAGGACTCTCAGACCATGAGAAACAAGATTATCTTTGGTCTGAATGTTAAGTGTCACGTCTGGAGGAAACCTGGCACCATCTCTACGGTGAAGCATGGTGGTGGCAGCATCAAGTTGTGGGGATGTTTTTCAGTGGCAGGGACTGGGAGACTAGTCAGGATCGAGGGAAAGATGAACGGAGCAAAGTACAGAGAGATCCTTGATGAAAACCAGCTCCAGAGCGCTCAGAACCTCAGACTGGGTTGAAGGTTCACCTCCAACAGGACAACGACCCTAAGCGCACAGCCAAGACAAAGCAGGAGTGGCTTCGGTGGTTTTTACTTTGTTATTGTGGGGTATTGTGTGTAGACTGATGAATAAGGCTGTAACGTAACAAAATGTTGAAAAAGTGAAGGGGTCTGAATACTTTCCGATTGCACTGTATATGTTATTGGTCCTTGAGGCAAATTTGTTCAACATGAGAAAAAACACCTACATACAAAGTTTAAAGTCTCTATGTCAAACGGGGCGCCGGATATGAGGGTTTAACTCAGACTGCTTATAACAGCGCAACCTATAGGCCAAACTGTGCTATTATTTTAGACAAAGTTTCTGTGTGCCAAATTGGGGGGGAAAAACGTTACCAATCTAGGCTTGAGTTATTCGACCATGTAAAGGAAAAAATAATTGGAATCCAGTGAATAACAATAGGTTTCACGGTTTCGCTGTGAACCCCTAATAATGTTTCATCAAGTCGCTGCTGGTTCCAGCACTGTAGGCTCACAGTAAGAGTTGGATGTTTTTTGTAAATTCTGTAAATTCCTAATCATATTTAATCATTTTGAATTTGAGTACAGTCTGAACAAATCTTTACTAATTATGTCATCAAGCCAAAAATGTTAAACATTTAACTAAGTATGGTCACTGGCATGCACATTTCAGATTTATGAGCTAAGACAGATTTTAATTGTGTAATAATATATCTGTTGATATACTTCATGTAATGATGCAATCTCTGTGAAAGCACTGTAAGGCGGTTGTTCATGATCTTCCCCTTTCTTCTTCTACGACGTCCCCAGAAATGTCGACGCTCCCCAGAGAACCCCCTGAGGACACCCGGATGCAGAGTTTCTGGATGATAAAAAGATCAACATAACATTTTACAATAGTTTGAGGCTACCATTAACGGATGATCTACACTACATGACCAAAAGTATGTGGACACCTGCTCGTCAAACATGTCATTCCAAAATCATAGGCATTTATATGGAGTTGATCTGCCGTTTGCTGCTCTAACAGCCTCCTGGGAAGGCTTTCCACTAGATGTTGGAACATCGCTGCTCGGACTTGATTGGGCGATTAGGCCTGGCTCGCAGTCAGCATTCCAATTCATCCCAAATCATCCCAAAGGTGTTCGATAGGGTTGAGGTCTCGGCTCTGTGCAGGCCAGTCAAGTTCTTCCACACCGATCGACAAACCATTTCTGTATGGACCTCACTTTGTGCATGGGGGTATTGTCATGCTGAAACAAGAAAGGGCCTTCTGCAAACTGCTGCCACAAAGTTGGAAGCACAGACTCGTCTAAAATGTAATTGTATGCTGTCGCGTTAAGATTTCCTATTCACTGGAACCAATGGGCCTAGCCCGAACCATGAAAATCAGCCCGAGACCATTATTCCTCCTCCACCAAACTTTACAGTTGGCACTATGCATTGGGGCATGTAGCGTTCTCCTGGCATCCGCCAAACCCAGATTTGTCTGTCGGACTGCCAGATGATGAAGCGTGATTCATCACTGCTCCAGAGTCCAATGGCAGCAAGCTTTACACCACTGCAGCCGGCGCTTGGCATTGCGCGTGGTGATCTTAGGCTTGTGTGCGGCTGCTCGGCCATGGAAACCCATTTCCTGAAGCTCCAGACAAACAGTTCTTGTGCTGATTTTGCTTCCAGAGGCAGTTTGGAACTCGGTAGTGAGTGCTGCAACCGAGGACAGATGATGCGCTTCAGCAGTCGGCAGTCCCATTCTGTGAGCTTATGTGGCCTACCACTTCGCGGCTGAGCTGTTGTTGCTCCTAGACATTTCCACTTCACAATAACAGCTCTTACAGTTAACCAGGGCAACTTTACCAGGGCATTAATTTGACGAACTGACTTGTTGGAAAGGTGACATCATATGACGGTGCCACGTTAAAAGTCACTGAACTCTTCCGTAAGGTCATTCTACTGCCAATGTTTGTCTATGCTCGATTTTATACACTTGTCAGCAACGGGTGTGGCTGAAATAGCCGAATCCACTCATTTGAAGGGGTGTCCACATACTTTTGTATAAATAGTGTATGTTTTGATTTCTAAGACTTTGTAAGTTTTATATCATTCACAACTAAAGTTGCCAAATAACTCTAAATCTTGCATATAGGACCTGTTTCAAATAACTCTAAATCTAGCATTTAGGACCTGTTTCAAATAACTCTAAATCTAGCATATAGGACCTGTTTCAAATAACTCTAAATCTAGCATATAGGACCTGTTTCAAATAACTCTAAATCTAGCATTTAGGACCTGTTTCAAATAACTCTAAATCTAGCATATAGGACCTGTTTCAAATAACTCTAAATCTAGCATATAGGACCTGTTTCAAATAACTCTAAATCTAGCATATAGGACCTGTTTCAAATAACTCTAAATCTAGCATATAGGACCTGTTTCAAATAACTCTAAATCTAGCATATAGGACCTGTTTCAAATAACTCTAAATCTAGCATATAGGACCTGTTTCAAATAACTCTAAATCTAGCATATAGGACCTGTTTCAAATGATCATGTTTATGCTCATATGTGCATTTGGTCCGGAATAGAAAAAAATATAACTTCTGTTTTATTAATCTAAGTTCAATTATATTCTTCTACTATAAAATCATATCATATAAAATAATGTTGTTAAACTAATAAGCATATCTTGTCAGCTAAACAAACAAGCCTACTGCCTACGGCATGCAGCATAGCAAGATAGCATACAGTAGACCATCTCATATTCTGTTCTTCTGAAATAGGCCAGATGAGGTGAGGAAGAACAGATTTCACCAAAGTTCGGTCTTGCAACAGAGGTGTATTGGCTGTTCAGATGTGTAAGGAGGAGACTTAAATAGGAGGAAGGGTTCAATACCAGTGCTTGTGTGAACATGCCTTGTGTCTGTTCAGCTGTCTGACACTTTGGGTGAATCAACTTGGTTTGAGCTCTTCACAGTTGTCCGTCAGTTTTTACCCAGTTATTTAGAACATAAAACTAAAATGTAGCTGTTGCAGAGGCGCGCATCAGCGACTTGTGGAGGCCTGGAGATACTAAACGTGTCATCTTAATTAATGGGCATTCCTCTGAGACCGGCAGTCTTTTGCATGACAATAACCGGCTGACAAAAGCTAATGACCACCACAGCCCTATCTACAGTGCATTTGTAAAGTATTCAGACCCCTAGACTTTTTCCACATTTTGGAAATGTTACAACCTTATTCTAAATTGTATTAAGTTGTTTTTTCCCCCCTCATAAATCTACACACAATACACCATAATGACAATGTTTATTAAAAAATCATATCACATTTACATAAGTATTCAGACCCTTTACTCAGTACTCTGTTGAAGCATCTTTGGCAGCGATTACAGCATCGAGTCTTCTTGGGTATGACGCTACAAGCTTGGCACACCTTTATTTGGGGAATTTCTCCCATTCCTCTCTGCAGATCCTCTCAAGCTCTGCCATGTTAGATGGGGAGCATTGTTGCACAGCTATTTTCAGGTCTCTAGAGATCTGTCAGCGACCATTGGGTTATTGGTCACCTCCCTTACCAAGGCCCTTCTTCCCCGATTGCTCAGTTTGGCATGGCGGCCAGCTCTGGGAAGAGTCTTGGTGGTTCCAAACTTCTTCCATTTAAGAATGATGGAGGCCACTGTGTTCTTGGGGAACTTCAATGCTGCAGACATTTTTTGGTACACTTCCCCAGATCTGTGCCTCGACACAACCCTGTCTAGGAGCTCTACGGACAATACCTTCAACCTCATGGCTTGGTTTTTGCTCTGACATGCACTGTCAACTGTGGAACCTTATACAGACAGGTGTGTGCCTTTCCAAATCAATTGAATTTACCCCAGGTGGACTCCAATGAAGTTGTAGAAACATCTCAAAGATATTTAATGGAAACAGGATGCACCTGAGCTCAATATCGAGTCTCATAGCAAAGGGTCTGAATACTAATGTGAATAAGGTATTTATATTTTTTATTTTGAATACATTTGCAAAAATGTATAAAAACCTGTTTTTTTGCTTTGTCATTATGGGGTATTTTGTGTAGAAAAAAAAACATTGAATCCATTTTAGAATAAGACCGTAACAACAAATTGTGGAAAAAGTCAAGGGGTATGAATGACCCGTTCTGCCAGTCACATTCTGTTAAAGGGACCTTTACTGTAGCACACACGTCCCTGGGTCGCTCCTCTTTTCAGTTCGCTGCAGCTAGCGACTAGAATGAGCTGCAAAAACCACTCAAACTGGACAGTTTTATCTCCATCTCATCATTTAAAGACTCACTCATGGACACTCTTACTGACAGTTGTGGCTGCTTCGCGGGATGCATTGTTGTCTCTTGTCGCCTTTGTGCTGTTGTCTGGGCCCAATAATGTTTGTACCATGTTTTGTGCTGCTACCACGTTGTGCTGCTGCCATGTTGTGATGCTACCATGTTGTTGGCATGTGGTGTAGCAATGCTATGTTGTTGTCTTAGGTCTCTCTTTATGTCGTTTTGTGGTGTCTCTTGTCGTGATGTGTGTTTTGTTGTATTTTTAAAACAAATCCCAGCCCCCGTCCCCGCAGGAGGCCTTTTGCCTTTTGGAAGGCCGTCATTGTAAAGAAGAATTTGTTCTTATTAACTGACTTGCCTAGTTAAATATAAGTAAAATAAAATAAAATAAAATAAAAAATGAATACTTTCCAAAGGCACTGTATATACAGTATATTAATATCCTCTCCCATTCTGTCTGTCTCTATATGTCTGTCAGTGTGAAGACTGTGTATAGTGAACTTCACCACACTCTCATGTCCATCAGTGAGACAGACGATCTGAGATGGTGGAAGAACAACCACGGCCCAGGCATGCCCACTGACTGGCCAACGATTGAGGTATACAACTGTAACTCATTACAGTGACCTTTGAACTTTGCTAGTGTTGATAGGCTTTTTACTACCAGCCATATATAGAGCTCTGATTACTACTGTATACATACTATGTGTTGTGTGAAATGATATGGAGAGAGTTAATGAGGAGAAAGCACTAACGCTAATCTGTATCATCAGGAATGGGTCCCCCCTGTAAAAAAGCCAAAGAATAAAAGTCCAGAAGTATAAACCGTAAGCTGTGTGTGTGTGTGTGTGTGTGTGTGTGTGTGTGTGTGTGTGTGTGTGTGTGTGTGTGTGTGTGTGTGTGTGTGTGTGTGTGTGTGTGTGTGTGTGTGTGTGTGTGTGTGTGTGTGTGTGTGTGTGTGTGTGTGTGTGTGTGTGTGTGTGTGTGTGTGTGTGGGCTTGTTTTCCTATCTTGTCACAACCAGAATGTCCTGTCAAGTGACCAGAATGTCATGACAAGATGGGAAAACAAGAAAAAATCGGAAAAGTTCAAATGCTATTTTATTTTTAAAGCTGCAAAATGTTTTGTTAAGATGGCGCCGACGGGAGGAGGGCAGACGTTTTACATGCTCCTGACCAACTGTGCTACTTTGTTAGTTTTTTTGCGTTGTTTGTAACTTATTTTTTTACTTGTGTTGCTGCTTCCGTCTCTTATGACCGAAAATAACTTCTGGACATCAGAACAGTGATTTCTGACCTCAAACTGGAAGAAGCTTTTTCTTTTAACGAGTCCAATGATGAGGTTATACTACTTTCCCAGGAACAGGCCCAAATCCCCGTCATTTGCGCTAAGAAAAGATGGAGAAAAAGGGGGCAGAGGTTGGGCTGCCTTCTGAGAATTCATAGGCGAGCGAGTAAACTCCCACTGCCATCTGTTCTATTAGCTAACGTGCAATCATTGAAAAAAAAAACTGAAAACCTATTTTTTACTTTAGTTAACATGGTAAATATTTTCTTGAACTGCACTGTTGGTTAAGGGCTTGTAAGTAAGCATTTCACGGTAAGGGCTACATTTGTTGTATTTGGCGCATGTAACAAATAAAGTTTGATTTGATTTGACGTGTAACTTTTTGTGTTACCTAACCAAATTCATGTTGAAATGTGTGTTATACAGCGCCTTCGGAAAGTATGCAGAACCCTTGACTTTTTCCATATTTTGTTACATTACAGCCTTATTCTAAAATTGATAAAATATTTTTTTCCCCCTCATCAATCTACACACAATACCCCATAATAACAAAGCAAAAACAGTTTTGGGCGATTGTAGCTAATTTATTAAATATAAAAAACTGATCCTGACTAGTCTCCCAGTCCCTGACACTGAAAACATCCCCACAGCATGATGCTGCCACCACCATGCTTCACTGTAGGGATGGTGCCAGGTTTCCTCCAGACGTGTGTGTTGGGTGTAGTGTAAGTATGTGTGAGAGAAGGGGTAGAGTCCAATGTGTGTTCATAGAGTCCGTGCAAGGGTCAATGCAGGTAGTCATTTGATCAGCTATTTAGCAGCATTGCTTAGCAGTTCATGGCTTGGAGGTAGAAGCTGTTCAGGGTCCTGTTGGTTCCAGATTTGGTGCACTGGTATTGCTTGCCTTGCGGCAGCAAAGAGAACAGTCTATGGCTTGGGTGGCAGTCTTTCACAGTTTTTTGGGCCTTCATCTGACACCTCCTGGTATAGAGGTCCTGGATGGCAGGGAGCTCGGCCCCAGTGATGTAATGGGCCATACTCACCACCCTGTGCAGTGCCTTGCGGTCGGGTACCTTGCAGTTGCCGTACCAAGTGGTGATGCAGCCAGTCAAGATGCTCTCAATGGCGCAGGTGTATAACTTTTTTGAGGATCTGAGAGCCCATGCCAAATCTTTTCAGCCTACTGAGGGGGAAGCGGTGCTGTCGTGCCCTCTTCACAACTGTGGAACTTGAGGCTCTCGACCTGCTCCACTATAGCCTCATCGATGTGGATGGGGGCGTGCTCGCCCCTCTGTTTCCTGTAGTCCACGATCAGAAGACATTTAGCGTAAAAGTCATTTAGCTTGCCTGGTAGGCTCCAGTGGCTGGGCAGCTCACTACTGGTTTTTCCTTTGTAATCTGTGATAGTTTGCAAGCCCTGCCACATCCGTCGAGCATCCGAGCCGGCGTAGGAGGATTCGATCTTAGGCTTGTATTGATGCTTTGCCTATTTGACGGCTCGTAGGATGTCATAGCGGGATTTCTTCTAAGTGTCCGGATTAGTGTCCCGCCCCTTGAAAGCGGCAGCTCTCGCCTTTAGCTCATTGCGGATGTTGCCTGTAATACATGGCTTCTGGTAGGGTCACTGTGGGAACGAAGTTGTCGATGCACTTCTTAATTTAGCCGGTGACTGATGTGGTAAACTACATTTTATCGGATGAATCCCAAAACAGATTTAAATCTGTGCTAGCGAAACAGTCCTGTAGCTTAGCATCCACTTTATCGGACCACTTCGGTATAGAGCTCTCTCGCTGTGTAATAAGCCTGTGTGTAGCTGGAGTAGAGGAGTCAGGCGCAGGACAGCAGATACGAATAATAAATGTAATTTACTCAAAGAATCAATAATACAACGCAATAATCTAGCCCACAAGAACGGACCGTATTACATACAAACAATCACTCACAAACAAACATGGGGGAACAGAGGGTTAAATAATGGGGGAGTGAAACCAGGTGTGTAAGACAAGGACAAAACAAATGGAAAATGAAAAGTTGATTGGCGATGGCTAGAAGGCCGGTGACGTCAACCGCCGAATGCCACCCGAACAAGGAGAGGGACCAACTTCGGCGGAAGTCGTGACACACTGGTACTTCCTGTTTGAGTTTTTGCTTGTAAGCAAGAAGCAGGAGTATAGAGTTATGGTCTGATTTGTCAAAAGTGTTTGGTATTTTTGTATTTTATTAGGATCCCCATTAGCTGTTGCAAAAGCAGCAGCTACTCTTCCTGGGGTCCACACAAAACATGAAATGTGACATAATACAGAACATTAATAGACAAGAACTGCTCAAGGACAGAACTACATCAAGGGAGGGCGTGGGAGAGTCTGCGTTTCTCTTTTGTTTTGTTATTAAAGTTGTATTTATTTTGTCCTTTTTTCCACAAACAAACAAACAAACAAATAAAAAAAATACATTGAACAGCATAAAAACATTGAGCATGACATATTCTCCAACATAGCATATATACACAGTCAAATAGTATCTCGAGAATTGTCGTTTCTACCAGTGATCCTAGCAAGCATTTGCTACCTCCAACATTGATTCTATCCACTGTTTCAGAGTAGGAGTGGCATGACCCTTCCAAATTCTAAGGATTACTCTAGGTGCTGTAATGATACCAACAGTGATCAGTGCAAATTCCGCATCCATTACATACGTAACTCTGTTCTTACAGCCCAAGATAAATATTCTTGGTGAACCTGGAATTGTTAACCCCAACCATTCATCCAGATATTTCAAAATATCCTTCCAGAAAGGCAGCACTAACGTACATTCCCATATTGCGTTTAAAAATGTCCCAGTGTCGGGCCTCCCGGGTGGCGCAGTGGTCTAGGGCACTGCATCGCAGTGCTAGCTGCGCCACCAGAGTCTCTGGGTTTGCGCCCAGGCTCTGTCGCAGCCGGCCGCGACCGGGAGGTCCGTGGGGCGACGCACAATTGGCCTAGCGTCGTCCGGGTTAGGGAGGGTTTGGCCGGTAGGGATATCCTTGTCTCATCGTGCTCCAGCGACTCCTGTGGCAGGCCGGGTGTAGTGCGTGCTAACCATGGGGGCCAGGTGCACGGTGTTTCCTCTGACACATTGGTGCGGCTGGCTTCCGGGTTGGAGGCGCGCTGTGTTAGGAACCAGTGCGGCTTGGTTGGGTTGTGCTTCGGAGGACGCATGGCTTTCGACCTTCGTCTCTCCCGAGCCCGTAAGGGAGTTGTAGTGATGAAACAAGATAGTAATTACTAGCGATTGGATACAACGAAAATTGGGGGGAAAAGGGGATAAAATGTATTTAAAAATAAATAAAACTATTTTAAAAAATGTCCCAGTGTCTTTCTGGTATTTCCAACACAGAGAATTGTTGGGTTCCAATTCCCCCCCCCCCCCTGCCGAGCAGCACTTGCATCTAGACGCACTGCTCGCTTAACCCAGAAGCCAGCCACACCAACGTGTTGGAGGAAACACTGTACACCTGGCGACCGTGTCATCGTGCATGTGCCCGGCCCGGCCCTCCACAGGAGTCACTAGGGACAAGGATATCCCGGCCGGGCAAACCCTCCCCTAACCCGGACGACTCTGGGCCAATTGTGCGCCGCCTCATGGGTCTCCCGGTCGCGGCCGGCTGCAACACAGCCCTTGGATCGAACCCGGGTCTGTAGTGACGCCTCAAGCACTGCGATGCAGTGCCTTTGACCGCTGCCCCACTCGGGAGGCCAATACTCAAATATTTAATCCCAGTAGGAACACATTTGAAATTAAATGGGGTAACAGTTCCAGAGTAACATATGGTATTGTTTGTGTTTTCCTTGTGTTTTCCTCCTCCATGTACACCCCTAATTTCTGGATCTGTTCTTTTCATAGTTGCAAGAGCCTTTCATAGTTGCAAGAGCCAGCATCTAGGGAGAGTGAGCAACCCTGCCTTATGCCTTAGAAAGATGAAAAAAATTAGACATAATTCCATTCGTAAGTACTGTTGCTTTAGGATTGGAATAGAGGACCCCTATTCTAGGGTTCTTAAGAGAAAAGCTCACTCTACCCTATCAAATGCCTTCTCAGCATCTGTAATAATGGAGCTGTGAGTCGGGAAGCAGGTGTAAGTGAAATGTTTAATAAAACAACAAAACCAGGAACAAGACAATTCCTTTTGGCTACAAGCCTGTACACAAGAACAATACCAACTGGTATACCAACATAAGAGAGTGACATATAAATGGGAGGAAATGATGAAGATAATGAAGTCCAGGTGTGAATCATAATGATTAACGATCATAATGATGAGTGCCAGGTGTCCGTAATGATGAATACCAGGACCGGTGGTTAGTTTTCTGGCAACTTCGTACGCCGGAGGGGAGGAGCAAGAGAAGATGTGACAGCATCTAAGGAGGCAGCAGTGGTAGGAACTATATTTGAGCGGTTTAACCACATGAGATGTAAGAGCCTCTTCATATTATCAGGTCCTGTTCTTAATAAATCCTACTTAGTCACTATGTATGATATTATGTAGTGCCTTCTTTAAGCGTATCACAAAGGTCTTAGTAAGAATCTTTACAATCCACATTAAGGAGGCTGATAGCTCTAAAATGTCCAGGTTCTGTAGTATCTCTATCCTTTTTAGGAATGAGCGATATCAAAGCCTCATTAAAAGGTGTCCGGAAGGGAGCCATTTTGAAATGCCTCCTGGTAAACCACTGTCAATACAGGTACAAGAATGTCAATATATATATATATATTTATATATATATATATATATATATATATTTATATATATATATATATATATATATATATATATTCTACAGGAAGGCCATCCAGACCAGGTGATTTCCCTGCGTTCATAGACAAAATGGTGGCTCTAACTTCTTCTTCTGTTATAGTATAGTCCAGGTCCTCTACCTGGCTATCTGATTACATAGGCAATTCTATACCAGACAAGAAAGTATCCATATCTATGGGGCTCGCTGAACAGGAGGATGTATATACATCTTCATAAAAACATATATTTGGATGAGGTCACCATCTTATTGCCCTTCTTAATTTCTGGAATTACTTTAGAAGTGTTCTGCATTTTTAGTTGTGTTTCTAGTAGCCTGCCTGTCTTATCACCTGCCTCATAAAAACTGGGTGCATATTCAGTTTTTTGGGTGCATATTCTGCCTTTTTGTTATACATTTTTTGCAACTGAAATTTTAATTTTGAAGTTTGAAATGTGCTATCTGTGAAATGTCTTGTCAAATCCCTTTCCAAGACACATAGCTCTGTTTCTAATATTTTTACTGCTTCAGCCCCTTCTCTCTTCTTTTTGGATGCATGTGCTATTATTTTCCCTCTAATATATGCTTTAGAGGTTTCCCATACCGTGGAAATATTTTCAGTTGAGACTATGTTGATCTCAAAAAAAGGATCTAAGATCATCTGCTAGTGATTGTCTAAATATCGAATCTTGTATATCTACCCTTCTTCACATTTTCGGAGTTTAATACAACATGTAACTCTACTATAGCATGATCTGTGAGGGCAATGGGCCAAATTTTGTAATCAATCACATTATTAACCATAAAATGAGATTAAGAAGAAATCTATTCTGGAGTGTGTATTATGGCAGCGGGAGAGAATAGTCCATCCTAATGATAGAAAAAAGTATAATCTCCATATGTCTGTAAGGCCCATATTCTGCAATACTGCAGAAATGCTTTGGTACCCTTCCCCAGACCTTTGCCTCGACACAATCCTTTCTAGGAGCTCTATGGACAATTCCTTCGATCTCATGGCTTGGTTTTTGCACTGTCAACTGTGGACCTCATATAGACAGGTGTGTGCCTTTCCAAATCAGGTCCAAACAATTTAATTTACCACAGGTGGACTCCAAGCAAGTTGTAGAAACATCTCAAGGATGATCAATGCACCTGAGCTCAATTTTGCGTCTCATTTTAAAGGAGCTGAATACTTAAGTAAATGAGGTATCTGTTTTTTATTTGAATACATTTGCAAAATGTCTAAAAACCTGTTTTTGCTTTGTCATTATAGGGTATTGTGTGTAGATTGCTGAGGAATTTGTTTTATTGAATCCATTTTAGAATAAGGCTGTAACGTAACAAAATGTGGAAAAGGTCAAAGGGTCTTAATACTTTCCGAAGGCACCGTGTGCTCCAGCTGTACAATAATACTGTGAAAATAAACACAAACCAAAGCCCAATCTCACTGTATTTCTCCTACATCTGTTCTCAAGTTCTTCGACACGATTCCACAATATGTCCAGCTTTTTCTCGTGATTATCATTAAACTTCTCCAGCAGGGAGATGGCATCCTCCACTGTTGAAATCCGTCCCTCTGCCCCATCATCCTCTCTTGTATCCCATTAACTCTTTCCTTTAGCTCGGTAGTTGTTGTTTTTATCGTGGAGACATCAGACCGACCATGAGAAACGCTGCAACTGAATATGCATTTTCTTGTTTGCTTATGGTCCTATAGACCCCTTTCTGTGCCAAGAGTGTGCAAAGCTGTCATCAAGGCAAAGGGTGGCTATTTTGAATAGTCTAAAATGTCAGATATATTTTTATTTGTTGAACACGTTTTTTTGGTTACTACATGATTCCATGTGTGTTATTTCATAGTTTTGATGAGAAAATAGTAAAAATAAAGAAAACCCCTGGAATGAGTAGGTGTGTCCAAACATTTGACTGGTACTGTATGTGTATTAAAATGGTCAAAAGTGTATTATTTGGTCCCATATTCTTAGCACGCAATAATTACATCAAACTTGTGACTCTACAAACTTGTTGGATGCATTTTCTGTTTGTTTTACTTGTGTTTCAGATTATTTTGTGCCCAATAAAAACGAATGCATTGTGTCATTTTGGAGTCGCATTTCTTGTAAATAAGAATATAATATGTTTCTAAACATTTACATTTACATTTTAGTCATTTAGCAAACGCTCTTATCCAGAGCGACTTATAGTAGAGTGCATACATTTTATTACATTTTTTACATACTGAGACAAGGATATCCCTACCGGCCAAACCCTCCCTAACCCGGACGACGCTATGCCAATTGTGCGTCGCCCCACGGACCTCCCGGTTGCGGCCGGCTGCGACAGAGCCTGGGCGTGAACCCAGAGACTCTGGTGGCGCAGCTAGCACTGCGATGCAGTGCCCTAGACCACTGCGCCACCCGGGAGGCACTTTCCCGCCACCCGGGAAACACTTCTACATTGATGTTGATGTTACCATAATTATGGATAATCCTGAAGGAATCGTGAATAATGATGAGTGAGAAAGTTACGGTTGCACAAATATCAAGACACTTGAGGGGGGTGGGGGGTGATATATATGCGGCTGTAACTTTCTCACTGATTATTATTTACAAACGTTTGACTACTTTATTATTAAGTGAATTTGTCACCCGATAGGGATGAAAATATCCCCAACTTAAAGCTGACAGTCTGCACTTTAACCTCATAGTCATTGTATCATTTCAAATCCAAAGTGCTGGAGTACAGAGCCAAAAATGTGTCACTGTCCCAATACTTTTGGAGCTCACTCTAGATGAAAGTTCTCTTGGTAAATAGTTTGGTCTGCAGCTTATCATGAGGTATTCTAACTAAGGCGAACAAAACTCAAGACTTCCTTAACATTAGAGATCACGCACCAGCTGTTGTTAACAAAGTGACACACCCCTCCTCCCTTCGCCTTACCCGAGTCTGCCGTCTGGCCTTGACGATGCAAAGAAAAACTGTACACTGAGTGTACAAAACATTAGGAACACCTGCTCTTTTCATGACATAGACTGACCAGGTGAAAGCTTTGATCCCTTATTGATGTCACTTGTTAAATCCACCTCAATCAGTGTAGATGAAGGGGAGGAAATAGGTTAAAGAAGGATTTTTAAGCCTTGAGACAATTGACATATGTATGTGAATGGTCAAGACAAAAGATTTAAGTGTGGGCTCCCGTGTGGCGCAGAGGTCTAAGTCACTGCATCTCAGTGCTAGAGGCATCACTACAGACCCTGGTTTGATTCCAGGATGTATCACATACCGGTCGTGATTGGGAGTCCCATACGCTGGCGCACAATTGCCCCCGTGTCGTCCGGGTTTGGCCGGGGTAGGCAGTCATTGTAAATAAGAATAAACTGACTTGCCAAGTTAAATATATAAAAATAAATAAATAATAGTGTATCTGAACCGGTTTGAGTGTTTAACACTCAACAGATTCCTGTGTGTATTAAAAATGGTCTACCACCCAAAGGACATCCAGCCAACTTGACACGTCTGTGGGAAGCATCGGAGTCCACATGGGCCAGCATCCCTGTGGAACGATTTCGACACCTTGTAGAGTCCATGCCATGATGAATTGTTCTGAGGGCAAAAGAGGGTGCAACTCAGTGTATATCCATGTACTTGTTCAGCAAAGACTCTGAGAAACATAGTATATTACAGTTTTTCAGGTCCCGTTGATAGGATAGATCCGAAGGGAGCTCATCCAGTTTATTCTCCAGTGATGGTACTGTTATGGAAAAATTCTTACACAGGGACGGACACTCGAAGTCAATCTTAAATGAGTCATTGTTTATTGTCAGCACGCTGGCGAGATTCCAACCAACTCAATGCACCATAGTACACATCAATCAGGAGCTCTCTGGGCAGTCCCAGCAGTTGTCTTATATACGACTATACACAGACAAGTTATATTTGCATGATTTAACATAATTGATTCATCATTATTGTTTTGTTTCATTCATATGACCGACCACTACTGTTTCTTAACTTGTGACAGACCAACACCTTACGAGGCTTCTCCTCTCTAAGCTGAGACCTTGAAACTGGGATATCTTTAGTTTGTTCTCAAAACAAGGTCTGGGCGTACTGCAAATGGCCGCTACTGATAAGAGGATTTGTTTAGTCAAGTGCATAAACACAAAAATTGTTTTTTAGAAACAGCACATGATTAGAACACAGAAATGAGGTATAAGAAAAGCACAAACATTATTCCCATTACAGTACATTCGCCAATGGTGGTGTATTTGCTTCCCGACGAAGTCTCGTCAGGGAACCAGGTCGCATGCCTCTCTTTCGCCGTAACGTCCTCTTTTGAGTCCCGGGGATAAAGGCCTGGTCCGGAGTAAGAAGAACGTCCAGAGCTGCCAACTGGTTGAAGTATGTTCGTCCAAATTGAGGTTAGTGATCGCTGTTCTGATGTCTAGAAGCTGTTTTCGGTCATAAGAAATGATAGCGGAGGCATTATGTTTCAGGTAAGACCCAAATGCAGACTGTGTTGAAGTAGCAATGTTTATTACAGCACCAGGGGCAGGCAAACAACAGGTCAAGGCAGGCAGGGGTCAAAAATACAGAGTAGTGGGCAATGGTACAGGACGGCAGGCAGGCTCAGGGTCAGGGTCAGGCAGAGTGATCAGGCAGGCGGGCTCAGAGTCAGGACAGGCAAGGGTCAAAACCAGGAGGGCAAGAAAAAGAGAGACTTGGGAAAAGCAGGAGCTGAGACAAAACGCTGGTTGACTTGACAAACAAGACGAAATGGCCACAGACAAACAGAGAACACAGGTATAAGTACCCTTATAATGGGGAAGATGGGCGCCACCTGGAGGGGGGTGGAGACAAGCACAAGAACAGGTGAAACAGATCAGGGCGTGACAGGTTTGTTAAAAATAAGATCAGCGTATAAAAACACACAAAATAGCAGACTTGGTCAGGAGCCCGTAAGACGGCTGCTATCGGCTGCAGAGCCATCTTTTTCATCAAAATCAAATCAAATTTTATTGGTCACATACACATGGTTAGCAGATGTTATTGCGAGTGTAGCGAAATGCTTGTCATAGCTTGCATCAGCTGTAATAAATCAAGACTTATTCACAATCACAATGACATAAGAAGGCTTAGAAATAAGAGTTTGGCATTTTGATAGAAATGTCTACGTCAGGGTGACTGTCCTTACCTTAAGTGGTATGGCCACCAATGGAGTTTGCCTGTGGGTTTGTCTTCATCCCTCCATCAACCTATCAGGGGGAAGTCAAAAGGAAATCACCAATTGCAATTAAACGTTCAGGTAAGTTATGATTTTTCCGGCACTCTTCAAATGAAATCTTGCTAACATTGTTCACTGCTACCACCCCTACCCTAGATACTGCTGTGTACAAAAAGACCATCGAACTCTTGTCAGTGAACCAACTAATGTTTTCCAGTTCATTAATGAATCTTGTGTAGTCCACATTAACAATGCTCTGTCTCTCATCTCTCCCAGCTCCCCTCCCTCCCCAAACAGAGCGTATCCCTGCAGTCCTACCCCTCCAGCACCCTCCTCAGAATCTCAAAAACAATAGCCCCCTTTCCAGAGCAGAAAATCACATTAAAAAATGGTGAGGTGAAGAGAGCTCCCAACTCCTCGCCACTGTTTGAGAATGCAGCCTTCCATCTTAGATGAGGAGTTGATGTTCCAGGCTCGCTCAAATAGCTCACATCTCAAACAGCTCAGAGGAAGGCCCCAAAAAATGTCAAAGACTCCAGTTAGCCAAGTCATAGACTGTTCTCTCTGCTACTGCTAGGCAAGCGGAACCAGAGCGCCAAGTCCAGGTCCAAAAAGCTCCTTAACAGTTTCTACCCCAAAGCCATAAGACTGCTGAACAATGAATCAAATGGCCATCCAAACTATTTACATTGACCCCCCCCCCCCCCCCCCCCCCCCTTTGTTTTTACACTGCCCCTTTGTTTTTACACTGCTGCTACTCGCTGTTTTATCTATGCATAGTCACTTTACAAATTACCTTGACTAAACTGTACCCCCACACATTGACTCGGTACCCCCTGTATATAGCCTCGTTATTTCTATGTCATTTTTTTGTTATGTAACTCTATTTCTTGAACTGCATATTTGGTTCCTCTGTGGGATAGGCGTCCCACTAGCGCTACAACTTCCAGTGAAACTGGAGGGCGCGCAATTCAAATAAATAATCATTAAAATGATGGATAATAAACATTTAGGAACATACAAGTGTCTAAAATCGGTTAAAAGCTTAAATTCTTGTTAACTGCACTGTCCGATTTACAATAGGCTTTACAGCAAAAGCATGCCATGCAATTGTTTGAGGACTGCGCCCCACATCAAAATATTTTTCCACCAGCACAGGTTTCATAAATTCACAAATAGCGATTAAATATTCAATTACTTTAAAAATTCTTCCTCTGATTTGTCATCCAAAGGGTCCCATTTACAACATGTAGTGTTGTTTTTGTTAGATAAAATCCTTCTTTTATATCCCAGAAAGTCAGTTTAGTTGGCGCCATCGATTTGAGTAATCCACTCGTTCAACATGCAGAGAAAGGAATCCAAAAAGCTACCGCTAGTCAAAATACGTTTCTATTTAATCATCAGATACCATAAAATGTAATTAAACTATAATATTTCATACGGAAAGAAGTATGTTTCTTCTTCTTCGTCATTCTTCGTGACACTTCGTCGCGGCGCGGCATAGACTAATTTCGAAGTCTGTATCCTAGTACTAAAACTCATAATTCTTCCTCGTTTGGGAAGAAACAAGCCTAAAACCTTGAACAAAGACCACTGACATCCAGTGGAAGCCAGAAGAATTGCATACTGGGAGCTAGATTACATTTTCTCCCTATACGTTCTAATGGAAGAGCATGGGCTCTCAAAAAAAAATCATTGGATTGTCTTCTACCATATCTATTGTGTTATAGTCTCCTACATTATTTTAACATTTCTACAAACTTCAGAGTGTTTTCTTTCCAATGGTACCAATTATATGCATATCCTGGCTTCAGGGCCTAAACAACAGGCAGTTTACTTTGGGCACGTCAGTCAGGCAGAAATGGAGAAAAATAGACCCTAGCCTGAAGAAGTATTAAGGCCTTGTAAGTAAGCATGTGACAAATACAACTTGATTTGTTTTGACAGGTTTGCCTAGCAATAATGTCATTTTTATATACAGTTCAATTGGAGTCTCAAAAATCATGAGTGAACTCTTGACATTGTATCAGTATTGTGGCTAACATTGTGTCCACCTCTACCTTCCTCAGCTCTACTTCCTCCATTCATGCGGTCTCAATCACCTGCTTACATCCTGCCAATCCCAGGCACCCCTTCCCTTCCAATAACCAGAGGCTGACCTTCCGAAGGAGGAAACAGACATTGGGGGTCACCATGGGATCCAGACGACTCATACAATATCCCAGAATGCAGTGGGGAAGGGATGAAGCATTTAAACACCACCGTCAACAGTGGAGTCAGATGACTGGTCAATGTGCTTTAAAGAGACATTCTTTGGTAGGCTTAAAGATAGTATAGTCAGACAATACTGGCATTCATGCTATCCACATATTAAGATGCCAACAAAACAAAGAGTCTTGCATGTGATGACAAACTCAGTCAAAACAGAAAAATGTGTGTCAGTCTGTCTCTTGTGAAAACAGTGAACAACTTGTGAACATTTCTGAATTATAATATATACTGTGGAGCCAGTTTCCCCACCCCAGTTAGCGGGTAGATTTGCTTTTAGCCAAATCCTTTTAGAGCAAGCCATATAATTTAATGTTTTGAAAAGTTATCCTAGATCAGGATTCATTGTTTGAATGGTACGATGCCAATCATTTGAGTATGTCTGGCAAAGATTATGATGACAACCAGAGCATGAATTACACCGTGACATTCGAGGTGGTTTCTATTTAGTGCAAAACAAATGTATGGGCCTAATAATAAAGACAATTTAACGGTAAAAATGATTTACCATTTTAATGTAGCATGAACACAACAGTCATGATACTTTCATCTGATTGCCAAACAAATCACTTCAAAAAGTAGGCTACCTGTGCATGTTCGTCCACACCAAAATAATCCAAACAGTGCAATGGATGTACACTTGCGCCATTAGATTAATGGAAATAGATATCTGTTTACAAAACACCAAAAAGAGTGCCTAATGACATCGGACGATTGTCATTTATTAGGCCTACGTTAATTGATGCGGCTTACTGACAACTGCACCTTTTTGGTATCCTGAAAAGTCGGGACACCCCACAAATGGGTCTGAAACTGTCCAGGGAAAAACGGGATGGTCACCACAAAACACAGTCATTTTACTAGACTAGGCTACAATGTGTAGGCCTATTGCCATGAACTTCAACTGGGGATACCGGTACCCATTAATGTAGTGGTAAAAAAAAAATAGGTGGGCATTTTTCTGAAAAAGGTGGGTAAACTGCGTTTAGTTCACCCTCCACTAGACCTACACCACTGCCGGTAGCCTACCTTCTCAGCAGAGGCAATTTTACACACATGAACACGTGCGGAACAGGTACCCTACATTCAATATAATACACCAGTTGAATCAAAACATGTTTGGACCATAGTTCATGAGTTGTCCATAATTCATGAATTGAATGCTTGGAGTCTTCACAGATCGTGTGACACAAAACACTACTTTCCTTTCCTTACATTGACATTCATGACAGTGTTATTTGTAATTATTAGAACATCAGAACATTGAACTTAAAACCTGTATGATTCCTGGATCTTGGAAATCTCTGAAAATGCACTGTAAGTGTAACTATGCCTATGTAGCATTTCATTATGTTTAGACGTAAAAACAATTCACATGGGCAACACAAATCCAAAATAATGTAGGCGTATGCCTTTGCAGAATCGAATGCTTCTTACCAAAAGAGTCAACTACAGGCCTACTGTCATTGATGTTGGATGGATTGGATGCGCATTGGTGTCTAGCTGTAGGATAGTTGCCTAGTAATATTAAGGTGAATGCACCAATTTGTAAGTCGCTCTGGATAAGAGCGTCTGCTAAATGACTTAAATGTAAATGTAATATTGGCGGCCATCATCAGCTGATCCAGGAAATAAAATATTGATAGAAAATAATAAAGCAAAAGAAATGGTATACTTCTTATGGCCACGGACGGCATAGAGAACACCAATACCAGCACGCACCTGAAAAACAAAGCAATGAGCGCTCTAAACAGCTGACTGACAAAAGCAAACAGTGATACATCCACAGATACATCTAATGCATTGGAATAAAGGCTATTTTTTTTATCAAGGACGAATGGCAAACATGAGCAAGTACAAGGGAAAATCTATGCGTTTAAAGGTGCTCAGCTGAGGTCAAATTCGGTGCTACTAAGTGGTTAGCTCCATGGACATGGAGAAGGTATATACAGCCATGTAGAAGTAAATGGTTTAAACCATGACAGAGAGTTGGGGGTGTTTGTTTCATTTGGAAGCTTTTATTTTCATATTTACCACTGTAAAACATATTTGCATTTAGAGGAGCTAATGTCTTATTCGGGGCAGATGAGCCTCCCCCGGCTCCCCCGTAATTCGCACCCTGAAGACAACCAGCTTGGACATATGATTCTCTATACTTCTAGCTCCAGTCTTGCCACCAAGACCTTCCTTTGAGGTCCTGTCCAGAATCCCTAGTCTTGTTGCCTGATTCTTACATGCTGACCAGACCAGACATGTCGCGTGCGCGAGCGTTGCAAAATAAATTTAGAAATCCATGTTATTCAATTATTGTGTTATTCAACTTGTGTCTAATCGCAGTGCTTACCATAAAGGGCTGCATAGAAGGCTGCACGATTAATCGAATTCAGATTGAAATTGAGATATTGGCATGTGCAATGTCCATATCGCAAGTGGCTGCAATTTTCTCCTTTCTTTGACACTCTGTTAATACAACAAAAACTAGACTACAGTACCTCCTCCAATGAGAGGCGCTGAAGTCCATTCATTCACTCTACATGCACAGAAGATGCTAGCCAATCACAAGCGGGCTCTCTCACTCTCTGCATAGCATGCACATGCTGGCCAATCACAAGCGTCCCCGCTTAGAGCATGCAGTTAGATGCTGGTGAGGAGAGAAAAGGCTATACCTCGCGTGTGTCGGAAACATGAGTGTCTCATGTTGGTAAGGCTAGATGAAAAGAGTGTGATAGGGATACCTCCATAATAAATGTTGTTCTGTATAATCAATATTGTTTTGTTTTAAGTAGTTTCACATTCAATGCTGGTTGAAGCTGAATATACTGACCCAGACACGGCGCCAGGATAAAGTGACTAAAGGGGGCAGTTGAAATTGGCGTTCTTGCATTGGAATTATATTGAATTCTGCTTATGTCAAGCCATACGACAACAAACATCAAGTTTAAACGCAGAGAACCATTGAGTGCTTTTAAAGTGACGGATAGTTTGGCGCAAAATCTGCATCTCCACTGCCGTAGTATCATCACAACGGACAGTGCCTTACACACTAAAGCAAGGCTGTTTTGGTAATGAATGCAGGCTACAAGATCGATGGGGTTGTTCACCAATTACAAACAGCCTATGTGAATGCAGCCGTACACACAGCTGTCTTACCGGAATAAGTGCAAACTAAACGCTGAATAGCAGTTTGGCTTGGAATACCGACACAACCGCGAATGTGAACAAATGAATGAGAACAGAACAAGACAGTGGTACCGAGTAGTAGGCCTAGTAAACAAAATATCAGATTGATAAGGCATGGCTATCTACATTTAGGCTAGTTACATTAGCAGTGAACAAAAGGCGAATGGAGATCCAAATGACCAAAACAATGAGATGCAGCAATGGACAGCTGTCTTGACAAATAAATACTGCCCCCTTCAAACATGGGAAATTAGCCACTCATGAGTTCAGCAATACATTGTGTTACCGCATCATACATTTCTGTGGATCAAATTCGAGTAATCAATTAAGCAATGCCAGCCTACCATAAACACGTTTCCAATGCGTACAGTTCCAATTACAACCACGAAAACCAATAGGCTACCAAGAAAACCATAATAGAATGTATATATTTCTATGATGTAACATACTGATACGTAGCTATACCCAGGGTTATTTTGGTTCTTGCATTGGAATTATATTGAGTGTTGCTTATATCATGCTATATCACAATAAACGGAATATATCACAATGGAAAATGAGTTCTCGCATGTGGCTGTGGACGCCCCAAAAGTCAATCCATGTTTCAATGTAGTAAGCACGGTCGGCATAGCGGAGAGAGGCCTAGAGAATCATTGCAGGATATCAAGTGGGGTCCATTTGGAGCAGGCGATTTCAGTCTGCAAAAACTGGCGAGCGACACTAAACTCAGCTTCCACCAAATTTGTTTTGCTTAGATCCAGCAGTGGTTTCACCTTTTTCACATCTGGAAAGTCCTGGCTCTCTGGGTCAAAGGGCACACAAGGACTCCACCAGTTGGCTGTTGCATTCGTTGAATCATTCTGACATTCTCACCAATGACAGCATTCAAGAACAGTCTTTTAGACTCGGTCTCTTCTCCTCTGTGTCGCTGGCCAGTACTGTACTGTCCACCATATAGCTGGAGATTTGTATTCGCACAACATCATCGTTTGCTTGGAGGTGGTGGCCCAAACGGCTTCGAACTCACTGTCACACCTCAGCTTTTCAACGCACTCCAACCCACTTCGGACCACTTTGACTGCAGTGTAAAGATCCGTTGCTTTTGCCTGGAGTAAGTTGTGTTACATCTGTGTTGTACGAGCACGTGCATTCAATGTCAGAGAGGAACTTCACAATGCTACCACAACTTTAACAACCACTGATACAGTAGCCAGTTGTCCGGTCCATTCTCTTCCTATGAACTAGATGCTATTAAATTAAAAAAGTTTGTACAGAGAATCTGCAACTAGGGTAGGATTCTAGGCTAACCTGGGCTGGCTCCTCTGTTCCAAGATCGTCATGAGCAGTCGAAGGTGCAGGGGGCTAACGAGCCATTACCCTGACGCAGAGATAGCCGGAGCTCAGCAGCATCATCGATGCTGGGCTTGGTGGCGGCCTCTGTGGTGGTTTGATGCTGCTGCTGCTCATTGCTCTCCTACTCCGATTAGCTTTGTTTGGGAAGCCAATTTCTGATATCCATCATGGCAGCTGGTTCGAGCTAGCTAAATAGGCTAAGGCTAATAGCACTAATGGTTTTACAGCTAGCTAAGAAGCTAACTAAACTCTGTATTGGTGGCACGTGAGGCAGAGTTGAGTGAAGCTGCTTCAATGGTGAACTTGACCCTGCCCTTATCAATCAAAATCAAATATATTACAGGTGGAGGCGTATCAAGTTATTCACTTAGCCTACCACAGATGAGAAGCCTTTTTCCCCACTTTTTACGGAAACCCAAAGGAGTCATACCTAACCGCCCCAGTGGCTTTCCAATTCCAAAGCCCCCCGACACACACCACGGCGTGCTCTGTCCATTGTGCTGACACATGGCAGTGGAGATACAGATTTTGCGCAAACCTGTCACTCAATCGCTTGAACTTTTTAGCAATTTGTATATAGGGACATTAAACTAAAACTGAGGGGGCACAAGTTTCAACTGAGGGGCCTAAGCCCCCTTTTCCCCCCTTGTGAAGTCGGGTATGTATTGACCATTTATACAGACCACAGTATGTACTGACTACAACCCTCTTTGGGAGATTGAGATGAGCAGTGAAATTCTTTCTCTATCTTGGCCCAGGTGTTTGAAGGGAAACAGCCAATCTACAGACCACATCTTCAGGTCAACCATCTTTGATTATTTTGATGGGCATTAGTGGCTACATTTGGGAGATATTGTGATGATCGAAGTCACTACCAGTAAATGAAATACTATGTGGATCAGCCTATGTGTTGCACTTGTGACAGATTTGTTGGCAGATTCACAATAATGTGCCTTGCTAGAATTGACAATGGTCTGTGGCTGTGTAGACGCTGTTAATGATAACGCCAATGTGGGTTTTAAACCAGTTTGGTCAGGAAGCAGTCTTACAGAGTGTTCCGAAGCTGGGTGAGAGACAACCACACATGTGATTAGGATTCATTCATCACATTCAACAATCAGGTGTAATGTTACATCCGTTTCCCATTGACATGATTTACTATTTCTGCTTGTTGATATCTAATGAAATTGTGTTTTCATGCTCTTTACATTCAATGGCTGTAGGTATTAAATCTGTGTTTTCTGTGTGACATTTCACATGCGGCTGGTGGGAGGAGCTATAGGAGGACAGACTCATTGTAATGGCTGGCACGGAATTGTGGTTTCCATTTGTTTGATACCGTTCCATTCATTCCATTCCAGCCATTAAATTGCCCATCCTCCTATAGCTTCTCCCACCAGCCTCCACTGATTTTGAGTCAATATTTGGACGCATTCATCCAATACTTGGCTGTGAATCTGAAGTTTTTTTGATCAGTATCTTAAGGTCATCCACTGATGTTTGTCTTGCAAGGTGACTGCATGGATAGGAAAAGTTCTCCTCGCGTTTTTTGTGGGGTGCCGAGATTCTAAGGTTACGGGAGAGAGGCAATAAAGGGAACAAACAAACTCTACATTTTAAATCAAGGGCCCATGTGGTCCAAGAGCAAATAAGCCATGGACTTATTTTAAAACTGGTCCAATGAAGGAATAATTTAATGAAATAACGGTATGTTGACACTCTTCTCTTTTCATTAAAAGATTGTCTAAGAGTGGTGCCTCGGCTCTAGGTCCAGCTTGTAGCCATAGCGATGGCATCTCGGCAACCAGGGTCAAAAGTCCGACAGTCCTATAGTTCCAGTGCCACTGAATACATACTGTATCTGTCTTGTTTATGACTTCGTACCAATGGAATATATTGTTGTCTTCCCAGGTGATTATTTGCACAGATGGAAAGGCCTACACAGACCTGGGGAATCTGGAAAAAGGACAACAATCAACAAGCTCGATATTTCCTCTACTCCACCATCTTCTACCAGGACCTGGGCGAGTATGCTGCCAGCCAGGGGTTGGTGCAACTCTGTCTTCATTAGCTCCATTTTTACTTCTATTTGAGTATCACAGTGCAGTGGAGAACATATTTTACCTTGAATTAACACATTTTCATACAGGCTATGTTGATAGTCTTTAAGGTGTTGACAGAAATGATATGTAGTTGTTGAATACTGTAAGCAATCACTTATGTAACCCTTTCTCTCATAGGGTGACAGTGGCAGTGTTGGCTATTGAGGGGAAAGACGGCAGACTTGATGAGCAGGGGAGACCAGCAGATCTTACAGGCGGGAAAGGTTTGTGATACTTAAAGCAGGGCTCTCCAACCCTGTTCCTGGAGAGCTACCCTCCTGTAGGTTAATTTCAACCCCAGTTGTAAACTAACCTGATTCAGATTATCAACCAGCTAATTATTAGAATCAGTTGCACTAGATTGGGGTTGGAGTGAAAACCTACACGACGGTAGCGCTCCAGGAACAGGGTTGGAGTGCCCTGCAATAAAGAATCTTACATTACTTTCTTTCGTGCTGTGTATTTCTTTTGAGCCACAAATCTATTTGGCTTGTTTGTGATCAGAGTCAGTTGTGCAAGATGTGTCTTTTAATATGGTACTGTATGTGTCTTCTTTCCCCCCTAGGGGGTGATAGCAAGTCCACATGAACTACACACTGAATTTGAGATTATAGAGAACAGGATGATAGCTACACATTGTAGTGTCAATTTGCTGCTCCCCACAACTCTGTAAGTGTTGAAATACACATCGGTATATTCATTGTGTATTTACAAATATAGTATATGTATGTGTGTGGTCAGGGACGGACTGGGCCAAGAATCCTGGTATTTTATCCAAACCAGCCCACATCACTGTGCAGGCCACCAGCCATACACACATACCCCAGCCCCACACATACACCCTGACCCTACACAGCCTACTCAGACACAGGCACTAGTGCTGACACATAACATTGGCAGAACAGTTGTGTTTCTCAATCATTTCTGCACCAGTGACTGATGAGACATGGTCCTCCTACTCTTTTTTAACCAGCTCATGTAAAAACACGACTCGAAGTACAACTCAACACTATAATTGTGTTTTTATTTTTTTACAATGTTCTACTTTGTAGAATAATAGTGAAGACACCAAAACTATGAAATAACACATATGGAATCATGTACTAATCAAAAAAGTGTTAAACAAAGTAGCCATCATTTGCTTTGATGACAGCTTTGCACACTCTTGGCATTCTCTCAACCAGCTTCACCTGGAATGCTTTTCCAACAGTCTTGAAGAAGTTCCCACATATGCTGAGCACTTATTGGCTGCTTTTTCTTCACTGTGCGGACCAACTCATCGCAAACCATCTCAATTGGGTTGTGGTCAGGTGATTTTGGAAGCCAGGTCATCTGATGCAGCACTCCATCACTCTCTTTCTTGGTCAAATAGCCTTTACACAGCCTGGAGGTGTGTTGGGTCATTGTCCTGTTGAAAAAGAAATGATAGTCACACTAAGCACAAACCAGATGGGATGGCATATCGCTGCAGAATGCTGTGGTAGCCATGCTGGTTAAGTGTGCCTTGAATTCTAAATAAATTACAGACAGTGTCACTAGCAAAGCACCCCCACACCATCACACCTCCTCCATGATTCATGGTGGAAACCATTTATTTGGACTGCAATCGGAGGTGCAGTTAACTCTAATGAACATATCCTCTGCAGCAGAGGTAACTCTGGGTCTTCCTCGGTGGTGGAAAAAGTACCCAATTGTCATACTTGATTAAAAGTAAAGATACCTTAACAGACAATGACTCAAGTAAAAGTGAAAGTCACCCAGTAAAATACTACTTGAGTAAAAGTCTAAAATTCAGTTTAATATTTACACTTAAGTATCAAAAGTAAATGTAATCGCTAAAATATACTTATGTATCGAAAGTAAAAGTATAAATCATTTCAAATTTCTTATATTAAGCAAAGCAGACGGACACATTTTCTTGTTATTTTTATTTACAGATAGTGTCGGAGTGTGCCCCTGGCTAAGACAGAATTTACAAAGAAACATGTGTTTAGTGGGTCCACCAGAGTAGAGGCAGTAGGGATGACTAGAGATGTTCTCTTGAAAAGTACGTGAATTAGACCACATTTTCCTGTCCTGCTAAGCATTCAAAATGTAACAAGTGTCAGGGAAAATGTATGTAGTAAAAAATACATTATTGTCTTTAGGAATGTAGCAAAGTAAAAGTAAAAGTTGTCAAAAATATAAATAGGAAAGTAAAGTACAGATACCCCAAAAAATTACTTAAGTAGTACTTTACACCACTGGCCTTCCTGTGGCGGTCCTCATGAGAGCCAGTTTCATCATAGCGCTTGAAGGTTTTTGCGACTGTACTTGAAGAAACTTTCAAAGTTCTTGAAATTCTCCAGATTGACTGACCTTCATGTCTTAAAGTAATGATGGACTGTCGTATCTCCTTCCTTATTTGAGCTGTTCTTGCCATAATAGACTTGGTCTTTTACCAAATAGGGTTATTTTCTGTATACCACCCATAACTTGTCACAACACAAATGATTGTCTCAAACACATTAAGGAAAGAAATTCCACAAATGAACTTTTAATAAGGCACACCTGTTCATTGAAATGCATTCCAGGTGACTACCTCATGAAGCTGGTTGAGAGAATGCCAAGAATGTTCAAAGCTGTCATCAAGGCAAAGGGTGTTACTACATGATTCCATATGTGTTACATAGTTTTGATGTCTTCACTATTATTATACAATGTAGAAAATATTATATAAAAAGAAAAACCCTGGAATGAGTAGGTGTATCCAAACCTTGGACTGGTACTGTACGTTATAAAATCCAAGCTAACAATTTAGGCTGTATTGCAAATTAGTGTTCCTTTGAATCAACACCTACCCTAAGTGTTAATTACTATTACAGTGCTCCAGACTAACATGTTCCCCTGAATCAACACCTACCCTAAGTGTTAATTACTATTACAGGGCTCCAGACTAACATGTTCCCCATAATCATCACCTACCCTAAGTGTTAATTACTATTACAGTGCTCCAGACTAACATTTCCCCTGGTCACTGGTGCCACAAACGTTTACAGTTGGTGGCACCAGCCCATGATTTGGTCAGACTCAAATCATGAGTAATCATCTTATACAGTCATTCCTAGTGAGGTATAATAAATAGAACACTGAGTTATTCAAGAAATAAGTTGCTTAAAACCTGTTGAGGATAGAGGGCGCTATTTTCACTTTGGGAAAAAATCGTTCCCAATTTGAACGGCCTCGTACTCTATTCTTGCTCGTACAATATGCATATTATTATTACTATTGGATAGAAAACACTCTCAAGTTTCTAAAACCGTTTGAATTATATCTGTGAGTAAAACAGAACTCATTTTGCAGCAAACTTCCTGTCAGAAAGTGAAAAATCTGAAATCGAGGCTCTGTTCCAGGGCCTCCCTATAAATTTGCTTGAAATCTATTAGTATACATGCACTTCATACGCCTTCCACTAGATGTCAATAGGCTGTGAGAGGTGAAATGGGGTGTATAGCTATATCTATGGTCAAAAGAGAGGTCTTGGAATGACATGACCCCAAATTCCTTTGTTCGGGAAGGCGCAGGAAGGTCATCAGTATTGACTTCTGAAAAGCATTCATTATAGACGTCTAATATCTCCGGCTTTGATTTTATTTGATAAATGTGATAATATCATCGTAAAGTATGTTTTTTCAATATAGTTTTATCGGATTATTGACATTTTTTCGGGAGTTTTGGCGTGTTCCGTTCTCTGCGTTTGTTCACGATGGACAGCTTCGCGCCACTTGGCTAGTTTTGCTTGCTAATTCGAGAGGGAAAAAGGACATTCTAAAACCAAACAACGATTGTTCTGGACAAAGGACCCCTTGTGCAAGATTCTGATGGAAGCTCAACAAAAGTAGGACCCATTTATGATGTTATTTCCTATTTCTGTCGAAAATGTGTAGTTGTGTTTTCCGCCTTGATTTTGGGCGCTCTCTCGCTATAACGTAAGCTGTATGTCGTACTGAAGTTATTTTTAGAATTCTAACACGGCGATTGCATTAAGAACTAGTGTATCTATCATTTCCTGTACAACATGTATTTTTTAGTAAAGTTTATGAATAGTTTTTTTGGTCAGAATAGGTGTGTCAGAAAAATATCCGGAGATTCTGGAAAATAGTTGCTACATTTTCACAATGTATAACCACGGATTTCAGCTCTAAATATGCACATTTTCGAACAAACCGTATATGTATTGTGTAATATGATGCTATAGGACTGTCATCTGATGAAGTTTATGAAGGTTAGTGAAATAATTAATATCTTTTGCTGGTTTTGTCGCTATCGCTACTGTTGCCTTGAATCAATGTAGTTGTGTGGTTGGCTATTGTAGTAAGCTAATATAATGCTATATTGTGTTTTCGCTGTAAAACACTTAAAAAATCGGAAATATTGGCTGGATTCACAAGATGTTTGTCTTTCATTTGCTGTACACCATGTATTTTTCAGAAATATTTTATTTTGAGTATTTAGGTATTTCACGTTGGTCTCTATAATTACTCTGGCTGCTTCGGTGCTATGGTAGCTGGTAGCTGCAATGTAATGGTAGCTATGGTAGCTGGTAGATGGTAGCTGCAATGTAAAACTGATTTATACCTCAGATATGCACATTTTTCAAACAAAACATAGATTTATTGTATAACATGTTATAAGACTGTCATCTGATGAAGTTGTTTCTTGGTTAGTTTGGTTGGTTTTGTGCAAGCTACCTGTGCTGTGAAATAAATGTGTGTGCTTTTTTGTATTTGGTGGTGAGCTAACATAAATATACTTGGTGTTTTCGCTGTAAAACATTTTAAAAATCGGACATGTTGACTGGATTCACAAGATGTTTATCTTTAATTTGCTGTATTGGACTTGTTAATGTGTGAAAGTTAAATATTTCTCAAATATTTTTTGAATTTCGCGCTCTGCCTTTTCAGTGGAATGTGGGAGGAGTTCCGCTAGCGGAACCCCGGGGCTAGACAGGTTAATCAAACACATCCCTGCAGGAATGCATGATTACAGATATTTTTTATGTGCACCTAATCCAGATTGTCATGACTTTTGTGTTGACAATTACACTATAGTAATATAGTGTAATTTGGACTTTTTTTGTTTAATAGAGATTAATTACATACATCTTTATGTGCACTAACTAATATCATAGGCTAATTCATTTGGGGTTCAAAATCTGAGGAAGTTCAAACTCAAAACACATCAACTAGATTGCTAATGCAACAAAAAAGAATAGCCACTGCGAGTAGCCATGTATTCAGCCAACAGTAAACTTGAGGTTCTAAAAAACTTTGCAGTTGTAGGCTACTACCCATGAGACCTATAGGCCTATGCCCTTGTAATGGCAGGTGCGCATTTTACATCTGTCCCTGAATCAGTCTAATACCTACATGTTTCAAGAAGACCACCACTATGTTTCAAGCAGACCACTCTGTCCAAGAACGCCAAGGTAACCTGTCTAAATGACTATCGCCCCGTAGCACTCACATCTGTAGCCATGAAATGCTTTGAAAAGGCACACATCAACACCATCATCCCAGACACACTGGACCCACTCCAATTAGCATACCTCCCCAACAGATGACGCAATCAGATTCACAGATGACGCAATCAGATCCACATGCCGCAATCTCTATTGGGCTTCACACTGCCCTTTCCCACCTGGACAAAAAGAACACCTTCATGAGAATGCTGTTCATTGACTACAGCTCAGCGTTTAACACCATAGTGTCCTCTAAGCTCATCACTAAGCTAAGGACCTTGTGATTAAACACCTCCCTCTGCAACTAGATCCTGAACTTCCTGACTGGCTGCCCGCAGGTGGTGAGGGTAGGCAACATGGAGGCCCCTCAGTGGTGCGTGCTTAGTCCCCTCTGGTACTCCCTGATCACCCACGACTGCACAACTACAACACCATCATTACGTTTGCTGACGACACGACAGTGGTAGGCCTGATCACCGATGACAATTAGACAGCCAGAGACCTGGCCGTGTGGTGCCAGGACAACAATCTCTCCCTCAACATCAGCATGACGAAGGAGCTGATCATGGACTACAGGAAACAGAGGGCCAAGCACTCCCTCATTCACATTGACAGAGCTATAGTGGAGCGGTTGAGAGCGTCAAGTTCCTCAGTGTCCACAACACTAAGGACTTATCATGGTCCAAACACACCAACACAGTCGTGAAGAGGGCACGACAACACCTCTTCCTCCTCAGGAGGCTGAAAGGATTTGGCATGGGTTCTCAGATCCTCAAAAGATTATACAGCTGCACTATTGAGAGCATCTTGACGTTCTGCATCATTGCCTGGTATGGCAACTGCTTGGCATCCAATCATAAAGCGCTACAGAGGGTAGTCTTAACTACCCAATTTGTCATTATTTGAGCATTGTTTGGATGACATCGCTGAGTACATCACTGGGGCCGAGCTCCCTGCCATCCAGGACCACCATATAAGGGGGTGTCAGAGGAAGGCCCTACATTTTTTTAAAGACACCAGCCACCCAAGTCATGGACTGTTCTCTCTGTTACCGCACGGCAAGCGGTACCGGAGCGCCAAATCTGGGACCAAAAGGCTCCTGAACAGCTTCTACCCCCAAGCCATTAAACAGGTGAACAGTTAATCATATGGCTATCCATACTATTTGCATTGGCATTCTTGCACTGGCTCTCCTTTGTCTTGAGGCTCCCGAGTGGCGCAGCGGTCTAAGGCACTGCCTCTTAATGCTAGAGGCGTCACTACAGACCCTGGTTCGATCACAACCTACCGTGATCGGGAGTCCCATAGGCTGGGACACAATTGGCCCAGCGTCGCCCGGGTTAAGGGAGGGTTTGGCCGGGGTAGGTAGTCATTGTAAAATAAGAATTTGTTCTTAACTGACTTGCCTAGTTAAATAAAAATATGCACACTCACTGGACTCTACCCACACACTCACACATACTACACTGTATACTGTATGAGTGTTAGAGTGTCAAACACACTCCCACCTTACATACGCTCACACACACAAAACACACACACATGCATATTGACGCCACACACAGACACACTTCACATACGCTGCTTCTACTCTGTTTATTATATATCCTGGTTGCCTAGTCACTTTTACCCCTACCTACATGTACATAATACCTCAATTACGCCAACTACCTCGTACCCCTGCACATTGACTCGGTACCGGTACTCCTTGTATATAGCCTCGTTATTATTATTTTATTGTGTTACTATTTTCTTTCCTTTAAAAAAACTTACTTTTTAACTCTGCATTGCTGGGAAAGAGCTTGTAAGTACGCATTTCACAGTAGAGTCTACACCGATTGTATTCAGCACATGTGACAAATACAATTGTATTTTTTTTTTATCCTCAAGAAATGTTTTTGTGAATTGACAATCATAAATGGCAAATCTAGCACTCTCACACCAGCGATACATTTGAACAGAGAAACATGACTAGGAAAAGGCCCTAATTTTTCCTTCCACTAGGTGTGTGAAAGGAGAGAGGGGAGGCTGGGCAAAGGGGGACTAGAGAGGTGGGTAATGTGGCATCAGACACTGAAATCACCTTCCAGTTTGGAGTGAAGGAACACGATTCACAGGGCTAGGGTGGGAACAGAGGGATGACGAGGAGGAAGTCAAAGAATTAAGGGATTGTGTACCAGATTCACCAGAGGATGAAAGCATAACTATCTTTCGCTGATATTCAGTGACAGCCCCATTGGAAGGTGGCTGTGTATCTGTCCAGCTGCAGCTGAGATACAGAAAGAAGGACAGATGCAGTGTGCTCAGAGTACTGATTGCAGACAGGCCATAATGTGATACTCCCAGAACTCGTGACATGTATGTTCAAAATACCTTTTGTTGGTATTGTTGGTATACCAGAAAGACTAGACCATCAGCCTTGGTTAAAAAACATTTTAAACATCACAATCCAGTTTTCAGAGGGACTTAAAGCAACGTGATAAGGAGAATGATGATGAGAACCACCATGCTGTTTGTCATAATAGTAAAGCTGTAACTCTCCTCTCTCTCTCAGCTCAGTGGTCCCCTTCTCGCTGTTTCTGGCCATCATTCAGCTCAACTCATCCCAGGCCAGCGCCATTCTAGCTGTCAGGGGTCGCTTCCGAGACACCAGGAGAGATTGGGAGATGCAGAGGAAACTGATAAAGAGAGCCAGAAATATTGTGTCAGAAATATTATGGGCGCAATAGCTGGCGGGGCGGTGGCACGAAACGGCTGGGTTTGAATTAATAAACAAGTTGTAGGTGTGATGAGGGCTTAGCCATTCACTGGCAAATCACAGCCTTCTATGGCTTAATATTGCATGTTTGTCTCAAGTTGTATAGGTTAATGATGGTCTTGCGTTGGACAATTCTCATCCTAGTCCATTGTGGATTGACACTACAGTTTATTAAATCGCATAGGCTACAGTAAAGAGTGAGAGAAACAAAATCCAGTGTTTGCTCAATAGGTTTGGACATTTTAGTAGTTGGCTTCAATTAGGCCTTTATGCATCGCACTACTCCTCAAATACTAGGCTCCTGTAAATTGTATTGTATGCGTGAGGCACGTTCTCAAAAAGCAAGATATAACCTAGGCCAACCATTGATTAGGCCTGAACATTTTGAATATGCTTGCAGGAGCGCTTCTTTGGTAACTGGAACAGAGGTGCTCTCTGGAAATGGAAAGGATACGAGCCGAATGGAGTAGGCCAACGCACTGCAGGTAGGCCTATGTGAATAATGCAAAAGCATGATTGCAGAAGCCTCACAAGTAGACCATTTAGAAATCATTTATGGATAGGCTACGTGGGTAATGCATGGCCAGGATAAGAAAGACATCAGATGCATTGTTGTTAAACCAGCTTTCAAAGGTTTTTTTTTTATTTTTATCAAATGAAACAGAAAACAAGCAATTGTTACAGGAACATAATTGAAATATTTCTAAATACCGGTGTCACATCTGATCTCTATTTCAAGTGGGGAATTAAACCTACATGGAGGGGGTTTATGCACATCCAAAATAATAACAGGAGCTGGCTAAAATAATGTACAATAGCCTTCATAGATAAAAGCCCACATGCAAATTGGGGGGGGGGGGAATATTGTTAAACCATGGGGGCAGCCTGCATTTCAAATTAGGGAGGTGTTAAAACAATTGAAGTGTTCATGAATTTACCTGCAAAAAAGCAGAGAACAATTCACACAAAATGCAGAAATAATGATGAAGTATTTAGGTGGCTTTTATTTTTCCATGTTTCTTACCCCCGTACCCCTTTCAGATATATAAAAATGCAGGTATGGTAAATTAGTGTGATTTTGGTCTGTGTATCCCTTTCAACTGAGACGTTTTTCCGCCAACTTTAGCATCCCGCCAACTTTTTGCAGACCTTTCTTTATATCTGAAAGTTATTGCCTGGGACAAAGCCTGTACTTTTATTTCCGCCAACTGGCCTAATCATGATTGCGGGAAAGTTTTGCCTACTGCTTAGTATGATATTGTAGCGACCTAAACAGACAGCTATGTGTTAGGCTATTAGTTGGTTGTGTTGTACTTACCAGTACCCAGCGTTTGCAGGTTCCGACATGCCAATTAACCTGCTATCTGCCAATCACGGGAATGCCTGGAATGTTCTGATGCCGGGCATCCTGGTGGTTGGCGGCGTGGAGGGGGGTTGGGCAGGGGGGTGGAGCATTGGAAGTTAAGACCAGGTTTAGCCATTGTTCTCTCTCTTACGTCTGGGCTTCACAAGAGAAGGTCACGTTTGGCTTGTGGGGTATCTTTAATTTAGTTGGCGTGGGCTACTGCCAAACAGTAGCCTGTGTAAAGTGGGGTTAATAAACCGTCAATTCGTAAACGCAATCCTCTGTCTGGACAATTGTTCCTATATGATCTAGTCAGGTCATTACAATATGTTCTGGCTAGCTAGCTAGCAACGCTGAAGGGATTGCAAATGGGTTAGCGTAACTCTAGTCAAACATATTTTCTTCTAAATATTAGCTAACTGGCTAGCATGAGGCCAGCAAACACGTTAATCAAATGTTTGGAACGTAATTTTCACCTACTTAAGTTGATACGCCCACTTCCATACACACTCCAAGTATGCAGTTACCCATGACTCGACTTTCCGCGGCATTGGGACTCTCTTTTTTAATTATTATTATTTTTAAATCAAATGTATTTATTTTCATAACACCAATCTCATTGGTAGATAATGTATTGAGAAACAGGTATACTTTTCCACCTCCAATTCATTGTTATAGATACAATATATCTTCTATGTAATCCCAGGACTACTCCATGCTAGATTAAATTAACATGCAATCAAATCAAACACCTAACACCTCAATGTTCCAATGAAAACAAGTAACTACGGCACACAAGTCTTGACAGTCACAATCATGAGAGCATAAAACAAAATGACTCCTGCAAGATCAACAGTGTGACTTCCTTGGTTAAATAAGACAAATAAATTGGGACTCTCTTCAATTTCTTCTCATTTCCATGCAGTAGCCTAGGCTATTCTCGAACATGCAACAGTGCAGAATTTGCGTGGCGGTAACAAACATAAAATAGCGCTTGATGGATTTGCTCATATTTTTCCGACTGTAGTGCGCTTTACAGTTAGTGAGAAGTCGTCGGAGAACCGCATGAATGGATTTACTAGAAAGAACTATAGACAGAGGAATGAATGAAATAGCACGCTCCTGTTTTGCTGGAACGTTTCAATCATTTGCATTTTCACGTCACGTGGATTATTGTTAATTTGGAATGAGGTAAACCTGTAACGGGGATGGATAACATTTTAGTACTTGTATATGTGTTTTCAAATGCATTTTACGTACAGGCCATCTTGTAATTTTACATAGCAAATCCACGAAAATAGAAAATTGTTTTATAGATAACGCACAGTTATGTGCGCATGACAGAACTACGAAGAGGGACTTATTTTGTGGTACACATTTCCTGTTTCCTAGCAACGAACAGGAAGTATGTGTAATGGGATGGAAGAAAAAAGACAATCAAACAAGACTGGTCTTTTAGGAATATAAATAACTTTGTGGTGAGTAAAAACATAGTGCTAGATTTAAATACCATACATTAGAAATTCCAGAACATATTTGGCTGGACGCAATAATCAAATAGATGTTAAAACAGGGTAACGTTCTATTTTTTGATGCAATGTTTGTTTAGCTAGCGTTAGCTTGTTAAGCATGATGATGCTAACCGTTACTTGTTAGTTAGCGGCTATTGTATCTAGCATTGGCTTGTTCGCAAACCAACGGATAACTTTTCCGTAATGGCGCGTGTTTTTAAGTTACATGTGAAATGTAGCTAATGGAATTCAACAAGAAAAATGTTTACGTTTTGGCCGAGGTGTTGTTTCCCCACATTATTGAAATAGTTAGGCGGCTAGCAGTCGCGCTAGGGTATTGTGACACAATATAGCGTTAGTTAGCCACCTTCAGTTTGAATCGGGCAAAATATATATTGGCTAGTAACAAACTAAATTCGGATGTATTATACATGTTTGTACCCATTGTGTTAGTAGGCATATGGTCCACGATTATCACATAAATGCCAGCAGCATACCACCCTGCATACCACTGCTGGCTTGCTTCTGAAGCTAAGCAGGGTTGGTCCTGGTCAGTCCCTGGATGGGAGACCAGATGCTGCTGGAAGTGGTGTTGGAGGGCCAGTAGGAGGCACTCTTTTCTCTGGTCTAAAAAATATCCCAATGCCCCAGGGCAGTGATTGGGGACACTGTCCTGTATAGGGTGCCGTCTTTCGGATGGGACGTTAAACGGGTGTCCTGACTCTCTGAGGTCATTAAAGATCCCATGGCACTTATCGTAAGAGTAGGGGTGTTAACCCCGGTGTCCTGGCTAAATTCCCAATCTGGCCCTCAAACCATCATGGTCACCTAACAATCCCCAGTTTACAATTGGCTCATTCATCCCCCTCCTCTCCCCTGTAACTATTCCCCAGGTCGTTGCTGGAAATGAGAAAGTGTTCTCAGTCAACTTACCTGGTAAAATAATGGTAAAATAAAAAATAAAATAATAAATAAATAATACATTGACTGCAAGTGATTACGACTAACCAAATCGGTTCTCTATTTTTTCCACAGCACTCATGTTGTACCTGCATCCATTCTGATCCCATTCTTGTGCAGCCTTCCTATTTGGACTGTACAATGAATGTAAGCTCTTGTGATATGGAGGAGCTGGGAATCTGATGTATTTCCCCCACAATTATCTAGCTCAAATATTTGCAGTACTATCCTGTAATGGCTATGCAAGAGCCTGGCAGGACTAAAGGCTTCTCTTGCAAACACTGTGGCACAGTGTGCTCCAACATGCCAAGCCTTCTGGAACACATGGATAGTCACTTCCAGCTAGAAGAAGATCGCAAGTTCAAATGCGATGAATGTGGCCGATGCTACAGGCATGCAGGTAGCTTGGCTAACCACAAGAAAACACACACGTTGGGTTCTTTTCAATGTCCAATATGTGCTAGGAAGCTCTCAAACCCTCTGGCCCTGAAGAGCCATCTGCGCATCCACACATCACAGAAGAAGTACTCCTGCATGGACTGTGGGAAGGCCTTTAGGCTAGCTACTCAGCTGGCCACCCATCAAAAGGTCCATCTCTCTGGGCAATCAAAGAGGAGAGCCGGTTGGGGGGCCACTGCAGAATATTCTCCAATTGAGAATAGAGATGAAATTGAAGATCATGATGACTTTGAAAAGCCGTCGTACTTGGTGGCTGACCAGCAAGACACAGGGATGGATATTGTGTCTGGTAATAACCTTAGCCAAGAGGAGGCAGAGGTTATCCCCAACTCAGCAAATTATAGTGAAAATCTAGGCTTCGAAGCAGGGGATCGACCTTTCAAATGTGATCAGTGTGAAAAGTCATATAGACACCCTGGAAGCCTGATCAATCATAAGAAGTATCACCAGGTAGGGATGTTTGAGTGCCCTATCTGTTTAAAGCAGTTCAATAATCTTGCTGCCCTCCATAGTCACCAGAGAACCCATAACAAGTCCAAAAGTGGGCCAGACACCCATTCCTTGGAAGTCACTTACGCAGGCAGAGCACCAGAGCAGTTTTCACCCCTGAACAGGGATGTTCCAGTCCATTTCTGTCACCTGTGTCAAGTGATGTTTCCTAATGATGATGAGTTCCAGGAACATGTCCAAAAGCATAATTCTTCCTCTATGTCCTTTGGGCACGATCAAGATTTATCTGAGGATCATCATGATTCTTATGACCTTAGTGTCACTCCTTCTCCTGACTCAAACTTTTATTCACCACCTCTAAACAGTACTCCATTGATTGATCATCAAGGGGAGCAGATCAATGATATTCAAATATACTCTGACCACTCCAGTAACAAATCCACCTTGAATACTCCGGGAGAGCCCTTAATCTTGGAATCAGAGATTCCTGCTGACGATCTAAGTAAGGCAGAAAAGTCCTCAGTTACAGAAAACGGTGAGCGCCGCTACAAGTGCCAGGTCTGTGGAAAAAGCTACCGGCATGCCGGGAGTCTCATCAACCACAGGCGTTCTCATCAGACAGGCATTTACCAGTGTTCCATCTGCCGCAAGACTTACCCACACATGGCTGCCCTCCGCAGCCATGTCCGCATCCACAGGGCCCATCCGTCCTCCTTTAACCTCAGCTCTGAAGGAGACTGGCTCTCTTCTGAGCCCCTAACGCTGGAGAACCAGCAGGCCAGCTTCTCCTCTCAGGAGGGAGATGCTAGCAATATGATGACTCTCGCTCAGGAGAACACGAGTGAACACGGCATTGGAGGATCATGCCATGTGCAGTTTGACTCCGCCTTTCCCCAGGACAGAACTGTGCACCTACCTCACAACGAACGCCTGATGGAGAGTCACATGTGTGCAGACTGTGGCGAAACATTTGCAGACATCGCAGGAATCAAATTGCACGTATGCCCCCTGCTACAACCGCAGCAAGAGGCCATGTCAAATGGCTATGACAGCAACTTAACCTTCTTGGACACTAATGGACGATGCACCATGGGAAATCCAGGAGATCATGTAGAGTTCCAGGGACTGAATGGCAGCCCTAGACAAAGGTACTGCGATGAACATGACTTCCATGAAGGCCAGAATGGGGAGCAGTTGAATGGTGATGGCAAAGAAGAGGATGATGGCGGAGAGCTCTATCAGTGCTCAGCGTGTGGGAACCGCTACACAAGCATGAGGGCTCTGAGGAGCCATCTTCGTGGCCACACTCAATCCCATGGTACTCCTACAAGCTCCGGCCCCTCCATGTCCTCCCTAGAGGCTGAAAATGAAGAGGACCCTGGAAAGAGACATCAGATGGATGGGGGTCTGATGATCTGCAGTACTTGCGGAGAGAGTTTTGCCAAGAAGCAGGACATGCTTGCCCATCAGCTCATACACAATAAAGCACAGGCAGATGATGCTAAACACATACATATGGACAATAGTAATGGAACTAGGCACAAAGAGGAGGTGGACAGCAGCATCTGTGGAAATTGTGGTATATTTTGCACCAGTTACCATCATCTTGAGACCCATCAATGTACAACAAATGTGAAAAGTGAATCTGCAAACGGTGTTGAAAAAAATGAAATGGGCGGCTCTGTCAACGGTAAAGAATTAGGACACACGAAAGAGAATTTAAACAATGGGGATTGCCAGTACAAGTGTGATCAGTGTGGAAGAGCATACAGACATGCTGGCTCCCTTCTTAACCATAAAAAGTCCCACAAAACTGGAGTGTTCCGCTGCATGGTTTGCCAGAAGCGCTGCTACAATCTACTGGCCCTTAAGAACCATCAGAGGACCCACTTTGATGTTAAGAGGTAATTTCTAAACCTGATTGATAACACAGAGAAATATTCTATTCTACTGATAAGTATCCATGTTATTTGACAAATCACGTAAATAAACAGAGAACCTAGGAGATGCAATTAATTGTAATATTACATTTCAAGGTTTAGGTTATTGCACTGTTACCGTGCCCTAACAGCTAACATTTTCAATGAAGAGTTACCCAGTGCTTGCACACTGATCTAAGGATATACTGCCTGTACAATTGGTTTTGTCCACATTCAATGCTCTAAATTGAAAATGTTCATTGGTAGCACAAGTTCGGAGCACAACATACAATCTAGGTGCACCAGAAGATGCATCTATTTTTTAAAAATTGATTGAGATATAGCATATGAATTCTAGCTACTTTTTGAAGATGTTTATTATAAAAAGCGAAGACGTTGATACAAAACATGTCATTGAAATTGCAGTCATTTGTGGAATATTAGGTTTCTTCATTGTGTTTAAGCACTACCTGTTGAGATGCGTTGCATTGAAATTTGGACATTGTCTCTTTTTATGAGCGTCAAGCGACGACATGCAGTAGATCGCGCATTCATTCATTGCTATGATCATTGAGCTTCTAAAGAAGCTCAATTCCTTTCTTTCTTTTCCTTTCTTTCTGTGCCCCCAAATGTTTAGATATGCTGGTAAAGTGACCAGGTTGTTGGTGTAAACAAATGCCTGTGAGTGGTTTTGGAACGACCCGCAAAATGGTTTATGAACAGGGCCTAAAAACAATATTTTTGGTCCACCAGCCGCTTTGGCAGGTAGATGGAAAAAATCTTTACCAGCCAATAGTGTTTATCGCCATAACACTGAAAGCCACACACAAAGTTTTCTCGGGTTTGTTTTTTCAGTTTTTTTCCCTTCAGGTTTAAATTATTATTTTTTTATAATAGAAAAACAACAGTTGGATTTTCTTAGTCCATAACAATGCTTAAACCACACCAGGAGACTACTTTTGTTTCATTTTAATTACTCACCTGAAGTGACCGGTGTTTGGCTGGTGGTGGTTGTACTGCATTGCGCAATATTTATTTCTGTTTAACTAGGCAAGTCAGTTAAGAACAAATTCTTATTTACAATGACAGCCTAGGGCCTAATAGCAGAGTTTGCAAAACAAGACACCACCCGATTTGATACAAATTATCATGATATCATATTCTGCCAGGTAAGCCTACTTTGCAGGTAACATTTAATTTGGAAGGTTTAATGGGGAAAGGCTCGCCATTGCTAACTGGCTACACAAAGTGGTAGTCCCAGGCATTCCTATGATGCATCTTCACAAGGTTGCAAGAAATACAAATCACTGATGCATTCTTTAATATTCATTATATGTAGACGCTCGTTTTTTCTCTCTCTGGGGCACTCGGATACAACTGCACAGTGAAGCTTATCATTACAACAATTATTATCTGGGTCGCACAGGTGCTCCCAGGTCCCAAAGCAAAATATCTAGGTGCACTTTAGAGACCTGTCTCCATTTGCAGTAATGTATTTTGTGTTTTGTCTTTACTTCATTCATGCTCGACTGTTCTGTGCTTTGTAAACATAGGATGAACCTCTCTCTTTGTCCCATCTTTTAGACATGCGTGCAATGAATGCGGGAAGGCATTCAAGATAGAGAAGCAACTATTGAACCACCTCAGAATTCACAAGGAGAACCATGCCAAAATACAGGAGCTCAACAGCCAGATTCAGGCCGTCATGCAGACGAATGGCACGAGGTCAGAGGGAGGAATGCGCTTGCTTAATGCACCTGCCAATCAAGCCACCACCACCCACAAAAAGCATAGGCCAACCCTCAACAGAAAGAAACCCAGTGTGGAGGAGGGGGCTCAGACTGGAGTCAAATCAGTGGATGCAGGCGACCCTCGCCCCTACTCCTGTGACCAATGTGGGCGAACGTATCGACACGCAGGAAGTCTGGTCAATCACAAGAACTCCCACAAGACAGGTGAATACTACTGCTCTGTTTGTAACAACACCTACTCCAACCAGCTGGCTATGAAGAACCACCTGCGCATCCACTTCTCAATTAAAAAGCACAGTTGTCAAGACTGTGGTAAGGCCTTTAGGGGAAAGAAGCAGTTGTCTAGCCATATTTGCGCACACCTCAGAAAGGATATGCCAGGAGGGGTCAGGGGAAGAGGTCGCCGACGAGCAAGAAACGTTAAATGTAAGCAGTGCAGACAGACGTTTATATCCGCTGACCAACTGACAGCCCATACCTGTGGGTCACTGGCAAACTCATCAGAGGGCAGCGACGGACAAACGAGTATGACCTTGAAAAGGGAGGAGCGACCATTCACCTGCATCATCTGCAATCGCAGCTACCGCCACGCGGGCAGTCTCCTGAATCATAAAAACACTCATAAGTCCGGTGACTTCAGCTGCACGTTCTGCTCCAAGCCCTTTTCTAACCCCATGGCGTTACGCAACCACACGCGAATCCACACACAGAAGAAGAAGCATGTCTGCCTGACCTGCGGGAAGGCGTTTCGGTTGGCCAGTATCCTCCATAACCACCAGAAGGTCCACACCAGGGTGGCCAACCACTTCAGCTGCCCAGAATGTGGCAAGAGCTTCCAGGGCAAGTCTGGGCTGAAGAGGCACCGCTGCCGGGGGGGCCAGGATGACTCGGCTAGAGCTTGTGACGGCGATCACAGAGAGAGTGGAGACAAGTGCTTCACGTGAGTTACTTGTTTCATTATCAGCTCATTGTGTAAAGCATGATTCTTTTTTCATGGATCTTATTAATGATTATTAATGATTATCTTATTAATGATCACTTTTTTTTAGTCTTCAAAAAAATGGCTTTAACACTAGAACCTCTGGGCCTTAAGGGGACCCCCCCCCCCCTTCGGGCTAATGAGCAGTCATTCTGATTGCACTGTTATTAATAAATGTCGTAGTATTGCAAAAATAATAATTTGATTGTGTTTATGAAGGACTTAGGTAACATTTAGATATTATAAATAACAGAATAGCATTTTCATTCGTTTGTTACTGTAGGCTATATGTAAAAACACAAATTCAATTGCTCAATGAATTTTATCTGTGGAGTGCCCTTTTGTTACAACTATGAAACAGAAAGCAGATGTGTTGGAACGCGGTAACGGCTTATTTTCATAACGACAAAATCAATAAATACCCCAACCACGAAGACGCACGGTCAAATGATGAAAACATCAGAAGTCTGAACATCATAAGCCCCCAAGTCTGCTTCATAAATAGGGAAAATCAACACAAAATAAATAGTGGCATTTATAATGAATGTGTCTCTGACAGCAGTAACAAATAGTAAATTGTCCGCTAGCCGCTTACACGGTGTGCATCTTCACGCAGTTGTATCAGTTGGGGCATGTCCATGTCACGTAAACAACTAAAGCTAGTGAGTGAGTGCGTTGCTGTTGTTTTTTTGCTTGATATGTAGGGCCTGCTTTCCCAGTGACATTTTGTGCTGGTAATCTGCAGCACTGTCACCGGCTTGTTATTAAGGCCAAGCGGAGCCATCCCTTCCCGTCTCACTGTTTGGTGGTAGGGCGGGCACCGTTCTGGCGCTTAGGCCTCCGGTGTGTAGGTTCAGGCTGTTGCTCAGAATCAGAAGAATAATCATTAGAGATGTCAATTTGAGATTAGAATAGATCAATACAATAGAATGGCCCGCCCTGTTCTTCATTCACAATTGCTTACATAATTATGTATCGTTCACTTCCCCTCGCTCAACTCACCCATTCTCCCTAACATACTTCATATATTTAATCTGTTACAGTGCCTTCATAAAATATTCATACCCCTTATTCCACATTTGTTGTTACAGCCTGTATTCAAAATTGATTAAATATATTTTTCTCTCACCCATTTACACACAATACCCCATAATGACAAAGTTAACTTTTTTTATTTTTTATATTTGCTAATTTATTTAAAAATAAATACAGAAATATCTAATTTGCATAAGTATTCACACCCCTAAGGCAGTACCTTGTAGAAGCACCTTTGGTGGCGATTACAGCTTTGAGGCAACTTGTGCAAAGCTGATAGACGTACCCATCTGGATTTGGCGATTTTATCCCGTTCTTCCTTGCAGATTTTATCAAGCTCTGTTAAGTTGGATGCGGAGCGGTGGTGACCAGCAATCTTCAAGTCTTTCCACAGATTTTCAATGCAATTCAAGTCTGGGCTTTGGCTGTGCGGCTCAAGGACTTTCACATTATTGTTCTGAAGCCATTCCAGTATTACTTTGGCTGTATGCTTGGGGTCATTATCCTTTTGGAACGTAAATATTCACCGCAGTCTAAGGTCATTTACACTCTGAAGCAGGTTCTCATTAAGGATTTGCCTGTATTTGGCTCCATTCATTGTTCCCTTTACCTTGACCAGTCTCCCAGTCACTGCTGCTGAAAAGCCTCCCCATAGCATGATGCTGCTGCCTCCACCATTTTAGTCTCATCAGACCACAGAATCTTTTGCCTTAGTCTTTCACGTGCCTTTTTACAAACTCCAGGCGTGCTGTCATGTGCCTTTTTCTCGGGAGTGGCTTCTGTCTGGCCACTCTCCCATAAAGCCCAGATTGGTGAAGTACTGTAGAGACTATTGTCAAGCAGGTTCTCCCATCTCAGCCAAGGAACTCTGTAGGTCTGTCAGAGTGGTCATTGGGTTCTTGGTCACCTCCCTGACCAATGACCTTCTTGCTCAGTTTGGTCGGACGGTCAGCTCTAAGCAGTCTGGACGGTTCCATATTTTTTTCAGTTTACCAATTATGGAGACCACTGTGCTCTTGGAAACTTTCAACATTCTAGAAGTGGTTTTATATCCTTCTCCAGATATAGTGGGCCTCATCACAATTCTATCTCAGATCTACGGCCAGTTTCTTGGACTTCTGTTTCTGCTCTGACGTGCATTGTCAACTGTGGGACCTTATATAGACAGGTGTGTTTCTTTAAAAAAAAAAATCCTGTTTTAAACAATTGAATTGGCTACACGTGGACTCCAAATCAGTGTGAATACATGTGTAAATATATTTTATTTCTTATTTTATTTATTTTTACCCCTTTTTCTCCCCAATTTCATGGTATCCAATTGGTAGTTAGTCTCATTGCTGCAACCCCCGTACGGGCTCAGGTAGAGAGCCGTGCGTCCTCCAAAACACAACCCAACCGCACTGCTTCTTGACACAATGCCCACTTAACCCGGAAGCCAGCCGCACCAATGTGTCGGAGGAAACGCAGTACACCCGGTGACCGTGTCAGCGTGCACTGTGCACTGTGTGTAATTATTTCCTCATAGTTAAATTCTATTAGTAAAGATACGCCTGAGATGATCTTCTTGTTAGGTGGGCCTTTGGTACAGTAAGAAAAAGCCACTTTATGTCCAATTTAAATAACTTTCATAAACAGAGATTTTAATAATTCTCTCTGCTGCAGGTGTGACCTCTGTGGACGCTCGTACCACCATGCTGGCTCCCTGCTCAACCATAAAAAGACGCACTCCGAAAACCTCCACCACTGTACCTTGTGCCTCCAGACTTTCCCCGACACCCTCGCCCTCCAGGTCCACTCCCAGATGAAGCGCCACTGCTGTCCAGACTGTGGCAAGACCTTCTGTCTCATCTCGCACCTGCAGAACCACATGGAGGTGCACTCCAAGGACCACACCCTGGTCTGCAGCCCCTGCCATCAGAGCTTCCCCAACCCAGCCATGTACCAACAACACCAGGAACTGCACCACCGGGCCCAAGGGAATTATCAACAACACAGCATGCAAATGGAGGATGACCTGGGCTGGGAATCGGGACTAGACCAAACCATGGAGCTCCAAGGCATCCCCAAGCTGGTACCGGCGTTTGCCCACATGCACGGTGGCATGCCCGACCAGCAGGAGAGCAACGAGGCGCGCTGTATAGGGGAGAAGAGCCACGTGTGTGAGCACTGCGGCCGCACCTACCGCCATGCAGGTTCCCTCCTCAACCACAAGAACAGTCACAAGACCGGCTCCTTCTTCTGCTCCGTGTGCCAGAAGGAGTTCACCAACCTGATGGCGCTGAAGAACCACCGGCGCATCCACACGGAGCCCAAGCGCTACCAGTGCCTGGAGTGCGGCAAGGCCTTCCGCGTGTCCACCCAGCTCATCTGCCACCGGAGGATCCACACCAAAGAGAAGCCCTTCTCCTGCCTGCTGTGCGACAAGTGCTTCTCCAGCAAGTCAAACCTGCGCCACCACCAGAAGATTCACCAGAGTGGTGGCCAGGACTACGAGTCCTCCTTCGGCATGGATACGAACAGTTTTATGGACATGGACATGGACTCTTTTCTCTGAGTCAGGACGCCGCGTCAAATACTTATTATATTATTCTCCCCATTCACTGGACCCCTATCGGTAATTGTAAAGTGGCGCGTTCCACAGAGCCCCAGTGGAGACGGCGTTTACTCTTGATGTTGAACTCCTTCAAAGCTGCCTCACAAACATTTCATTTTTCTGATTCTGCTTTGGTCATACACTTTTGGAGTGGTAGAAGGATTTCCGATCTTACCTCTAGCAGGGATTGTGGCACTGTTAAAATTCCCAGACGGGCACAGGCGACGGTGTCTCGTCAAATCTTTATCCGATTGTTTTCGCACGAAGTGCACATTGTCATTGAATCGTTTACCGCTTATAGGAGTGAGAACTAATGGACCTCCTTTCATACTGACTGTATCAATGTCCTCACAAGGTAGACGGTTCACTTTGGTTGGGAAATTGACTGACGTAACAGAACTGCTTCAGCCCAGTTCCTGCATGTGAGCTTGATTTACACATGAATGACTCATATTTTTATGAGGAAAGTGCTGTTCTGAAATGGTAATTTCCTCTCGCTATCTATTACTGTGTTCAGTGCCTCCGTCGGTTCAATTCTCTGCCCAGCTTATAAAAAGTGCGGGCTGTTCGCAATATTTTCCCATAGGTTAGAGAAAAGTGATCAATTTGACCTTTTCTGGTGCGGCTTCAATAAGGATGACCTCCTAGTCTTACCCAGAGGATGATATCAAAGGTATTTACTGAAATCATGTAATCAAGTTGGTGGTAATCAAATGGTTTTAGTGATGGTGATATTTGGGTACACCTTTGAGTGACATTTGTATGCTAAATGGACATATTTAATTATTTATTCCTGTTCTTTTTTAAAAACTTATTTTCATTTTTTCTGTGTGTACTTTGATATATCACAGTTTCTATGAATGTTACCTTGACTCTTAAGAAATATCCTATGTAGCATTTAAGGAAATTCCTCAATCTGTAATTCCATTCTCAATGGCTGCGACTCCAACACAGGTAGGAATGCATTAGCCAAGGACAGTGGTCTTGCCAGCACTGTGGTTTTGCCACATTAAAATGTCTGATGTGCAAAGCGTCGTAGATAATTATCCATGTCTGAATTGGGCATTACTTTATTTTTACAGGTGCCATTTCTCACCCATGTCTTGTTCAAATAAGAATTGTAGGTGTTCTTGTCCATAATCACCCATGACAATTTTCAGAAATTTTGCAAACCTTTACAATACGAAACACATGCTTTTGACTTCTCAAACTTTCAAAGGTAAACTCAGCAAAAAATGAAACGTCCTCTCACTGTCAACTGCGGTTATTTAAAGCAAACTAACGTGTAAATATTTGTATGAACATAAGAGTCAACAACTGAGACATAAACCGAACAAGTTCCACAGACATGTGACTAACAGAAATGGAATATTGTGTCCCTGAACAAATGGGGGGTCAAAAGTAACAGTCAGTATCTGCTGTGGCCACCAGCTGCATTAAGTATCTAGTGCATCTAGTGCATCTCCTCCTCATGGACTGCACCAGATTTGCAGTTCTTGCTGTGAGATGTTTCCCCGCTTTTCCACCAAGGTACCTGCAAGTTTCCAGACATTTCTGGGGGGAATGGCCCTAGCCCTCACCCTCCGATCCAACAGGTCCCAAACGTGTTCAATGGGATTGAGATCTGGGCTCTTCGCTGGCCATGGCAGAACACTGACATTCCTGTCTTGCAGGAAATCGCGCATAGAACGAGCAGTATGGCTGGTGGCATTGTCCTGCTGGAGGGTCATGTCAGGATGAGCCCGCAGGAAGTGTACCACATGAGGGAGGAGGATGTCTTCCCTGTAACGCACAGCGTTGAGATTGCATGCAATGACAAGCTCAGTCCGATAATGCTGTGACACACCGCCCCAGACCATGACAGACCTTCCATCTCCAAATCGATCCCGCTCCAGAGTGCAGGCCTCGGCGTAACGCTCATTCCTTCGACGATAAACGCGAATCCGACCATCACCCCTGGTGAGACAAAACCGTGACTTGTAAGTGAAGAGCACTTTTTGCCAGTCCTGTCTAGTCCAGCGACGGTGGGTTTATGCCCATGGGCAACGTTGTTGCCGGTGATGTCTGGTGAGGACCTGCCTTACAACAGGCTTACAAGCTCTCAGTCCAGCCTCTCTCAGCTTATTGTGGACAGTCTGAGCACGGATGGAGGGATTGTGCGTTCCTGGTGTAACTTGGGCAGTTGTTGTTGCCATCCTGTACCTGTCCCGCGGGTGTGATGTTCGGATGTACTGATCCTGTGCAGGTGTTACACGTGGTCTGCCACTGCGAGGTCAATCCTGTCTCCATGTAGCGCTGTCTTAGGCGTCTCACAGTATGGACATTGCAGTTTATTGCCCTGGCCACATCTGCAGTCCTCATGCCTATTTGCAGCATGCCTAAGGCATATTCACACAGATGAGCAGGGACCCTGGGCATCTTTATTTTCGTATTTTTCAGAGTCAGTAGAAAGGCCTCTTTGGTGTCCTAAGTTTTAACTGTGACCTTAATTGCCTACCGTCTGTTAGCTGTTAGTGTCTTAACGACCGTTCCACAGGTGCATGTTCATTAATTGTTTATGGTTAAACCCTTTACAATGAAGATCTATTGGGATTTTTTACGAATTATCATTGAAAGACAGGGTCCTGAAAAGGGGACGTTTATTTTTTTTGCTGAGTTTGTTTGCGTGTCAGTCCGTAAAATGTAAGTCAAAAGTGTAGAATTATCGTGTTGTGAAAGCCTACTCTCTCTGATCAGTTAGCCTACTTATATTTATAATACAAAGTATTTATTTCTGTCTTTATTTGAATGGTTATTGTATTTCTGTTAATGTTTCATGGACACAAGCTTCAGTGTTCAAACTTGTCCACATCCAGTTGGTTGCTTCAACCATGTTGACAGCAGTGTGTATCCAGAAGCAGATGTCCATCGCCACTATTTGAGAAATGCTTTGGGGTGCTTTGGAAAAAGCAATTTGTGGTCATATAACCTTTACATAAATGTGCAATTAAGTTAAATCTAGTATTTATTTGGTTTGCAATGCTTACCAGAAAAGGTGTAAAATAAAATGAGGTGCTTATCATGTACAAAATAGTGCATTTTTTCAGTCCCACTAATGGCACTTTTTTTTGTAAAACACAAGTAGCAAGCGTAGATCCTTTAGGTTTAAAACCTTGTTTGAGGGTGTGGGCCCAGTACATTATGAAATGTGTAACTGACACCACAATGTGTTTTTCTTGGCATTATCCTATATTTAATATACAGTGCATTCGGAAAGTATTCAGACCCCTTGACTTTTTCCACGTTTTGTTACGTTATTGCCTTTTTATAGATATCTTTGTGTGCATATTTACAAAAAAATAAACATCACATTTACATAAGTATTCAGACCCTTTACTCCGTACTTTGACGCACATTTGGCAGCGACTACAACCTTGGGTATGACGCGACAAGCTTGGCACACCTGTATTTGAGGAGTTTGTTGCATTCTTCTCTGCAGATCCTCTCAAGCTCTGTCAGGTTGGATGGGGAGTGTAGCCGCACAGCTATTTTCGGTTCTCCAGAGATGTTCAATTGGGTTGAAGTCCGGGCTCTGGCTGGGCCACTCAAGGACATTGAGACTTGTCCCGAAGCCACTCATGCGTTGTCTTTGTTTGGTGCTTAGGGTTGTTTGTCCTGTTGGAAAGTGAAACTTCATCCCAGTCTGGTCTGGAGCAGGTTTTCATCAAGGATCTGTCTACTCGATCCAGACTAGTCTCCCAGTCCCTGCCGCTGAAAAACATCCCCACAGCATGATGATGATGCTGCCACCCACCATGCTTCACCGTAGGAATCTTGGTTTCATCAGACCAGAGAATCTTGTTTCTCAAGGTCAGTCTTTAGGTGCCTTTTGGCAAACTTCAAGCGGGCTGTCGTGCCTTTTACTGAGGAGTGGCTTCTGTCTGGCCACTACCATAAAAGCCTGATTGGTGGAGTGCTGCAGAGATTGTTGTCCTTCTGGAAGGTTCTCCCATCTTTACAGAAGAATTCTGGCGCACTGTCAGAGTGACCATCCGATTGCTCAGTTTGGCTGGGTGGCCAGCTCAAGGAAGAGTCTTGGTGGATCCAAACTTCTTCCATTTATGAATTATGGAGGCCACTGTTCTTGGGGAACTTCAATGCTGTTTTGGTACCCTTCCCCAGATCTGTGCCTCCACACAATCCTGTCTCGGAACTCTACACACAATTCCTTCGACCTTGTGGCTTCGTTTCTTTTCACTGAAATGCACTGTCAACTGTGGGACCATTTATATAGACGTGTGCCTTTCCATATCATGTCATATCATCATCCAATACATTGACTTTACCACAGGTGGACTCCAATCAAGTTGTAGAAGCATCTCAAAGATGATCAATGGAAACAGGATGCACCTGAGCTCAATTTCGAGTCTCATAGCAAAGGGTTTGAATACTTATGTAAATAAGGTATTTCTGTTTGTAGCTTTATCCTTATGGAGTCTTGTGTGTAGATTGCTAAGGATTTGTATTTATTTAATCCCTTTTAGAATACGGCTGTAACTTAACAAAGTGAAAAAAGTCAAGGAATCTGAATACTTCCCGACTGCACTGTATATACAAAAGTATGTGGACACTTTTTCAAATTAGTGCATTAGGCTATTTCACCACACCTGTAATTGACCGGTGTGTAAAATCGAGCACACAGCCATGCAATCTCCATAGACAAACATTGGCTGTAGAATGGCCTTACTGAAGAGCTCAGTGATTTTCAATGTGGCTCCGTCATAGAATGCCACCTTTCCAACAAGTAAATTAGTCAAATTTCTACCCTGTTTGAGCTGCCCCGGTCAACTGTAAGTGCTGTTATTCTGATGTGGAAACGTCTAGGAGCAACAACAGCTCAGCTGCGAAGTGGTAGACCACACAAGCTCACAGAACGGGAGCGCCGAGTGCTGTAGCGCATAAAAATCGCCTGTCCTCGGTTGCAACACGCTACCGAGTTCCAAACTGCCTTTTAGAAGCAACGTCAGCACAATAACTGTTCATCGGGAGCTTCTTGAAATGGGTTACCTTTGCCGGGCAGTTGCACACAAGCGTAAGATTACCATGCGCAATGCCAAGGGTCGGCTGGAGTGGTGTAAAGCTCGCTGCCTTTAGACTCTGGAGAAAATGACTCAGGGTTTAGCGAATGCCAGGAGAACGCTACCTGCGGGCTAGGCCCCTTAGTTCCATTGAAGGGAAATCTTAATGCTACAGCATACAATGATATTCTGGATGATTATGTGCTTCCAACTTTGTGGCAACAGTTTGGGAAGGCCCTTTCCTGTTTCAACATGACAATGCCCCCGTGCACAAAGCGAGGTCCATACAGAGATGTTTGTCGAAATTGGTGTGGAAGAACTTGACTGGCCTGCGGAGAGCCCTGACCACAACCCCATCAAACATCGCCCAACATCAGTGCTCGTCGTCACTAATGCTCTTGTGGCTGAATGGAAGAAAGTCCCTGCAGCAATGCACCATCGTCTAGTGGAAAGCTGAGCGGTACAGTCAGTATGTTTAATGAACAGACAGTGGCTCGGGTGGTTGTTGTCATAGGAAGGGCAGAAAGATCATCAAGGACATTGGGTGATGTAGGTGTACTGGAGGCCAGGTAGTTTGCCCCCGGTGATGCGTTGGGCAGACCGCACCACCCTCTGGAGAGCCTTGCGGTTGCGGGCGGTGCAGTTGCCGTACCAGGCGGTGATACAGCCCGACAGGATGCTCTCAATTGTGCATCTGTAAAAGTTTGTGAGGGTTTTAAGTGGCAAGCCAAATTTCTTCAGCCTCCTGAGATTGAAGAGGTGCTGTTGAACCTTCACCACACTGTCTGTGTGGGTGGACCATTTCAGGTTGTCAGTGTTGTGTATGCCGAGGAACTGGAAGCTTTCCACCTTCTCCACTGTGGTCCCATCGATGTGGATAGGGGGGTGCTCCCTCTGCTGTTTCCTGAAGTCCACGATCATCTCCTTTTGCTTTGTTGACGATGAATGAGGGGTCATTTTCCTGACACCACACTCCCAGAGCCCTCACCACCTCCCTGTAGGCTGTCTTGTCATTGTTGGTAATCAAGCCAACTACTGTTGTCATCTGCAAATTGATGATTGAGTTGGAGGCGTGCTTGGCTACGCAGTCATGGGTGAACAGGGAGTACAGGAGAGGGCTGAGCACGCACCCTTGTGTGGCCCCAGTGTTGAGGATCAGCGAAGTGTAGGTGTTTCCTACCTTCACCACCTGGGGGCGGCCCGTCAGGAAGTCCAGGACCCAGTTGCACAGGGCGGGGTTCAGACACAGGGCCTGAAGCTTAATGATGAGCTTGGTGGGTACTATGCTGTTGAAGGCTGAGCTGTAGTCCATGAACAGCATTCTTACATAGGTATTCCTCTTGTCCAGATGGGATAGGGAAGTGTGCAGTGCGATAGCGATCGCATCGTCTGGGGAGCTATTAGGGCGGTAAGCAAATTGAAGTGGGTCTAGGGTGTCAGGTAAGGTAGAGGTGATATGATCCTTGACTAGCGCCTCAAAGTGAGTGCTACGGGACGATAGTCATTTAGTTCAGTTACCTTTGCTTTCTTGGGTACTGAAACAATGGTGGCCATCTTGAAGCATGTGGTGATAGCAGACTGGAATAGGGAGATTGAATATGTCTGTAAACACACCAGCCAACTGGTCTTTGCATGCTCTGAGAATGCGGCGAGGGTTAACACGCTTAAATGTCTTACTCACGTCGGCCACGGAGAAGGAGAGCTCACAGTCCTTGGTAGCGGGCCGCGTCGGTGGCACTGTGTTGTCCTCAAAGCGGGCGAAGATGTTTAGCTTGTCCGGAATCAAGACGTCGGTGGCCGCGACGGGGCTGGTTTTCCTTTTGTAGTCCAAAGTTGTATTGTTAGTCATAAATGCTGATGTGTTACCGCCGCTCTGATATCCAAATGTTATTCCCGGCTGTATGTAATAACACAAAAAACAATACTGCAAAGTTGTCTAGGGGCTAGAAGCACGGCTGCCCTCTATCGGCGCCATTACAGTTAAGTTCTGTAATACGGCTCGCATATCCAAATTGCAACATGTATTTTCATAAATGTTTATGGTCTGCATGTAGTGTTAATGTCAGATCTCAGTTTAAACCTTGAACGTGGCATTGTCTGATTACGGTTCCATCTCTTCTGGCACTTATTAATGTACACTTCACTTTTTTTTGCCAGGATGACAACCCCTGTGTACTGTATGTGTCATGTGCATCTCCCACAGCGGTAAATATTGGAATGAAACATTGGTTGGGTTCTCTGTACATTCATAGCAGGATTGTCCTTTACACAAGGAATTCACCGCTACATTAGGTATAGTGTAATAAAAAGCATATCCCACAAAGATGTGAATTTAGTGTTCAAAAACTCATCTGAAATATTTTATTAATATAACCCTGTATATATTTTGTCACTTTGAAATGTATATTTTTACTTCCAGGTTAGGACTATGAACTTAGCTAATTAGAACCTTAGCCAATCAGTTTGTTGAAATTAAATGACTTAAACTCAATTACCAACACAATGTTTTTTTTATGTCCTTTTCCAATGATTCCAACCTTTTATTTTGTTTAAAGTTTTATAACAAAGCATGCAGAACTTGGTTCCAAACCAATCCCTTTCTCCTCCACACAGTAGTAACTGCTTCCAAACTGTACCATTTCCTATACCTGGTTCCAAACCACACCCTGTCTCCTACACACAGTCTTTGGTTTCAAACCAAGCCCCTACATGCAGCACAGTACCTGGTTGTTGCAAAGTTGATATCAAGAAATCAGCTCATTTTATTCTTTATTTTATTAACATAATACACAAAGGTCAGCCAGAGTTCACATGTAACATTGCTTATTACTCCACTAACCCATGTACATAAACCAAACAGACAAGAAAAGTTAACTAACCACTTGTTAGTTATTGCTCAGTAACAAAAAGTTGGTCAGCTGGTGTCACTGGTTTTACAAACATTTTTGCAGGGGTCCCTTTGACAGTATTTATCCAGACATTTAGCTGTTACCACAAACATTCAAAAATATAATTCTAAATAAATAAATAATTCTGTATAGAAATTGCCCTTTTCTTGCTGCTGTTATCCATATCCACTTACTATTGATAACTAAGTAATTTTGTCAGTAACATGAAAGAGGTCATTATTCAGCCATCCACATTCTCCTGACACAACCCTTAAAATTGTGTTCTGACTTAGTTTGAAGCTGAGTACACAGTTATACTATGGTTATGCTTGTCAATAGGGTTCAGTTAGTTTTTTCGCTAAACCGCAATGTTCCTTCCTGGGTTGACATTCGGTGACTAATAGTAGTGTTACAAACATTGTCACATAAGCATGGGCTTATCTCCATTGTTTCAACTGAGGAAAGGGAATACTGAGTAAGTTGCACAACAATGCATTCAACCAAAATACACTACCGGTCAAAAGTTTTAGAACAACTACTCATTCAAGGGTTTTCATTTATTTTTATATACATTGTAGAGGACAAAACTATGAAATAACACATGGAATCATGTAATAACCAAAAAAAGTGTTAAATCAAACTATATTTTATATTTGAGATTCTTCAAAGTAGCCACCCTTGACATCATTGGACACTCTTGGCATTCTCTCAACCAGCTTCACCTGGAATGCTTTCCGACTCATCCCAAACCATCTCAATTTGGTTGAGGTCGGGGGTTTGTGGAGGCTAGGTCATCTGATGCAGCACTCCATCACTCTCCTTCTTGGTAAAAGGACCGTATTCTGTATACCCCCCTACCTTGTCACAACACATCTGATTGGCTCAAACACATTTAAAAGGAAAGAAATTCCACAAATTTAGAAGGCACACCTGTTAATTGAAATGCATTCCAGGTGACTACCTCATGAAGCTGGTTGAGAGAATGCCAAGAGTGAGCCACGCTTTGCCTTGACAGCTTTGCAATTTGAAGAATCATTTTTTATTTGTTAAACACTTTTTTGCTTACTACATGATTCCATATGTGTTATTTCATAGTTTTGTTGTCTCCACTATTATTCTACAAAGTAGAAATTAGTTAAAAATAAAGAAAAACCTTTGTAGGTGTTCTAAAATTTTGGACCAGTAGTGTATGTGTTCCGCATTTAACCCAACCTCTCTGAATCAGAGCACAGTGGTAAGGATTCCCTATTTGTGTCCATCTGGGAATGATTTAAATGCTTAGATATAAACTATACCAACACATGCTCACAGAATTCTGGACCACCTAGAACTTTTCCATCACAACAGTTCGGGAACCCCCGTGTTATGCTACTTATCCTGCATAGTGCACACACATTACACAGTGTCTACATTTGACAGTATAATGGTAAAATGACCTGTTAAAAGAATGTCCAATATGTTTGAGCAGTTGCATAGTCACAACTTATTTTCCCTTTGCCTCTTGATTGGAAGACTACAGTTCACAAATGTTAACGTTCTACTCCTTTAAAAAAATGATTTGTTTAAACTAGTAACAGGACCCTGAACGGCTTCTACCCCGAGCCATAAGACTGCTAAATAGTTTGTCCTTATAGATATTTGGTTAACCATCTGCATTGACCCCTTTTTGCACTAACTTTGACTCATCACATATACTGCTGCTACTGACACTTCATTCCTAGTTATATGTACATATCTACCTCAATGACCTCGTACCCCTGAACATCGACTCGGTACTATTACCCCTTGTATATAGCCAAGTTATCGTTACTCATTGTGTATCTATTGTTACTTGTATTATGTGTTTTTGATATTATTTATCTACTTTCTCTGCATTGTTGACGGTGGGGTGGGTTCTAAGCTGACATATGGAATCATTTTAAGATGATCATAAGGTGGCTCATTTAGCTATTTGATTTGGAATTTTAGGACCCCTTTAGGTATAAAAAACACATGGTATAATATTGAATTTGGGCTTTACTACTATAGCCCAGAGAGAGATACTGAATAACACCTTCATAAATGGCAAAAAGACATTCAAAAAATAAATAAGAAGAAACAAGAAAGCTCAGGAAATTATATACAGTACCGGTCAAACATTTGGGCACACCTACTCATTCCAAAGTTTCTTTATATTTACTAGTTTCTACATTGTAGAATAATAGTGAAGACAAACTAGGAAATAACACATGGAATCATGTAGTCACCCAAAACAGATTAACGAATCAAAATATATTTTATATAACCGATCGACTGGTTGCTGACCACTCATCTAACATATCACTTGTATACTTCACCAAAGGGTTGTTATATATGACCAGCAAATATAAACCTTTTAGTCTTAGAAGTACAGTAGGTCAAACCTGGCCCAGAAAGCTTGATTGTGCTGTATTCACATTCATCCTGCTTGTGGCAAGTTGAGGCAGTGTGTTAGCTGGTATTCTACCTAATAAGCTAAATGTCTGACACCAATACAGTAATAGGTGATCAAGCATTGACAGTTATGGTAATAAATACAAATCATTCAAGATGTGTCTCATGTTCAATACTGTTTTTGAACAAATGACTTATCGATAGATTGGAATATCTACACTGGCTAAAACTAGCATCATAACTCAAAGGACATCAATACCAAAAGAGCTGCGAGAGCTACTCTTTACTAACCACATGGTCTTCCTCAGAGCAGAGTCTGACTTCAGACAAGACGGGATTGACAGCGGGAGTCAACACAGCTCTATGTGAGAGCTCCGTTCTGTAACAGTCTAATGAGTGTGAGCATACCTTTACTAACTAGCAGTATCAATTCAAAAAAGTCAAACTCTGCTCAAATAATACCCACAGTCCATTGTACAGAAATTCTTCTGACGATTGGTCCTCAAAAGGTGTTCCCTTGGTTCTGTCACGGCGATGTCAGGAGGAAGAGGAAGCTGAGAAAGTAATGAAGGATTTGTTGGTTAATTCCCTCAACATCGCCCATTATTTCAAAACAATTACAATTTGTACAAAACTATTTGCATACATCGAGGCTACTTGCATAATAATTGATAGCAGTTATCAATTGTTCACACGTCAACAAATTTGCGGAATGCATACCTACTGAAATGTTTACGCTTGGTAAAGAGGTCCCGTTGTCTCTTCAATAGGTTCTGCAGAACAAGGAAATGGAGAACATTTTTACCGTATTTTCACCAGAACCCAAAGAGGTCAAAATGCTACAAAAAAAAGGTGTGCCTCATCATGCTACAATAAGTTTCATGACTGACAATGTTAGTTTAGCAGGCGATGGTAGCCGTGAGCCCTACCACGAAGGGGCCTATTGTTTGCCGTGCGTCGATGCACCATGACCCCAATGATCAACACTGCAATGAGCAGAACGACTGCCAGCACAGAGAAGCTGGAAATGGCTGCCAGTCTCCAGACATCAGATCTCTCCTCTGTAAATGTGCCTGACAGGAGACATTGGTCGAAGAGGACAGTTTTAGGCATACAATAAAGCATTGGTTATGTGCAAGATTTAGTTGTAAGTTAAATGATTAGCTAAGGAACATTCAAACTTAACTTACAAGTGTTACATGAAGGGGTCTTTGGATACTGCTTACATATTGAGCAGGATACACATTGGTCTATGTCTGAACTCCAGAACTCTTTACTGGTGCATAGGCCTGTGGGGGAAAAAAACAAATGAAGAGACTTAGCGCGTAATCCTCTGACAGCATTTACCCTTTGAATGACCACAATTTGTGACTCATACTGTACATTTGCTCATTGGGAAATGTTCCTCTACCTCACCAAAGCAAATTAACTGTTGGAATAGAGTGTGTATATATTATTTTTCTTCAAAATTGGTCAGTGTCCTGAACAGTGAGAACCATAGATCTGTTTGAAGTCTTTAGACGGCAACCTAAAACCTGCCAATAAAAAAATGTATGCACTCAGTGTGTGGTCTCTGAAAGGAATTGTTTTGGCCCAATGACAAAGAAATCGTATGACATCAAGTCTAAAGAAATTGAGAAGATCCGAGAAACTGTGGGTTTCCTCTTCTTATAAAATGAGTTGGGGAATTCCTTTGGTTTTGCACTTACACGAAAATTAAACATTACTCACTGGCTTTGTGTGTACAAGCATGGTGAGACAGGCAGGATGTGTGTCATCAAGACCAGCTTTGCCGCATTGTTTTGGGTGTTTGACTTCTAGAGAAGTTTTGGTGACACCGAAAGCATAGCGGCATTGAACGGTGGTTCCTCCCTGACTGACACACTTGTCCTAAACTAGATAGAAATGTCTACATCCCTTGAGACACTACAACCTGAAACCTAATATATCCTTTTAGAGAAGCCACAGGCAGCAGTACCAGACTAATATACACTACATGACCATAGGTATGTGGACACCAAAGGTGTTCGATGGGGTTGAGGTCAAGGCACTGTGCAGGCCAGTCGAGTTCTTCCACACCGATCCACAAACCATTTCTGTATGGACCTTGCTTTGTGAACGGGGGCAATGTCATGCTGAAACAGAGCCTTCCCCAAACTGTTTCCACAATGTTGGAAGCACAGAATCGAACATTGAATGCTGTAGTGCTAAGATTTCCCTTCACTGGAACTAAGGGGCCTAGCCCAAACCATGAAAATCAGCCCCAGACCATAATTCTTCCACCACCAAACTTTACCGTTGGCACTATGCATTGGGGCAGGTAGCGTTTTCCTGGCATCCGCCAAACCCAGATTCGTCCGTCGGACTGCCAGATGGTAAAGCATGATTTATCGCTCCAGAGAACGCATTTCCACTGCGCCAAAGTCCAATAGCGGCGAGCTTTGCACCACTCCAGCCAACGCTTTGCATTTCACATGGTGCTCTTAGGCTTGTGTGCAGCTGCTCGGCCATGGAAACCCATTTCAAGAAGCTCCCGACAAACAGTTTTTGTTCCTTCCAGAGGCAATTTGGAACTCGTAGTGAGTGTTGCAACCGAGGTCAGACCATTTTTACGCGCTTAATCACTCGGCGCTCCCGTTATGTGAGCTTGTGTTGCCTACCACTTCGCAGCTGAGCCATTATTGCTCCTAGATATTTAATTTCACAATAATAGCACTTACAGTTGACCGGGGCAGCTCTAGCAGGGCAGAAATTTGACAAACTGACTTATTGGAAAGGTGGAATCCTATGACGGTGCCACATTGAAAAAGTCACTGAGCTCTACAGTAAGGCCATTCTCCTGCCAATGTTTGTCTATGGAGATTGCATGGCTGTGTGCTCGAATTTACACACCTGTCAGCAACGGGTGTGGCTGAAATTGCTGAATCCACTAATTTGAAGGGGTGTCCACATACTTTTGTGCACAGTGCATTCAGAAAGTATTCAGACCCCTTGACTTTTTCCACATTGTTACGTTACAGCCTTATTCTAAAATTGATTAAATAAAAAAGGTTTCCTCATTAAATCTACACAATATCCCATAATGACAAAGCAAAAACAGGTTTAGAAAGGTTTGCAAATGTATAAAAAAACAGAAATACCATAAGTATTCAGACCCTTTGCTATGAGACTCAATATTGAGCTCAGGTGCATCCTGTTTCCATTGATCATCCTTGAGATGTTTCTACAACTTTATTGGAGTCCACCTGTGTTAAATTCAATTGATTGGACATGATTTGAAAAAGGCACACACCTGTCAATATAACATCCCACAGTTGACAGTGCATGTCAGAACAAAAACCAAGCCATGAGGTAGAAGGAATTTTCCGTAGAGCTCCAAAATGGGATTGTATCGAGGCACAGATCTGGGGAAGGGTACCAAAAAATGTCTCTAGCATTGAAGGGCCCCAAGAACACAGTGGCCTCCATCATTCTTAAATAGAATAAGTTTGGAACCACCAAGATTCTTCCTAGAACTGTCCGCCCGGCCAAACTGAGCAGTCGGGGGAGAGGGTCAGGGAGGTGACCAAGAACCTGATGGCACTCTGACAGAGCTCCAGAGTTCCTCTGTGGAGCTGGTAGAACCTTCCATAAGGACAACCATCTCTTCAGCACTCTACCAATCAGGCCTTTATGGTAGAGTGGTCCTCAGTAAAAAAGGCACATGACAACAGCCGCTTGGAGTTTGCCAAAAGGCACCTACAGACTCTCAGACCATGAGAAACAAGATTCTCTGGTCTGATGAAACCAAGATTGGACTCTTTGGTCTTTTTTTAAATTTCCCCTCTATTTAACCAGGTAGGCTAGTTGAGAACAAGTTCTCATATACAACTGCAACCTGGCCAAGATAAAGCAAAGCAGTGCTACACAAACAACAACACAGTGTTATACATGGAATAAACAAGCGTAGTCATAACACAATAGAAAAAAAAGAAAGTCTATATACAGTGTGCGCAAATGGCGTGAGGAGGTAGGCAATAAATAGGCCATAGTAGCGAATTAATTACAATTTAGCAGATTAACACGAGTGATAAATGAGCAGATGATGTGCAAGTAGAGATACTGGTGTGCAAAAGAGCAGAAAAGTAAATAAAAACAACATGGGGATGAGGTAGGTAGATTGGGTGGGCTATTTACAGATGAACTATGTACAGCTGTAGCGATCGGTTAGCTGATGTTTAAAGTTAGTGAGGGAAATATAAGTCTCCACCTTCAGCAATTTTTGCAATTCGTTCCAGTCATTGGCAGCAGAGGACTGGAAGGAAAGGCGGCCAAACGAGGTGTTGGCTTTGGGGATGACCAGTGAGATATACCTCTTGGAGCGCGTGCTACGGGTGGGTGTTGTTTTCGTGACCAGTGAGCTGAGATAAGGCAGAGCTTTACCTAGCATAGACTTAGATGACCTGGAGCCAGTGGGTCTGGCGACGAATATGTAGCGAGGGCCAGCCGACTAGAGCATACAGGTCGCAGTGGTGGGTGATATAAGGGGCTTTGGTGACAAAACGGATGGCACTGATAGACTGCATCCAGTTTGCTGAGTAGAGATTTGGAAGCTATTTTGTAGATGACGTCGCCGAAGTCGTGGATCGGTAGGATAGTCAGTTTTACTAGGGTAAGTTTGGCGGCGTGAGTGAAGGATGTTTTGTTGCGAAATAGAAAGCCAATTCTAGATTTGATTTTGGATTGGAGATGTTTAATATGAGTGTGGAAGGAGAGTTTACAGTCTAGCCAGACACCTAGGTGTTTGTAGTTGTCCACATATTCTAGGACAGAACCGTCCAGGGTAGTGATGCTAGTCGGACGGGCGGGTGCGGTAGCGAACGGTTGAAAAGCATGCATTTAGTTTTACTTGCGTTTAAGAGCAGTTGGACGCCACGGAAGGAGTGTTGTATGGCATTGAAGCTAGTTTTGAGGTTAGTTAACACAGTGTCCAAAGTAGGGCCAGATGTATACAGAATGGTGTCGTCTGCATAGAGGTGGATCAGGGAATCACCCGCAGCAAGAGCGACATCATTGATATATACAGAGAAAAGAGTCGGCCCGAGAATTGAACCCTGTGGTACCCCCATAGGAGACTGCCAGAGGTCCGGACAACAGGACCTCCGATTTGAAACACTGAACTCTATCTGCGAAGTAGTTGGTGAACCAGGCGAGGCAGTCATTTGAGAAACCAAGGCTATTGAGTCTGCCGTTAAGAATACGGTGATTGACAGATTCAAAAGCCTTGGCCAGGTCGATGAAGACGGCTGCACAGTACTGTCTTTTATCGATGGCGGTTATGATATCGTTTAGTACCTTGAGCGTGGCTGAGGTGCACTCGTGACCAGCTTGGAAACCGGATTGCAGAGCGAAGGTACGGCGGGATTCGAAATGGTCAGTGATATGTTTATTAACTTGGCTTTTAAAGACTTTAGGGCAGGATGGATATAGGTCTATAACAATTTGGGTCTAGAGTGTCACCCCCTCTGAAGAGGGGGATGACCGCGGCAGCTTTCCAATCTTTAGGGATCTCGGACGATACGAAAGAGAGGTTGAACAGATAATAGGTGTTGCAACAATGGCGGCAGATAGTTTTAGAAAGAGAGGGTCCAGATTGTCTAGCCCAGCTGATTTGTACGGGTCCAGGTTTTGCAGCTCTTTCAGAACATCTGCAATCTGGATTTGGGTGAAGGAGAAGCTGGGGAGGCTCAGGCAAGTAGCTGCAGGGGGGGGGGGGGGGCTGTTGGCCGGGGCTGGGATAGCCAGGAGGAAAGCGTGGCCAGCCGTAGAGAAATGCTTATTGAAATGTTTGATTATCATGGATTTATCGGTGGTGACAGTGTTACCTAGACTCAGTGCAGTGGGCAGCTGGGAGGAGGTGCTCTTGTTCTCCATGGACTTTACAGTGTCCCAAAACTTTTTGGAGTTAGAGCTACAGGATGCACATTTCTGTTTGAAGAAGCTAGCTTTCCTGACTGACTGCGTGTATTGGTTCCTGACTTCCCTGAACAGTTGCATATCGCATGGACTATTCGATGCTATTGCAATCCGCCACAGGATGTTTTTGTGCTGGTCAAGGGCAGTCGGGTCTGGAGTGAACCAAGGGCTATATCGGTTCTTAGATCTACATTTTTTGAAAGAGGCATGCTTATTTAAGATGGTGAGGAAGTTAATTTTAAAGAACGACCAGGCATCCTCGACTGATGGGATGAGGTCAATATCCTTCCAGGATACCCAGGCCAGGTCGATTAGAAAGGCCTGCTCGCAGAAGTGTTTTAGGGAGCGTTTGACAGTGATAAAGCGTGGTCAAACGACCACGGACCCATAGCGGATGCAGGCAATGAGGCAGTGATTGCTGAGATCCTGATTGAAAACAGCAGAGGTGTATTTGGAGGGCAAGTTGGTCAGGATAATATCTGTGAGGGTGCCCATGTTTACAGATTTAGGGTTGTACCTGGTGGGTTCCTTGATGATTTGTCTGAGATTGAGGGCATCTAGCTTAGATTGTAGGACTGCCGGGGTGTTAAGCATATCCCAGTTTAGGTCACCTAACAGAACAAACTCTGAAGATAGATGAGGGGTGATCAATTCACATATGGTGTCCGGGGCACAGCTGGGAGCTGAGGGGGGTCTATAACAGGCGGCAACAGAGAGAGACTTATTTCTGGAGAGATACGTTTGTAAAATTAGAAGCTCAAACTGTTTGGGCATAGACCTGGAAAGTATGACAGAACTTTGCAAGCTATCTCTGCAGTATATTGCAACTCCTACCCTTTGGCAGTTCTATCGTGACGGAAAATGTTGTAGTTGGGTGTGGAAATCTCAGAATTTTTGGTGGCCTTCCTAAGCCAGGATTCAGACACGGCAAGGACATCCGGGTTGGCGGAGTGCTAAAGCAGTGAGTACAACAAACTTAGGGAGGAGGCTTCTGATGTTAACATGCATGAGACCAAAGCTTTTTTGATCACTGAAGTCAACAAATGAGAGTGCCTGGGGACACGCAGGGCCTGGGTTAACCTCCACATCACCCGAGGAACAGAGGAGGAGTAGGATGAGGGTACGGCTAAAGGCTATCAAAACTGGTCGTCTAGTGCGTTGTGGACTGAGAATAAAAGGAGCAGATTTCTTGGCGTGGTATAAAAGATTGAGGGCATACTGTGCAGACAGGGGTATGGTGGGGTGCGGGTACAGTGGAGGTAAGCCCAGGCACTGAGTAAGAGAGTTTGCATCTCTGGACGTGCTGGTTATACTGGGTGAGGTCACCGCATGTGTGGGGGGTGGGTCAAAGGAGGAATCTGAGGCATGTAGAGTGGGACTAGGGGCTCCAATGATAACTATACAAGGCATATTGACATTTGAGAGAGACATAAAGCAAGGCATTAAGCAATCACAGGTGTTGATTGGGAGAGCTAGCTAAGACAACAACAGCTAATCAGCTAACAGAAAAACAACAGGTAAAATGGAGATGAATTTGCAGAGAGGGTCGGTTAACTACACACAGGCCCTGAGTTTGGGGCTAGGGCCGACAGATACATATATATTTTTTTACATTTAAATGAAAAATAAAATAAAAGATGAATGCGAAGCGTCACGTCTGGAGGAAACCTGGCACCATTCCTACGTTGAAGCATGGTGGTGGCAGCATCAGGCTGTGGGGATGTTTTTCAGCGGCAGGGACTGGGAGACTAGTCAGGATCGAGGGAAAGATGAATGGAGCAAAGTACAGAGAGATCCTTGATGAAAACCTGCTCCAGAGCTCTCAGGACCTAAGACTGGGGCGAAGGTTCCCATTCCAACAGGATAATGAGCCTAAGCACACAGCAAAGACAACGCATGAGTGGCTTCGGGACAAGTCTCAATGTCCTTGAGTGGCCCAGCCAGAGCCCGGACTTGAACCCCATCAAACATCTCTGTAGACCTGAAAATAGCTGTGCAGCGACACTCCCCATCCAACCAGACAGAGCTTGAGAGGATCTGCAGAGTAGAATGGGAGAAACTCCCCAAATACAGGTGTGCCAAGCTTGTAATATCATACCCAAAAAGACTCGAGCTGTAATCATTGCCAAAGCTGCTTCAACAAAGTACTGAGTAAAGGGTCTGAATAGTTATGTAAATGCTATATTTCTGCTCTTTTTTTAAAAATACATTTGCAAAAATGTCTAAAAACCTGGTTTTGCTTTGTCATTATGGGGAAGTGTGTGTAGATTGATGAGGGGAATAAAAAAAAAATCTATTTTAGAATACTGCTGTAACAAAGTAGAAAAAGTCAAGGGGTCTATGCACTGAATGCACTGTGTAAATAGTGTAGACAAGGCACATTTTAATAAATATATGTAAGGTGATGAAGTATTGAAGGATAAGGTCTGCAATGTTAATTAAACTCAGTCAAAAATAAAGCATGATGGTAAATTAAATGTGATCACAGCGCTAAACAAACTTGTAAATAATGTCATGAAAAACCTGTTACTTTACAGAGTTAATAGATCACGTTGACGTCAAGTAAAGATAAGAGTTAAATAAGATGAAGACTATAGTTCGCTCTTTCTTGAGGTCAAAGGTCACACAAGGGTTAAAGGTCTAGCTGTCCAGTGTAATCAGGTGTTGACAATGTCATTTGTCACTTTGTAATTCAGCATGTTACCACATGGGCAGTGTACTTAATTGAGAAAATGTTGAACGTTTTCAACATTCACGGAAAACAGTTGGAAGGATGCATAATTGTTCATGACTTGCACCATTCCACATTACTTTAATCATGGGTGTAATGTAGGCTATGATTGGTGTAGTGTTGTTCATTCAGTCATACTTACACGATTCTTATTTTAGTTGCATTTTAGCATCAGCTGCTTTGTAACACAGTGAAACGATACCAAAAGGTCAGTACTGAGTGACACAATGATGTAAGACAAAGGTGTGAGATAAGAGTGCAGGAAATTGGAGACAAGTCAGCACTTGCATTAAATCTACAGTATCAAACAGTCCGTCTGGGTTTCCATGGTAAGATACTATTTGTGAAGATAGCAGATGATGCATGTTATCAGAAAGTGTTTTATTTTTTCCAAGGGATTCTCATCTTCGTCTGTCTTCCTGGACTGCTAATGTTAGAATTGACGTGTGCTAGCCGTTAGGCCTTCATATTCTGCATGATAAAGGTGTCACTTGAAAAGAGGAGGGAGGGTAACTAGATTTATATTTGATAAATAATCATAGGAAATCAACACTGGTAGCCTATAGTGTCAGCCCCACCACCTGCACTATTCCAATTCACCCGTGGGTCGAGGGTACAAGCTAAATCTCGGAAAACTCTAGACGGCATTCTGCCTTCTCCCTACAGTTCTCAACCAGAATACCGAAGCTGTGTTTTATAGTTTCGAAACGTAAATAATCATCGCTTTCGAAACATATGGCCCTTATATTTCATCAGCGAGAAAGAATCCTTCAAATAAAACACACGTACTGTAGCAGCTTTGACCAGCTCAATACGGGGCCTCCATCCGACGCAACTACACTTCCTATGTTACGCTTACGTTCAGGTGTTCAGAGCATGCTAGATACTTAGTACAGTTGGTCGCCTCATGTCTTCCGTAAACAATCGCTGTGATCTGGAGATATGGCCGTGGGGAACACTAACAAGGTGTGTTTAAATGTTACGTTTAGTTTTTTTGAAAATGATTTATCGCTGATATGAAAGATAAGGTCCTTATGCTTCCAAACCCGTACCGCAAGCGACACTTGTTTATGTTCAGATTGAGCTTCGGGGATCAGAAGACGCCTTCATCCAGTGACTCTTGTGTAATATAATGGAACAGAGTCATGCTCAAGGGCAAGCCTGTTTCAGCATTTTCTACATTGTTGACCTGGTCTGGTCAATGCTTAAACAAGTCTCACATGCATGCAATAAATAATAAAGTTGTCATAAGCCCCACTCATAATTGAGAGCCACCCTAGAAAATAAAGGAATTCTTAATGTGCTGGGAATGGGAGAACTTTTTTTCTGAAGTTCAAAGTCACTACATTATGCTAATCATCTATACATCCTCAAGAAAGTAAAGAAGTTATAATATTTATTTTCTGTTGTCAACTACAAGTAGGCTACACCATTCAATTAGGTCTGTCCTCACCCATTGGCATGGATGGAGTGAAATAAGGTGATTATAATGCGGAACCGGTGAGAAGGCAGCTGGTAGAAAACTCGTTAAGCAACCCCTTTATCAGACTCAATTTGAGAGGCCATGCGATGATTCCATGCTCTTAAATAAAACACGAATTCCCATGCGATTAAAAGTGAGAGAAAAATAAAGTTTTCGCATTTCAAATAAAACATTTCTTTACAAGTCTTTTTTACTTGCCCTTACATAGACATGTCAACGTAACGAACTTTGTACAATTACATTTTAGCACATCCATAAAAGTTGAAGAAAAAATATTTGACACTTACTTTGCCCATTCACTCCGTTTAGTTTCACTATAGTCGCAATGATCAGTCCACAAAGCGCACAGAGAACGTATGAAGCCATCGTTCTTGTATAAACGCAATTCCCGAAAGTTCATCTGAAGAACAGCCTCGCACTGAGTCATCCGGAGTAGTCTGAGCCTTGTTTTAATAGAGTACACACCCACGCTAACAGTTGAACTCCTATGAGTCATTTCCTATGTACTGTACTCAAATTCTCAGTCTATTGCGCATGAAGCACAGCGGTCCGGACAGGCAGGAAACTTTATGATACTACAATAAACGAAACTGAAATGTTGTAGAGAGAAATGTCAATGGATCATCCACAATGTGTATTTTGAACCAGCAGCGCTAAATACCATTACCGCACACTTTCTGATATGTTCTGTATCCAATTTGGAGTGAAAACGGTGTATAGTCTGGATTATTAGTGTTCTCATTGTTATTACCACGCCTGTTGTATACGTCATTCACTGAGACTGCCCAAAAAAGTATATTGCATACGTCTGGATCAAGCAGTGGAGAAAAGCACTTAAAACTAGGTTTGAATACGTTTAGGGTTGTGTAAAACCTCAAAAGAGGAACTTTTGTGATGCAAAGTTGTACTTTTCTAAGAAACACTACAGAGATGACAAATAGTAGAGAAAATAATAATTATCTTGGTTTACATAATTAGATTGTGCAACTGTTGCAGTTGACAGCTGTTAGATATCACGTTTTTTTTGTGTCAAAGGGGCTTGTCGCCATTCTCATTAAGTAGCAACATCAGGAAAAACACAAACAAACCCTTCCTATCAGGGTTTCCATAATGAAAATGTGGCACTGGACACTTGCCCTGCAGCATCTTAATTTACCGGACCCATATGCATTGGGTGCGTAACCAGATTAGGGCGTCCATCACCGTACTCAGAATGACAGAAATCACATTTAGATAGTGGTAATTAATCTTAACAGAACATGTAAATCAAGGATGCAATGACGTGTCCTTATTGCGCAATTTGAAGATGTTAGAATTACTGTCCACATTTACTTCTCCTCAGCCAACAAGACCAGTAATGAACAGCAACATCACTAGCATATGTATAGGCAGCGTGTGAGTTTCAAGTTTGGGTAAGTACATTTTCACCATAAACATGTATCTTAATAATAAAGCATGCCATGCATCATCGCATTTGCAGACTTACATTTGCAGACATATTCAAGGCTTTTTTTAAATGTAAATTTTACTATTTTCTTCATGTTTAAATTAGACATCAATACTATGAAATAACACATATGGAATCATGTGGTAACCAAAAAACAAAAATATATTTTAGATTCTTCAAAGTAGCCACCCTATGCCTTGACAGTTTTGCACACTCTTGGCATTCTCTCAACCAGCTTCACCAGGAATCCTTTTCCAATAGTCTTGAAGGAGTTCCCACATAGGCCGAACACTTGTTGGCTGCTTTTCCTTCACTCTGCGGTCCAACTCATCAACACACCATCTCAATTGGGTTGAGGTTGGATGATTGTGGAGGCCAGGTCATCTGATGCAGCACTCAATCACTCTCCTTCTTTGTCAAATAGCCCTTACACAGTCTGGAGGTGTGTTGGGTCATTGTCCTGTTGAAAAACAAATGACAGTCCCACTAAGCCCAAACCAGATGGGATGGTGTATCGTTGCAGAATGCTGTGGTAGCCATGCTGGTTAAGTGTTCTTGAATTCTAAATCAATCACCAACAGTGTTACCAGCAAAGCACCCCCACACCATCACACCTCCTCCTCCATGCTTCACGGTGGGAACCACACATGCATAGATAATCTGTTCACCTACTCTGCGTCTCACAAAGACACGGCGGTTGGATCCAAAAATCTCAAATTTGGACTCATCAGCCCAAAGGACAGATCTCCACCGGTCTAAGGTCCATTGCTTGTGTTTCTTGGCCCAAGCAAGTCTCTTCTTATTGGTGTCCTTTAGTAGTGGTTTCTTTGCAGCAATTCGACCATGAAGGCCTGATTTACGCAGTCTCCTCAACAGTTGATGTTGAGATGACTGTTAATTGAACTCTGAAGCATTTATTTAGGCTGCAATTTCTGAGGCTGGTAACTCTAATGAACTTATTCTCTGCAGCAGAGGTAACTCTGGATCTTCCTTTCCTGTGGCGGTCCTCATGAGAGCCAGTTTCATCATTGCGACTGCACTTGAAACTTTCAAAGTTCTTGAAATATTCCGTATTGACGGACCTTCATGTTTTAAAGTAATGATGGACTGTCGTATCTCCTTGCTTATTTGAGTTGTTCTTGCCATAATATGGACTTGGTCTTTTACCAAATAGTGCTATCTTCTGTATACCACCCCTACCTTGTCACAACACAACTGATTGGCTTAAACGCATTAAGGAAAGAAATCCCACAAATTAACAAGTCACACCTGTTAATTGAAATGCATTCCAGGTGACTACTTCATGAAGCTGGTTGAGAGAATGCCAAGAGTGTGCAGCACACAGTAATTCTGTGTGATTATCTAGTTAGTAAATATATAGCAATATACAAATTGGCTTGAGTAATGTAGACTAGGGTTTGTGCAGATTTTAATTCAGCGACATTCAGAATGAGACCGATGAGGTAATAATTGTTACGGATACAAGTATTCTGTGTGTATCCTGTGTGTATTTTTGTTCTCCTTCTCCTCTACTCACAGGTGACAATCATCATTCCCCAATCAGTCATCAATCAGTCACTAATTGGAAGACACCTGCTCCTTTTCTCCTACCCAATCACAGTCCCTTTCCCTTGGTTTAAAAACCCTGTCAGTTGTGTTCTCTACAGCTCAATCTCTCTGTAAATGCCATATGTCTGTAGATCCATTGTGTGGTTTTGCATCTACATGTCACTTTGTCCCCACCTGTGAGTATTGTTTTTGGTTATGGTGTTTGAGTGTTTGTTTGATGGTGGGAAAAGGGGGTAACCAGACAGTTCGCCCATGGGCATACACTACCCATAGGTAAACTTTGTTAAAAACACTAGTTAGAACTGGGCGGACCACCCACTGTATTTTTTGTTGGTGAAGTACACTAGTCTAACTTAATAAGTATTCAAAAATACCCCTTTCTTTCCTTGGGTCCAGCTCTGCCCTTCTTTCCTGCCCCCCTTTACCGTGTGTTTAGAAATAAGCCCTGAGTGTTTGACGGTAATTAAGTTGTCTATGTTATTTCGTTCTCACTGTTTGTCACTGTTATAATTTGCGTGAGTTGTGTTACAGGTCCCATTACCATCCCCCCTAGATTGTCGGGCCAAAGGGATTCGTAATAATAATAATGAATGGATGACTAATAACGATATATTCTGATATTCTTGAGTTAATTCGGGAAATAGTAACTCATTAAACAAACTTTCCCATGGTGCCCCAAGATTGCTAATGAGTTAATTGTTAAGTAATTAATTTAACCACCAAGACTCTTGCTAGAGCTGGCCGTCCGGCCAAACTGAGCAATCGGGGGAGAAGGGCCTTGATCAGGGAGGTGTCCAAGAGCCCTATGGTCACTCTGACAGAGCTCTAGAGTTCCTTTGTGGAGATGGGAGAACCTTCCAGAAGCACAACCAGCACTCCACCAATCAGGCCTTTATGGTAGAATAGCCAGACGGAAGCTACTCCTCAGTAAAAGGCACTTGAAAGCCTGCTTTGAGTTTGCCAAAAGACACCTAAAGACTCAGACCATGAGAAACAAGATTCTCTGGTCTGATGAAACGAAGATTGAACTCTTTGGCCTGAATGCCAAGGGTCATGTCTGGAAGAAACCTGGGACCATCCCTACAGTGAAGCATAGTGGCAGCATCATGCTGTGGGGATGTTTTTCAGGGACTGGGAGACTAGTCAGGATCGAGGGAAAGATGAACGGAGCAAAGTACAGAGATCCTTGATGAAAACCTGCTCCAGAGTGCTCAAGACCTCAGACTAGGGCGGAAGGTTCCCCTTTCAACAGGACAACAACCCTAAGCCCAATCACAACAGCGCAGAAGTGGCTTTGGGACAAGTCTCTGAATGTCCTTGAGTGGCCCAGCCAGAGCCTGGACGAACCCGATCGAACATGTCTGGAGAGACCTGAAAATAGCTGTGCAGCAACACTCCCCATCCAACCTGACAGAGCTTGAGAGGAACTGCAGAGAATGGGACAATCTCCCCAAATACAGGTGTGCCAAGCTTGTACCGGCATACCCAAGAAGACTCAAGGCTGTAATCGGTGCCAAAGGTGCTTCAACAAAGTACTGAGTAAAGGGTCTGAAATTATGTACAGTATAGTTTTGGCAAGTCGGTTAGGACATCTACTTTGTGCATGACAAGTAATTTTTCCAACAATTGTTTACAGACAGATTATTTCACTATCACAATTCCAGCGGGTCAGAAGTTTACATACACTAAGTTGACTGCGATAAAACAGCTTGGAAAATTCCAGAAAATGTTGTCATGACTTTAGAAGCTTCTGATCGGCTAATTGACATCATTTGAGTCAATTGGAGGTGTACCTGTGGATGTATTTCAAGGCCTACCTTCAAACTCAGTGCCTCTTTGCTTGACATCACGGGAAAATCAAAAGAAATCAGCCAAGACCTCAGAAAAATAATTGTAGACCACAAGTCTGGTTCATCCTTGGGAGCAATTTCCAAACGCCTGAAGGTACCACGTTCATCTGTACAAACAATAGTATGCAAGTTTAAACACCATAGGACCACGCAGCCATCATACCGTTCAGGAAGGAGATGCGTTCTGTCTCCTAGAGATAAACATACTTTTGTGCGAAAAGTGCAAATGAATCTCAGAACAGCAGCAAAGGACCTTGTGAAGATGCTGGAGGAAACAGGTACAAAAGTATCTATATCCACAGTAAAACGAGTCCAATATCGACAAACTGAAAGGCCGCTCAGCAAGGAAGAAGCCACTTCTCCAAAACTGCCATAAAAAAGGCAGACTACGGTTTGCAACTGCACATGGGGACAAAGACACCGTGAAGCATGGAGGTGGCAGCATCATGTTGTGGGGGTGCTTTTCTGCAGGAGGGACTGGTGCACTTCACAAAATAGAAGGCCTCATCAGGGGGGGGGGAAATTCTGTGGATATATTGAAGCAACATCTCAAGACATCAGTCAGGAAGTTAAATCTTGGTCGCAAATGGGTCTTCCACATGGACAATGACCCCGGGCATACTTCCAAAGTTGTGGCAAAATGGCTTAAGGACAACAAAGTCAAGGTATTGGAGTGGCCATCACAAAGCCCTGACCTCAATCCCATAGAAAATTTGTAGGCAGAACTGAAAAAGCGTGTGTGAGCAAGGAGACCTACAAACCTGACTCAGTTGCTCTGTCAGGAGGAATGGGCCAAAATTCATCCAACTTATTGTGGGAAGCTTATGGAAGGCTACCCGAAACGTTTGACCCAAGTTAAACAATTCCAAGGCAATGCTACCAAATATTAATTGAGTGTATGTAAACTTCTGACCCACTGGAAATGTGATATAAGAAATAAAAGCTGAAATAAATAATTCTCTACTATTATTCTGACATTTCACATTCTTAAAATAAAGTGCTGATCCTAACTGACCTAAAACAGGGAATTTGTACTTGGATTAAATGTCAGGAATTGTGAAAAACTGAGTTTAAATGTATTTGGCTAAGGTGTATGTAAACTTCTGACTTCAACTGTAAATGTGATATTTATGAAATGTGCAATTTTTTATTCTTTTTTTTTTTTTAAATACTGATTTTGCTTTGTCATTATGGGGTATTGTGTAGATTGATGAGGAAAATAAACAATTGAATCAATTTTAGAGGCTGTAACGTAACAAAACGTGTAAAAAGTCAAGGAGTCTGAATACTTCCCGAATGAACTGTATGTCAAAGTTGACCTATTCTATTGGTCAGCTTGTCAAGAAGGCAATTGCCCAAACAGACTCTTGGACAGTTGTGAGACGATAGATCCCAGATTCATACAACCAGTAGGCCTAAAAACATTATGAATCTGATGCAACAGATCAGAACATTTAGCTTAAAATGTTCTGAAACTATTATTCCTCAACATTATTAGCGCAGCAATGTGCACAAGGCAGAAGGATAAGCGCGAAAGTGCATTTGGCTACCAGACAATTGAAGAAAGTTGAAAACCAAAACACGAGAGAAATACTTATTTCAATGGCATACGGAATCTTTATAAAATAATTGCCTCTACTTTGAAGCTCAAGCCTGCCTTCCATTGCCAATGCATTTAAATGGAAAGTGCGCTTCAATTATCAGTTGAGAAAAAAATTAATTTTGGCTCATTTTAATCATGGCCACAACTATGAAAACACAATTGCATTTAGAATTGTTGTGCAATTATTGGGATTATAAAGCGCAGATTTTCCGCCCAAAGGCCTTGTATGCTGTGCGCATGTTATAAATAAGATACATTACCAATTTAATTACGCAAATTAACCCATATACCGATAAGCATGACCAGTCGAATGTATTTCCATCAATGAATAGGCTAAAAAGCATTATTTTGCAATGGGATTTTTTCCCCTTCTGGACAATTTGCCTGCGCAAATTTTATTTATCGGCCTTACTGTTTAAAAAAAAAAAATTATTACTAAAAGCCGGTTATTACCACTCACATCACTTTGTTTTAGCAAGATCACATTTTTCCCCATTGTTCAACTCCCAGGTCAGAAAACCCCATGCTGAGTAAATGTATTCAACAGTCAACTCATGAGGCGCAAGTGTATGTTTTTACTAGGAAAACTCACAAAATCTACACTCTCTGAAATACAAAATGATCACTATGTTCTGAATGAGAACTGCTTCTTTGTCTATGACATGTATGTTCATAACACAGAGCCCACACTATCCACTTATTAATACCAATCCAAAAATCCTGAGTCACAAAACTCAAACATTACATCAAAACATTCTAGAAGTCTTATTTTGAACAGATGCATGGTGTTTTTTTTGCCATTGACTTTAGATCACAAGAGTCTCACTGTGGTTTTTTGAGGTCAGTTATGATTTTGGTTCTCACACGTGCTAACGTCAAACACATCACCAAGCTCTCAATAAATGGCTAGCATCATCAGAACTGAGGAAAAGGGGGTTCAGAGATTCCATTAAGGCAGAATATGGTTGTAACATATGTTGAGACTGTAAAAGGTACTATATGTGACAATTCAACAACTGACCGTCTCTAGTTGTCAAATTGACTGGGGCCAGCAAATCTCGTTGTCCAATTGACTGGAGCTGAGTGATTTCTACATGTTTGATGCTTGCCCTTTGATGGCCCAGTCAAGAAGTCTGCACTATTAGAATGGAATTTTGTGTGGGCCCCAAAAAATGTTTTGGGGAAAGAATATAGTGAAACTATCATTCCACTATTACTGTAGATATATTCATGACATTTTCTGAAATTACAATGCAAAATATTACATATAGCTCCTTTAATGTTCCAGTAATCTTTAAGTTGTCTTGAAAGAGCTGGATGGGACGGCCCACTTAGAATGACACTCGCGAGCTGACTCTTCCACTGAAATGTCATCGGTAATGAGGCACTAAAACCTGCAGATGTTGTGTGTGACTGAGGCGCTCGATCTGCTAGCCACAGGCAAAGTCAAACTAAACTGCCAACTTTAAGTCGAATGATTCCTAGGTATTGACAATAGTATTATCCGGTGAAATCTCTGCACAGGTGCATAACGTGATTGTTATGACAATGAAGGAAACTCAATTTCAACTGAATGGAGTCGTAATGTCCACAGCTCAACATAGCAACGGAACTAGATACGTGTCCAGTAAAGGAATCTCAGTTCTTGAGAATGGTCGTCTTTTCTTTGAATATCCAAAACAAGCACATAGAATCATCCTTCAGAATACCTGTGAGTAAGTCTGTCTACAAATCATACAACTTCCCAGTACACTTTTACAAGGTGAATACCAGTTAAAAAATGGGCTCAGTTAAATGTTAAGAATTCCACATGGGCAAGACCTGACAAACTAAGATTGGCCAGATAAACAGAAGTAGTAATACCTTGGTATGGGAGCATGAGCACATCTGCTCTTATTACTACCTACCGTACATCGCAATCAATCACAACCCTCTGTTTGGTCACTAGCACCAACCGGCAATGATGCAATTTAAGAAAGTTTTTCCAAAAGGCAGCGATTAAAACCGAGAAAAAAAACGAAACTCTCCAGGCACCTCTCCAACCACACCATTTTTTTTCTCCCTCTCCTTTAGGCTCTGTTTCACTGTCTTCTTTTTCTCCTCTCCGTGTAACAGAGTTAGGTGATGTAGATGCGGTGGAAGTCGTTGGCCCCGAAGGCACAGTTACATTTGGGGCACTTCCTCTGCCGGGTGTCGTAGCGCGTCTTCAGACACTCGTAGCAGAACACGTGGAAGCACTTGGTGAGCACCGTCTCCTTGTCGCGGGTGTTGCAGCACGGACAACGCAGCTTCGCCTGAAAAGGGGGGCGGATGAGAGAAAATACAGGGTCAATTTGGATAGAAGATGACCCACAATAGACAATGTGAACCATCTCATGCATTTGATAAAACAAAAGCAAGGCTATCCCATCAAGATACGTAAAGTCTCTTGTTTCACCTTGTACTGGTTAATCTCCTCCTGCAGGATCTCATCAGCATCCGTGTACACCTCCACTTTCTTCTGTTTCTCCAGCTTTCGTCGTAGCCTGGACAGGTCCTCCTATAAGTTAGACAGTCAAATACTTTAGTAGTCAAATCAAATGTTATGTCACATTCGCCAAATTGCTTACTACAAGCCCTTAAACTAGAATGGAGTTGTAAGAAAAATAAGAGTTGAGAAAATATTGACTAAATAAACTAAAGGGAAAAAATTAAGGAGTAACAATAAAATAACAATAACGAGGCTATATACAGGGAGTGCCAAGACAATGTGCGGGGGTACAGTTTAGTCAAGGTAATTGATGTAATATGTACATAGGAGTAGCAGCAGCGGGGGGGGGGGGGGTCAATACAAATAGTCCAGGTAGCCATATTATTAGTTGTTCAGCAGTCTTATGGCTTGGGGGTAGAGGCTGTTATAAAGCCTTTTGGACCTAGACTTAGTGCCGCTAGCAGAGAGAACAGTCTATGACTAGGGTGGCTGGAGTCTGTCAATTGTTAGGGCCTTTCTCTGACACGGCCTGGTATAGAGGTCTTGGATGGCAGGAAGCTTGGCCCCAGTGATGTACTGGGCCGTACGCACTACCCTCTGTAGTGCCATACCAGGTGCAGCTGTATAACTTTTTGAGGATCTGAGAACCCACGCCAAGTCTTCTGTCTTCTGAGGGGGAATAGTCGTTGTCGTGCCCTCTTCACGACCATATTAAACCTACTGTTAACATTCACGCGCTCTAATTTTCTCTCCCACTGTATTCGCTGAAGACTTTTATGGGTTTGACAAATTAACATATCAGGGCTCCCTCAAAATATATGCTCATCTCAATGGGACTGGTTAAATAAAGGACAAATATCTAGAAAGGACAGACTTGTCAGTAGTTGTGCGTACCTGTGCTCTTTTGAGGTTGCCCAACTCCCTCTCTCTGGCGGTGCGGTTCTCAGACACAGAAACCTGGATCTCTCTCAGCTTGGACTGGGTGTGTTCCAGCTGCACCTTCAGGTCTTCAGCCAGCTGGGCTGCCTCCACCGCCTGGGGACATGGAGGGGCAAGAAACACTCAGAGATACTCCCAACAGAACGATACAAGAAGAGTGACCAGCAATACAATTGCTCGTATTGTCCTCAGTAACCATGGTATTACAGCATAAATAGTAAAAGCAGTAGTATTGGTAAGGTAACTGTGGAAGAAGAAGAGTTTAAAAGTATCTTAGTAGTAGAGGTATTGTTTTCCTACCTTCCTCTTGTTTAGTTCTAGTGCTTGTGTGCGGACTCCTAACTCTTTCTCCAGAGTGGCCAGTGAGCTCTGGAGGATGCCCTCCTTCTCCTCCAGCTTCTGTACAACCAATAGCTGAGCTTCCACCTGTGACAGACAAAGGGAACCAATCAGACCTCTTCCTCATTGGCTCAGAAACACAAGTATTATCCGGACTTTTGTGAAGTGTTTTATTTTTTATTTCATTTCAATAGCCAATGTGGCCCAAGATATTTTTGAGGCCAATGTTTTCGTTTAAAAAAAAGGTTTCCCTTGCCAAATAAGTTGTGCACCTGTTTTAAATCCGCTTTGCAAGTTGCCCTGGAAATAAACCCGCGAAGCGAGTCCATCCTCCACAGTCCCTCTCACCTGGGTCTTGAAGGTTAGCACCTGGTCGGCCAGCTCCTCCTTCTCCTCCCTCAGCAGCTTGTAGATCTGGTTGGACTTGATGCGTTCCGACATCAGCTTGAAGTTGGCGTCATCCTTCTCTCTCAGCTGCTGCATCAGCCGGCTGTTCTGCTCCTGCATGTCTTCAAAGGCCTGACCTGTCACATCCATCTCGCTCAGTAGGGCCTCCTCCTCCTGGACACAATGGAGAGACACAGGGGGGTGGGAGGTTGAAATAGAGTTGGCATTTGTTTTTTTATTTAACTGTTAGTTATGTGGTTTCATTTCATTGAGGTTAAATCTCCTTAACTTCTCTAGGATAGGGGGCAGCATTTTCACGTTTGGATGAAAAGCATACCCAAATTCAACTGCCAGCTACTCATCCCCAGAAGATGAGATATGCATAGTATAGTAGATTTGGATAGAAAACACTGAAGTTTCTAAAACTGTTTGAATCATGTCTGTGAGTATAACAGAACTTATTTAGCAGGCGAAACCCCGAGGACAAACCATTCAGATTTTTTTCAATGGGTTTTCAGATTTCTAGTTGACCTTCTTGCAGTTCCTACCGCTTCGACTGGATGTCAGTCTTTAGAAATTGGTTGAGATTTTTTCCTTTGTGTAATGAAGAAGTACGGCCATCTTGAACGAGGGTCACTGGAAGTGTACTGTTAGAGGCGCGTGACCAGAAAGCTAGCTACAGTTTGTTTTAATCCTGGTCCATCAGGAACTCCAGGATCCAGTTGCAGAGGAAGGTGTTAAGTCCCTTAGCTTAGTGATGAGCTTTGAGGGCACTATAGTGTTGAACACTGAGCTGTAGTCAATGAATAGTATTCTCACGATGTGTTCCTTTTGTCCAGGTGGGAAAGGGCAGTGTGGAGTGCAATAGCGATTGCGTCATCTGTGGATCTGTTGGGGAATTATGCAAATTGGAGTGGGTCTCAGGTTTCCGGGATGATGGTGTTGAAGTGAGCCATGACCAGCCTTTCAAAGCACTTCATGGCTACCGACGTGAGTGCTACAGGGCAGTAGTCATTTAGGCAGGTTACCTTTGCTTTCTTGGGCACAGGGACTATGGTGGTCTGCTTGAAACGTAGGTATTACAGACTTGGTCAGGGAGAGGTTGAAAATGTCAGTGAAGACACCTGCCAGTTGGTCAGCGCATGCTCTGAGTACACGTCCTGGTAATCCATCTGGGCCTGCGGCCTTGTGAATGTTGACCTGTTTAAAAGGTCTTACTCACATCAGCTGCGGAGAGCGTGATCACACAGTAGTACGGAACAGCTGGTGCTCTCATGCATTCAGTGTTACTTGCCGCGATGCGCGCATAGAGGTAATTGAGCTTGTCTGGTAGGCTCGTGTCACTGGGCAGCTCGTGGCTGTGCTTCCCTTTGTAATCGGTAATAGTTTGCAAGCCCTGCAACATCCAGATGTGGGTCGGAGCCGGTGTAGTACGATTCGATCTTAGTCCTGTATTGACCCTTTGCCTGTTTGATGGTTCGTCGGAGAGCAAAGCAGGATTTCTTATAAGCGTCCGGGTTAGAGTCTTGCTCCTTGAAAGCGGCAGCCCTACCCTTTAGCTCAGTATGAATGAAGCCAGTGACTGATGTGGTCTACTCCTCAATGCCATTGGAAGAATCCTGGAACATTTTCCAGTTTGTGCTAGCAAAAAGTCCTGTAGCTTAGCATCTGCATCATCTGACCACTTCCCTATTGAGCGAGTCACTGGTACTTCCTGCTTTAGTTCTTGCTTGTAAGCAGGAATCAGGAGGATAGAGTTATGGTCAGATTTGCCAATTTGAGGACGAGGGAAAGCTTTGCACGCTTCTGTGCGTGGAGTAAAGGTGGTCTAGAGTGTTTTTCCCCCCTCTGGTTGCACGTATAACATGCTGGTAGAAATGAGGTAAAACAGATTAAAGTTCCCTTGAATAATTTTTTATTTAACTAGGCAAATCAGTTAAGAACAAATTATTATTTATAATGATGACCAAGTAACAGTGGGATAACTGCCTTGTTGAGGGGCAGAACGACAGACTTTTTACCATGTCAGCTCGGGTATTCGATCTTGCAACCTTTCAATTACTGGCCCAACGCTCTAACCACTAGGCTACCTGCCGCCCCATTAAAGTCCCCGGCCACTAGGAGCACCGCCTCTGGCTGAGCATTTTCTTGTTTGCTTATGGCCTTATACAGCTCGTTGAGTGCGGTCTTAGTGCCAGCATTGGTTTGTGGTGGTAAATTGACAGCTATGAAAAATATAGATGAAACCTATTTTTGGTAAATAGTGTGGTCTATGGGTTATCATGAGATACTCTACCTCAGGCGAGCAAAACCTTGAGACTTCCTTAATATTAGATTTTGTGCACCAGCTGTTGTTGAGAAATAGACAGTCACCCCTCGTCTTACCGGAGGCAGCTGTTCTATCTTGCCGATGCACGGAAAACACAGCCAGTTGTATGTTATCCATGTAGTCGTTCAGCCACGACTCGGTAAAACACAAGATACTACAGTTAACGTCCCGTTGCTAGGATAGTCTTCATCGTAGCTCATCCAGTTTATTATCCAATGATTGCACGTTGGCTAATAGTACGGAAGGTGGAGGCGGGTTACCCACTCGCCGTCGGATTCTTACAAGGCACACCGACCTACGTCCCCTATATCGCTATCTCTTATTCATGCGAATGCTAGGGATTTGGTCCTTGTCAGGTGTCTGAAGAAAATCCTTTGCGTCCGACTCGTTAAAGAAAATAATCTTTGTCCAGTAAGAGGGGAGCGATTGCTGTTCTGATATCCAGTAGCTCTTTTTTGGTCATAAGAGATGGTGGTAGAAACATTATGTACAAAATAAGTTACAAATAACGCAAAACACACAATCACAATTGGTTAGGAGCCCGTAAAACAGCCGTCATCTCCTCTGGCTCCATTAGTCTTACTAATATCACAATTACATAGTTGTTCAGACCCTTTAAATCAGTACTTTATTGAAGCACCTTTAGCAGAGATTACAGCCTCAAGTGTTCTTGGGTATGACCCTACAAGCTTGGCACACCTGTATTTGGGGAGTTTCTCCCATTCTTCTCTGCAGATCCTGTCAATGTTGGATGGGGAGAGTCCGCTGCACAGCTATTTTCAGGTCTCTCCAGAGATGTTCGATCGGGTTCCAATCCGGGCTCTGGCTGGACCACTCGAGGGCATTGAGATTTGTCCCGAAGCCACTGCTATATTGTCTTGGCTGTATGCTTTAGGGTCGTTGTCTTGTTGGAAGTTGAACTGGTGGAGTGCTGCAGAGATGGTTGTACTTCTGGAAGGTTCTTCCATCTCCACAGAGGAACTCTAGAGCGCTGTCAGAGTGACTATCGGGTTCTTAGGTCACCTCCCTGACCAAGGCCCTTCTCCCCCGATTGCTCAGTTTGGACGGGCAGCCAAAGCATCTTGGTGGTTCCAAACTTCTTCCATTTAAGAATGATGGGGACCTTCAATGCTGCAGAATTTTTTTGGTTTTTGGTACCCTTTCCCAGATCTGTGCCTCGACATGATCCTATCTCGGAGCTCTTTGAAAAATTCCTTCGACCTCATGGCTTGGTTTTTGCTCTGACATGCACTGTCAACTGTTGGACGTTATATAGACAGGTGTGTGTCTTTACAAATCATATCCAATCAATTGAATTTACCACAGGTGGACTCCAATAAAGTTGTAGAAACATCTCAGGGATGATCGATGGAAACAGGATGCACCTGAGCTCAATTTTGAGTCTCATCGCAAAGGTTCTGAATACTTATGTAAATATGGTATGTTTTTTTCTTAATACATTTGCAAAAATTTCTAAAAACCTGTTTTGCTTTGTCATTATGGGGTATTGTGTGTAGATTGATGAGGATAAATGACATTTTATTACAATTTTAGAATAAGACTAATGTAGCAAAATTTGTCAAAGTCAAGGGGCCCGAGTACTTTCCGACTGCACTGTATCTTGCAATGTACCTGAACGTATCTCACAATGTCATTTTAACTACACTGAACAAAAATATAAAAACGCAACATGCAACCATTTCAAAGTTAAAGTTCATACACTGCTCAAAAAAATAAAGGGAACACTTAAATAACACAATGTAACTCCAAGTCAATCACACTTCTGTGAAATCAAACTCTCCACTTAGGAAGCAACACTGATTGACAATACATTTCACATGCTGTTGTGCAAATGGAATAGACAAAAGGTGGAAATTATAGGCAATTAGCAAGACACCCCCCAAAACAGGAGTGATTCTGCAGGTGGTGACCACAGACCACTTCTCAGTTCCTATGCTTCCTGGCTGATGTTTTGGTCACTTTTGAATGCTGGCGGTGCTCTCACTCTAGTGGTAGCATGAGATGGAGTCTACAACCCACACAAGTGGCTCAGGTAGTGCAGCTCATCCAGGATGGCACATCAATGCGAACTGTGGCAAAAAGGTTTGCTGTGTCTGTCAGCGTAGTGTCCAGAGCATGCAGGCGCTACCAGGAGACAGGCCAGTACATCAGGAGACGTGGAGGAGGCCGTAGGAGGGCAACAACCCAGCAGCAAGACCGGTACCTCCGCCTTAGTGCAAGGAGGTGCACTGCCAGAGCCCTGAAAAATGACCTCCAGCAGGCCACAAATGTGCATGTGTCAGCATATGGTCTCACAAGGGGTCTGAGGATCTCATCTCGGTACCTAATGGCAGTCAGGCTACCTCTGGCGAGCACATGGAGGGCTGTGCGGCCCCACAAAGAAATGCCACCCCACACCATGAATGACCCATCGCCAAACCGGTCATGCTGGAGGATGTTGCAGGCAGCAGAACGTTCTCCACGGCGTCTCCAGACTCTGTCACGTCTGTCACATGTGCTCATGTGCTCAGTGTGAACCTGCTTTCATCTGTGAAGAGCACAGGGCGCCAGTGGCGAATTTGCCAATCTTGGTGTTCTCTGGCAAATGCCAAACGTCCTGCACGGTGTTGGGCTGTAAGCACAACCCCCACCTGTGGACGTCGGGCCCTCATACCACCCTCATTGAGTCTGTTTCTGACCGTTTGAGCAGACACATGCACATTTGTGGCCTGCTGGAGGTCATTTTGCAGGGCGCTGGCAGTGCACCTCCTTGCACAAAGGCGGAGGTAGCGGTCCTGCTGCTGGGTTGTTGCCCTCCTACGGCCTCACCTGCGGGATCATCTGAGACCAGCCACCCGGACAGCTGATGAATCTGTGGGTTTGCACAACTGAAGAATTTTTGCACAAATCTGGGCTGGTGTGGTTACACATGGTCTGCAGTTGTGAGGCCGGTTGGACGTACTGCCAAATTCTCTAAAACGACGTTGGAGCCGACTTATGTTAGAGAAATGAACATTCAATTCTCTGGCAACAGCTCTGGTAGACATTCCTGTAGTCAGCATGCCAATTGCATGCTCCCTCAAAACTTGAGACATCTGCGGCATTGTGTGACCAAACTGCACATTTTAGAGTGGCCTTTTCTTGTCTACCAGCACAAGGTGCATCTATGTAATAATCATGCTTCTTGATTTCACACACCTGTCAGGTGGATGGATTATCTTGGCAAAGGAGACATGATGCTCACCAAGCTTTTTGTGTGTATGGAAAACCTTTAGCATCTTTTATTTCAGCTCATGAAACATGGGACCAACACTTTACATGTTGCGTTTATATTTTTGTTCAGTGTAATATATATCAACGGACTTTACTATGACGCTTCATCTGAACAGCATTGCGATATAGGGTAGGACAATTTTACGACTGTATTGTCCAGCCATCGTCGATGGTGATGACATTGTGATGTCACAAACGATGGTTTAGTATATTTAAATTTTTACTGCACCTCCGGAGTCTGGCAAGACGACACACCAAATGGCCTATTTCCCATTTGTCATAGCTTAATGGTAGTTAAATGGTAGTTATATATGGTAGACTATTAACATAATGCAAGAGAACAATGTAGATTGTAGAAAGAGCGGATAGCACCAAAGCAGCACAAAATGTCAGACAGGTCCTAACATGTTTTTCCCCTCTCCAATGTCAGATGATCACGGGCCTTTTGCAGCTAACAATTAGTTGTCTGGCTTATTGTTTTAAAATCTTGATTTCCCCTTTCTCCACAATCCTCATCTGATTCGAATGTGACTTGTTGGCCGAGACATAACCCACTCTCAACCATCGAATTAACCTAGTGGCCTAACGGAGTTCCATCTCAGAAACTTGTTTGCCATTAGCCTCAATAAAAACAGTAAAGTAATAATGAGAACAAACAATAGCAAGATTGCTGGAACGAAAAACAAATGAATGATAATTCTGTGTTTTCAATAACTTAATTTGTGCAATTATATAAAAACGAACAATCAGATAAAAATACTATTTAGCCTATAACATTCTTTATAACACTTGAATGAACATTGGCTTAGGCTAAAAATGAATAGGCCTATTATCCTTAGGCTATGCCATTTGCCCATCGAACTGTGTCACAGCATCATCGGACTGAGCTTGTTGTCATTGCAGGCAATCGCAACGCTGTGCGTTACAGGGAAGACATCCTCCTCCCTCAAGTGGTACCCTTCCTGCAGGCTCATCCTGACATGACCCTCGAGCATGACAATGCCACCAGCCATACTGCTCGTTCTGTGCGCGATTTCCTGCAAGGCAGGAATATCAGTGTTCTGCCATGGCCAGCGAAGAGACCGGATCTCAATCCCATTGAGCACGTCTGGGACCTGTTGGATCGGAGGGTGAGGGCTAGGGCCATTCCCCCCAGAAATGTCCTGAAACTTGCAGGTGCCTTGGTGGAAGAGTGGGGTATCATCTCACAGCAAGAACTGGCAAATCTGGTGCAGTCCACGAGGAGGAGATGCACTGCAGTACTTAATTCAGCTGGTGGCCACACCATATACTGACTGTTACTTTTGATTTTGACCCCCCCTTTGTTCAGGGACACATTACTCCATTTCTGTTAGTCACGTGTCTGTGGAACTTGTTCATGTTATGTTCATTCCAAATATTTACACATGTTAAGTTTGCTGAAAATAAATGCAGTTTACAGTGAGAGGACGTTTCTTTTTTTCGCTACTTTTTACCCCTTTTTCATGATATCCAATTGGTAGTTAGTCTTGTCCCATCGCTGCAACTCTCGTACAGAGTTAGAGGCGAAGGTCGAGAGCACAACCCCGCCAAGCCGCACTGCTTCTTGACACACTGCTTAATTAACCCAGAAGCCAGCCGCACCAATGTGTTGGAGGAAACACTGTACAGCTGCGACCGAAGTCAGGGTGCATGCGCCAGGCCGCCCACAAGGTGTCGCTAGAGCACGATGGGACAAGGACATCCCAGCCGGCTAAACCCTCCCCTAACCCGGACAACGCTGGGACAATTGTGCGCTGCCTCATGGGTCTCCCGATCGCGGCCTGCTGCAACACAGCCTGGGATCAAACCCGGATCTGTAGTGACGCATCTAGCACGACTACTGCGCCACTCGGGAGGCCACTGATGAGTATTTTTATGGTCAAGAGAAACATAACCCTACCAATTTGAAACCCCGTCCTCTAAATGCAATACCTCACTTATTCCATTGAAATCCCCGGTCAAAAGAAACAAAGAAATGGCAAAGCCACTGCAATTGTGATATTGAACATATTCAGCACCTCTGCAAAAGGTTTGAATGTGTAGTGGACATACAGTACCTGTTTGGTGGCCGTGAGCTTCTTCTGTAGGTGATCGATCGTCTCCTCTGCCACGCGTATCTTCCTGAGAGCGTCCTCATCAGCCAGCTTCTTGCTCTCCTTCCTCTCCCTCTCCTCCAGCTCTCGAACCCGCACCCGCAACTCATCCACCTGGGACACAGAGGGTGGATTTAGGTATAACACACGGACTGAGACACTACTTCAGCTTGTAGTGGGGGATTAGATTCAGATAACACTAACCATCTCATGAATTGACTTTGAATGATAACCTACAGTTCAGGTTGGAATTTGAAGAAGTCAAAGAGCAAACCTCGGCTTTAGACTTGCGCTCTGCTGCCATAAGCTGCACTTTGTCTCGCTGCTCTTTGGGAGCTGATTTATACATGTCCAAAAGTAGCTTCATCTCCTTCTGAGACTCCTGGGCTTTCCTGAGGGGAGAGGAGAATGGACAGTAGAAGAGTTAGCACTACCTAACTCCAGAATAAAACAATGAGTTAAGTCCTCTACTATATGACAGTACCCTTAATTCGATATAAAATATGAGTTGTGTGTTCTGTGACCAAAAACTTAACATACTTAAGTTCCGCCCTCAGCATCTTCAGAGTGTCCGAATCTTTTCTCTTCAACTCTTCGCTGCGCTGTCGCTCCCTCTCCCGCTCCCTCTCTCGCTCCCTCTCGGCCTCCCTCTCTCTCTCCCGGGACCGCTGTCTCTCCAGCTCCCTCCTCCTCTCCTCCTCCTCTTCTTGGTCTTCGTCCTCTTCCTTCTTCACCTCCAGGCTGTCGCTCACCGGCTCCTCCAACGACAGAAGCCCAGTGTCACCACTCTGGCACCGCAACTGACAAAGGGACGGAGATAGAAAATGGTTTTGGGACACCGATCGCATTTATCACATTGTCGTACCAAATATCATGATTCAAGTGTCATGTTTATCCTTAATTATTAACCAAATATTGTGCATCTCAAGTTTTATGGAACCATGACCTAACCACCTCACCAGGGCAAACTCCAGGCTGTAGTTAACCTATAATAAGGGTCTATCTATGAACTACGCATATTGATTAAATATTCTTAGGGAGCAGAAGAAAGTCTATTGGTCTCACGTGCAGGATCAGCTGCCCTACCTTGTTAATCTCCATCTGTGTTTCTCTGAGCTTCCGCTTGTAGCGCTGCACGTCCCCTTTCAGCTGGTGGTTGTGGTTCTGGAGGCTGCTGATGAGGTGTCGCATCTCTCTGTTGATTGGGCCTAAGGGAAAGATCAAACGGGACAGGTGTCGATAAGATAATGACCATACGTTTCAGTCAGCGCTGTCGCAGTGTTTTGTCCAACTATTGTTGGTGGCGTAAACTTGTGAGCAATATGGATAGTGACAACAGGATAGGATACATTCCTCCCAAACACAGTCAACATCCTTGGTTAAGGAACATTTTTGAAATAAACAAGACATGCATAAATTACTAAGCACATAAGATCACTGACAGTCGTTCATTCAAACATCTCACAGAAAAACATTCGCTTTTTTTCTGAGAAACCTTTAGTGATAGAAACAAGCCTAGGGCGTGGGAGGCGTTGTGGAGATTATGATACGTTACCTGCTTGCTCATTGGCCGCCAGGTTCTGCTCAAACTCGATACGCAGCATTTCATACTCCTTGCGCACCTGGGCCAGCGTGTCTTCCAGCTGGATGACCTCAGTGCGGAGCTTCTTCTGTAGTGACAGCTCGTCACTCTGAAACGATGACGAACAGCAGCAACTTTTGTTGACGGCTGTCAAACAGCGACATCACACCAATCTCTGACATCATGACTAGTGTTGGCCATTTTTTATAGATTGTGACGTAATCCACTTTCACGGTTTCCACGGGATTACCTTTCCAACCACATATATTCCTGTTGTATTCATGATATACACTGCTCAAAAAAATAAAGGGAACACTAAAATAACACATCCTAGATCTGAGTGAATGAAATATTCTTATTAAATACTTTTTTCTTTACATAGTTGAATGTGCTGACAACAAAATCACACAAATTATCAATGGAAATCAAATTTATCAACCCATGGAGGTCTGGATTTGGAGTCACACTCAAAATTAAAGTGGAAAACCACACTACAGGCTGATCCAACTTTGATGTAATGTCCTTAAAACAAGTCAAAATGAGGCTCAGTAGTGTGTGTGGCCTCCATGTGCCTGTATGACCTCCCTACAACGCCTGGGCATGCTCCTGATGAGGTGGCGGATGGTCTCCTGAGGGATCTCCTCCCAGACCTGGACTAAAGCATCCGCCAACTCCTGGACAGTCTGTGGTGCAACGTGGCGTTGGTGGATGGAGCGAGACATGATGTCCCAGATGTGCTCAATTGGATTCAGGTCTGGGGAACGGGCGGGCCAGTCCATAGCATCAATGCCTTCCTCTTGCAGGAACTGTTGACACACTCCAGCCACATGAGGTCTAGCATTGGCATGCATTAGGAGGAACCCAGGGCCAACCGCACCAGCATATGGTCTCACAAGGGGTCTGAGGATCTCATCTCGGTACCTAATGGCAGTCAGGCTACCTCTGGCGAGCACATGGAGGGCTGTGCGGCCCCACAAAGAAATGCCACCCCACACCATGACTGACCCACCGCCAAACCGGTCATGCTGGAGGATGTTGCAGGCAGCAGAACGTTCTCCACGGCGTCTCCAGACTCTGTCACAAGTGCTCAGTGTGAATCTGCTTTCATCTGTGAAGAGCACAGGGCGCCAGTGGCGAATTCTTGGTGTTCTCTGGCAAATGCCAAACGTCCTGCACGGTGTTGGGCTGTAAGCACAACCCCGACCTGTGGACGTCGGGCCCTCATACCACCCTCATGGAGTCTGTTTCTGACCGTTTGAGCAGACACATGCACATTTGTGGCCTGCTGGAGGTCATTTTTGCAGGGCTCTGGCAGTGCTCCACCTGCTCCTCCTTGCACAAAGGCGGAGGTAGCGGTCCTGCTGCTGGGTTGTTGCCCTCCTACGGCCTCCTCTACGTCTCCTGATGTACTGGCCTGTCTCCTGGTAGCGCCTCCATGCTCTGGACACTATGCTGACAGACACAGCAAACCTTCTTGCCACAGCTCGCATTGATGTGCCATCCTGGATGAGCTGCACTACCTGAGCCACTTGGGTGGGTTGTAGACTCCGTCTCATGCTACCACTAGAGTGAAAGCACCGCCAGCATTCAAAAGTGACCAAAACATCAGCCAGGAAGCATAGGAACTGAGAAGTGGTCTGTGGTCACCACCTGCAGAACCACTCCTTTATTGGGGGTGTCTTGCTAATTGCCTATAATTTCCACCTGTTGTCTATTCCATTTGCACAACAGCATGTGAAATTTATTGTCAATCAGTGTTGCTTCCTAAGTGGACAGTTTGATTTCACAGAAGTGTGATTGACTTGGAGTTACATTGTGTTGTTTAAGTGTTCCCTTTATTTTTTTGAGCGGTGTACGTGCCAGACCTGGGTTCAAGTAGTATTAGTTCTCTATCAAATACTTTAGATGTGCTTGATTGAGCTTGCCTGGCACAATGGAACCAATGGAATAGTCCCAAAAGTTCAAACCCCATCCATCTGGTACCCCAGACAGGCTCGATCAAGCGCAGTTAAAGCATATTAAAAAAATGGGTCTGATACGCTGAAATTTTGATTTTAAATCAGTGGCTCCCTCCTACACAAGTCATTTGTCAGTTTATCCTATCCAAAGCAACAACCAGTGCATTGAACTAAGGGAGGTAAAACAACCAAGTTCACAATGACTGCAAGTAAAACTTATCTGCTAAATTAGTGCTTCTGACCTCCATATGCTCTATCTGTCTGAGGTGGGCGTTCTTGGCGGTGAGGAGCAGGGCCCGGGCCTCGTCCAGCTGGGTCTTCACCCCGAGAGACTCGTTGTAAAGCAGTGAGAACTGGGACTGCAGGCACTTGTAGTCCGCGGTCTCCTTCACCACCTCCTCTGGAATATTTTTCAGGTCCAACTGAAAAGGAGTTAAGTGAGTGAGTTACCCCCCCCCTCATACACTGTAAGAGGCTTCGGGACCTGGTGAAAAACTATATAAATGCAATCAATTTGGGATAGAGTAAACAGAAACGTAAATACATTCATTGATATTACATACAGAGCATAGATTCAATGATCATAATGACAAACACAAGTTATTGTGTTTCTACATTCGACAATTATTGTCTTCCTTGACTTGACACCTGACTCATCAAGACTGTCTAAATAGTGAGCATATCCTTTGTTAAGCAGACAAGAGTATTGCAGTGAGTTTAGTCTTGTATCCCCTCAGAGGAGACGACTTCTGCACCTTGAGCTTCTCACTCTCCCTCACAGCCTCTTGGAGCTCCTGCTGTAGTTTCTCCAGTTCCGCCATGCGATTGTTGGCCAGCTCCTGGTTCTGCTCCAACTCTGCATTCAGGCTCTCAAACTAACAGACATATTAATGACAGTATGAAGTTAAATTATTATCACCAATTTAACTCCATGACTGGGTTGGAATACAACAATGTATCAAAACAAGACTGAAGGGAAGCTCAAGAATACGGTTGGACATTAAAGTGACAAGTCTGCACTCACCTTCTGTATATTGAGAGTGATCTGGCCTCCGGGTAGCCCCCCTGAGCTGCCAGTGGTGTAGTAACCCGAGTTCAACTGGACAGAACAATCATAAGAGGCGTTTAGCGAACTTGGCCCGTACATTAGTACAGACACCAACCCAGAAATATTACAATAGTAATAGTGGTTACAGTCTTCATTTAGACTGTACAATATCAAAACATGATTTTACCCATGTACATACAGCAGGACATAGGTAAACACACACAGCTGCGATTCAATGGCTGGCATGCTCCGATGCCTTATCGCTGGACGTAGACGCATAATGGAGAGTGACGTCAGCAATGATGAGACACAGGACTATACACACACACACACACACACACACAGAGTATACCCACCCACGCACACAAATGAAACAAACCTGCTCAAGTGCTTCAGCCAGATGCTTGTTGAGCTTCTGTTCCCTCTTACGGAGCTTCTCGATGTCCCACTGCAGATCCTCCACAGCAGTCTCCATCTCAGACACCTTGGTCTCCGAGCTCGTCACCTTATCCACAAGCTCATTGTACTGAACGAGAGAAGTACAGATGAGAGAACGTTTGATTAAGAAATTGACTGGATGAGTTTACACAATCGCCATGTATTACCACCGATGAGAAAATGGCAGACGTTCATATTGAGGATACAAAAGCCTGAGAGAACACACTGTGGAGATGTGGGCATTCACAATCCACATACACTACATTATAGGATGAGGCAAAGTACCTCCATAGACATCTTGTGGTGTCTGCCCTGCAGTGAGGAGGCCAGGTCTTGCAGTCTGCTATTCTCCTCCAGCAGAGTGCGATTCAGACGGAGCAGCTCTTCCTGGCCGTCGTCCTCACACACTGACCAAGACAACACAGTTACTAGGGTTACTCAACTGTGAATGTCACAGTAGGGAACTCCTCTACATGTTTATGCCACATTTAGAACCCAAATGCTTCCATAACAACAAAGTGAAATAAACTATTGTCCTTAGTCATGAGTGAGTCTGAATAGTTACCTGCGGACTGGATCTGGGTGCATAGGCCGTCGATGCGGCTGTGCAACCTATCGAAGACGCAGACCATGCAAGCAGCGGCCTCTTTGCTAAACTGCATCCTGTCCTGCAGCTGCAGGCTGAGCTCCTCCTCACTGCTGTTGTCCAGAATGGAGAGGAAGGCCTTGGCACTCTCACTGAGGGAAGTAGTGGGCGGCGGTGCTACAGACCATGGTGATAAGTAAAAATGGACGGGAGGACTTAGGATGTGGTTGAAAATATAAATGTGGCACAAGTGCTAGAAAGGTGTACTGCTTTGTTAAGTTTCCATACCTCACATCAGTTATTACAGGTGGCAAAGCAATGGACTTGGAGGTATCACTACTGCGGATCAGTGGCTAGATATGCATAGATAAAAAGGTTGAGCGAGCGAGAGAGCAGGGATCATCTTTACCTGTTGTCGAGTCCAGCTGTGGTTCAGGAGCTTTCTCCATAACATCAGGTGGGGGAGGCTGTTGCTCCTCGTGTTCTGGTGCTGGAGGAGGGGGTGGTGGGATCATCATACCATCTTCTTCTATTGGGGTAGGGGCAGAGACCGGCATAGTAGGCGTTGCCGGGACCACCGTGGGGTCAATGCGTAGGCGCAGGACGTGAACATTTTCTTCCAACTGGAAGTCAAAGAAAGAGTAATTCAGTATGTGTGGGGGTTAAATTTTAGGTTAAGCATACAGTACAAGTCAAAGGTTTGGACACACCTACTCATTCAAAGGTAAACATTCTTTTTTTTTTTTTTTTTTTATAACAGTGAAGACATCAAAACTGAAGTAACACATATGGAATCATGTAGTAACCAAAAAAGTATTAAACAAATCAAAATGTATTTCAGATTCTTCAAAGTAGCCATCCTTTGCCTTGATGACAGCTTTGCACACTCTTGGCATTCTGTCAACCAGCTTCATGAGTTAGTCACCTGGAATGCATTTCAATTAACTGTTGTGCCTTGTTAAAAGCACATTTGTTGAATTTCTTTCCTTCTTAATGCGTTTGAGCCAATCAGTTGTGTTGTGACAAGGTAGGGGTGGTATACAGAAGATAACCCTACTTGGTAAAATACCAAGTCCATATTATGGCAAGAACAGCTCAAATAAGCAACGCGAAATGAAAGTCCACTTTAACTCATGAAGGGCAGTCAATCCAGAAGATTTCAAGAACTGAAAGTTACTTCAAATGCCGTCGCAAAAACCACCAAGCGCTAGGAATGAAGATCCAGAGTTACTTCTGCTGCAAAGGATAAGTTCATTAGAGTTAGCCTCAGAAATTGCAGCCAAAATAAATGTTTCACAGAGTTCAAGTATCTCAACATCAAGTGTTCAGAGGAGACTGCATGAATCAGGCCTCCATGGTCGAATTGCTGCAAAGAAACCACTACTAAAGTTCACCAATAAGAAGAAGAGACTTGCTTGGGCCAAGAACCACGAGCAACGGACATTAGACCGGTGGAAATCTGTCCTTTGGCCTGATGAGTCCAAATTTGAGATTTTTGGTTCCAACCGCCGTGCCGTTGTGAGACGCAGAGTAGGTGAATGGATGATCTCCGTATGTGCAGTTCCCACCGTGAAGCACGGAGGAGGTGTGATGGTGCTTTGCCGGTGGCACTGTTGGTGATTTATTTAGAATTCAAGGCACACAACCAGCATGGCTACCACAGCATTCTGCAGCGATACGCCATCCCATCTGGTTTGGGCATAGTGGGACTATCATTTGTTTTTCAACAGGATAATGACCCAACACACCTCCAGGCTGTGTAAGGGCTATTTGACCAAGAAGGAGAGTGATGAAGTCCTGCATCAGATGACATGGCCTCCAATCACTCGACCTAAACCCAATTGAGATGGTTTGGGATGAGTTAGTCCGCACAGTGAAGGAAAAGCAGCCAACAACTGCTCAGCATATGCGGGAACTCCATCAAAACTGTTGGAAAAGCATTCCAGGTGAAGCTGGTTGAGAGACTGCCAAGAGTGTGCAAAGCTGTCATCAAAGCAAAGGGTGGCTACTTTGAAGAATCTAAAATATATTTTGATTTGTTTAACACTTTTTTGGTTACTAAATGATTCCATGTGTTACTTCAGTTTTAAAGTCTTCACTATTATATATTTTTTTAAATAACCCTTGAATGAGTAGGTGTGTCCAAACTTTTGACTGGTACTGTATGTCTATGATCCTTCAAGGCAGCAAACAATTGTGGAATGTACGTACCTGGGACCAGTAACGATTCACAATGAGCAGTGTGGTATCATCAGTGGCTTGTCGCTTTTCCAGCTTCTCGATCTTCTCTCGCAGCTCGTCCTCCATGGTCTGCCTCTGCTCCAGACGCTCACTCAGCTTCTTATTCTTAAACTGGATCACTTTCATGTCCATTTCCTCCTGCAGATGTGAAATACATGATCATGAAGATGATAACCTTGTAGGAGGGATAATATACTTCATTATAGACAAGACCAAGATGTGGAGGCAAAAAAATAGTGACTAACCGTAGAGGACACTCCCCCAATGCGTATTGGCTCAATGAGAGTGGTGGTGGTCTTCTCCTCTTTTTTACTCTTTTTCTCAGGTGGACCAGGGGGGCTGTCCCCACCTGAGACTCGCTTCCCTCCCCCGGTGCCAGACATCATTGCTGCTTATGCAACCTAAGTGTGACAGCTGTTTTAGGACACAAAGCTGATGAAAAATGTACATTTCGTTTTAACATAATTCATTAGCTGACAGTTACTCTGTGATGGCGAAAGAGACATTTAGCAATATAGACATTTAGCGTTGATGACAAGACTGATTATCTCCCCTTGTCAACAACACGAGGGTTTTGTCATTGTCACCAACTCTTGAAGTTAAATTTCGCTAATGTTACTGAAGCTAACGACTTACTGGTATCTAACTACAAATAATTTGTGAATGTTTCTTACAATTGTTGGCGAATAAATTTAGATTTGTAAATGTCAATTCAATTAAGGCCAGAATGTCCCGCTAGCTAACTTGCAAGCTATCAGTTTCCGATGTTAGAATTATGTGCACCTAAACTTGCAAAGTGGCCATCAAAAACTTGGCATGTGTATGTATGTACGTTAGCTACCTAAATAGCGGTAGTTGCGTCTTAGCTATATTTTACTACCTAGTATAGCTTTTGCAAGAATCTATCTAGCTAACAGGCTAATGCTGGCTGTAAAGAATGCTAGCAGATTAGCAACTGTGAGTACAATGGCTGTGAGTATAATACGGCGTATTTCCTCGAATCAGTTTTAAATGCAATCATATAGTATTAATTAATTCACGTTTTTATTTCACGATCACTAAGAAATATGACAAACCTTTCAGAAAGAGACCTCGTACAACATTACCACTAACCGGAGATGACGACAGTAGCTATTTCCTCTATAGCACAGTAAGTGTACTTCTTCTTCTTCTTCTTCTTCTATGAGGTTTAACAGCGGTTGGCATCCAATTTGTTGCATTACCGCAACCTACTAACTGGAATACAACTCCCGTACACTTTGCTTGCTAGATAAAATGTAATACACTGCTCAAAAAAATAAAGGGAACACTTAAACAACACAATGTAACTCCAAGTCAATCACACTTCTGTGAAATCAAACTGTCCACTTAGGAAGCAAAACTGATTGACAATAAATTTCACATGCTGTTGTGCAAATGGAATAGACAAAAGGTGGAAATTATAGGCAACTAGCAAGACACCCCCAAAAAAGGAGTGATTCTGCAGGTGGTGACCACAGACCACTTCTCTGTTCCTATGCTTCCTGGCTGATGTTTTGGTCACTTTTGAATGCTGGCGGTGCTCTCACTCTAGTGGTAGCATGAGACGGAGTCTACAACCCACACAAGTGGCTCAGGTAGTGCAGTTCATCCAGGATGGCACATCAATGCGAGCTGTGGCAAAAAGGTTTGCTGTGTCTGTCAGCGTAGTGTCCAGAGCATGGAGGTGCTACCAGGAGACAGGCCAGTACATCAGGAGACGTGGAGGAGGCCGTAGGAGGGCAACAACCCAGCAGCAGGACCGCTACCTCCGCCTTTGTGCAAGGAGGTGCACTGCCAGAGCCCTGCAAAAGGACCTCCAGCAGGCCACAAATGTGCATGTGTCTGCTCAAACGGTCAGAAACAGACTCCATGAGGGTGGTATGAGGGCCCGACGTCCACAGGTGGGGGTTAACACTTAACCACTTAACACACCCTGTAACTCTTCTGATGTCAAGTCTGGCACACTCAAATACCTCTCTGCAGCTGCCACCACAACCTCCATTTTCTGCGACTTCCGTACCATTCCTGCCGTACAGTTGATAACCACTGCTATAAATGCTAAAAATCCAGTCTTACTGAACTTTGTATAACTTTTTGGGCTTATCCCACTGTACTGGTATATCTCTACTACTCTCACTACTCCTCCCCTTCTGCACATCTTGGACCCTCCCTCCTACACACTGCTGCCACATGCTTGACACCTGTAACATCGTAATGTATTCGGCACATACGCTCGTACAGGATTACATACAGTTGAAGTCGAAAGTTTACATACACTTAGGTTGGAGTCATTAAAACTCGTTTTTCAACCACTCCACAAATTTCTTGTTAACAAACTATAGTTTTGGCAAATTGGTTAGGATATCTACTTTGTGCATGACAGAAGTAATTTTTCCAACAATTGTTTACAGACAGATTATTTCACTTATAATTCACTGTATCACAATTCCAGTGGGTCATTAGTTTACATACACTAAGTTGACTGTGCCTTTAAACAGCTTGGAAAATTCCAGAAAATGATGTCATGGCTTTGTGCACAGGTGCATCGTCAGGAAAGGGCCTTCCCCAAACTGTCACAAAGTTGGAAGCACAGAATTGTCTAGAATTTCATTGTATGCTGTAGCATTAAGATTCCCCTTCACTGGAACTAAGGGGCCTAGCCCAAACCATGAAAAACAGCCACAGACCATTATTCCTCCTCCACCAAACTTTACAGTTGGGACTATGCATTGGGGCATTTCCAATGCTCCAGAGTCCAATGGCGGGAAGCTTTACTTCACTCCAGCCGACGCTTGGCATTGCGCATGGTGAACTTAGGCTTGTGGGCGGCTGCTCGGCCATGGAAACCCATTTCATGAAGCTTCTGATAAATAGTTATTGTGCTGATGTTGGTTCCAGAGGCAGTTTGGAACTCTGTAGTGAGTGTTGCAACCGAGGACAGATTATTTTTATGCGCTTCAGCCCCCGGCAGTACCATTCTGTGAGCTTGTGTGACCTACCACTTTGCGGCTGAGCCGTTGTTGCTCCTAGACGTTTCCAAATTTCTGCCCTGGTCAAAGTTGACCGGGGCAGCTCAAGCAGGGCAGAAATTTGACTTACTGACTTGTTGGAAAGGTGGCATCATATTACGGTGCCATGTTGAAAGTCACTGAGCTCTTCAGTAAGGCCATTCTACTGCTAATGTTTGTCTATATAGATTTCATGGCTGTGTGCTCAATTTTATACAATTGTCATCAACGGGTGTGGCTGAAATAGCTAAATCCACTAATTTGAAGGGGGTGTCCACATACTTTTGTATATATAATGTATAGTATAATGTGAGTGAGCCTGCCCCAGAGGAGGTTAGTTCCGAAGACTTCGTTGCCATAGAAATGTACCTGGTTAATAGGTGAGCCATTTTCGTATGACCGGTTATCCCAAGTTGAACTTAGAGTTGGACCAAAGTTACCTCGCTAACTCCTCAAATCTGCTTCGTAGGATACCCCTCTGCTCATCAATAACTGTTCACTGAGCATCCTCGCCAGAGGTGGCTCATACAGACTAGTTCTCTTATTGACTGGGCTTTGAGACCACCATTTACTGGGCAGGATTTGACGGGTGAGACCCCCACCATTTCATATTGCTGAAATTTGTGTACATTCAAAAAAGATTGTAAAGTGTCTCTCAACCTTTTTTGGTTACTATACTCCGAATCTACCCCCTACCACATTTGCTCTGCCTGTAGTACCGCCTAAGTAACCCCTCATGAGGATTTTACCAGTAGGTGTATGTTCTTATGAGTCTTCCCATATACCCCAGGTTGAGAATCACTGTGTTAGTACACAGTACATATCGAGGCCATGTGTACAGTCTATTTCAGAGCTTTATATTGATTCCTGCTTATTTTCCCCCCTGCTCACTTCTATTCATCACAGTGTTTAGTATATGTGTGCTGAGGATAACAGATGACTATTACGCCTGTTCATTGGACATATCACATCCTGATGTGGTTCCAGATTTTGTTTGTTTTGACACATCAGGATTTAAGATCACTCCCTATCACAACAGAAATAATGGACATATAAGCATCACGTTGCTGGATGAGAAATACATGCCTGTAAAGCATTGTAAAGTGCTTATTGCAGTATTACAATACAAATGTGACTGTTAGGCCTACCCATATGCAAACAGCTTTTGATAAACATTTTTACATCTTAGTCATTTAGCAGACACTCTTATCGAGAGCAACTTATAGTAGTGAGTGTATACATTTCCGTACTGGTCCCCTGTAGGAATCGAACCCTCAACCCTGGCGCTGCAAGCTCTGCCAACTGCAATTGACAGCATAGCTACTTGTTGAAGTGGTTGGTTCAAAAGCTTGGTTACTTTACAATGCCCACTGTGGAACTAGTATTGTAATTACAGCAAAAATAATATGTAATTACAATACTTTGTACACTGTAATTACAGCAATCATTACAACGTAACAAGGGCACTGTGAAGTAAAGTGTAACAGGAAGCTTTTATTTTGAGGACATCAATTCCATGCCGGATTTTTGACACCAAAGTGTCTTCCTCTCCCCAGTCAAACCCAATAAACCATTAAATCTCACTGTCAACAGGATGTCAAGTCAATACTGCATCACCTGGATTAGATGCTATGACAAATATTTACCGAACAATCTTCTGAACCAACTTGTTCTACATAAGTGGCCACCAAGGCAAGGTAAGACACTCAAATCCTGCTAAAATTGTTTTAAAAATAAAGCCAGTGAATAAATCTATTTCCTCAAACCTTTTTCCTTCACAGTTTGTCGAGGATCGCCACTCAACTAACATCTCAGTGAACAATGAACATTTTGAGCAACATTTTGAGCAAGACACAGTAAATCCCCAACAAACATCCCTTTCTCGGCCAGTGGAGTGAATGGGCATCGGAGGTTCATGGGAGGACTGAAGCCATACAACAAGGTATGGTTTGGTCAAGGCATTAGGAACTTTACCAGAAACATTTGAGCCCAATGTTCCTTGTCCCCTCAGTTGCAGAATTTCCAATGAACACAACATTTTGTGCCATCTTATGTGAGCTGCTGATTCTGTGCTACATTCCAATTGTACGGTTAGTTTGGATGACCTTATCTTTAGTGACAACATCTACTGTGTGAGGTAGAAGAGATCATGTAATTCTTGGACTGTGGAAAATGAAGGTTACCTAATGTAATCACAGTTCTTTGGTGACATGAAAGGTCTCTCACTTTGGGGTAACGTCCCGTTAGGGGCAGAGTCCAGGAAGATCCAATCGCACAACGTCTGTTGTAGACAGACAGGAGCAACGGCCAATATCGGACCTATCCACTTCCTATATAAGGGGACGTTGTCCGCTTCCAACTTCACTTCTGAGTACGTCATCCTTACACACATCTTGAAGGGTAACACGGTGAGATCTGACTCGTAAGGTACAAAAAAAGTAGGAATGTATGTACTTGTAAGTCGCTCTGGATAAGAGCGTCTGCTAAATGACTTAAATGTAAATGTAAATGTAAGGTCATAGAACTGGGGTTACATTAGGTAGCTTTAAGTTATTTCAATTACCTGTTCGGTCTCTCACTTTGGAGAAATAGACAACTCCCGTAGCTCTTGTATACTATCCGAAGCCAAATCTAGACCAATGACTGTATATACAGTTGAAGTCGGAAGTTTACATACACTTAGGTTGGAGTCATTAAAACTCGTTTTTCAACCACTCCACAATTTTCTTGTTAACAAACTATAGTTTTGGCAAGTCGGTTAGGACATCTACTTTGTGCATGACAGAAGTACTTTATCCAACAATTGTTTACAGATTATTTCACTTATATTTCACTGTACCACAATTCCAGTGGGTCAGAAGTGTACATACACTAAGTTGACTGTGCCTTTAAACAGCTTGGAAAATTCCAGAAAATTACGTTTTAAAAGGTTCTGATAGGCTAATTGACATAATTTGAGTCAATTGGAGGTGTACCTGTGGATGTATTTCAAGGCCTACCTTCAAACTCTTTGCTTGACATCATAGGAAAATCAAAAGAAATCAGCCAAGACCTCAGAAAAAAAATTGTAGACCTCCACAAGTCTGGTTCATATTTGGGAGCAATTTCCAAACGCATGAAGGTACCATGTTCATTTGTACAAACAATAGAAAGCAAGTATAAATACCATAGGACCACGCAGCCATCATACTGCTCAGGAAGGAGACACGTTCTGTCTCCTAGAGATGAACATATTTTCGTGCAAAAAGTGCAAATCAATCTCAAAACAACAGCAAAGTGTCACGTTCCTGACCTGTTTTCTGTTGTTTGGTATGTGTTTAATTGGTCAGGGCGTGAGTTTGGGTGGGTAGTCTATGTTATGTGTTTTCTATGTTGGGTTAATGGGTTGCCTGGTATGGCTCTCAATTAGAGGCAGGTGTTTGGCGTTTCCTCTGATTGAGAGTCATATTAAGGTAGGTTGTTTCACATTGTTTGTTGTGGGTGGTTGTCTCCTGTGTCAGTGTCTGTATGTTACGCCACACAGGACTGTTTCGGTTTGTTTGTTCGTTCGGTTTATGTAGTCTGTTCCTGTTCCATGCGTTCTTCGTGTCATGTAAGTTCCTATGTTCAGGTGCTTATACGTCGTTTGTTGTTTTGTAGTTTGTTAAAGTGTATTTCGTTTTGTCTTGTTAAATAAATCATTATGAATTCACACCCCGCTGCACTTTGGTCCAATCCTTGCTACTCCTCTTCGGATGAAGAGAAGGAGGAGGCCCGTTACACAAAGGACCTTGTGAAGATGCTGGTGGAAACAGGTACAAAGGTATCTATATCCACAGTAAAACGAGCCCTATATCGACAAAACCTGAAAGGCCGCACAGCAAGGAAGAAGCCACTGCTCCAAAACCTCCATAAAAAGGCCAGACTACGGTTTACAACTGCACATGGGGACAAAGATCGCACTTTTTGGAGAAATGTCCTCTGGTCTGATGCAAAAAAAAAAGAACGGTTTGGCCATAATGACCATCGTTATGTTTGGAGGAACAAGGGGGATGCTTGCAAGCCGAAGAACACCATCCCAACCATGAAGCACGGGGGTGGCAGCATCATGTTGTGGGGGTGCTTTTCTGCAGGAGGGACTGGTGTACTTCACAAAATAGATGGCCTCATCAGGGGGGGAAATTCTGTGGATATATTGAAGCAACGTCTCAAGACATCAGTCAGGAAGTTAAAGCTTGGTCGCAAATGGGTCTTCCAAATGGACAACGACCCCAAGCATACTTCCAAAGTTGTGGCAAAATGGCTTTAGGCCAATAAAGTCAAGGTATTAGAGTGGCCATCACAAAGCCTTGACCTCAATCCCATAGAACATTTGTAGACAGAACTGAAAAAGTGTGTGTGAGCAAGGAGGCCTACAAACCTGACTCACTTAAACCAGCTCTGTCAGGAGGAATGGGCCAAAATTCACCCAACTTATTGTGGGAAGTTTGTGGAAGGCTACCTGAAACGTTTGACCCAAGTTAAACAATTCCAAGGCAATGCTACCAAATACTAATTGAGTGTATGTAAACTTCTGACCCACTGGGAATGTAATGAAATAAAAGCTGAAAAATCAATCAATCATTCTCTCAACTATTATTCTGACATTTCACATTCTTAAAATAAAGTGGTGATCCTAACTGACCTAAAACAGGGAATTATTACTAGGATGAAATGTCAGGAATTGTGAAAAACTGAGTTAAAATGTATTTGGCTAAGGTGTATGTAAAACTTCCGACTTCAACTGTACATACAACTGTACATAGAGAGATGATTTATAAAGCCAGACACAGTTAATAGTTAGGCTATTGATTATAGACCTAATTAAGTTGGGGCTTCCCCTCTCCTCACTTTTCTTAAGACAATTAAGGCAAGGGCCGTTTGTCATCTTGTTCTCAACACCAATTTGCTGGTTAACTTTGCTATTAGGCACATAGCAACATGGTCTAGGAAAAGGCGGCGGTTCAACAGCGCACTGATGCGTTTCAGAACCGCCGACAGCGACCACTACCCAACGCGGGAGATGACAAACGGCCCTTGCCTTAACTGTCTTCAGGAACAATCCGCACACAATGAGTCCCACCTCCCGAAGTTATCAGCCAGATCTGAACACAATCCAACCACAATGCGACTTGTGTGTCTAGACCGCTCGTTTCAATGCGATCTTCACAGTTTGATTGCAGAAGTCGCACGTCACATGGTAGACATTTAAAATGTAGGTGTATTTTCATGACGTGTATGACATGATCCGAATGCAAAAGTAAGCATGAACTGTCAAGATCTAGACACTGCCTCAGACACACTCTCCGGTGGGCCATCTGTGAGCCAGGAGCAGTGCCCCAGAAACAAGGCATAAGAAATTCCCAGGACAAGTGCATCAGATGCTGGGTTAGACAGGTTGTCTTTGGTGCCATCCTGGATCATGTATACAGTGCAGTCGGAAAGTATTCAGACCCCTTGATTTTTTCCACACTTGTTACGTTACAGCCTTATTCTAAAATTTATTAAATAAACTAATTTCCTCAATCTACACACAACACCCCAAAACGACAAAGTGAAAACAGATTTAGAATTGTTGTCCCCTAGAATGGATAGGCATATTGTGCCCGACTTCCATTCTAACATATAAGGCTGGAAAACGTATTGTAAATAATCCGCATTTGCGCTTCATCTACAGAAAGTTATTAATTCTTACTCATATGGAATAATATCCTTAAATTGGTTTTAAAATGTTAGTTGTTTTTGTAAATAAGGGGCAAATATTCTTTATTATGACCGTAGTTTTTCTTCTTCTCTCAATAAGATGGAACTCAAATGTCTTGCCAGTTGATAAAGCGTGCGGTCTTACTCTGTATCATGATGTGCAAACAAACATGTTTTAATATTCTATTTGTACAAAATATGGTATATAGAAAGTGTCTTAAATAGAGTTTCATGGGGGTGTCAGCTATAGCTATTATAACATTTCTATGCCAACATTTGTTAACCACTAGTTTTACTGCTCTAGACAGTAACAATGGCTTTATAGAAACAGTTTATTTACTCTAAAACATACACGAACAAAGCACCATATAAACATAAAGACTGATACAGACGTAAGCCTACCTGCCTTGCGAGTCAATGTGGCCATTTTCTTTTTTTCATAGCAAACACTCCAAATAACAAAAAGACAGCAGATTATCTTATATTACAGCATGCTGAATAGAAAACCTGCATAAGAGAATCCGACAGAGCAAACTAGAGACAATTGTGAGATGACAGTATAAAAGTGCCATTCATTATACAGCAGTTGAAAGACTGACAATGAAGAAATTAGCACATTTTACATAATTAAAATCATGGAAATATGAGAAGGGAGGGGTTTAAGGAATAGACCATCTTTGAGAGCAAAAAAAAACACACAAAAAAACAAGACAACCAAGACGTTCTCTTCCTCTAAAGAGGATGAAGATCGGGTTATTTTTGAGTCGATGGTGAAACCGGTACTTTGCCGTGTCCCTCGCACCATAAGACAAGTAATACAGCTAAAAGGAAGCGGCCGGGGTGCTACGGCACCCATTTCCTCCTAGCACCCGCCACACACCAGCCCAGCAGTTAAAAAAAGGGGGGTAGGTCAGAGTAGAAGATGGCACAGAATGCCTGTCAAGAGTTTTAAATAGAAGTCCTTATAAGCGAGTCCTGATGTGAGAGGGGCACATTCATAGAGAAACAGGGGCGGTGATCCACGTTTGATCCATTCCTTCTGCCGAAGCCGGACTATCTTCACCCTTATGAAGGGGAGAATTTTTTGGCCTGTGCTCGAACTCTTTTTTCATATTCTACTCTGTTTTGGCTGAAAAAAAAGAGGGGTTTAGTAAAACAACTGAATGATCGAAATAGTGTTACATCCACCATATCCCTATCCAAAAACAAGACTGCAAACTGGAAGAAATTCCCTCGATTTTAATGCTGCGCTTTAATTAATTGTTACTTTTATTTCTTATTATTTTTGGGGGTATTTAAAAAAAAACGACATTGTTGGTTAGGGCTTGTAAGTAAGCATTTCACTGTAAGGTGTTTCACTGTAACCTGTTGTATTCGGCACGTGACAAATAAAAATTTGATTTGATACTAGCAGGACTCACCAGTAAATTGTGTATGCCTCTGCTTGGGCTGGATCCTGGATATTGGGCTCATTTAAGAGTTCCTGTATTCCTAATAGGATCTGTAAGATATGACAATACATAAAGATCACGTTAGTTGGGCATAGCCATTGGGTGCCCATAGTTTGTAAGTCAATCACCAGGATATCCTAACCTGCTTGATGGTGATGGCAGGTCGCCAGTCCTTGTCTTCCTCTAGAATGGATAGGCATACTGTGCCTGACGGATATACGTTAGGATGGAAGAGTGGAGGCTCAAATTTACCTAACAAATTGGGGGGGGGAAAACAAGAGGGATTCATTATGGGGAAAAGAGGTCATGAGAAGTTCTAAGTCCTGTTCCAACACATCCGTCCTACCTTTGTGATCACCAATTTCACCTGAAATTCCGAGAAAAGAAAAGAACTTACACTTTGGGGGCGAGGAAGGATAGTCATCCTTGAACAGCATCCGCAGTTTGAACAAGCCTCCTTCCCATGGGGTCTGGGGATGAGTCACAAGCGTTTTATTTTTAATTTAACTTTTATTTAACTAGGCAAGTCGGTTAAGAATAAATTCTTATTTAATAATGGATCACAAACCACCCTGCATACCACTGCTGGCTTGCTTCTGAAGCTAAGCAGGGTTGGTCCTGGTCAGTCCCTGGATGGGAGACCAGATGCTGCTGGAAGTGGTGTTGGAGGGCCAGTAGGAGGCACTCTTTCCTCTGGTCTAAAAAAATATCCCAATGCCCCAGGGCAGTGATTGGGGACAATGCCCTGTGTAGGGTGCCGTCTTTCGGATGGGACGTTAAACGGGTGTCCTGACTCTCTGAGGTCATTAAAGATCCCATGGCACTTATCGTAAGAGTAGGGGTGTTAACCCCGGTGTCCTGGCTAAATTCCCAATCTGGCCCTCAAACCATCATGGTCACCTAATAATCCCCAGTTTACAATTGGCTCATTCATCCCCCTCCTCTCCCCTGTAACTATTCCCCAGGTCGTTGCTGCAAATGAGAACGTGTTCTCAGTCAACTTACCTGGTAAAATAACGGTAAAATAAATAAAAAACGCTTGCGAACTATGTGAGGGTCAAGGATGAGCCATGACCCATCCTAGCAATCTTTGGTTTCATACAAGATATCCACTTTTCAGTGTTGGTGTATGCAACTACTACATAATGCAGGTGCAAAACGTTGCCTCTCAATGATCTACTACCAACTATGCACATATGGAGTGCTATAAACAATGACTATTTTTAACTGCATGTGTAGAGAATTGGCTGTACTTACCCCCTTCTTCCCAGGAATAGCACATTCCCAGTTCATCAAGTTCATCGTTCCATCTGGGTTTTTCGTCGGCACAGCCACAAAGCCCTGAGAAAGAGGTGCATCAATCAGTAAAATGCTGAAACATGAGGTGATGGCAGTGGATAAATGCCACAATAATGGGCCTCAGGATCTCGTCACAGTATCTCTATGCATTCAAAAGGCCATCAATAAGACGCAATTGTGTTCGTTGTCCGTAGCTTATGCCTGCCCATACCATAACTCCACCACGGGGAACTCCGTTTACAACGTTGGCGTCAGCAAACTGCTCACCCACACGACGCCATACACGTGGTCTGCGGTTGCGAGGCCGGTTGGACATAGGGCTGTTTCGGCGACTATATTACTCGCCACACCGCCGGTCACGAGTCATTCCACGTGACCGTTTAGTCATGATAACCCTTTGGCCACAAAAAATTAGAGGCCTGGTGAGAATATTATCAAGTGCTTGTCAAAATGGAAATGAGAGACTGATGAAGTGTGTGCAGCCTGCACAAGAAACAAAGCAGAGCTCATGCCTTTCATGCAACTTTTTTCAAATCATTAGTCGCATCATGCAGCCTTAAAATTGATTTATTTTATGATAAAAAATATTTTTAAAAAGGGCCTCCCGAGTGGCACAGCAGTCTAAAGCACTGCATTGCAGTGTTGCAGCATCACTATTGCCTGGGGTTTGATACCGACCGTGACCGAGAGTCCCATAGGGTGGCGCACAATTGGCTCAGCATCGTCCGGGTTAGGGGAGGGTTGGCCTGGGAGGCTTAAATTGGCTCATCACGCTCTAGCAACTCCTTGTGGGGGACCAGGCGCCTGCAGGCTGACTTTGGTCGTCAGTTGAACAGTGTTTCCTCCGACACATTGGTGAAGCTGGCTTCCGGGTTGAGCAAGCAGGTGTTAAGAAGCGCGGTTTGGCGGGTCATGTTTTGGAGGACGCATGACTCCACTCTCGTGTTCCGAGCCCGTTGGGGAGTTGCAGCAAAAAGACAATGTCGTAATCACGAAATTGGGGAGAAAAAGGGGGTAAAGAAAATACAAATAAATCTAAACATATAGCCCAATGTTTTTATCACAACTACAATTGCATAAATAACTCGAAATTAAGCCTATAGGAGGACCTGTTTCTTTGTTAACCTTTCTGGCGCAGGCGTTCCGCTAGCGACCCACCTCGACAACATCCGGTGAAATTGCTTAAAAATACAGAAATTGTCATAAACATTCATAAAAAATACAAGTGTTATACATCGGCTTAAAGATTAACTTCTTGTTAATCCAGCCACTTTGTCAGATTTCAAAAAGGCTTTACGGCGAAAGCATACCATGCGATTATCTGAGGACAGTGCCCCGCTTACAAAAGCATACAAACATTTTACAACCAAGTAAAGCAATTACAAAAGTCAGAAATAGCGATAAAATTAATCACTTACCTTTGAAGATCTTCATATGGTTGCAGTCACAAGAGTCCCAGCAACACAATAAATGTTTGTTATGTTCGATAAAGTCCCTCTTTATATCCCCAAAACTCAGTTTTGTTGGCGCGTTTTGTTCAGTAATCCACTGGCTTCAAGGCGGTCAAACCATGCAGACGAATACATCCTAATAGTACCGGTAAAGTTCATCGAAACATGTCAAACGATGTTTATAATTAATCCTCAGGTTGTCAATTTTCTAAATAATCAATAATATTTCAACTGGACAATAGCATATTCAATAGAAAGGAAAAACACCGAAGGGTGCGCAAACGTGCGCAAACCAGCTCTGCGCAAACGTGCGCAAACCAGCTCTGCATTCTTCCTCAGTCCACTGACAAAAAGGTCTCATTCTTCTTCATTTTTCAGAAAGCAAGCCTGAAACAATGGTCTAAAGACTGTTGACATCTAGTGGAATCCACAGGAACTGCAATCTGGGTCCTAACCCATTAGATACTGTATAGGCATTCAATTGAAAATACCCACATTAAAAAAAATCCCACTCCCTGGATGGATTTTCCTCAGGTTTTCGCCTGCCATATCAGTTCTGTTATACTCACAGACCTTATTTGAACAGTTTTGGAAACTAGAGTGTTTTCTATCCACATCTACCAATTATATGCATATCCTAGCTTCTGGGCCTGAGTAACAGGCAGTTTACTTTGGGCACGCTTCTCATCCAGATGTCGAAATACTGCCCCCAAGCCATAAGAAGTTAACCACTCAATACAGAACAGCCGCTTACTTGCTGTTCTGTTTCGTTGTTCAGTCGTTTCATTCTCAACCAGTATTTCAACATACATGTCAAGTTGTGAAGTTTCAGCTTTGTCTGTCCGTGGCCTCTTCTTCGGTGCGCACTGTCACTGTGTCCATTTCCATCTTGTCCAGCTGTGTCTGTAACATTTCACGTAAATCCTGTTTGTCTGCACCGAAGTAGCGGTCCTTGTACCTAGCATGGTGGCGACACAGTAAAGAGAGAATGCCACTGAATCGCTTGTTCACAGCCTCAAGTACTTTGTAAGTTAACTGCAGACACAAGCCGTGGAGTTTTGTTGAACAGGCATTTCAATGCCATGACAGGGGGTATCACGTCTACTGCAGACGCAGTTGATTAGCTTATTTCTCGAGTCAGATGTTCGAATGGCGCTAGGAATGTGTTCATGTTTCCAAGTTTCAAACATGTTCTCAAATGCCATTGAAAATGGCAGCAGCGGTATGAGAACCAGCACATTCTTGAGCATGCTTTCCTCAGTACGAAATCCTCATCGACCAACTGTACTGTCAGACTCAGCAAGCTGATGTGGCTGACATTGCTGGCCCAAATGTCAGCCGTGAAGCTAATAGCAGTGACGCCCATAGCAAGTAACTCATGGATGTGCATTTCAACAATACTGTGTAACTCCGGTAGGGCAACATCTGAAAAATAGCGCCTACTTGGTAGTGTGTACTAGTGCTTGACCAGTCGGCGAAAGCCAACATTGTCCACGACAGAGAACGATTGATTGTCAAGGGCAATGAATTCCATTACCTTGGCATTAATGGATTTCGCCTTTGAGTTGTCTTGCTGAAAATGTCTTACTCTTTCAAATGATTGCTCGACTTGAACATGTTTAGTTGGAAGTGCGCTTAGTGTTTTTCTGCTTTTGTTCTGTGTAGCGCTGTATTTTTCGTGGCATCATCTGCAAAAGTTATATAGGTATGCACGTCAGCTTTGACATTGGTTTTGCACATCGGCGTTAAACTAGACATCGGGCCGATGCTGGCATTTTTAGCTAATATTGGCCGATTACGATATGATCACCGATACATTGTGAATCCCTAGTTACATTCTTCTTCTAAAATTTATTAAATAGCCCCCCCCAGATCTACACACAAAATACCCCACGAAAAACAGTTTTTTTTTTAGCAAAATATAAATAGAACTGAAATATCACATTTACATAAGTATTCAGACAATTTACTCACCTTTGGCAGCAATTACAGCCTCAAGTCTTCTTGGGTATGACGCTATAAGCTTGGCACACCTCTATTTGGGGAGTTTCTCCCATTCTTTTCTGCAGATCCTCTCAAGCTCTGTCAGGTTGGATGTCGCTGCACAGCTATTTCAGGTCTCTCCAGAGATGTTCGATTGGGTTCAAGTTCAGGCTCTGGCTGGGCCACTCAAGGACATTCAGAAACTTGTCCCGAAGCCACTCCTACTTTGTCTTGGTTGTGTGCGTAGGATCGTTGTCCTGTTGGAAGGTGAACCTTCGCCCAAGTCTGGTCCTGAGCATTCCGGAGCAGTTTTTCATCACGGATCTCTGTACTTTGCGCCGTTCATCTTTCCCTTGATCCTGACTAGTCTCCCAGTCCCTGCTGCAGAAAAACATCCCCACAGCACGATGATCCCACCACCACGCTTCACTGATGGTGTCAGGTTTACTCCAGATGTGATGCTTGGCCTTCAGGCAAAAGAGTTCTAGCTTGGTTTCATCAGACCAGAGAATCTTGTTTCGACTGGTCTGAGAGTCTTTAGGTGCCTTTTGGCAAACTCCAAGCGGGCTGTCATGTGAGGAGTGGCTGGTGCTGAGTGCTGAGAGGTGGTTGTCTTTCTGGAAGGTTCTCCCATCTCCACAGTTGAATTCTGGAGCTCAGTCAGAGTGACCATCGGGTTCTTGATCACGTCCCAGACCAAGGCCCTTCTTCCCCGATTGCTCAGTTTGGACGGGCAGCCAGCTCTAGGAAGTCTTGGTGGTTCCAAACGTCTTCCATTTAAGAATGACTGAGGCCACTGTGTTCTTGGGGACCTTCAATGCTGTAGAAATGTTTTGGTACCCTTCCCCAGATCTGTGCTTCAACACAATCCTGTCTCGGAGCTCTTTGGATAATTCATTCAACCTCATGGCTTGGTTTTTGCTCTGACATGCACTGTCAACTGTGGGACCTTATCTAGAAAGATGTGTGCCTTTCCAAATCATGTCCAATCAACCCCATTTCCCACAGGTGGACAATCAAGTTGTAGAAACATCGAGGATGATCAATGGAAACAGGATGGACCTGAGCTTAATTTAGAGTCTCATAGCAAAGGGTCTGAATACTTATGTAAATAAGTATTTTCAGTTTTTTATTTTTAATACGTTTGCACAAATTAACCCTCCCCCCCCGCGTTGTCATTATGGGGTATTGTGTGTAGACTGAGGAGGATTTTTTATTTATTTAATGAATTTTAGAATAAGGCTGTAATGTGACAAAATGTGGAAAAAGTCAAGGTGTCTGAATACTTCCGAATGCACTGTTTATGCATGTATACACACAGAGTGTAAAAAAAACATTAGGAACACCTGCTTTTTCCATGACATACTGACCAGGTGAAAGCTATGATCCCTAATTGATGTCACTTGCTAAATCCATTTCAAACAGTTTAGATGAAGGGGCAGAGACAGGTTAAAGGGTTTGAGACATGGGTTGTGTATGTGTGCCATTCAGAGGGTGAATGGGCAAGACAACATATTTAAGTGCCTTTGAACGAGGTATGGTCGTAGATGCCAGGCGCACCGGTTTGTGTCAAGAACGGCAATGCTGCTGGGTTTTTCCACGCTCAACAGTTTCCCGTGTGCATCAAAAATGGTCCACCACCCAAAGGACATCCAGCTAACTTGACAACTGTGGAAAGCATTGGAGTCAACATGGGCAGCATCCCTGTGGAATGGTTGACACCTTGCAGATTCCAGTCCCGACTAATTGAAGCTGTTCTGAGGGCAAAGGGGGTGAAACACAATTTTGGGAGGTGGTCTTAATGTTTTATACACTCAGTGGATATGTATATATATTTTTTACTCAAACCACCCGTGGACCGGATTGGACCCCCTTTGCGTGCTGGATGTGGGCTGTATGTTCGACACCCCTGGTCCAGAACTACACACTGAAAATGTGATGCTTGACTGGCATAAATACTCACGAATGGGTGGTCTTTCCGCCACGCTTTGCGCTCCTGAGCAAGCCGGCTCAATGCAATGCCAGACATGACTGGTGGGCTCCTGAAACAGCAGAAGTAACAAACAAGTGTGCTTTCAAAGACATGTAAATACAACATCTAAGAAATTAGGTTAAATGTATCATTTTGTCAACCTACACAAAATACTCCAATGCCAAAGTGGAAGAAAACTTTAAAATGTTTTAAAGATAAAAAATAAAACACCTTGATTTAGATAAGTATTCACCCTGAGTCAATACATGTTAGAAACACTTTTGGTGGCGATTACAGCTGTGAGTTCATGGATAAGTCTAAAGGGGACAGCATGCTTCAGCTCGGATGGAGCCTAGCCGAGAACCGAACAAATGTGCTTTTATACTCCCTTAAGACCTTCGGGGGGGAAAGAAGCGCCATTTGTACTGTTTGTCCACTTTGAGACGCCATAGCCAGTATACGCTAACAACATTTTTTAAATAAAAAATTACTACGATAACTCAAGAAATCTGTCATTAATTGACGTTTTTGCCGAGATCTTAGTTGCCTAATTTGACATTAACTAAGATGTTGGAACAAAAACGTGTTTGAACAAAAACATCAAAATGTAGTCATAATATATGCACAAACTCTTCCGAACTGTTTCGGCTGGAAAGCATGCGAACACCTTAAGAGCTTTGCACACCTGAATTGTGCAATATTTGCTCATCATTCTTTTCAAAATTGTTCAAGCACGTTTCAGGAACATTCACTGTGTTCTTGGTAATGTTAGCTTTTATTCCCAACCATTCCCACACAGAGAGAGACGTGATCGCATACAAACGTAAGCAAAGTTTGAAATGATTATGTTTTAGTCAAAAATATTTGCTTGGGGTTTTGCTGTCAATTTGCAGTCTACAAATTGTTTGTAATTATAAACTGGGTGGTTCGAGCCCTGAATAATGATTGGCTGACAGCCATGGTATATCAGACCGTATATACCACAGGTATGACAAAACATGAATTGACTGCACTAATTACGATTATAATAACAATAAGGTACCTCGGAGGTTTGTTATATATGGCCAATAGAGTTGCAAAGGGTCGGAAACCTTCCTGAATTTTTGGGGAAATTTTCCATGGCATGTTAATCCCGGGAATTAAGGAAAATTCCTCAAATTCATTTTAGTTTTTTCTACCATGTGGGTTTTAGCTTGCTTGAGTCTCCCAACTGAGGAGTGTTAATTCACCCGTTTCCATACATGTTTCATTTTAAAACATGTATTATACAAAGGAGTTGTTTAATCTAACCGCTTAACTATTTATCGGTACATGGAATTGTATTTTGTTTTTTTACTAATTTTTTCCTAATCTTTACAGGAAAATGCCACGGCCACTATCTGATGTGTGGAGACATTTCACTGCAGCTAATGTAGAAGGAAAAGCTGTGTACATTTGCAAATGCTGTGCCAAATCACATGTGAAGAAAGCAACAAAGGTGCAGAATCATCTGGCCAAGTGCATTGCGTTCTCAACAAGCAATCTCTGACAAAAGTCCCTCTACTTCTATTCAAGGTGAAACAAATGTATCAGACACCTTATCGATAGCAACAGCTCATAGTCCTCCTGGAATCAGAAGTTTTTTTGACTCAATGGAGGAACATAGTCAGAGAAATATTGATGAATGTCATGCTCGAGCTGTGTATGCAACTGGTTCACCTCTGATGCTCACAGGCAATGTGTATTGGTAGAGATTTCTGAATATTCTGACGCCCAGCATTGGACCGCAGAAGGTATTTGTACTGATGACAGACAATGCTGCGAACATGATGGCTGCTTGGTCAAAAGTGGAGGAATCTAACCCTCACATCACACCAATTGGCTGTGCTGCTCATGCATTGCATCTGCTCCTCAAGGACGTGGCACTGAAAACAATGGATACACTCTACAAGAGAGCCAAGGAAATGGTTAGGTATGTGAAGGGTCATCAAGTTATAGCAGCAATCAACCTCACCAAATAAAGTGAGAAGAAGAGCAACACATTGAAGCTGCCCAGCAACACCCGTTGGGGTGGTGTTGTCGTCATGTTTGACAGTCTCCTGGAGGGGAACGAGTCTCTCCAAGAAATGGCCATATCAGTCTGCCGATATGGACAGCCCCATCAAGAGGATCCTCCTGGATGATGTATTTTGGGAGAGTGGTAAGCAGCCAGAAACCTATAGCAGTAGCCATTGCATGGATTGAGGGAGATAATGCCATCTTGTCTGATGTTCAAACTCTGCTTGCAGATACAAGAGGAGAAATCCATACTGCCCTGCCCACTTCACTGTTGCGCCAAACTGAGAAAACTGCAGTTCTGAAATACCTCAAAAAGAATGACGACGTCTGCCTGAAGCCCATACAGAGATCAACAAGGCCTACGGTGTCATCACTATTGTGTCTCGCCACCTTGGCCTGGATGAGGGTAAGGTTCTTGGCAGTCTGGCAAAGTACACTTTCAAGCAAGGGCTTTGGGATGGAGATGCAATATGGCAGTCGTGCCAACATAGCTCATCAGCCACCTGGTGGAAGGGACTTTGTGGATCTGAGGCTCATTCCCCTGTTGCCTCCATCATCCTCCAAATCCCACCAACATCAGCCCCCTCAGAGTGCAACTGGTCCTTGTTTGAGAACACACCAGGCTGACCAATACAAGGGTTGAAAAATTGGTGGCCATCTGGGCAAATTTGAGGCTTTTTGAGCCTGACAACGAGCCATCCTCAACGTTGAAAAGTGACAGTGAAGATGAGGCCTCAGAGTCTGATGTTCAAGAGGTGGACATTGAGGAGGTCCAGGGAGAAGACACGGAAGCCTGAGAGGAAGACAACCAAAGCTTTAGTTTGTAGACTATCATTTCACAGATGTATGTTGAAAATGTTTTTAGGAGATGCGATGGATCATTGGGGATCATTCCTTTTTGTTGTTCAGTCAAATCATCCCATGTGAAGAGTCAACTCATTTAATTAAAGTTCAATTCGTAGCCAAATCGTTTTTTTTTCTTCCTATTGAAGTATTTAATAATTTGCAATTATGTCTACTTATAATAAGGTAAAAGGTTTATGTTTCTGTCTCCATATGATATGGTAAATATATCCAATGCAAAAAAACATCTACATTTAAATGGTATTAATATTCATATATTTCCATTAATTCCCATATACTGTTGAAGTCAGAAATGTACATACACTTAGGTTGGAGTCATTAAAACTCGTTTTTCAACCACTCCACAAATTTCTTGTTAACAAATTATAGTTTTGGCAAGTCGGTTAGGACATCTACTTTGTGCATGACAAGTAATTTTTCCTAAAATTGTTTACAGACAGATTGTTTCACTTAATCACAAATCCAGCGGGTCAGACGTTTACATACACTAAGTTGACTGTGCCTTTAAACAGCCTGGAAAATTATAGGAAATTATGTCATGGCTTTAGAAGCTTCTGATAGGCTAATTAACATCATTTGAGTCAATTGGAGGTGTAACCTGTGGATGTATTTCAAGGCCTACCTTCAAACTCAGTGCCTCTTCGCTTGACATCATGGGAAAATGAAAAGAAATCAGCCAAGACCTCATGAAAACAATTGTAGACCTCCACAAGTCTGGTTCATCCTTGGGAGCAATTTCCAAACGCCTGAAGGTACCACGTTCATCTGTACAAACAATAGTACGCAAGTATAAACACCATGGGACCACGCAGCCGTCATACCGCTCAGGAAGGAGACATGCTCTGTCCCCTAGAGATGAACGTATTTTGGTGCGAAAAGTGCAAATCAATCCTAGAACAACAGCAAAGGACCTTGTGAAGATGCTGGAGGAAACCGGTACAAAAACTAACTATATCCATAGTAAAACATATCCTATATCAACATCACCTGAAAGGCCGCTCAGCGAGGAAGAAACCACTGCTCCAAAACCTCCATAAAAAAGACAGACTACGGTTTGCAACTGCACATTGGGACAAAGATCGTACTTTTTGGAGAAATGTCCTCTGGTCTGATGAAACAAAGATAGAACTGTTTAGCCATAATGACTATCGTTATGTTTGTAGGAAAAAGGGGGAGGCTTGCAAGCCGAAGAAAACACCATCACAACCGTGAAGCATGGGAATGGCAGCATCATGTTGTGGGGGTGCTTTGCTGCAGAAGGGACTGGTGCGCTTCACAAAATAGATGGCATCATGAGGTAGGAAAATTATGTGGATAAATTGAAGCCACATCTCAAGACATCAGCCAGGAAGTTAAAGCTTGGTCGCAAATGGGTCTTCCAAATGGACAATGACCCCAAGCATACTTCCAAAGTTGTGGCAAAATGGCTCAAGGACAACAAAGTCAAGGTATTGGAGTGGCCATCAATCCCATAGAAGATTTGTAGGCAGAACTGAAAAAGAGTGTGCGAGCAAGGAGGCCTACAAACCTGACTCAGTTACACCAGCTCTGTCAGAAGGAACGGGCCAAAATTCACCCAACTTATTGTTGGAAGCTTGTGGAAGGCTACCCGAAACGTTTGACCCAAGTTATGCAATTTAAAGGCAACGCTACCGAATACTAATTGAGTGTATGTAACCTTCTGACCCACTGGGAATGTGATGAAAGAAATAAAAGCTGAAATAATTTTCTACTATTATGCTGACATTTCACATTCTTAAAATAAAGTGTTGATCCTAACTGACCTAAGACAGGGAATTTTTACTAGGATGAAATGTCAGAAATTGTGAAAAACTGAGTAGAAATGTATTTGACTAAGGTGTCTGTAAACTTCCAACTTGAACTGTATTCCCATTAATTCCCGGCAGTTTCCACCTCTGAATATATACCACACCCCCTCGGGTCTTATTGCGCAATTATGTTTCAGCCCCCCCAACCATCGGCTCAAGAATGTAAATAAATATTATATATAAAAACGGCCCGCGGGTGAATCTAGTTGATGATCCCCGTCTATGGGTTCATTTGCATAATTCTGTGGAATTAAATTGGCATGTGTGTACAGTATATTCATTATGCATCTTTGAGTGAAAAATCTGTCAGACAGCGCAAGAGCTGCAGCATCTTGGTGTTTTCAAGACAACTGGGTCAAATGATAACATCAGTGATCTTTAGGTCCGAAAGTTGGGGTTCGAGTTGGATGACCGTTCGTTCAAAACCATCCCCCCCCCCCAGTCGGAGCAAGTTTTTCCTGGGAGGCAGTATCCATTTTGAAATCGTATACTTAAAAAAAAAACAATTCAATAAAACGAGGCATGTCTTATCCTGTCTAGGCTGAGGGTGCCGCTAGCGGCACTCCCCCCCCACCCCCACTGAAAAGGCAGAGCCGCGAAATTCAAAAAAAATATTTTTTTAAAATATTTAACTTTCACACATTAAAGTCCAATACAGCTAATGAAAGACACAGATCTTGTGAATCCAGCCAACATGTCCGATTTTTAAAATGTTTTACAGGGAAGACACAATATGTAAAGATGTAAATCTATTACCTAAAAACACATTAGCATAATCCACCATCTTTTATTTGTCCACCAACACCAGTAGCTATCACCAATTCGGCTAAACTAAGATATTTATAGCCCCTAACCAAGAAAAAAACTCATCAGATGACAGTCTGATAACATATTTATGGTATGGGATAGGTTTTGTTAGAAAAATGTGCATATTTCAGGTAGATGGCATAGGTTACAATTGCACCCACCGTCACAAATGGACTAGAATAACTACATAGAGCAACGTGTTTACCTACTTACTAATCATCAAACATTTCGTAAAAATACACAGCATACACTAATCGAAAGACACAGATCCTGTGAATACAGACAATATTTCAGATTTTCTAAGTGTCTTACAGCGAAAACACAATAAATCGTTATATTAGCATAGCACATAGCACATAGCAGCCCAGCATTGATTCTAGCCAAAGAGAGCGATAACGTCAACATCGCCAAAATATATTATTTTTTTCACTAACCTTCTCAGAATTCTTCAGATGACACCCCTGTAACATCACATTACAACATACATATACAGTTTGTTCGAAAATGTGCATATTTAGCCACCAAAATCATGGTTAGACAATGTGAAATGTAGCCCAGCTGGTGAGAAAATGTCCGTGCGCCATATTAGACAGTGATCTACTCTTATACATAAATACTCATAAACGTGACTAAAAAATATAGGGTGGACATCGATTGATAGACAATTTAATTCTTAATACAATCGCGGAATTACATTTTTTAAATTATCCTTACTTTTCAATACAGTTTGCGCCAAGCGAAGCTACGTCAAAAAACATGGCGTCCTAAACCACTAACATTTTTCGACAGAAACACGATTTATCATAATAAAAATGTCCTACTTTGAGCTGTTCTTCCATCAGTATCTTGGGCAAAGGATCCTTTCTTGGGTCTAATCGTCTTTTGGTGGAAAGCTGTCCTCTTGCCATGTGGAAATGCCAACTGCGTTCGGGATGAACTGGAAGCGTGCCCAGAGATTCACAGCGTTTCAGAAATAAATGTCCCAAAATCGCACTAAACGGATATAAATTGCTATAAAACGCTTTAAATTAACTACCTTATGATGTTTTTAACTCCTATAACGAGTAGAAACATGACCAGAGTAATATTACTCCCTCCACTAATGCTTGGAACAAGTGCGGGTCGATGTCCTCCAGGCGCATGACGCAGCAAGAAAAGAGTGACTAGCTACAGGGTTTTTTAATTTGTAGTGCCTGTGAACGCGCAATCGACCCCATTCAAATCGTCATCACGTAAAGGCATCCAGGGGAAGACGTAAGCAGTGTCCGTATACTCATAGCAATAACTGTGGCCTTTTAACTGACTCCAGATCAGGGGCCAACATTTCTGAAATCTGACTCCATGTCAGGGAAATTGCTGTAGAATGGGTTCTGTTCCACTTAGAGACAAAATTTCAACTCCTATAGAAACTATAGACTGTTTTCTATCCAATAATAATAATAATATGCATATTGTACGATCAAGAATTTTGTGGGAAGCCGTTTCAAAAATTACACGATTAGCATAAATAGTGACAACAGCGCCCCCAGCCTCAACAGGTTAACTAATAGGCTACTTTGAAGCAAGGTCTCTCTTCCTATATGTCTGACAGATATTTTCATCGGTCACATGAAACGGCTCGCATGTGCAGTCCCCTTTTGCCAATGGTATTTTCCCGCTAATTGCACTATGGAATAAACATTTGCGTGTAGTCTACTGCCATGTGCACATTGCAGTGCTTATAATGTTTAGCTACATTAAGCTAAATATTTTTGATCTGTTGCATCAGACTAATTTGCTTGTAAACCGTTTAATTTCATGTAGCCTAGGCCTACTGATTGTATGAATTTGGGACTCCTCATCCCACAACTGTCCCAGAGTGTTTGGAATAGGCTCTCTCTTTTTCGACAAGCTGATCAATGGAATAGGTAGCCTAAACTATTCTACTACAGTAGATTGACATAGGCTAGTGATTTTGCTGTTTGTTACTCGTGTGGTTGGCTGAGGAAAAGTAAATGGAAAGTTATTCTAAAAGTTCAAAGTAAGAAGGACCGCACATTGTTGCATCCTCAACTTTCATGTTCTGTTAATATGAATCACCATATTCTAAATGCGATCTCAGTCATTCCCCAATGCATATGGATCCAGTAAATGAAATGTTGCCGGTCAAATGTCCTGCCCCACATTGTCCTAACAGAAACCCTGGATGTGTTTGGCCCAAACATAAGGCATTTAGGACAAAAAATGTTTTTTTCCCCAGTATTACGTTTCTGGGTGGTTTAATACATCATCCACAACATAATTATGAACTTGAGAGAGAGATATATTCATTGTCTGGATTTGTTATCGTTACCCACCTACCAATCACTGCCCATCTTTAAAGCTTTCGAAAAGCTCTGGTCTTTGTAATCGAATCTGTGCTTAATATTCAACACTTGACAGAGACCTTACAAAAGTATTCAGACCTCTCGGATTTATTCACATTTGAATGTGTTACAAAAGTTAGATTAAAATTGATTTATTTTTAAATTTTTCCAACAATCTACATAAAATACTCCAATGTTAAAGTAATACACCTGTCGGCCTAAATGCAAAGCCTTAGTGTTGTTGGATTTGACCCAACCATGAGTAACTGCCTCCTTTTTAAGCATGGTGGTTACTGCATCAGGGTATGCTTGACAAAAGGCAAATACTGGGGAGTTTCAGGATAAAAATAAAACGGGATGAGCTAAGCATAGGCAAAATCCTAGACGAAAGCCTGCTTTACACCAGAGACTGAGAGAGGAAATGCACATTTCAGCAGGACATAACCTACAACACAAGGCCAAAATGTACATTGAGTTGCGTACCAAGAAGACAGTGAATGTTCCTGAGCAGCCAAGTTAAAGTTGACTTAAATCTGCTTGAAAATCTATGGCAAGACTTGAAAATTGGCATCTAGCAATGTACCCCAACAGAGCTTGAATAATTAAGGGGGGAAAAAGAGGGCAAACATTGCACTTACTCAAAGTTGTTTTTAGCATGCATTAGTATTCCGCTCCCTGAGTCAATACAACTAGAAAAAAATGATTTAAGTCAAATTTGACTTCCACTTTGTCAAAGTATTTTGTGTAGATTGTTGTCCAAAAAAAATCACATTTAGTTACAAAGTGGGATTACAATTGTAAAGAAATCCACAGGGACAGATAAAGTTATCTCAAAAATCATCCCAACCCATATCATTTCACAGAGTGAGTCCATCTATCTTAAGTGACTTCTGCTAAATACTCCTAAACTAATTTAGGCTTGCCTTAACAATGGGCATGAATACTTATGAAACTATATTATAGTATATTTTTATGAATTTGTCAAAATTTATAGAACTCTTTTCACTTTGACATAATGGAGTAGTTTTGTCTAGATCAACGATAAATAAAAATACAACTCAGTTAAATATATTTTAATGAAACAAAATAAAAAATATCCAAAGAGAGTTGAATACCTACTGTGTGCAAGGGCAAGAAAAAGTATGTGAACCCTTTGGAAATACCTGGATTTCTGCATAAATTGGTCATAAAATTTGATCTGATCTTCATCGAGGTCACAACAATAGACAAACAGTCTGCTTAAACCAATAACAAACAAATAAACGTGTCTTAAACATGTCTTGTAAACATGTCTTTATAGAACACACCGTGTAAACATTTACAGTCCAGGGTGGGAAATGTAAACTCAGCAAAAAAAAGAAACGTCCTCTCACTGTCAACTGCGTTTATTTTCAGCAAACTTAACATGTGTAAATATTTGTATGAACATAACAAGATTCAACAACTGAGACAAACTGAACAAGTTCCACAGACATGTGACTAACAGAAATGGAATAATGTGTCCCTGAACAAAGGGGGGGGGGGGGGTCAAAATCAGAAGTAAGTCAGTATCTGGTGTGGCCACCAGCTGCATTAGGTACTGCAGTGCATCTCCTCCTCATGGACTGCACCAGATTTGCCAGTTCTTGCTGTGAGATGTTACCCCACTCTTCCACCAAGGCACCTGCAAGTTCCCGGACATTTCTGGGGGGAATGGCCCTAGCCCTCACCCTCCGATCCGACAGGTCCCAGACGTGCTCAATGGGATTGAGATCCGGGCTCTTCAATGGCCATGACAGAACACTGACATTCCTGTCTTGCAGGAAATCATGCACAGAACGAGCAGTATGGCTGGTGGCATTGTCATGCTGGAGGGTCATGTCAGGATGAGCCCGCAGGAAGGGTACCACATGAGGGAGGAGGATGTTTTCCCTGTAACGCACAGCGTTGAGATTGCCTGCAATGACAACAAGCTCAGTCCGATGATGCTGTGATACACAGCCCCAGACCATGACGGACCCTCCACCTCCAAATCGATCCCGCTCCAGAGTACAGGCCTCGGTGTAACGCTCATTCCTTCGACAATAAACGCGAATCCGACCATCACCCCTGGTGAGACAAAACCGCGACTCGTCAGTGAAGAGCACTTATTGCCAGTCTTGTCTGGTCCAGCGATGGTGGGTTTGTGCCCATAGGCGACGTTGTTGCCGGTGATGTCTGGTGAGGACCTGTTTTACAACAGGCCTACAAGCCCTCAGTCCAACCTCTCAGCCTATTGCGGACAGTCTGAGCACTGATTGAGGGATTGTGCGTTCCTGGTGTAACTCTGGCAGTTGTTGTTGTCATCCTGCAACTGTCCCACAGGTGTGATGTTCGGATGTACCGATCCTGATCCTGCAGGTGTTGTCACACATGGTCTGCCACTGCGAGGACGATCAGCTGTCCGTCCTGTCGCCTTGTAGCGCTGTCTTAGGCGTCTCACAGTACGGACATTGCAATTTATTGCCCTGGCCACATCTGCAGTCCTCATGCCTCCTTGCAGCATGCCTAAGACATGTTTACGCAGATGAGCAGGGATCCTGGTCATCTTTCTTTTGGTGTTTTTCAGAGTCAGGACACTAAAGAGGCCTTTCTACTAAGTTTTCATAACTGTGCCCATAACTGCCTACCGTCTGTTAGCTGTTAGTGTCTTAATGACCGTTCCACAGGTGCATGTTCATTAATTGTTTATGGTTCATTGAACAAGCATGGGAAACAGTGTTTGAACCCTTTACAATGAAGATCTGTGAAGTTATTGGGATTTTTACGAATATCTTTGAAAGACAGGGTCCTGAAAAAGGGACATTTCTTTTTTTGCTGAATTTATGGGATCCCTTGGATTTAATAACTGGTTAACCCTCCCTTGGCAGCAATAACCTCAACCAAACATTTTCTGTAGTTGCGGATCAGACCTGCACAACAGTCAGGAGAAATTTTGGACCGTTCCTCTTCACAAAACTGTTTCAGTTCAGTAATATTCTTGGGATGTCTGGTGTGACCTGCTCTTGAGGTCATGCAACAGCATCTCAAATTGGGTTGAGGTCAGGACTCTGACTGGGCCACTCCAGAAGGCGTATTTTTTTTCTATTGAAGCCATTCGGTTGTTGATTTACTTCTGTCTTTTGGGTCATTGCCCTGCTGCATCACCCAACTGTTGAGCTTCAATTGGAGGACAGATAGTCTAACATTCTCCTGCAAAATGTCTTGATAAACTTGGGAATTCATTTTTCCAACGATGATAGCAAGCTGTCCAGACACTGAGGCAGCAAAGCAGCCCCAAACCATGATGCTCCCTCCACCATACTTTACAGTTGGGGTGAATTGTTGATGTTTGTGTGCTGGGCCTTTTTTTTATCCACACGGTGTTGTGTGTCCCATCCAAAGAACTCAACTGTAGTTTCATCTGTCCACAGAATATTTTGGCAGGAGCGCTGTGGAACATCCAGATGCACTTCTACAAACTCCAGATGTGCAGCAATGTTTTTTTTGGAAAGCAATGGCTTCTTCCGTGGTGTCCTCCATGAACACCATTCTTGTTTTGTGTTTGACCTATTGTAGAGTCTTCAACAGAGATGTTAGCATGTTCCAGAGCTTTCTGTAAGTCTTTAGCTGACACTAGGATTCTTCTTAATAACCTCATTGAGCATTCTGCGATGTGCTCTTGCAGTCACTCTTTGCAGGATAGCCAGTCATAGGGAAAGTAGCAACAGTGCTGAACTTTCTCCATTTATAGACAATTTGACGTTGAGACTGGTGTTTTGCGGGTACTATTTAATGAGGCTGCCAGTTGAGGACTTATGAGGCGTCTGTTCCTCAAACTTGTCCTCTTGCTCAGTTGTGCACCAGGGCCTCCCACTCCTCTTTCTATTCTGGTTAGACCCAGTTTACGCTGTTTTGTGATGGGAGTTGTACGAGGTCTTTAGTTTCTTGGCATTTTCTCTTATGGAATAGCCTTCATTTCTCAGAACAAGGATAGACTGACGAGTTTCAGAAGAAAGTTCTATGTTTCTGGCCATTTTTAGCCTGTAATCGAACCCACAATTGCTGATGCTCCAGATGCTTAACTAGTCTAAAGAAGGTCAGTTTTATTGCTTCTTCAAAATCAGCACAACAGTTTTTAGCTGTGCTAACATAATTGCAAAAGGGTTTTCTAATGATCAATTAGCCTTTTTAAATTTAGAAACTTGGATTAGCTAACACAATGTGCCATTGGAACACAGAAGTGATGGTTGCTGATAATGGGCCTCTGTACGCCCATGTAGATATTCCATAAATCAGCCATTTCCAGCTACAATAGTCAATTACAACATTAACAATGTGTACACTGTATTTCTGATGAATTTTATGTTATTTTATTGGACTTTTTTTTTTGCTTTTCTTTCAAAAACAAGGACATTTCTAAGTGACCCCAAACTTTTGAACGATAGTTTATATACACACACACAGTGCCATCGGAAAATATTCAGACACCTTAACTTTTTCCACATTGATACGTTACTGCCTTTTTCTACAATTTATTAAATTCCCCCCCCTCCAATCTACACACAATACCCCATAATGACAAAGCAAAAACTGATTCAGAACTTATGAAAAAAAAAAAACTGAAATATCACCTTTACATAAGTACTCAGACCATTTACTCAGTACTTTGATGAAGCACCTTTGGCAGCGATTACAGCCTCGAGTCTTCTTGGGGATGGTGCTACAAGCTTGGCACACCTGTATTTGGGGAGTTTCTCCCATTCTTCTCTGCAGATCCTCTCAAGCTCTGTCTGGTTGGATGGGGAGCGTTGCTTCACAGCTATTTTCAGGTCCCTCCAGAGATGTTCGATCGGGTTCAAGTCCGGGCACTGGCCACTCAAGGACATTCAGAGACTTGTCCCGAAGCCACTCCTGCGTTGTCTTGGCTGTGTGCTTAAGGTCGTTGTCCTGTTGGAAGGTGAAACTTCACCCTAGTCTGAGGTCCTGAGCGCCCTGGAGAAGGTTTTTATCAAGGAGCTCTGTGTACTTCGCTCCTTTCATCTTTGCCTCGATTCTGACTAGTCTCCCAGTCCCTGCCGCTGAAAAACATCCCCACAGCATGCTGCTACCACCATGCTTCACTGTAGGGATGGTGCCAGGTTTCCTCCAGACATGACCCTTGGCATTCAGGCCAAAGAGTTCAATCTTGGTTTCATCAGACCAGACAATCTTGTTTCTCATGGTCTGAGAGTCTGTAAGCATCTTGACAAACTCCAAGTGTGCCGTCATGTGCCTTGTACTGAGGAGTGGCTTCCGTCTGGTCACTCTACCATAAAGGCCTGATTGATGGAGTGCTGCAGAGGTGGTTGTCCTTCTGAAAGGTTCTCCCATCTCCACAGTTGAATTCTGGCGCTCAGTCAGAGTGACCATCGGGTTCTTGATCACGTCCCAGACCAAGGCCCTTCTTCCCCGATTGCTCAGTTTGGACGGGCAGCCAGCTCTAGGAAGTCATTTAAGAATGATTGAGGCCACTGTATTCTTGTGGACCTTCAATGCTGCAGATCGGTGCCTCTGACACAATCCTGACTCGGAGCTCCAAGGACAATTCCTTCGACCTCTTGGCTTGGTTTTTGCTCTGACATGCACTGTCAACTGTGATACCTTATATAGACAGTTGTGTGCCTTTCCAAATCATGTCCAATCAATTGAATTTACCACAGGTGGACTCCAATAAAGTTGTAGAAACATCTCAATGGTGATTAATGGGAACAGGATGCACCCAAGCTCAATTTCGCGTCTCATAGCAAAGTGTCTGAATACTTATGTAAATAAGGCATCTGTTTTTTTTTATAAATGTGTAAAAAAAGGTCTAAACCCTGTTTTCGCTTTGACATTATGGGGTATTGTGTGTAGATTGCTAAGGATATATATTTTTTAATCCATTTTACAATAAAGGCTGTAATGTAACAAAATGTGGAAAAAGTGGTCTGAATATTTTGCGTAGGCACTTTATATAATTGAGCATAATGGCGCCGGAAGGGATAGCTGCCGTTTTACGGGCTCCTAACCAACTGTGCTATTTTGTGCGTTTTTGTATTGTTTAACTTATTTTGTACATAATGTTGCTACTACTGTTTCTAATGACCGAAAAGAGCTTTTGGATATCAGATCAGCGATTACTCACCTTGAACTGGATGAAGATTTTTTCTTTAATTAGTCCGACGCGAAGGATATACTGCTTCTCCGAGACCAGGCCAAAATCCCCGTTGTTCGTGTGAAGAAAAGATGGAAATACAGGGGGCGGAGATCGGGGTGCCTTGTTAGAATTCTTCGCCGAGTGGGTAACCCGCCTTTACCATCCGTTCTATTGGCCAACGTGCAACCACGGGGGAAAAAATGGATGATGTCCGTTCAAGACTATCCTACCAAAGGAACATTAAAAACTGTAATATCTTATGTTTCACCGAGTCGTGGATGAACGACGACACAGATAATATACATTTGGCTGGGTTTTCCTTGCATCGGCAGGACAGAACAACCACGTCTGGTAAGATGAGGGGCGGGGGTGTGTCCATTTGTCAATAACAGCTGGTAAGCTATGTCTAATATTGCTCACCTGAGGTAGAGTAACTCATGATAAACTATAGACCACACTGTCTATATTTTTTGTAGCCGTCTATTTACCACCAAAAACGGATGCTGCTCGTTGAGTGCGGTCTTAGTGCCAGCATAAGGCCATAAGCAGACAAGAAAATGCTCATCTAGAAGCAGAACTCCTAGTGGCTGGAGACTTTAATGCAGGCAAATCCATTTGACCTAATTTCTACCAACGTAACATGTGCAACCAGAGGGGGAAAAAAGCCCTAGACAACCATCACTCCACACACAGAGACACATACAAATAATCATATCCTCCTGATTCCTGCTAACAAGCAAAAACTAAAGCAGGAAGTACCAGTGACTCGCTCAATAGGGAAGTGGTCAGATTACGCAGATGCTACAGGACTGTTTTGCTAGCACAGACTGGAATATGTTCTGGGATTCATGCAATGGCATTGAGGAGTATACCACCTAAGTCATCGGCTTCATCAATAAGTGCATCAACGACGTCGTCCCCAGTGACCGTACGTACATATCCCAACCAGAAGCCATGGATTACAGGCAACATCTGCACCGAGCTAAAGGCTAGATCTGCAGCTTTCAAGCTGCAGCTATTCCGGACGCTTATCTGAAATCCCGCTATGCCCTCAGATGAACTATCAAACAAGCAAAGCAGCAATACAGGACTAAGATTGAATCCTACTACACCGGCTCTGACACTTTGATGAGGCAGGGCTTGAAAACTATTACGAACTACAAAAGAGGAACTCAGCCACGAGCTGCCCAGTAATGTGAACCTACCAGACGAGCTAAATGCCCTTCATGCTCGCTTCGAGGCAAGTAACACTGACGCATGCATGAGAGCACCAGCTGTTCGGGACGACTGTGTGATCACGCTCTCCATAGCCAATGTGAGTAAGACCTTTAAACATTTACAAGACCGCTGGGCCAGACGGATTACCAGGACGTGTACTCAAAGCATGCGCGGACCAACTGGCAAGTGTATTCACTGACATTTTCAACCTCTCCCTGACCGAGTCTGTAATACCTACATGTTTCAAGCAGAACACCATGGTACCTGTGCCCGAGAAAGCAAAGGTAACCTGTCTAAATTACTACTGCCCCGTAGCACTCACGTCAGTAGCCATGAAGTGCTTTGAAAGGCTGGTCATGGCTTACATCAACACCATCATCCCAGAAACCCTAGACCCACTCCAATTCGCATGACGCCCCAACAGATCCACCGATGGCGCGGTCGAGAATGTGTCACCTTTGTGAGAATGCTGTTCATTGCCTACAGCCATGTTCAACACCATAGTGCCCACAAAGCTCATCACTAAGCTAAGGACCGTGGGACTAAACACCTCCCTCTGCAACTGGATCCTGGACTTTCTGACGGGCTGCCTCTAGGTGCTAAGGGTAGGCAACAACGCATCTTCCATGTTGATCCTGAACACGGGGGGCCCTCAGAGGTGTGTACTTAGTCCTCTTCTGTACTCCCTGTTCAGCCACAACTGTGTGGCCAAGCACGACTCCAACGCCATTAACTTTGCTGACGACACAATAGGAGGCCTGATCACTGACAAGACAGCCTATAGGGAGGTCAGAGACCTGGCAGTGTGGTGCCAGGACAACAAACTCTCCTCTAACGTGAGCAAGACAACAGAGCTGATCGTGGACTACAGGAAAAGGAGGGCCGAATACGGCCCCATTCACAAGGCTGTAGTGGAGCGGGTTGAGAGTTTCAAGTTCCTTGGTGTTCACATCACCAACAAACTATCATGGGCCAAACACACCAAGACAGTCGTGAAGAAGGCACGACAACACCCTTCCTCCCTTAGGAGACTGAACAAGATTTGACATGGGTGCCCAGATCCTCAAAGTTCTACCGCTGCACCATCGAGAGCTACTCACTGTTTATTATCTATACATAGTCACTTTACTACATACATGTACAAATTACTTTGACTAACCTGTACCGCCGCATATTGACTCGGTACCCCCTGTACATAGCCTCGATACTGTTATTTTCTTGTTACTTTTTATTTTATTTAGTAAGTGTTTTAACTCGTTTTCTTTAACTGCATTGTTGGTTAAGGGCTCGTAAGTAAGCATTACAGAGTAACGTCTACACCTGTTGTATTCGGCGCATGTGACAAATACCATTTTATTTGATCCTGTACACAAGGGTAAATACCTGGTTTACAAAGTCTAGCCTATATTAGTCAAAAGACAAAAACATGTATAAACAGTGGCCCTGAAAGACTGGAGTTTTACATTCATAGATAGCAACTTCTATTAATTTTATCTACCATGTTGACTTCCCTAGAAAGGTCCTGGTGTGTACTGTAGGTTATGTATCCAAAATGTAGGGTGTCCAACTCTGCCTGGTGGGTGAAAACGCGCTATGGTGAAGAAATACAACTTCCTTATGTTATTAAAAATAATTTTTACCAAGACAAATATGATTGTTCATGTTCTGAAACGTTCAGTGGTCTCTAACATATCAACATTATATCCAAAAAGTGTTATTTCGTAACCTAATACATCCATATTAAGCACCTAACTCTATTGACATATCGGTGCAGGTTTCTCATAACTTTTGATAATTTTACATTTTGTGGTCATTGTCTTCAAAAGTTGTTTTCACGGATCGCAAAAAGCTAAATTAGCATGACACGGGCTGAATTAAAATGTAAAGGCTTTGAAAATAAAAAGCTTGGTATACACTCATTTCTCCATTGACATTTCAGAGATTTTTTGAGAAAGCTTACAAAAAGAACAGGGATTTTGAATTAATATGAAAATCGTATATTAAAATACTACATGGCATGTCTCAAACTCGATATCCATCTAACCTCTGTATTGCTTTATGTCCTACGGATTCGAGAAGATGAGTTCAACAGGAAAATGAGCCACCCAGGTAGCCAGTAGACTTAATTATTGCACAGAATCCAGCCAAATTGACGCGATGTTCCTGATAATTTGCCACTTTTGGGTTTGACACTATGATATTGTCATGGACTGAGCACACAGCAATCATCATAACACCGGGCTGTTAATCTGCGCCAGAAACTCCCAACATTTTTGCGCAAAATATCTGGTCCGCTGTCTGCTCGTTAGCTGACTGCACGTTAGCTGGTAGCTATGCCAGCGACGATACAAATTACGTACGAAATAAATTACTCATGGTGCAAATTCCAGGTCAGAAACTGGCCAACAACATGTGCGACTACCCTGGCCATATGTGGAGCGCGGTTGGCGAACGGAGTCTGCTTGAGCACTTGTCGTTTTTCCGCATCTTGTTGTGGCAACGAGACTCGTTCTCATCATCTGAAGCCCATAAATAGGAGTTGCTATGTTTGTCCGCTTTCTTTAGTTTAAAACGGAAACTCACAAATGTGCAATAATACCACCCATGACTGAGCAGGACAAAGGACCGAGGGCTTCCCAAACTGGCGCACATTTACGCATCAACCAACTAACGAAAATGGCGCAAACTCAGGCAGATTATATAACCTCGTATTACATAAATACAAAATTGTAAGGGCACGAGCGACATTCTCTTACCTTTCAATATGGCTATAATGACTCGTATTTTTTTAACTGGATGAATTAGTCGTGTTTAAATCGGGATAAAGCCCGGTGAAGTTTCCCTCCTGAAAAAACACCCGTTCCTGCCCAAGCTAAATAACAGGACCAGTAACATAGGCAATCTCCCAACCGCCTGAATCAATGAAGTGGGGGTTCTGCAGGGATCGATGTACCATAATCACGTTATTAGTTTGTGTTAATTGAAATAACTGACAAGTAAGTGGTACAACGTTCATAATGTGGTCTGCATTGATTTGGGTACAACGTTCATGTGGTCTGCATAGATTTGTGCACAATTTGCATTCGTAAGTGACAGCTGATGAAGATGGCCTTATTACTATGTCCGATCATTTAAGTTATGCAATATGTGCATATCAATTGGATAATTTTAGACTTAGTCCCAAAAATGCAATAAACTCAAACCGGCAATTTCGTAGACCACTAAAGATTTAAAGGTGCAGTACGAGCATTTAAAAAATAAATAAAAAAAACACTAGAGGGTGCTATTTGTTTACGTTTATCAGTTCCATACATTGACGCTTGATAAAACAAAATGTTCTCTCGAATCCATTGTTTATGTTTAGTCTACCACACAGGGTGCTATGAAGTTTGTATGTTACCTTGTTTGTTTCTCCATTTAAGAGAGCTTGCACTTTTGTCACTAGTGAGTGTCATACTTTCCTCAAGTTTTTGGACGTGTCTTTTTTATGCCTCATCTCATATTCAACTGTGTAGCTTTAAGTTACAAGTGATAATTTTATTGAAGTATGTGTAATTCAGACAATCTCACAAAAAAAAGATCCTGAGCGCGCTGCAACAAATCGCATTAAAATACACACATACCAAATGTGAAAGACAAACCATTTTATTGGACTTATCCTATGCAAGACCATAAATCTATCCCAGTAACATTAGTTATTTTAAACATTGCATAAAAACATGGTATTAGTCAGAAGTGACTGATGTAGTGATGACATCATGATAATCTTTGATATCAACAGCATCATCATCATTCTGATAAAGGAATAAATAAATTCCATCTACTCTGGAATAATAGGCCTAAATGTGACCGTCTTCAATCATGCATTGCAGTGTTCTGTGATGAAGTAACCAGCTGACTCATAATATACTGGGAACTTGACTGGATACTTTGATGCACAAAAATAATTGTTATTTCTCCATGGCATGTAGTCTAGCAGTGAGAAGCAGGATGCTGCTGAGGAAGTAGTGCAGCCAGCTTATACAGGTCAGACTAAAGTACACAGACTTATAAGGTTAAGATGGAACCAAGCAAACTAAACCTAAAAATAATCTCACTGCAACAAACCTCATTAGACCAAAACTAGTCTCATCGAGCTGCCTGAGCTAGTCACCATTCCACTGATAATCACTATCACAAAAAAAAAGTCCCAAATTAAAAATCACAATTTGGGCAGTACCTTTTAAATGTACATAGTCTGTCCTCAAGAGATTCCTTGCACTAACATTGAAGTGGTAGCAAACCACTTTGAAATGTATATGATATGTAAACATAAGTTAACAGTAACTATTAACATGCGATTAAAATTTATCTGGAGTGGGGAGTGCTTGTTTTCTTTGCTCCAGTCAAAACAAGTCAGTATCTGTTAAGGTATGTGAGGGTGTGCAAAATCTCTGGAAGGCTTCAGAATACTATAGCAAATGTAAACATAGCCTAGCGCCGGCAAAACACCCGCTCTTATTTGATTGAACTTCTTTGCAGATTTAATAATTTCCACTTTATAAGCCCTTGTGTGTATAAAAAAAAAAAAAGTGCATCAATCCAATAACCTTTAATTCTATAAAATTATTACGTGAAAAGAATGTGAGTGTGTGTGAAAGGAGTTATGTCTGTGTCCTGCTGCACAAAGTGCGCCTGCAGCCAGAAATGTAGTTGTTTTCTTATCCCGACACTGAAAGTGAATGTGTAAGCTGCACATAAGACATAGTATTTGGTCGTCACTGCATGGGAAAAGGCAACACTATCAAAAGCTAGAAGTGAATGAAATATCTAACAGAGCAATGCCACATCAGGCCAGAAACAACTCACTGTATATATTAAAAATAAATGTAAAAAAAAACGTCCTGAAATGCAGTATTTCCCCTTAACAGTGTTGCAGGATAAGGAAAGCATTGTGCACAGTGTTCCTCCTATTGTAGAGCTTGAAATGCTGTGTGAAGTCTACACAATACAAAATGCCTCAAAGAATGTGTAGCCTTGCAAGACAAAACACATCTTTGTACAACTTAACAGTCAGCGTCTGAGCCAAGGTACATTTCCTCTTATTGGATATCAAAAGACGTTCCAGGTGTGTTAACTAAAACAGATATTGAGCATCAACAACTGAAATCCTGATTTACAAATCTTAATATGCAGAGACCTCTGTACAAACATCGCAAAACTCGAGTCAACATAATTTAATTGTCAAGACTTCCTAGCTTGTAATATCCAGTACAACAACATACATTTGTAGTTGTGTTTAACTATACAGTGTACAAAACGTGCAGTTCGAGTTAAATATGAATATTGGAATTTAAGATTATGTACATCAAAAAACCTAAGGATATTAAAAGATATTCCTTCACCGTTACCATCCCCAAAAATATTAGCAAACCCCAACCTTTCCCTAAAATATCTTACCCCCAAATTAAGACTTTAAACTAAATGTACCCTGTAAAAATACAGAGGATAAACCAGTTAAGGAAGTATTAAACTTGTTTGAAACATAAATGAATTTCCCTCTAAAAAATATTTTAATCTACTGACAGTACAGGTTTAAGCTTGATAATATAGATAGACCATCATGATCCCTTAAGATTCCCTTGAGTTAGAAGGTGTAAGAAAAACTCAAAAGTAGCCCCTGAGTGAATCATTGGCCATGTATGACCATGTTTTTAAAGCATAAAATATTTAAATGATTATAATTCATAATTTGTTGGAAAACAACTTGTCACTAATTTTAAAAAATCCAGTTTAACTGTACAGGCACAAAAAGTCTGTAAACAGACTTATTTACATAATAAAATATAAAATGGAGTAAAAACAAACAAAATGTAAGTCCCTCTCGACTAATGTCTTCTCTGTTGAGTGAAAGGGTCTTCCTCGTCAATGATATGTTTGCATCGTTATACCTGGAGCTTGTAATACTGATCCGTCACATTCGGGATCCCCTCTCCTGAAGAATCTGCAAATGCAAAAGGAATTAAAAATCAGTTAATGTTAAAATAAAATGTAAAAACATATTCCTGCAATTACCCAACTGTAAATAAGAAACTATACTACAGGAGGCTCATCGCTAAATATGACGTAATGAATGTGATCTTTAAGTCTGGTATCTGCGAATGGGTCACACACACACACAGGAGTAGAGGGAAAGGATATGTTTCGGGGTTTTCTAAGCTAACCACACCATCCATGCCAGCAATATAAAGCAAATACACTGAGTGTACAAAACATTAAGGACAACTGCTCTTTCCATGACTGACCAGGTGAAAGCTATGATCCCCTATTTATGTCACTTGTTGAATCCACTTCAAATCAAAGTAGTTGAAGGGGAGTAGACAAGTTAAAGAATGATTTAAGCCTGGAGACAGATTGTGTGCCATACAGAGGGTGATGGGCAAGACAAAAGATTTAAGTGCCTTTGAACGGGGTATGGCAGTATGTGCCAGGCGCACCGGTTTGTCAAGAACTGCAATGCTGCTGGGGTTTTCCACACTCAACAGTTTCCCGTGTCTCTCAAGAATAGTCCACCACCCAAAGGACATCCAGCCAACTTGACACAACTGTGGGAAGCATTGGAGTCAACATGGGCCAGCTTCCCTGTGGAACGCTTTAGACACCTTGTAGAGTCAATGCCCTGACGAATTGAGGCTGTTCTGATGGCAAAAAGGGCTGTAACTCAATATTACGAAGGTTTTCCTAATGTTCGGTATGATCAAAGTATTTGCACATGCTAAATGAAAAGCTTGACAGGTGTAGTCAACCTTGGTCCTAAAGAGTGTGTTGAACCAGACGATGTCAGAGGAAGGCCCTAAAAATTGTCAAACACTCCAACCGCCCTAGTCATAGACTGTTCTCTGCTACCGCACAGCAAGCGGTACCGGAGTGCCAAGTCTAGGTCCAAGAGGCTTCTAAACAGCTTCTACCCCGAAGCAATGAGACCCCTGAACAGCTAATGAAATGGCTACCCAGACTATTTGCATTGCCCCCTCCCCCCCTTCTACTCTGTTATTAACTATGCATAGTCACTTTAATAGCTCTACCTACATGTACATATTACCGACACCAGTGCCCCCACACATTGACTCTGTACCCCCTGTATATAGCCCCGCTATTGTCATTTACTACTGCTCTTTAATTATTTGCAATTCTTTTTTTGTTGGTATTTTCTTAAAACTGCATTGTTGGTTAAGGGCTTGTAAGTAAACATTTCACTGTAAGGTCTACACCTGTTGTATTCAGAGCAGGTGACAAAATAACATTTGATTTGAAAGACGAAGTGACAAAGCCTGACAGGACCAAAATCCCAGACACAATCCTCTCATGGACCAGGGTTACAAGCACCAGGGTTACAAGCACCAGGGTTACAAGCACCAGGGTTACAAGCACCAGGGTTACAAGCACCAGGGCAAAGACGCATGGTGGAGTTACGGAAAGAAAAAGGTAAGAATACGAGTCGAAAGAAAGGAGGGGCAGGAGTTAGGAGGGCAGCAGAGCTGAGCTCTCACCGTTGAGTCATAAGTGCTCAACCCTAAATCAGAGTCATTCATATCATAATCCGTCTCTTCTTCTTCACTCTGAGCAACATGCAGCATGCAAATGGCACAGGAAGAAAAGTCTTTACAAGAACCAAAATGAATGGGGAGAAAATGTCAAGGGTAAAGTTGGGGGGGGGGGACACACACACAACATATGGGGTTGTGTAAATGTTACAAAAACATTCACCTTCCAACTAACTAACATCAGTCCAATGAAGACTCTCCGACTGGGGATGCATCACTAACCAGGTTTCCATCCAACCATTCCATGCAAATGAATTACCTGATGCATAAAAACTCGCAACAGGGCTGACGGAAACAGCAGATATGTGTAAAATTTCCCATTGTCGACAAAACATTCTAGACAAAGTGGGATAATATTTTGGTCGGTGAAATTGTTTTTTTGTGACAATTGCTGTGGAAACTCCTTTATGCGCAAATATTGATATAAAATAAACCATCATGTATAAGTAAACTTGAAGTCACGCAATGATATGTTAGGTTGTACTACCAATACCACATGGAAAAGCATTAAGAGTTTACATGCAGATAAAAAAATGTTTATTTTTTATTTTTTTTATTTCACCTTTATTTAACCAGGTAGGCAAATTGAGAACACGTTCTCATTTACAATTGCGACCTGGCCAAGATAAAGCAAAGCAGTTCGACACATACAACAACACATAGTTACACATGGAGTAAAACAAACATACAGTCAATAATACAGTGAAAATAAGTCTATATACAATATGAGCAAGTGAGGTGAGATAAGGGAGGTGAAGGCAAACAAAATATATATATAAATAAATAAATAAAAATATAAAAAGGCCATGGTGGCGAAGTAAATACAATATAGCAAGTAAAAAAAATAACACTGGAATGGTTGGTTTGCAGTGGAAGAAGGTGCAAAGTAGAGATAGAAATAATGGGGTGCAAAGGAGCAAAATAAATAAATACAGTAGGTAAAGAGGTAGTTGTTTGGGCTAAATTATAGATGGGCTATGTACAGGTGCAGTAATCTATGAGCTGCTCTGACAGCTGGTGCTTTAAGCTAGTGAGGGAGATAAGTGTTTCCAGTTTCAGAGATTTTTGTAGTTCGTTCCAGTCATTGGCAGCAGAGAACTGGAAGGAGAGGCGGCCAAAGGAAGAATTGGTTTTGGGGGTGACCAGAGAGATATACCTGCTGGAGCGCGTGCTACGGGTGGGCGTTGCTATGGTGACCAGCGAGCTGAGATAAGGGGGGACTTTACCTAGCAGGGTCTTGTAGATGACCTGGAGCCAGTGGGTTTGGCGACGAGTGTGAAGCGAGGGCCAGCCAACGAGAGCGTACAGGTCGCAGTGGTGGGTAGTATATGGGGCTTTGGTGACAAAACGGATGGCACTGTGATAGACTGCATCCAATTTATTGAGTAGCGTTGGAGGCTATTTTGTAAATGACATCACCGAAGTCGAGGATTGGTAGGATGGTCAGTTTTACAAGGGTATGTTTGGCAGCATGAGTGAAGGATGCTTTGTTGCGGAATAGGAAGCCGATTCTAGATTTAACTTTGGATTGGAGATGCTTGATGTGAGTCTGGAAGGAGAGTTTACAGTCTAACCAGACACCTAGGTATTTGTAGTTGTCCACATATTCTAAGTCAGAGCCGTCCAGAGTAGTGATGCTGGACAGGCGGGCAGGTGCAGGCAGCGATCGGTTGAAGAGCATGCATTTAATTTTACTTGTATTTAAAAAGCAATTGGAGGCCACGGAAGGAGAGTTGTATGGCATTGAAGCTCGCCTGGAGGGTTGTTAACACAGTGTCAAGAGAAGGGCCAGAAGTATACAGAATAGTGTCGTCTGCGTAGAGGTGGATCAGAGACTCACCAGCAGCAAGAGCGACATCATTGATGTATACAGAGAAGAGAGTCGGTCCAAGAATTGAACCCTGTGGCACCCCCATAGAGACTGCCAGAGGTCCGGACAACAGACCCTCCGATTTGACACACTGAACTCGATCAGAGAAGTAGTTGGTGAACCAGGCGAGGCAATCATTAGAGAAACCAAGGCTGTCGAGTCTGCCGATGAGGATGTGGTGATTGACAGAGTCAAAAGCCTTGGCCAGGTCAATGAATATGGCTGCACAGTACTGTTTAAGTAAGGTATGATGAACTTCATGGTGGTTAAGTGATGAGCTTGATGCAAATTTTCTAATAAATATTGGAGGGTATTATTTGAATGCTGGTGACATGATCAATGTTTGGCTGCCAATTACAAATGATATTGCTCTTATCCATCCCTCATCATATAACCTACCCTGTTCACTATCAGTGAACTGTGGTCAAGAGCGCATGCACCAATTTTTTACGCAGTTTTTAGAAAACTTGCACTAAAATCTGTCACCAATTGGATAGAAACCTAGCTACTGACTACTATTACACCTTTTGGACTTGATTCTCAAAAGGTGTTCACTCACAGTTCTAGCCTCCAACACTCTACTCAACAAACTGGATGTAGTCTATCACAGTGCCATCCGTTTTGTCACCAAAGCCCCATACACTACCCACCACTGCGACCTGTACGCTCTCGTTGGTTGGCCCTCGCTTCATACTCGTCGCTAAACCCACTGGCTACAGGTTATCTACAAGTCTCTGCTAGGTAAAGCCCCACCTTATCTCGGCTCACTGGTCACCATAGCAGCACCCACTCATAACACGCACTCCAGCAGGTATCTCACTGGTCACCCCCAAAGACAATTCCTCCTCCATCTTTCCTTCCAGTTCTCTGCTGCCCATAACTGGAACAAACTGCAAAAATCACTGAAGCTGGAGACTCATATCTCCCTCACTAGCTTTAAGCACCAGCTGTCAGAGCAGCTCACAGATCACTGCACCTGTACATAGCCCATCTGTAAACAGCACATCTACCTCATCCCTATACTGTATTTATTTATCTTGCTCCTTTGCATCACAGTATCTCTATTTGCACATCTACCATTCCAGTGTTTAATTGCTATATTGTAATTACTTCGCCACCACGGCCTATTTATTGCCTTAACTCCCTCATTTGCACTCACTGTATATAGACTTTGTTTCATTTTTTCTACTGTATGTTTTGTTTATTCCATGTGTAACTCTTTGTTGTTGTACGTGTCGAATTGCTATGCTTTATCTTGGCCAGGTCGCAGTTGCAAATGAGAACTTGTTCTCAACTAGCCTACCTAGTTAAATAAAGGTGGAATAAAAAATATATTATATATATTTTTTATTTTTAAGATCGCACATTTGGACATTGACGGGTCGGAGGGAAGGCTACTTTCACATCTAGTAAGATTCACTTGCAATCGAGCCGATATGCCCTCTCTTAAGTGGTCTCTGTGAATGCTTTGATCCGTACCAAAGTGACATCCATGTGACATTTAAATCTGACTGAATCTAAGACTTCTTGGGGGCTTTCACACCAAATTGTTTGGGAGCGATTTCCCCCTTCGTTTGGTTCGTTTGGACTGGTGTGAACACTATCCGGAGCGCACTAAACAATGCACCATGGTTCACACAAAAATGGCGGTCTGTACCATGGTACGGTTAGCTGCAGGTGTGAATGCAGTCTTGACCAAACAGAGGAAAATAACCAGAGGCGTGCAGTAGGCCGATTATTGGTTGTTTGACTAAGCATTTGATGAAATGCAAGCAGAAGCCCATCATAACTTAATATTTTCTGAAACATTGTAAGTAGCACTGCATTTATGGGCACATCTGATGCAGATTAGGGAAGACTGGAGCTATAGCCTTCAAGTAAGATTCACTTGCAATCGAGCCGATATACCTTCTCTCATTGCCTGCCTGCCCACCTCCCCATTTACCTCAGAGGCTATTGTGCCATTTTCTCCCACATGTTGTTGGAAGACCAAAGCGAAAGTCATATGAAGTTTGGGGACACACAAGTTATGCTTCTTGATAGACGGATTTAACGTTAGAATTTTACTCCAATAAACAAATTACTTGCATGAACACGTGTTTTCTTTGGTGGGGCATTTTAGTTTGTTTGACATTTGGCAATATGAAACCAAACGAACCAAAATGGAAAAAAAACAACAAATAATCTAACTGATTCGAACTATAGCTCAAAACTGTGTGAAAACACCCTTAAAAATCGCAGCCTATCTGCACGAATTCAATAGAATGACCAAATCTGGGACTAGAAGGAGCCTGATGAAAATAAGTGAGTGAAGCATGCCCTGGAGGACTGGGCACACATGGGGACCTGCAGATGGGACTAGTAATTCCCACAACTAGGCCTACTACTTTCATCCAAAAGCCCTCAGAGAAGGTCCTACTAACATGGATATTTGATTTTGGGGGGGGGGGTTCGGTCTAAGGTCAAATCTAACATTACATCAATTGTGTAATACTGGAAAAATGCACTTAGGCCTGAGCGTCATCTGACTGATAACTTTACACTAAACAGAACTGTCCTTTTGATTTAGACACAAAATTGTTGAAAGTATATGTTAACTGCTATGAAAAAGGACTTGGCTTGATTCAATGAAGGCTAATTCAATCGCTAACCTAAATTAACCAATGTTTTATACTTTTCAGAAAATACAAAAACTCACATTTATCAATGTATTACTCTGTGCAGCAGTCCAAACCCATCTTCTTTCAAATTGACTCCTCTATGAGCGTTTACGTCAGCAAACCAGGGCCATTTATCACTGTCCCGTAGAAGCAGGGTTAGTAAATGTGGGACATTTAGACATCCAGAACAAGCCACTATTCTTGTCATGGAATTCTCACTTGCCTGACTGCCGGTGTTCACACTCACCTTGGCTTTCTCACTGGGCTCACTGTTTGTGCCGTATGATTGGTTGTGCAGCTCCTTGGAGACCACACAAAGGAACTCAGATTGGTCTTCGTTTCCGTAGTTATAAGAGGAGCCAATGCTGACCAGCTGGGGGGGGGGGGGGGGATGAGAGCGAACACACAGAAATAATTAGCTTCAGAGACAAAATGAGGACAGAAAGTGGGTTACAGTGTACTTAGATAACAGAAATGTGATGAGTTTGAACAGTAATAAAAAGCATTAGATAATAGGTAGAAAACGTGACAGAGCTTGAAACAGTTCAGAACACAAAATGTGAATTGGCTATAGGCTTCGGTAATATACCGTACACCGGGGTATTTGGAATTAGCCACTAGATGGTTTTCAAAACTATTTTAATTTTTTTTTATAATAATAAATGTGAATATTTGTAGCTACATTTAAGTAAATACCTGCAGTCAACTTGTGCGATACGTTAGGCGATAAAGATTGCGTTCTTCATTTCACCGGTAACAACTTTTCATTATGAAGCTTACTGGTAGTCCCCAATCACATGGCGTTTGTTTACAAGCAACCAATGAAGAGAGACCGGAGCATTGTGAGTCACTCACGGTTGTGCAGCCAGGTGATCTAGTTACAGTATAGAATTCACAACTAAAATGTCAGAGTGCACCCATCAGACCAACTCCTTGAATTGCCAACTCCTGGCACCTAATTTATTTAATATTAAGTGAGAGTACTGTATTTCTACTTGGAATATCATTTTTCAACAGGAAACGTTCACAAATAGCTGGAGTGGGTCTTTAAAGGGTTAACTTTTTAAGGACAAATAAAACTTACAGGGAAAACAAATTGTTAAACAAACATGCAGACGGTGAGGTGATGTCATGCAAATCAACGCGGAGTACTTCGGCCTACAAAATACATATGACAATGTCAGACAAACAACTGTTCCTCCTCTTAGTCGAATGCTATTAACTTGTGTTCAGCCAGTCAGTATGTGTACAGTACAGTTTACTCTGTGGGTGTGCATGTCTCGACATGCACAGCCTCATTAGCCACTTCTGCAGGAGCTGTGTTGTTCCCAAGAGATGTCTCACACAGGAGGCAAGAGTATTAAGCTACTCTATATTAATGCTAAATGTTATAGCTACTGTACCAAGTACAACCAGTCTCAGTTCTCACCCATCGCGATACCCATTCAAGTCCAATGATATGGTCAAAACCTCAACCTCACTTGAACCCAAATATTTCTTAGTGCAGTCAACTTGCAGATCACTTGTTTTCTGAGGTAACTTCGAATAAGCATTCATACACCAAAGACCGCTGCACCACTCGGCAGCCTAAGGCACTGCATCTCAGTACTAGAGGCGTCATTACAGATCCTGGTTCGACTACAGGCGGAATTGCAACTGGCCATGATTGGGAGTCCCATAGGGCGACACAGAATTGGCCCAGCGTCGTTCGGGTTTGGCCGGGGTAGGCGTCATTGTAAATAATAATTTGTTCTTAACTGACTTGCCTAGTAAAAATAAAGTTTTATTTTAATTTTTTAAGTACATTAATTAAAAAAAACGTGATTCAAGAACCTTTCAACCAATCAAGCGTGGATGATCCGTGGACATAGCAAGAGTATTTAGAAACCTAAAGGCAGCCCAGGATCGGGTTCAGTAGCACAGATTGAAGAAAAAGATCAGAAAAGGGTGTGAAACTGGGCGGTACTATCTGAACTTCTCCAATAAAAATAAAAAACGTCTTCATTTTCTGTTGGAAAACATGCCATAATGAACAACCCAGGACTGAGTGGCTCTGAATGAGGAGTAATTGGTTACATATCCCCAGACGACTAGGCTCACTGCTGCTGAGCCTTAAGCTTAGGTCAAGTATGTGTTTTAAGGGGTTTCCCGTCTGACCCTTGTAAGACTATTAGTAACATTCCAGCTGTCTGGGAGATCCAGTGATCCTCTCCCCACAGGGACAGGGGCCAGGGGAGACTCAATCAGTGCTTACCCACTCACACACTTGCAGTCCAAATTCTTTCAAGAGCGTTAAGTGCTTGACCAAAATGACAAATTTGAATCTGGAAAACTAAGTGCTTTGGAACGTACCACTAACAGAATCCATTTTTAAACTACAATGTATAGCCTAATCAGGCTTCAATATGTTCCTTCACTCATCAACTAGCATACAGTGTATTCAGAAAGTATTCAGACCCCTTGACTTTTCCCACATTGTTACATTGCAGTCTTGTTTCAAAATTACATCTACACACAATAGCAAAAAAAAAAAAAACGGCTTAGAATTTTTTGCAAATGTATAAATAAAAAAAATCTGAAATAAATCACATTTACATAAGTATTCAGACCCTTTACTCAGTACTTTGTTTAAGCACCTTCAGCAGCAATTAGTCGAGTCTTCTTGGGTATGAGGCTACAAGCTTGGCACACCTGTATTTGGGGAGTTTCTCCCATTCTTCTCTGCAGATCCTCTCAAGCTCTGTCAGGTTGGATGGGGAGCGTTGCTGCACAGCTATTTTCAGGTTTCTCCAGAGATGTTCGATCGGGTTCAAGTCTGGGCCACTCAAGGACATTCAGAGACTTGTCCCAAAGCCAGTCCTGCGTCGTCTTGGCTGTGTGCTTAGGGTCATTGTCCTGTTGAAAGGTGAACCTTTACCCCAGTCAGAGGTCCTGAGGGCTCTGGAGAGGTTTCCATCAAGGATCTCTGTACTTTGCTCCGCTCATCTTTAGTTCAATCCTGACTAGTCTCCCAGTCCCTGCTGCTGAAAAACATCCTCACAGCATGATGCTGCCACCACCACGCTTCACCGTAGGGATGGTGCCAGGTTTCCTCCAGACATGACGCTTTGGCATTGTAGGCCAAAGAGTCCAATCTTGGTTTCATCAGACAAGAGAATCTTGTTTCTCATGGTCCGAGAGAGTCTTTAGGGGCCTTTTGGCAAACTCCAAGCGGGATGTAATGTGCCTCCGATCTCCACAGAGGAACTCTGTCAGAGTGACCTTTGGGTTTTTGGTCACCTCCCTGACCAAGGCCCTTCTCCCGATTGCTCAGTTTGGCTGGGCGGTCAGCTCTAGGAAGTCTTGGTGGTTCCAAACTTCTTCCATTTAAGAATGGAGGCCACAGTGTTCTTTGGGATCTGCAATGCTGCAGAAATGTTTTGATGAATTTACCACAGGTGGACTCCAATCAATTTGTAGAAACATCAAGAATGATCATTGGAAATAGGATTCGCCTGAGCTCAATTTCAAGTCTCATAGCAAAGTGTTTGAATACTTATGTAAATAAGGTATGTCCATTTTTAATGAATAAAAAAAACATTTTGCTTTGTCATTATGGGGTATTGTGTTTAGATTGAGGATTTTTTTTTAGAATAAGGCTGTAACGTAACAAAATGTGGACAAAAATCCAGGGTTCTGAATACTTTGAATGCACTGTGTTAAAGATTAAACATGGTCCCAAAAATGTCCTCTTAAGACAATACATTGTCAAGACAAACATGTAAATAACAAGGAGTATTACCAGAAAACAAAATGTGAAGGGGGAGGAGATAGATACAAAGGGGGAGGAGATAGATACAAACATCTTAAAATCAACTCAAAATGGCCACCTCGTATGCATAAAGCTGGGATACACAGAGGCCAAAAGGGTTGTGAATGGGTACATAGGAGACATGCAGTCACCAGCCCAAGGACAGAACATTGTGGGACACACCTTTCCGCTGTGGTTTGGGAAAGTAGAGTCCTCCACTTTCACAATTCAGCAGAAACTGACTGCTGGGCCCACCCATAACCTATACTGACAAGCTGCAACAACCAACTCAGAGCACAGAGGGATGCCCAGATCACATATAAGACACAGAAGAAAAAAAAGGACTATTTAAAATTAATGGATTGGATTGTTTGGGTGATATGAGGATTACGGGGTGAGGGAAGTACAAATAAAGAACATTTGTCTCCTTGTGGTGGGAGGCAGCGTTACCTGCTCAAACTTCCAGCCGTCTGACATTGTGGACACCATCTGGGTGAGCTCCTCCTCTTGGCACTGCAGCACCCGGTACACATGCTTCACTGGAGCCTGGGGAGAGAGTGAGAGCTTTACCCCGACCCATATGCATTGGGTGTATAACACATTAGGACGTCCACCCATGTTGCTCAAAATGACAAAATAAACATTTAGATAATGCTACTGCATCGAAACAGAACATGCAACTTAAGTAATGAAGCAGCCAATAAAAAGTAATCTTCGGAAATTTGCCAACGTGCACTTCGACACCGGTGCCCCTGCACATTGACTGACCCGGTACCCCCTGCTATTGTTATTTACTGCTGCTCTTTAATTATTTGTTATCGCTTACTTTTTTTTTTTTTCCTATATTATTTTCTTAACAGCATTGTTGGTTAATGCCTTGTAAGTAAGCATTTCACTGTAAGGTCTACACCTGTTGTATTCGGTGCGTGTGACAAATAACATTTGATTTTGATTTGAAAACAACATTCTAAACAGGCAACCGGATATCGGTTCCATATGCAACAACTAGGATCGGTTGCTAATATGACTAGGATTGTGCCTTTGGCTTCAGGACAATGAAATAAAGTTGATATGAAAACCAATAGAACAGGATATAAATGGCATAGCGGTGAGTCCAATAGGGAAGTAAAGGTACATCTGTCTACACAGAAATAGAATCATTCAAAATACTGCAACAGAAAGCCTGACCGCCACAAAGGAATCGAGGATCATTAGCTTCTTTAAAAAAAAAACTGCTGTGGATTGTTTCAAATCACAATAGACCTAGCTGATTATTCAGCTGCAGCTGTCAGTGAAAAGCATCTAAAATGTGTGAAGATGTGTCTTGATTCTAATTTAAAATGTTGAGACAAAAAAGGGGAGGGGTGTGTGGCGAAGATATAGACGAGTCTCTCTCCAGAATGGGTCAGCTGTCTCCCACCAATTCTTGCACATTCATTGGGCGACTCGTATACCCTTGGATCATGTACCATTTTTGGAGTGGAAACATTTATTTGCAGAGTTCACAACCTGCTACACTTGTGAGAAACAAGTTTTGGTTTAGTTCATAACCATTTACCAGATTTGTCTTTTGTTTGGAGTGGTTCATGTGAGCAATGAGCATGTCTGCTTTCTATGTCCTGATAATGCTGAGGGAGCATGAGTGCCTGAGCACGCATAGAAGTACCTGGCCTGCTGCGCGGAAATGTAGGAAAGTGTTTTTTTAACATCCATTGCGAATGATATATAAAAGAAGATATAATTCCTGGGCCTCCCAAGTGGCACAGCGATCTAAGGAACTACATCACAGTGCTAGATTCGTTACTACAGCCCCCGGGTTCATTCCCAGGCAGCGCCACAACCGGCCGTGGCTGAGAGTCCCATAGGACGGCACACAATTGGCCCAGCGTCGTCTGGGTTAGGGGAGGCTTTGGCCGGGGATGCTTTGTCTCATCGCTCCCTAGCAACTCCTGACGGGCCGAGTTCCTGCAGGCTGAACAGTGTTTCTGCCGACACATTGGTGCGGCTGGCATCCGGGTTAAGCTGGTGGCTGTTAAGGAGTGTGGTTAGGCGGACGCATGACTCCACCGTCGCCTCTTCTGAGCCCGTTGGGCAGTTGCAGCGATCAGACAAGATCGAGAGAAAAAGGGGGGGGGGGGGGATAAAATACAATACACACAGTCAAAAGTCTGGACACCTACTCATTCAAGGGTTTTAATTTATTTCCACTAGAATAATAGTGAAGACATCAACACTATGAAATAACACATGTAATCATGTACTAAGCAAAAAAAAGTGTTCTTCAAAGTAACCACCCTTTGCCTTGACAGCTTTGCACACTTGGCACTCTCAACCAGCTTCACCTGGAATGCTTTTCCAACAGTCTTGAAGGAGTTCCAACATATGCAAAGCACTTGTTGGCTACATTTCCTTCACTCTGCAGTCCAACTCATCCCAAACCATCTCAATTGGTTTGAGATCGGGTGATTGTGGAGGTCAGGTCATCTGATGCAGCACTGTATCACTCTCCTTGGTCAAATAGCCCTTACACAGCCTGGAGGTGTGTTGGCTCAATGTCCTTTCAAAAATAAATGATTGTCCCACTAAGCGCAAACCAGATGGGATGGCGTATCGCTGCAGAATGCTGTGGTAGCGATGCTGGTAAAGTGTGCCTTGAATTCTAAATAAAACCCTGGCAGGGTCACCAGCAAAGCGCCACGGTGGGAACCACACGTGGAGATAACCCGTTCACCTGCTCTGCGTTACAAAGACGCGGCGGTTGGAACCAAAAAATAAAAATTCGGAACTAATCAGACCAAAAGGGCAGATTTCCACCGGTCTAATGTCCATTGCTCATGTTTCTTGGCCCAAGCAAGTCTCCTTTTCTTATTAGTGTTCTTTAGTAGTGGTTTCTTTGCAGCAATTTGACCATGAAGGCCTGATTCATGCAGTCTCCTCTGAACAGTTGATGTCTGTTACTTGAACCCTGAAGCATTTATTTGGGCTGCAACTTCTGAGGTCGGTATCTCTAATGAACTTATCCTCTGCAGCAGAGGTAACTCTGGGTCTTCTATTCCTGTGGCGGTCCTCATGAGAGCCAGTTTCATCATAGCGCTGGATGGTTTTTGCGACTGCACTTGAAACTTTCAAAGTTCTTGAAATGTTCTGGATTGACTGACCTTCATCTCTTAAATTAAAGATGGACTGTCGTTTCTCTTTGCTTATTTGAGCTGTTCTTCCCATAATATGGACTTGGTCATTAACCAAATAGGGCCATCTTCTGTAAACCACAACTACCTTGTCACAACACAACTAACTGATTAAGGGGGAAAAAAATCCACAAATTAACTTTTAACAAGGCACACCTAACTGAAATTAGGTTAATGGATGTGCATTCTAGGCAAAGGGTGGCTACTTTGAAGAATCTAAAATATATTTTGATTTGTTTAACACTTTATTGGTGACTGCATGATTCTATGTGTTATATTATAGTTTTGATGTCTTCACTACTATTCTACAATGTAGAAAATAGTAAAAATAAAGAAAAACCCTTGAATGAGTAGGTGTGTCCAAACTTTTGACTGGCACACACACTTGAAGTCAGAAGTTTACATACACTTAGGTTGTTGTCAACTACTACAAATTTCTTGTTAACTATAGTTTTGGCAAGTCGGTTAGGACATCTACTTTGTGCATGACACAAGTAAAAAAAAAAACTCAAAAGAAAATCAGCCAAAACCTCAACAAAAAAACCTTTGTAGACCTCCACAAGTCTGGTTCATTCTTGGGAGCAATTTCCAAATGCCTGAAGGTACCATGTTCATCTGTACAAACAATAGTATGCAACTATAAACACCATGGGACCACGCAGCCATCATACCCCTCAGGAAGGAGATGTGTTGTCTCCTAGAGATGAACGTACTTGTGCGAAAAGTACAACTCAATCCCAAAAAAAGAACTGTTTGCCCATAATGACCATCGTTATGTTTGGAGGAAAAAGGGGGGCGCTTGCAAGCCGAAGAACACCATCCCAACCGTGAAGGACGGGGGTGGCAGCATCATGTTGTGGGGGTGCTTTGCTGCAGGAGGGACTGGTGCACTTCACAAAATAGATGGCATCATGTGGCAGGAAAATTATGTGGATATATTGAAGCGACATCTCAAGACAGTCAGGAAGTTAAAGCTTGGTCGCAAATGGGTCTTCCAAATGGACAATGACCCCAAGCATACTTCCAAAGTTGTGGCAAAATGGCTTAAGGACAACAAAGTCAAGGTATTGGAGTGGCCATCAATCCCATAGAAGATTTGTAGACAGAACTGAAAAAGTGTGTGTGAGCAAGGAGGCCTACAAACCTGACTCACACCAGCTCTGTCAGGAGGAATGGGCCAAAATTCACCCAACTTATTGTGGGAAGCTTGTGGAAGGCTACCCGAAACGTTTGACCCAAGTTAAACAATTTAAAGGCAACGCTAATTGAGTGTATGTAAACGTCTGACCCACTGGGAATGTGGTGAAAGAAATAAAAGCTGAAATAAATCATCCTCTACTATTATTCTGACATTTCACATTCTTAAAATTGGCCTATAGTCTGAGTTCCATGCACTCATTTCTTTAACCACCAATGGATCACAATGTATCAATGTTGACTGAGCTTTTTGTCATTTTAATTCTGATTGTCATGTAGTTTATCACAGCAATGATTTTGCGAAACGAATACGTTATTATTGAAATGAAACTGTTCCACGAAAATCATAACTGCCACGCAGAACGGTAGAATAAATTGTAAACTTCCCCAAACTTGAAACTCATGAGCCCCCTATGAAGTTTTTGCCTATAGGCTACTTTGACGGGAGGTAAGACATGACTCACAATATGAAATAAAACACTCAGGTGTAAGTATTTTTTTTTTTAAATGCACACCGCCTCCCAACTCACATTGTAAAGTAGTGGGTTACACGATGGTATGCTGCAATTGAATGGGAGGCGCGCTTCAATTACCAGTTGAGAATTAAAAACAGTAGCTCTTTTTAAATCACGCACCAAAACGTCTAACACACGATTTCATTCAAAAATTGTTGCGCAATGAAAGTGCTTAAAAAAAAAGCACATGTTTTACTCCAGCACACAACCAGCTGAGGCACTGCAGGAGAAATCCTGCTCAAAATAGGCTATGTATGCTGTGCGGGTGTGACAGTTTTGTTGGATAAATAAGATACACACGAAAAACACAGGCCAAATTAATTCCACTAAATTATGCAAATTAATCTATAAACCAATAAGCATGACGGTCAAAAGTATTTCCATCGACTGGTATTGCCATCAATTAATAAAAAGCATTATTTTGCAATGGGATTTATTTTCTCCAGGCCCTTTTGGGCAACAGTTTTATTCATCGGCTTTCTTTTTTGCTAGCAATTGAAAGCCAACGGAAACACAGACAGACACGCACACAGAGACGCACACAGATACAGGCACACAGACACGCAGAGATACTGAAGCATGGGATGGAGCAGGTGCATTTACTCTAACAGTGGACTCAGCCATGGTCAGGAACCCCTAAAGAGATAAAATCACAAGATGGCGCCGACAGATAGGAGCCTTAAGCAGAACTGCCCTAAGCAACTTTGTAGTATTTTGTTTTTTTGTGCACAAGCATTTCACTACACCCGCAAAACATGTGTATGTGAGTGTATGTGACAAATAAAATTGCTACGGTTTAAAATAAATGAATACAAAATCAATAGAGCGCAATGTGTCAATTGAGAAGTTCACCTACCTGTAAAGTTTTGCAGTCACGTTCCCTGATCTTGTCCTTGAGGAGCTTTATTAATGACGTGATATTGTAGAATTCGGCTTCCTCCAAGACACCTTCAAAAACACACATTTAGAATATATCCAGGCAAAAATGATTAACATACTGAATGGCCTGTTACAGAGAACACTTGAAAGCTGACATTGGAAACCAACTGCTTCACTGTGCACCTTGGCAGTAATATGCATATCACATGCCCAGTCTTACCTTCCTCAGCCAGGTCCCTGTTGAGCACCAGCTTGCCATGCCTCAGGTAGTTCAGCACCGGCCCAAAGTATGTGGGGTCTCGGTCTATAAGATATGCACCAGTGTCATCCTGAAAATGGAACAGAAAGAAAATATATTGAGTCGCGACTCACAATTCACCGTTGTTGGATGATGAAGACCAAGCTGAGTAAAGAGAGGAAATCCACTGGCCAGCTGTTAGTAGAATACATAAAACCACACCAAGTATATCAGGAAACAAAAGCCCTAACATCAACCCATATAAATGGAGAAAGCGCCTGGGATTATAATCCCTTCATGGGTTGAACTTGTCACAAATCGATTCTAGCCTAAATTCCCACAAGGACTTGGGGTTTGATCCTCATGCGCTCAAACAGTGAGCAATCCCATATTCCTGTAAGTACTGTGATTAGAACAGCATTCTCTCCTTGGGGAATGGGAGGTTAAAACAATTAGAGCAGAACGAGATTTGGAACAGGAGGCCGAATCCAGAGGGGACCAAGAGGAAAACACTACTGCACCCTCTCCAATGCAAAACCAATTAAGACTGCAGAATGCAACACAATATTACATACTGTAGGCCTACAAGACGTAACAAATTACACAACCACCCTCTTCGTTCCATTAAAACACAGAGGTCATTGAGACAGTTTGTCCGCAACCTGCAAGTAACACCTGTCCCCTGAGAAGAGAATAAAAGGACCATTCAAGTAAGGATTAAATGGAAATGGTGTGGATGTCATTTACAAAAAAAACCTGTGGGGGGGGTGAAACACAAAACAAATGTTGTGCAAATCCACTTAATACAACAGGATGTGTGAGTTTGCATGAAGTTTAGTATTTGACTTCAGGAGTGATCTAGACAAATTGTCTGACGCACTAGAACACACGCTTAATTTTCATACTTTCCAGGCCTTGGTCACAGCCTAAGAAACCTAGGCAAACTCCAACTGACACACATGCATCTATTTCACAGCTACCTTCACCAGATAGACTGTCACCAAATGTTGTGAAACCCAATTAGTCTTTCCTATAATGAGAAACTGTCTCAAAGCATTCTCTATGGTGCTGAACCTGAACCTTTTTGGCTGACTGGCCTCCTTTCCATGGCAAAAATACCCCAGTGGAGCCCATGGGTTATGAACTAGCCTAAATGCTCCGAGTCCGTTTCTTGCTCTTCTGCAGACACTAAAGTTTAACCACAGATACACTACCGTTCAAAGGTTGCGTCACGTAGAAACGTCCTTGTTTTTGAAAGCAAATGTTTTTGTCCATTAACATCAAATTGATCAGAAATACAGTGTAGACATTGTTAATGTTGTAAATGACTATTGTCGGTGGAAACAGCTGATGTTTAATGGAATATCTACATAGGCATACAGAGGCCCATTATCAGAAACCGTCACTCCTGTGTTCCAATGGCACGTTGTGTTAGCTAATCCAAGTCTATCATTTAAAAAAAGGCTAATTGAATATTAGAAAACACTTCTGCAATTATGTTAGCACAGCTGAAAACTGTTGTGTTGATTAAAGAAGCAATAAAAACTGGCCTTCTTTAGACTAGCCTTCACTTCTCAGAACAAGAATAGACTGACGAGTTTCAGAAGAAAGTGCTTTGTTTCTGGCCATTTTGCGCCTGTAATCAAACCCACAAATGCTGATGCTCCAGATACTCAACTAGTCTAAAGGCCAGTTGTATTGCTTCTTTAAATCAGCACAAGTGTTCAGCTGTGCTAACATAATTGCAAAAGGGTTTTCTAATGATCAATTAACCTTTTTAAAATGTATAAACTTAGATTAGCTAACAACGTGCCATTGGAACACAGGAGTGATATTGCTGATAATGGGCCTCTGTACACCCATGTAGATAATCCATAAATCAGCCATTTCCAGCTACAATAGTCATTTACAACATTAACTATGCCTATTTGGGCTGGGTCCTCATGGCCCTGTGGTTGAGTCCCCACTTGAAGTAACCCTGTTTTTGGGAGAGTGGTGATTAGAGGAGCAGTGGCTCGTGATTGATGTGGACCAACACACAAAGGGCACAATGTTATAATGAAAAACAAGAGCCTCCCTCTGGGGGAGCACCGGTCAACAAAACACAGGGAAGGGGACGAAAGGACGAGGGAGAAAACCATAGGGAAATCAAGAGGGGGAGTAACAGAGTGGACAAGTAGTGATATAGAATGGGATAGGAGAGTAGGAAAGGGGAAATAATTTTATCAGCTAAATTAAGTGATAACAAGTGGAGGTTGTTGTGAGACTAAGATGCTGATGGGGAACATCAGAGAATGTTCGGTCGCGATACCATAAAAGTCACGTATGATATTTGAATGAGCTCAGGTGGAAGACACACAAGGATATTCAAAGAAAGACTGACAAGTCTAATGAATAATGTAACATGCCATTGTGGAGTAACTTAAAACTCCCATCAAACCTTCTTGAAGGACAGAAAACATCATTCATTTATGCCCAGTCCATTTGAGGTCCCCAATGGCTGCCCTGTCATCTAAGGCCAGATATAATAAAGCTAGAACCACAGGGATAGGTAGGTAAAGACTAGATAAAAGCCTACAGCAGCTAGATCAGGGCAGTGAACATACTGTGGTTCTAACATTATGCGCTGAGAGTCGGGGAAGCAAGTTCAGGGAGTGAGTGTTTAAATAAAATAAACAATCCAAAACAAGAAACACTAACAACGCACAGACAGGAAACTGAAACAATAATGCCTGGGGAAGAAACCAAAGGGAGTGACATATATAGGGAAGGTAATCAAGGAGGCGATGAGTCCAGGTGAGTCTGATGACGCGCAGGTGCACGTAACGATTGTGACAGGTGTGCGCCATAACGCGCAGCCTGGTGACCTAGAGGCCGGAGAGGGAGCACACGTGACAGTGGTGAATATAAAATCGACAGTGGATGGAAAATGCCAAACCGTACACCAAAGATGGAAAATTTGCTCTTAGTTCATGAGCAAGATATTGGCAGCAAGATATGTCTGTTGCCAGATACATTAGATGCGGCTACGGCGGCCATGAAATTTGGCAGCCGGTTATTGTCATGAAAAAAGACTGCCAGTCTCACAGTGAGTGAACGTTAATTAACAAAACACATTTAGAATCTTCAGGCCTCCACACATACAAGCCTCTGATGCGTTCCTTTGAAACATCTACATTGTATTTTTAATGAATACATTTTATTTACTGTACACTATCACAGTAAATCCATTAGTCATGTCTAAAGAAACATTGAAATGAAGAACATTTCAGAAGAACAGAATGAGTTGGCCTATGTTATAGGCTTGTTTATTTAGCTGACAAGATATGCTTTTAGTCACGGGACATTTTATAGTAGGTAGAATAGAACTTATCAGCTTGAATAAAAGAAAGTATATTTTTCCCCATTAGGCCTACTGCGCAAGTGAGCATATTAAAAAAGTGGCTATTTTGAGCTTATAAGTGAACATTAAAACAATAATAATCTAAAAAACTGGTCCTATATGCTAGATAGAGTTATTTGGCCACTTTAGATGTGACGATACAAATCTCGTATTAAAAAAAAAATCCAAACATGAGCAGCATGGTGCGACTATAGGCTATTGATTAGAGAAAGTAGGGGGGAAAACACTTGGGCTCTGTTCCTTGCCTCAGGCTGCACTCTCATCAGTGATCATATTTTCACCCATCATACTATTCTCTTTCCTGAATATGTACAATTTGTTTAGATTTAGAATGGACTATTATCAAATGGGCAGGAACAGAGGCAGGGGGGATATACATGGCAGTTGTCTGGAGGCCATGTGTTCCCAGCCAGTCTGTTTTTTAGGCTACGTCGGGTTAATAGCAGAGCATGTGCTTACTGAGCAGCTGAGAAATAAATATTACACTTATTTCTCTCCACGTATCAACCATTGTTTGAGATGCATGCTCTTGCTGCCCGACACGTGATATTCCGCCCAAACTGAATGCCATGGGCTCTCCAACCTTGTTCCTGCAGCTACCCAGTGCTTACATTTGGGAACCAAGTGAAATCTCGGAAACATTGATAGTAACATGTATTCGCAATGAAACATATTTCACTAAACTGTTGACAGCCTTTCTGCGCACTCGAGAAAGTTCTAATAGAGAGATGGAAAAGCAAGGTGTGGAAATATTTTGTATAACTGAAGGTAATGCGTCACCCAATTAAATTATGAAAATATAAATCCTCTATTATGCTATTCAAAATCAAAACACAAATTCACTACATGTAGGCTAACTAAGCCTCCCTGCAAAACAACCAACAGCATTGCCCAGGCTATACGTTCTCTCCCAGACTTATGGATATACATTTTGGAGCGTAGCATAAAGTAACCAGTCCATCCAGTATGCATAATAATAAAGTCCACGCTCAAAGGCGATTACTGAAATTTAATTAATGTTGGAGTAAAGGCTTGTTCAATTATGTACCAAAATACATCTTAAAATCAGTTTGCACAGAGATAATGTGACGAGATCCTGGAGGCACATCACCTCCTGTTTCAGCATGATAATGCACAGCCACATGTCATAAGGTTCTGTAGACAATTCCTGGAAGCTGAAAATGTCCCAGTTCTTCCATGGCCTGCATACTCAAAATACATGTCACCCATTAAGCATGTTAGGGATGCTCTGGATCAACGTGTAGGTGAGATAGTGTTCCAGTTCCCTCCAATATCCAGCAACTTCGCTCAGCCATTAAAGGAGTGGGACAAATTCCAAAATCAACAGCATGATCAACTCTATGCGAAGATGTATAGCACTGCATGAGGCAAATAGTGGGTCACACTGGTTTTCTGATCCATGCCCCTACTTTAAAAAGTTCTGTGACCAACAGGTGCATATCTATATTCCCAGTCATGTGAAATCCATAGGTTAGTGCCTAATTAATATATTTCCTTATATGAACTGTAATGCAGTAAAATGTTTTAAAATTGTTGCATTTATATTTTTGTTCTGTGTAGTAGACCAAAGTGCTTAACAAAAACCCAAAGACATGAGGGTAAACAAACTGTAATTAGAAGGGGGAATAGACATCTGAGAGGGGAAAGCCTTAAAGCATTCCCTAATCGTTCTCCCATACACAATACAAATCCTCCTGCAGGAAATACCACTGTGGCCCGCCCTTCAACGACATGAAAGTCAAACGTTTGCTGGAGCTTGAAAATGCCTAGCACTTGAAAGCTCAAAGTAGTAGTTCAAATTTCACTCCTTTTTTTTTATAACTGATGCTTAAAATGTTGAAGAAAAGGGTAGCTAGGGAACTTGATTCTGAGTATGCAGCTACAGATATCAGAATTGAACAGAGGAATAGACCCTCCAGAAGTCACAAAACTGAAACTAGCACTTAGTGTAAGTCTGATCATTGTAGGGTTGGAGCAGATGCCCCTTAGTTGTACACCTAAGAACTCACTGTCAAATATAACTGCTATTTAATCCACACTCATCTTATTTTATACATTGCTATTGATCACTGCATCATTGAGTTTAGAGCTTGCAAGAAAGACTTCACTGTACTTGTGCACGTGACATTAAAACTATGTAGAATCATCAATTTTCAAAACATTAAACAGTGTCATTTAGTAGTCTGACCTTTCCTCTGGGTTTCCCCCCCCCCCCTGCTTTCCTTGACCATTTAAGGTACAGATCATTCACCAGGCTCACAGCCGGTGCATTTAGCTGAACAATTTATGACAGATAAATGTTTCAAATTAACAGCTCCTTTTAGAATCCCCTGAAAGCTTTCCCAACATAAGAGGCCGTGAGAGTGTCATCACGGCTGGGCTGGCAAAGGGGAAATCACTGCCGTCCAGAGCACTCTAGGTGGGGAAGAGTACTGTATCGAGGAAGAGAAAGTAGCACAATGTAAAATATTTACCATCAGTCGACAGGGAGACCGTAACATCTGACTCTGCTTCTCTATCACGTGACCAACTGAGCTGGATAACTTTCGGAGCGTTACATCACCGGGCCAACATGGCATGTTCAGTCATCCATAATTATCTTCTTTTTTTTTTTTTTGCCAGTGTGACATCACCACAGAAGTGGTGCTGACTTTTAACTTGTTCTGTCAGTGACAGCAGCACTGTGGCATTGTGTTGAGCGGTGGCAGTTTGAAGGCAGAAGTGGAGGAACAGGGAGCTGATCATGTTAAATATTTACCCTGCTTCCCTCCTACAGAGTGCTCGGGTGTGAAAAAGCATGAACCAAGCACTAAAATGCGCACCATGCTTCTCACACACTGTGGCGAGAGCCTTCTCAGCCAGCAAATGGAGAGGAATATGAAAATAATTAGATGTGAAAGGAACAATAATTTTATGCTATGGAATGCTTTAAATAATGATGTTGCGATCAAAACCAGAGAACTGGAATTTAAATTTGAGTGGTCCTGCATTTGGTTGAGAGGATTAGCCTGCTCTTACATTAACAAAAGGCAGAAGTGATGTAGTGTCCTGTAAGCTTGTTATGGTCCTAAAGTCATTAGATAGAGTTGTGGATGGTCTCTGCTGTTGCACAAATCTGTCAAGAGATGTGGTAGGTGTTAAAATTTAAAAAAAAGTCACAAATAAAAAATAGCATTTATTACACACAAAAATATTTGGCCCGTTTCTGCATAATTATTTATTTTATATACTAAATGTTATCAGCTCTTCAACCAAAACATTACATTAAGGAAACTGAGTTTACAAAATTATTTTTTTCTTAATTTAACAAAGTTATGCAACACCCAATTCCCCACTGTGAAAAAGTAATTGCCCCCTTACACTGAATAATTGGTTGTGCCACCTTTAGCTGCATTGGTGGAAGGTAGACCATTCCATTCTTATGTGCCGGCTAACGAGTATTGGTGTCTGAGGGGTCTTTGGCCTGGTTTGCTAAGTACCCCTCAAAGAGTGCAGTGTATAAAGTCAGGAAATCTGCTGTCTCAGCCACTGCCTGTCACCAAGGGAGTACCCCAAGGCTTAATCCTAGCTCCCACGCTCTTCTCGATTTACATCAACAACATAGCTCAGGCAGTAGGAAGCCCCATCATCCATTTGTATGCAGATACAGTCTTATACTCAGCTGGCCCCTCCCCAGATTGTGTTAAATGCTCTACAACAAAGCTTTTAGTGTCCAACAAGCTTTCTCTACCCTTAACCTTGTTCTGAACACCTCCAAAACAAAGGTCATGTGGTTTGGTAAGAAGAATGCCCCTCTCCCCACAGGTGTGATTACTCCCTCGGAGGGTTTAGAGCCTGAGGTCGTCACCTCATACAAGTACTTGGGAGTATGGCTAGACGGTACACTGTCCTTCTCTCAGCACATATCAAAGCAGCAGGCTAAAGTTACATCTAGCCTTGGTTTCCTCTATCGTAATCGCTCCTCTTTCACCCCAGCTGCCAAACTAACCCTGATTCAGATGACCATCCTACCCATACTAGATTACTCGAGCGGCTAGATGTTTTTTTACCATTCGGCCATCAGATTTGCCACCAATGCTCCTTATAGGATACATCACTGCACTCTATACTCCTCTGTAAACTGGTCATCTCTGTATACCCGTCGCAAGACCCACTGGTTGATGCTTATTTATAAAACCCTCTTATCAGTTGGTTATATCTGGAGTACTCCTGTCTTATCCAGTGTCCTGTGTGAATTTAAGTATGCTCTCTCTAATTCTCTCTCGGAGGACCTGAGCCCTAGGACCATGCGTCAGGACTACCGGGCATGATGACTCCTTGCTGTACCCAGTCCACCTGGCCTTGCTGCTGTTCCAGTTTCAACTGTTCTGCCTGCGGCTATGGAACCCTGACCTGTCCACCGGACGTGCTACCTGTCCCAGACCTGCTGTTTTCAACTCTCTAGAGACAGCAGGAGCGGTAGAGATACACTTAATGATCGGCTATGAAAAGCCAACTGACATTTACTCCTGAGGTGCCGACTTGCTACACCCTCGATAACTACTGTGATTATTATTATTTGACAATGCTGGTCATTTATGAACATTTGAACATCTTGGCCATGTTCTGTTATAATCTCCACCCGGCACAGCCAGAAGAGGACTGGCCACCCCTCATAACCTAGAGAGGAACCAGGCTTCGGCCTTTCTAGGGAGTTTCCAAGCCACAGTGCTTCTACACCTGTATTGCTTGCTGTTTGGGGTTTTAGGCTGGGTTTCTGTACAGCACTTCGAGATATTAGCTGATGTACGAAGGGCTATATAAAATAAACTTGATTTGATCTTATGCCTCACTCCCCCTATCGGAGATATCTACTGCAGCCCTCATCCTCCACATATAACACCCGTCCTGTCAGTCACATTCTGTTAAAGGTCCCCAAAGCAAAAACATCCCTGGGTCGCTCCTCTTTTCAGTTCGCTGCAGCTAGCGACTGGAACGAGCTGCAACAAACACTCAAACCGGACCGTTTTATCTCAATCTCTCAATTCAATGACTCAATCATGGACACTGACAGCTAAGGCTGCTTGTATGACCTTTCTTGGCCTTAGTGCTGTTGACTTTGCACCATGTTTTTGTACTGCTACCATGTTGTGTTGCTACTATGTTGTCGTGTTGCTACCATGCCGTGTTGTCATGTTTTGCTGTTGTCTTAGGTCTCTTTTAATGTAGTGTTGGGTCTCTCATTGTGATGTGTTTCGTCCTATATTTATTTTGTATATTTTAATCCCCGGCCCCCATCCAGGAGGCCTTTTAGTAGACCGTCATTGTAAATAAGAATTTGTTAACTAACTTGCCTAGTTAAATAAAAGGTTAAATAAATAAAGACAGCGACATGAGCGACTACAGGAAGCATTTGGTTGCAGTGGAGGAATTTTGGCTCACTATTGTACGCAGAACTGCTTTAACAGAGCGACATTTGTGGGTTTTTAAGCATGAACTGCTCATTTCAAGTCCTGTCACAACATCTCAATTGGGATTATTTCTGGACTTTGACCAGGCCATCTGGGAATTTGACTAGGTCTGCCAAGAGTGTGCAAAGCTGTCATCAAGGCAAAGGGTGGCTATTTGAAGAAGGTAAAATATATTTTGATTTGTTTAAAACTTTTTTGGTTTCTACATGATTCCATGTGTCATTTCATAGTTGTGATGTCGTCACTATTATTCTACAATGTAGAAAATAGTAAAAATAAAGAAAAACCCTTGAATGAGTCAGTGTCCAAACTTTTGACTGGTACTGTAACACTTTGCTGGCTCAATCCCTCTGGAAACACGAATTTGGGAGTATCTGTCAGTTGTCCTGACTGCATGAGCGTACAACTCCCCCCTCCAAGCAATCTGTCCCCGGCTTACCCCAATGTGCAAAACAGTCTAGCCAACAACATGAATAATGCAGATCTCATCCTGAAGCAAGTCAGCCTGCGTGACTGAAGACCAAGCAACTAATTTCCTGAGGTGGGAAACACTACTGCGTCGGCCGAAAAACAGAGCACTTGAATTAGCCATCAATCTTTGGCACTTCCTAGTCAGGGTTGGGTTGTGTAACGTGACAAACACATGCCTCACACTAATTCATGCATTAACATTTTTAAACGGTGTTGGCTATAGGCTGACTATGGTTGTCAGGAATAGATATTTTTATATCGAAGGCGACTTAGTCAAACCTGCCGCCAGACAGATATGTAGAGCATTAGCGCAAGAGCCCAATCTGCATTTAGGCAGGGGAATGGGCTGGGCTGCTCCATTTATGATCAGCTGTTCATGTTTGGGTAAACCACACCAATTTAGGCTATTGAGAGATTAGGAGATTTGGATGAATACACATAAATATGAAAGGAACTGAGACAACAGCAAATCCAGGGAATGTAGGGTAATGAGAGATTAACAGTGCTAGTAGGCTAGATGAGAGCAATGGACTGTGATGGAGCAGTAAGAGAAGCACACAAGGATGCTTTTAAAACAGACGAAGCAGTGCCTGGAAAAGTGAAACATATGGTAAAAGGCTGGAACACTAAGCCAGTAGGAGGGAGAGGGCATCCATACAGGCTGCTCCTTACAGACCAGACACACAGCAAGAGGGTAAAAGGGACAGAGGATGGTGGTCATTGTATACGTTTGTGTGTGTATGAGAGCTAACATGGGAGAAAGGATAAAAGACCATCACATAGATATGGTGGCCCAGTGCAGCCAAAAACATGATTTTCCTGTGATTTCCCTCCCACACTACTGTCAAAAGTAATGGCCTTTTAGTGTAACCGCTGTTTGAAAAGACTGAAATTTCAGCCTGTTTTTGTGGGATGGAGTTTTGGCCTGACTGGTGACGTCACCAGGCGGTAAATTCGTTAACAGACAAATAGGAAAAATTATTTAGAGAACAGCTAGTTCTCTCCTCCCCACTCAGACATACCAACAGCTAAGAAGCTGTTTCTTTTTGACCACTTTAATTGAAAACTATCACAGCAGGGTACTTAATTGTTACCAGGAAATTATTTGATTGTGATAAAAACAGCTGCATTGGACATTTAACTCAAGTTAACCTCGAAAAACAGTTAATCATCATCATCATCGCAAGTAGCATCACACTAACTGGTGCTGCCCATGTACACAAATGCCCAACGGATGAAAAGGAAATTCACCACACTTGCCCAGAATTTTTCATTCATGTAAGCTCTCAAACTAAAGTCTATCAACGGGTTGGCTGACAAGGTCACAAATTATGCACACGCGTCGATGAGGCAGATGGCCTTATAGCGTTATGATTCTGAACGGTCAGATAGAGGCAGTAAAGAAGTAAATGGAACTCAACTGAAACAAGATGCTGTGGCCCAGAAAAATGTACCTATATTTAGGCTATTGTTTTTATGTTGAGATAAAAATGGGAGTGTAATGCTTGTATGGATGTCAACCCCAATACATGTTCATGCCATCGTCACCAATCAACAGCAGTTAAAAATGACTGACTACTACCACAGATTTCTGTACGCTAGCTATGCTACCAGCTTACAGTGCATTCAGAAAGTATTCAGACCTTGACTTTCCACATTTGGTTACATTACAGCCTTATTCTAAAATTGATTAAATTGTTTCCTCCCCCCCCTCAATCTACACAAAACACTTAAGTATTTCAGCCCCTTTACTCAGTACTTTGATGAAACACCTTTGGAAGTGAATACAGCCTCGAGTCTTCTTGGGTATAACGCTACAAGCTTGGCACACCTGTATTTGGGGAGTTTCTCCCATTCTTCTCAAGCTCTGTTAGCTGTGTAGCGACAATCCCCATCCAACGTATTTTCAGGTGTCTCCAGGCTGGGCTACTCAAGGACATTCAGAGACTTGTCCTGAAGCCACTCCTGCGTTGTCTTGGCAGTTTGCTTGAGGGCGTTGTCCTGTTGGAAGGTGAACCTTCGCCATAGTCAGAGGGCATGAGCACTCAGTTCATCTTTCCCTCGATCTTGACTAGTCTCCCAGGCCCTGCCGCTGAAAAATATCCCCACAGCATGATGCTGCCACCACCCCGCTTCACCGTAGGGATGGTGCCAGCTTTTCCTCCAGATGTGACGCTTGGCATTCAGGCCAAAGAGTTCAATCTTTGTTTCATCAGACCAGAGAATCTTGTTTCTAGTGGTCAGAGTCCGTTAGGTGCCTTTTGGAAAACCATGTGCCTTTTACTGAGGAGTGGCTTCCGTCTGGCCACTCTACCATAAAGGCCTGATTGATGGAGTGCTGCAGAGGTGGTTGTCCTTCTGGAAGGTTCCCCCATCTCCACAGAGGAACTATAGAGCTCTGTCAGAGTGACCATTGGGTTCTTGGTCACCTCCCTGACCAAGGCCCTTCTCTCCCGATTGCTCACTTTGCCCGGGCAGCCAGCTGTAGGAAAGGTCTTGGTGGTTCCAAACTTCTTCCATTTTAAGAATGATGGAGGCCACTGTGTTCTTGGGGACCTTAAATGTTTTGGTACCCTTCCCCAGATCTGTGCCATGACAGAATCCTGTCTCGGAGCTCTACAGACAACTCTGACTTCAGGACTTGGTTTTAGCTCTGACACGCACGGTCAACTGAGGCCATATAGACAGGTGTGCGCGTTTCCAAATCATATCCAATTAATTGAATTTACCACAGGTGGACTCCAATCAAGTTGTAGAAACATCTCAAGGATGATCAATGGAAACAGGATGCATATGAGCTAAACTTCAAGTCTCATAGCAAAGGGACTGTATATTTATGTAAATAAAGGTAACTTTTTATTTCAGAAATTTGCAAAAACTTCTAAACCTGTGTTCGCTTTGTCGTTGTAGGCTTCTGTGTAGATTGAGGGGGGGGGGAATAAGGCTGTAAGTTAAAAAAGTAATGGCGTCTGAATAGTTTCCGAATGCACTGTATACGAACAGGAGATAAGCGGTCACTTCACCAAAAACAGCCAAATCGGCGGACCACATTGTGGGCGTGTTACAATCAGGGATGCAAACTGGTGAGGGCCCAAAAAGGGGACACTTTTTTGCACTGAAACATGCAACAAAAAAATCCCTGCTGGGGGAAATGCAGGTTAACTAATTAAACAACAAAGAATATGATCTACATGATCAGTCTCTGTGTGTAAAATAAAGTGGTTAATGTGAACCTAACTCACAGCTAAAATTTTTTAAAGAAAGCAATCCAATGTCATTTGTTGCCGAGACTTTACTGCAAATGACACTCAAGTCGAGGAAAAAACAATAAACGAATATTTCAGTTAGCCATGACAGCCTTTATAGAGCGCTTGTGACCACACACACTTAAATATTGCACTTGGGAAGAAAAAAAAAATCTTCAAAGTAGAAACAAACAGGCATTCTATTTTTGCTATTATAGGTGGCCACTATAGTTGATGATCAAGTTCACAGAGTAAAACATTTTATAATCCCCCCTCAATCACACACGTGTTACTGTCAAATTCAACACAACAAAAGCAATATCTTTGGGCTACACTGCACATTATACACTTACTGCCTGTGGACATCTGTTCTACAATGTGCCAGCAGAGCAGGATACCATTTGTTGGCATAATTGATCTCTTTCAGGCAGAGTACACCTGGCATACCCCTTTTTGTCCACTATATTGAGAAAGAGGGAAAGTCTGTGGTGTTTCTTTCACCTCTATAGTGGCATCCAGCTTAAGCCAGGTCCACTTGTTTAACAAGCAACGCCTCATTTTCACCTAATTCTCTCATTCTGAAAGTTAACCACATACTGCAGAGGGAAAACAGTTAACATAGCGGTTAGTTCGTTAGCTAGTTAACATTTCACACAGATTGCCAGGGTCCAGTAAGCAACTAACACGTTATAACTTCAGGAACGGCAAGGAGTCATATACCAGTTAATACTATAGCGAATTGGTTAAGTTACTACTAATGCTAGCTCATCTGTTTTAATGTTAGCTAGCTAACATTAGCTGTGTGACTTTATTAGCCAGCTAATTTTCAATAAATGAATAATTTCAACAGATTAGTTGGCTAATGTTGCTCAACATTTCTTTGGCTAGCTAACAGATAATTCGAACCAGCTAGCAAGATAACGTTACTTAATGCTAACAATACTTGGTCCACCACACTTTCTCCCTCACCTCAAACTTTCCAAATGCCAGTTGTTTTTTTGGTTACAGCTCATTAAGTAGTCTTCATCACCTTCCCACCCCGTGGTCAGGCTTCTCACCTAAAATTACTGCCTCGTTATCGTTCAGGGGACTCGCTGCTGTAACTGGCAAGCTGCCTTTCCACTCTCCGCTGTCTTTCCAAAGCATGCGCTGATGCTGTAACTAGCAAGTTCGTTGTCTCTTCAGTCACGTGCTCTGCTGCGCTGCATTCTGTTGTGAACAATTGGCTGAACCTTGGATATTGCCAGTATTGCTTCAAACGCGCATCAGTCGTTCACTTACTACAGCCAGTAGTGATCCAAAGCCCCCTCCCAAACTTTCGGATCTACACAAATCACATAGGTCACCTATTTTGGATACAAAACGGCAAATTTCTCCGAAAGTTGACTAGTTTGCATCCCTGTACAATCCAATTGAGAATCTGTGGTATGACTTAAGATTTCTGTACACCAGCAGAACTCATCCAACTTGGTATTTTATTAGGATCCCCATTAGCTGTTGCAAAAGCAGCAGCTACTGTTCCTGGGATCCACACAAAACATAATATCATTAGACAAGAACAGCTCAAGGACAGAACCACATACATTTTTAAAAAGGCACAAGTAGCCTACATATCAATGCATACACAAACTACCTAGGTCAAATAGGGGAGAGGTGTTGTGCCACGAGGTGTTGCTTTCTGTTTTTTGAAACCAGGTTTGCTGTTTATTTGAGCAAAATGAGATTGAAGGACGTTCCATGCAACAAGGGCTCTAAATAATACTGCACATTTTCTTGAATTTGGGGACTGAAAAGACCTCTGGTGGCATGTCTGGTGGGATAAGTGTGTGTGTCAGAGCTGTGTGTAAGCTGACTATGCAATTTGGGATTTAACACAATGTTTCTTATAAAATAAAAGTTGTGATGCAGTCAGTCGCTCCTCAACTCTTAGCCAAGAGACTGGCATGCATAGTATTTATAATCAGCCCTCCGATTACAATTAAGAGCAGAACGTGCCGCACTATTCTGGGCCTATTCTGCAGCTTGACTAGGTCCTTCCTTGCAGCACTGGACTAGAGCCTGCAGAACTTGCTTTTTGAAGTGTGGCGTCAAAAGCAGAGTATCTATTACCTCTTCCCATCTTAGCAACCATTGAATCTATATGTTTTGACCGTGACAGTTTACAATCTAAGGTAACGGCAAGTAATTTAGTCTCCTCAACTTGTTCAACCGCCACCCCATTCATTACCAGATTCAGCTGAGGTCAAGCACTTAAGGAATTATTTGTACCAACATACAATGCTCTTAGTTTTAGAGATGTTCAGGACCAGTTTACTGGCCACCCATTCCAAAACTGACTGCAACTCTTTGTTACGGGTTTCAGTGACTTCATTGGCTGTGGTTGCTGATGAACAACATGGAAGGTGCGTTCCACGAGTCGCTAGCGGAGTGGAATTAACCTTCCACTGAGTTGCATTATTTTTCAGAGAACGCAGAGAGCCCCGAGTTGATTATCCCTTTCATGACATGGCTATAATTTAACACATTTGCCAATGGAAATGTGTTCAACATCCACTGAAGTAGCTAGCACATTTACTAGATCACTACAGTAGTAGTAGTAGTAGTAGTATCGCTCCAGATCAAAACTCTAAAACCTACAACCTCATTTTGACCAAAATTAACCAGCGATTGTGGCCATGGTTCTTTTTCCAAGCTATACGGAGGGTGCTCTAACAAACAAACGGAGTCTTGGGAACACCATGCAACCTGGAACTGAGTGAGTAGTGTTAGGTCTCATGCTATTTTGAAAGCCAAGAAGAAAAATAAAGTACATTACAATTATATATATATATAAAAAAAAAATGGGGACTGAATGCTGAGTTAAGGCTCCCAGGCTTGCAAGGACAGACAAAATACAAATTAAATTAGCACTAAGGTGTGTCGAGGCCTTTGGGCCCAGCAAGTGGCAGGAGTCTTTGAAGCATCACTGACATTTTCTACAAGAAATCTGTCTCCAGAAAAAAAAGTTTCTCCCAAGTGGGTGTGACACCTAGTCCCGTTGCCTGCTGCAGTGCTGCTTGGATTACACCTGGCGATCTGTTCACCATCTGCCCTGGCCTGTCTCGTACAGGTAACCCCACCACACTCACCCAAGCTGTCGCTCACCTCCAGAACTCAGGCACTGTTGGGGCGAGTGACTCTGAACTTACAATGGCTAGCCCCAAGTCGTTATATATATTTTTCTTGTGCATTTTGCCTCATGACTCCTACTTAGTTGACTATGAACTTTCTTTACCCAACCATAGGACAGACTGTTTGTTCAGACAGTCGGGACTCTATTGGTTACAGACTTTTGGCCTCCCATCCTAACCACCTCTGTATTCAAATCAAATCTTATTAGTCACATGCGGCAAATACAACAGGTGTCGACCTTACAGTGAAATGCTTACAGTCAGCCCCTAACCAACAGTGCATTTTCAAAAAATACAGATAAGAATAAGAGAAAAGTAACAATTAAAGAGCAGCAGTAAAAAAAAAAAAATATATATATATATACACAGGGGGGTGCTGGTACCGAGTCAATGTGCGGGTGCACCGGTTAGTTGAGGTAGTATGTACATGTAGGTAGAGTTCATTAAGGTAACTATGCATAGATGGCAACAGAGAGTGGCAGTGGTGAGGGGGGCAATGCAAATAGTCTGGGTAGCCATTTTACTAGATGTTCAGGAGTCTTATGGCTTGGGGTTAAAAGTCTCTTGGATCTAGACATGGTACCGCTTGCCGTGCGGTAGCAGCGAGAACAGTCTATGACTAGGGTGACCGGGGTCTTTTTAAGGCCTTCCTCTGACACCGCCTAGTATAGAGGTCCTGGGTGGCAGGAAGCTTGGCCCAAGTGATGTACTGGGCCGTTGGCACTACCCTCTGTAGCGCCTTGCGGTCGGAGGCCGAGCATTTACCACAACAGCCAGTCAGGATGCTCTTGATGGTGCAGCTGTAGAATATTGAGGATCTGAGGACCCATGCCAAATCTTTTCAGTCTCCTGAGGGAGAATAGGTCTTGTTGTGCCCGCTTCACAACATTTACATTTACATTTAAGTCATTTAGCAGACGCTCTTATCCAGAGCGACTTACAAATTGGTGCATTCACCTAATGACATCCAGTGGAACAACCACTTTACAATAGTGCATCTAAATCTTTTAAGGGGGGGGGGGGGGCAGAAGGATTGCTTTATCCTATCCTAGGTATTCCTTGAAGAGGTGGGGTTTCAGGTGTCTCCGGAAGGTGGTGATTGACTCCGCTGTCCTGGCGTCGTGAGGGAGTTTGTTCCACCATTGGGGTGCCAGAGCAGCGAACAGTTTTGACTGGGCTGAGCGGGAACTGTACTTCCTCAGTGGTAGGGAGGCGAGCAGGCCAGAGGTGGATGAACGCAGTGCCCTTGTTTGGGTGTAGGGCCTGATCAGAGCCTGAAGGTACAACTGTCATGGTGTGCTTTGACCATGTTAGTGATGTGGATACCAAGGAACTTGAAGCGCTCAACTTGCTCCACAGTAGCCCCGTCGATGAGAATGGGGGTGGGGTGCTCGGTCCTCCCTTCCCTGTAGTCCACAATCATCTCTTTTGTCTTGATCACATTGAGGGAGAGGTTGTTGTCCTGGCACCACACGGCCAGGTCTCTGACCTCCTCCCTATAGGCCGTCTCATCATTGTTGGTGATCAGGCCTACCACTGTTGTGTCATCTGCAAATTTAATGGTGTTGGAGTCGTGCCTGGTCGTGCAGTCATGAGTGAACAGGGAGAACAGGACGGAACTGAGCACACACCCCTGAGGCGCCCCCCGTGTTGAGGATCAGCGTGGCGGATGTGCTAGTACCTATCCTTACCACCTGGGGGCAGCCCATCAGGAAGTCCAGGATCCGGTTGCAGAGGGAGGTGTTTAGTCTCAGGGTCCTTAGCTTATTGATAAGCTTTGAGGGCACTATAGGTGTTGAATGCTGAGCTGTAGTCAATAAATAGCATTCTCACATAGGTGTTCCTTTTGTCCAGGTGGGAAAGGGCAGTGTGGAGTGCAAGAGAGACTGCATCATCTGTGGATCTGTTGGGGTGGAATGCAAATTGGAGTGGGTTTATGGTTTCTGGGATGATAGTGTTGATGTGAGCCATGACCAGCCTTTCAAAGCACTTCATGGCTACAGACTTGAGTACTATGGGTCAGTAGTCATTTAGGCAGGTTAGCTTAGTGTTCTTGGGCACAGGCACTATGGTGGTCTGCTTAAAACATGTTGGTATTACAGACTGACAGGGAGAGGTTGAAAATGTCCCTGAAGACACTTGCCAGTTGGCCCAGCGCATGCTCGCAGTACACGTCCTGGTAATCCGGCTGGCCCTGCGGCCTTGGGAATGTCGACCTGTCTACATTTACATTTACATTTAAGTCATTTAGCAGACGCTCTTATCCAGAGCGACTTACAAATTGGTGCATTCACCTTATGACATCCAGTGGAACAGCCACTTTACAATAGTGCATCAGATCTTTTAAGGGGGGGGGGGGGGGCAGAAGGATTGCTTTATCCTAGGTATTCCTTGAAGAGGTGGGGTTTCAGGTGTCTCCGGAAGGTGGTGATTGACTCCGCTGTCCTGGCGTCGTGAGGGAGTTTGTTCCACCATTGGGGGGCCAGAGCAGCGAACAGTTTTGACTGGGCTGAGCGGGAAATGTACTTCCTCAGTGGTAGGGAGGCGAGCAGGCCAGAGGTGGATGAACGCAGTGCCCTTGTTTGGGTGTAGGGCCTGATCAGAGCCTGAAGGTACTGAGGTGCCGTTCCCCTCACAGCTCCGTAGGCAAGCACCATGGTCTTGTAGCGGATGCGAGCTTCAACTGGAAGCCAGTGGAGAGAGCGGAGGAGCGGGGTGACGTGAGAGAACTTGGGAAGGTTGAACACCAGACGGGCTGCGGCGTTCTGGATGAGTTGTAGGGGTTTAATGGCACAGGCAGGGAGCCCAGCCAGCAGCGAGTTGCAGTAATCCAGACGGGAGATGACAAGTGCCTGGATTAGGACCTGCGCCGCTTCCTGTGTGAGGCAGGGTCGTACTCTGCGGATGTTGTAGAGCATGAACCTACAGGAACGGGCCACCGCCTTGATGTTGGTGGAGAACGACAGGGTGTTGTCCAGGATCACGCCAAGGTTCTTAGCGCTCTGGGAGGAGGACACAATGGAGTTGTCTAAAGGTCTTACATCGGCTGCTGAGAGTATGATCACACAATCATCCGGTACAGCTGGAGACCTCATATGTTTCAGTGTTATTTGCCTCGAAGCAAGCATAGAAGTAGTTTAGCTCGTCTGGTAGGCTCGTGTCACTGGGCAGCTCTTGGCTGTGCTTCCCTTTGTAGTCTGTAATGGTTTCCAGGGCCTGCCACATCCGCGTCAGAGCCGGTGTAGTACGACTCGATCTTAGTCGTGAATTGCCGCTTTGCCTGTTTGATGGTTAGTCTGAGGGCATAGCGGGATTTCTTATAAGCTTCCGGGTTAGAGTCCCGCTGCTTGAAAGCAGCAGCTCTACCCTTCAACTAAGTGCGAATGTTGCCTGTAATCCATGGCTTCTGGTTGGGGTATGTACGTACAGTCACTGTGGGGACGACATCGTCGATGCACTTATTGATGAAGCCAATGACAGATGTGGTGTACTCCTCAATGCCATTGGAGAAATCCCGGAAAATATTTCAGTCGGTGCTAGCAAAACAGTCCCGTAGCTTAGCATCTGCTTCATCTGACCACGTGAATGATCTAGTCACTGGTGCTTCCCGCTTTAATTTGCGCTTGTAAGCAGGAGGATGGAATTATGGTCAGATTTGCCAAATGGAGGGCGAGGGAGAGCTTTGTATGCATCTCTGTGTGGAGTATAGGTGATCCAGAGTTCTTTTCCCTCTGGTTGCACATTTAACATGCTGATATTCATGTTACCTGATGAAATTGCTGTACAATATGATCTTGTTGCCATCTGATGCACATTCAGATGTCAAATCAGCACTGCAGAGCTCTCCCTGTCCTATGGCGTGCCTTGATTGTATTACTGTTGATGATATCTGGAAATGTGCATGTACACCCTGGCCCATCTACTGTTGCTAGACCCACTTGTGCTCTGATATCTGCTTCACTGATTTATGCGCTTGTAAAAGGCTGGGTTTTCTGCACATTAACACTATAGCTTACTACCCAAAATCAATCAATTGAAAGTGTGGGATCACAGCTCCAATCCAAATGTGTTGGTCATTACTGAGATGTGGTTAAGGAAGAGTGTTTTGAATACTGATGTTAACCTTTCTGGCTATAACCTTTTTCAGCAAGACAGATCTTCCTGGGGTGGGGGGAGTGGCAATCTCTACCAAGGATCACCTTCAGTGCTCGGTTGTCTCCACCAAGTCTCTCCCCAAACAATTTGATTTGCTGGTTTTAAGCACTAAACTATCAAATAGCTCTTTGTTGACTGTTGCAGGGTGCCATCGTCCTCCATCAGCACCAGCATGTACCCTACCTGCCCTAAGCGCTCTCCTGGCCCTTTACACAAAGTCAATTTTTCCTGCTTGGTGACCTAAATTGGGCCATGCTTAAACCACCTGTCCAAGTCCTAAAGCAATGGGACTTCCTAAATCTATCTCAGATTATCACCAATCCCACAAGGTATGACTACAAAACACCCAGAAAAGGATAACATCAAGGAGAGTAGCCTCACAAATAATGCTGATAACACCAGACTAGTACCTTTCTGTAATGACCTTAGAGATCACTGTTTTACAGCCTGTGTTCGAAATGGCTGCTCAGTGAAACGGCCCGTCCTGGTTTGTCATAGACGCTTGCTAAAAAACTTTCATGAGCAAGCCTTCATGACCTGGTCGCTGTAAATTGGTAAAGAATCAGCTAACCCCAAAAAGTTATAGAAAACGGTTAAAGACCTGGAGAACAAACCCTCCAGCAAACCCTCTAGCTGCCCATGTCCCTTAATGTTGATGTGGTTATTACTGACAAGAAGCACATGGCTGAGCGCTTTAAAATCACCACTTCATTAAGTCAGGATTCTTATTTGACTCAGCCATTCCTCCTTGGCCGTCCAACATTTCCTAATCTCCCACCCCTTCTAATGCGACTATCCCCAATGCTTCTCCCTCTTTTTCCCCTTACAAAGTTTCTCCCTGCAGGCAGTCACTGAATCCATGCTAAAGGAGCTCCTTAACTTGACCCCCAAAAAAACATCTGGGTCAGATGGTTTAGAACCTTTCTTCTTTAACGTTGCTGCCCCTATCGTCGCCAAGCCTGTCTCTCCTTTCTGGGGAGGTTCCCATTGCTTGGAAGGCAGCCACAGTTCATCCTTTATTTAAAAGGGGGAGATCAAGCTAATCCTAACTGTTACAGGCCTATTTCTGTTTTGCCCTGTTTATCAAAAGTGTTGGAAAAACTTGTCAGTAATCAACTGACTGGCTTTCTTGATGTCTATAGTATTCTCTCTGGTATGCAATCTGGTTTCCGCTCAGGTTATGGATGTGTCAGTGCAACCTTAAAAAATGTCCTCAATGACGCAACCATTGCCCATGATTCTAAGCAATATTGTGCTGCTATTTTTGACTTGGCCAAAGCTTTTGATACAATAGACCATTCCATTCTTGTGGGCCGGCAAAGGCGTATTGGTGTCTCTGAGGGGTCTTTGGCCTGGTTTGCTAACTACCCCTCTCAAAGAGTGCAGTGTATAAAGTCAGGAAATCTGCTGTCTCAGCCACTGCCTGTCACCAAGGGAGTACCCCAAGGCTTAATCCTAGCTCCCACGCTCTTCTCGATTTACATCAACAACATAGCTCAGGCAGTAGGAAGCCCTATCACCCATTTATATAAAGATAGTCTTATACTCAGCTGGCCCCTCCCCAGATTTTGTGTTAAATGCTCTACAACAAAGTTTGTGTCCAACAAGCTCTCTACCCTTAATCTTGTTCTGAACACCTCCAAAACAAAGGTCATGTGGTTTGGTAAGAAGAATGCCCCTCTCCCCACAGGTGTGATTACTCCCTCGGAGGGTTTAGAGCTTGAGGTAGTCACCTTATACAAGTACTTGGGAGTATGGCTAGACGGTACACTGTCCTTCTCTCAGCACATATCAAAGCAGCAGGCTAAAGTTACATCTAGCCTTGGTTTCCTCTATCGTAATCGCTCCTCTTTCACCCCAGCTGCCAAACTAACCCTGATTCAGATGACCATCCTACCCATGCTAGATTACTCTCGAGCGGTTAGATGTTCTTTACCATTCGGCCATCAGATTTGCCACCAATGCTCCTTATAGGATACATCACTGCACTCTATACTCCTCTGTAAACTGGTCATCTCTGTATACCCGTCGCAAGACCCACTGGTTGATGCTTATTTATAAAAACCCTCTTGCCTCACTCCCCCCCTATCGGAGATATCTACTGCAGCCCTCATCCTCCACATACAACACATGTCCTGTCAGTCACATTCTGTTAAAGGTCCCCAAAGCACACACATCCCTGGGTCGCTCCTCTTTTCAGTTCTCTGCAGCTAGCGACTGGAACGAGCTTCAACAAACACTCAAACCGGACCATTTTATCTCAATCTCTTCATTCTAAGACCCAGTCACGGACACTGACAGTTGTGGCTGCTTTGTATGACGTATTGTTGCGTCTACCTCCTTGCCCTTTGTACCATGTTTTGTCCTGCTACCATGTTATGCTGCATTGTCATGCGTTTCTATGTTGTCGTCTTCAGTCTCTTTATGTAGTGTCACCTCTCGTTGTGATGCGTGTTTTGTCCTATATTTATATTGTATTTATTTTATTCCCAGGCCCCTCGTCCCCGCAGGATGCCTTTTGGTAGGCCTTTATTGTAAATAAGTTGTTCTTAACCGACTTGCCTAGTTAAATAAAATTTAAAGTAGTTGCCTTTGTAACAAAAACAAACAGACTTGCTAGTTTAGCTAATCAGTGCAAGCTTGCCATTATGAACATCGAATTCAACAGTGCCAATAATATTTTTAATTCAAAAGCAGCTCAATAGAAAATCTATTTTAGACAAAATATATTGCTAAAATAACACCTTCTAGCTAACTAGGCAAGTCAGTTAACTTCTTGCCGCACGGATCCCTTTAGCGGGATCATTTTCGTAAACAACCGCTGAATTTCCAGAGCGCCAAATTCAAAAATATTACAAAAAATATTTATAATCATGCAATCACAAGTGAAATATACCAAAACACAGCTTAGCTTGTTAATCCACCTATCGTGTCAGATTTTGAAAATATGCTTTACAGCAAAAGCAATCCAAGCGTTTGCGAGTTTTTCAATCACTAGACAAAACAATAAGAACAGCTAACATGGTCACAAAAGTCAGCAAAGCAATAAAACTAATCGCTTACCTTTGATAATCTTTGGATGTTTGCACTCACGAGACTCCCAGTTACACAATAAAAGTTCGATAAAGATTGGTTTTATAACCAAAAACCGCCATTTGGTTTGTGCGTTATGTTCAGAAAACCACAGGCTCGTTCCGGTCCTGAAAGGCAGACAAATTCCAAAAAGTATCCGTAATGTTCGTAGAAACATGTCAAACGTTTTTTTATAATCAATCCTCAGGTTGTTTTTAACATACATAATCGATCATTTTTCAACCGGACGGTAACCTATTCAATTAAAGAGAGAAAAAAAATGTCGAACTCCATCTCGGGTGCAGGAACTAATCAAAGGTCACCTGACGCGTTTTGAAAAATCTCACTCATTTTTCAAAATAAAAGCTTGAAACTATGTCTAAAGCCTGGTCACAGCCTGAGGAAGCCACAGGAAATGGAATCTGGTTGATACCCCTTTAAAATTGAGGAGCAGGCAACGGAATAGGGGTTTTTCCAAATAAAAAGCACTTCCGGGTTGTTTTTCCTCAGGTTTTCGCCTGCAAAATCAGTTCTGTTAGACAATATTTTGACAGTTTTGGAAACTTGTTTTTTCTATCCTAATCTGTCAATTATATGCATATTCTAGCATCTGGACCTGAGAAATAGTCTGTTTACCTTGGGAACGTTATTTTTCCAAACAAAAAATTCTGCCCCTAGCTGAAAGAAGTTAAGAACAAATTCTTATTTGCTATGACAGCCTACACCGGCCAAACCCGGATGCCGCTGGGCCAATTGTGCGCCGCCCTATGGGACTCCCAATCACGGCTGGTTGTGATACAGCCTGGAATTGAACTAGGGAGTCTGTAGTCGTGAAAATGCAGTGCCTTAGCCCGCACCGCCACTCAGGAGCACCAAGGGGGTGTGGTATAGGGCCAATATACCACAGCTAAGGGCTGTTCTCATATATGACACAACAAAGAGTGCCTGGATACAGCCTTTAGCAGTGGTACATTGGCAATATACCACAAACCCGGAGGTGCCTTATTGTTATTATCAACTGATTACCAATGTAATTAGACCAGTAAAAATAACTTGTCATACGTGCAGTATACGGTCTGGTATATCAGCCAATCTGCAGTCGGGGCTTGAACCACCCAGTTTATAAAGGGAAATAATGCACTTCAATCCAATCAGAAACAAGTATTCAACAAAGCCATGGTACTCAGAGTGCGCTCTGGGCTTTCAGAACGCACACTGGAAGCTCTAGCCGAGAAGTAGGGTTTATCCGAGCGTTCTGACCTCACAACTGCAGTCAAGCACTCAAGCTAACTGGCTAACATTGGCTAGCTACTTCCAGACAAAATGAGAACACCTCACTGACCATTTTACTCGCCCTAGAAGAGCTGGTTAGGCTGTTTTCATATTATCCAGAGCGTTGGTGACTAACTGTGCTGCTGGCGACAATTTAATTACGCTTTTTTTTGCCGACGTTTACTGACAGCCGCCATATTCAACGAGTGTTGAGCGTTCATAAATGCATCATTTATTCTGCGCTCTGACGAGAGTGCTCTAGTAGTTAGCCAGAGCGAATTTACGAACTCACAAATGTAAAAGTGTATTACTTGGCAGCGCTTGCCGGTATAGCTAGCTAACATAAAAGTATTTAGAAAACATTAGCAAGAATTGACATCAAACGGAGAACGTGTTCAGCAGAAATAAATATACACAATATGTAAAAACCAGTTCCTCCCACGAAAGGTCGATCATCTCGAAAACTAAAGCAGCGATAGCTTACTATGGCCCACCACCTATTACCAGACTTGGTCTGAATCCCCCAGTATCCTCAATACAAACTGATCATGGTCACAGAGACAAAAAGGACACATTTAATTTTGCCACTGAAAATACATAGTGCAAGAAGTTAACGTTAATTACCAATTTGGAGTTTAAAATGTGATAATAATTACGTGTTGTAGAACGCTAGTAGGAACAAATTCTTTACAATGTGGTGCTATCTGCACTAGTTAGCTAACGTAGCCAACCGTACTTACTAGTGAACCGGGGTATCTGGGCCCGGTTACCCAGAAACATAAGGGTAAGATCTTAACTTTAAAATGCTTTTGTGTAAACGGGCCCAGATCTGTTGCTGGTTACCTAACAGGCTAACGATACTACTGTAACTAGCTAGCAGGACGTCGTTTGACATCTGTCGTGTCGGCATCGGGGATTAGTAAACTAGCAGTTTTATAGTTGGCCTTAAAATATAACTTTTTACCGCATTATATAGCTACTTACATTTGATTTGAAGACACCCTATGCCCACCCACACAGACATATTCACACACGAGACCCGGAGAAGGCTAGCACGGCTAACATTAACTTAGCTACCTTATCAGAGTCGAGGTCGGGGTCAGCCTGGCTCAGTCGGTACAGAAATGATTTCGGATCTCGGCACAGCGTCTGTCGTGTTGTTGAGAAATAGGTTCCCCCCACGTTCAAGCGAACCCATTTGGAAGCCCCGTTACTGGTTGACTGGGGCTTTTCCCAGAGAGAATGAGTCAAACACCTCCGATAAACGGAACCACAAGTATCGGCGCTGTTTTCTGCCATCCCCTCTTCTCTGCCCTCCGGTATGACTGAGGCTGTTACAGGAAACCTCTCCTCTTCAGTTAAGTAGGCTGTCTCCACTCCATCCACAGGCGCTACCACTCCTTTCCCTCCACCTACTAGCTGCCTACCCCTCCACTTTATCAACAATAACAGAATATGCATTGGGCCAAAATCAGAATTATTTCAGACATATAAAATATGACAAAACGCATAAAATCCCTATCATATTTATATTGTAAAAAAATATGTTTACACGACATTAAAATCAGATGGATACAGTATAACTAGTTATGATTGACCCGCTAGCCCTGTTGGAATGGTAATGCACTTTCTTACAAGCCTTTTATATTGTATAAATTTAACACTATGCAGAAAACTGATGGAAAGATACATTTGTAATGTTGTTTCAGCAGTCATGTATTATGTCAGGTTGTAACAGAAGACAGGAGGCATGGTATTATTGTATGCCTAAATCCCTACATGCTTTAATTACTGGACTACCAAGCATTACGTGGAAAATTCATCATTCAACAACTACTGACCTAGCGCACAAACAATCAGAGAGAATGAACAGAATCATTAAATTATCAGAAATATGATTAAATCACTGAGCAAATAGAAAATGTATATGATATAGTAAGAAAAAAGCTGTAAAATATTATAGTTTACAATAATTATTCACATTCAAAGGCTTTACATCTCAATACATACACAACATGGCCCCTGAACATGACTTCAATCCAAATATGATTCATATATTAGAATTTAAATAACACAGAATGAACTAGAGGCTAAACAATAGCCATCAAATAACCTTATACAAGAATAAAAATACAAAAACTGTATCCTAATATCATTGCATTACTTGCTTCAGATTTCAATAATACATCGTCTGTACATCACAGTTCTAGTCGGTTACAAACCAGGTAGAATATTACATACACAATGTAACCGACTTGCCACCCAACTTGATTTAAAAAAAAAATTCTAACAAGAGAGAAGCAAACACTTTCTATAGTGTTTCCTTACTTTAGAGACAGATACAGCAATTTCATCTTATTTGGATCAGATACCCTTTAGTTAATGTTCAAGCAAGTTCAGCCAAGCCAGAGGCTATTATTCACCTGCTCCAGTCACACACACAGACTAAGAGCTGGAGGAATATCTCTCGAGAGGACCTTAAGGTAATGTCAGAATTTAAAGTATTACTATTATAAATCTCTCTCTAAAAAAAAAGAGAGAAATTCAAATCGATCGACACATATTGGGCCAGGTGTCATGTTGTAGAAAAATGACAGGGACATTCCTAATGAACCTTGATAACCCAACGAGGCAAAGCTGACAACTTTCCCTGGGACTACAGCTGTACTGTGATTGCTTCCAAGAAATGATAGTATAGTATTGTGGATGTAACTCTTGAAGCTTTCATTATCGCCAAAGATGTTCATAATGGGGTGGTCAGCATTCTGTTGTTTTAAACAGGACACACTGAAGATTAACCGTCAATCCCACCAAATAAAACAAAAATCATTCAAACCACAAAGAAATAGCCAGTGAATGGTAAAGAACAGCCAAATAATTCAATATTATCTATGGTTGCCAATGCAATCAAAATACCCACCTTAACTTTAATAAAACTATATCTCCAGTGCCCTGGGAGAGAAGCAGACAATGCTAAACTAAAAAATGTCCGTGCAGGAAAGCTAAGCGAGTCTTATGATAAGAGTACAAGCTAGTGGCATGTTCACCCACCCCCTATTTGCAATGTAATGGTTTACTATTAGGGACTGTCCTCACAGTCTCAGTGTATGGAGAACCCACGCTGAAGCAATTGAGTGCTATTCATATCTATGCCTCACTTTGGAGACCAGCGCTCTGCCCTGAAACATTAACATACAGACCCAAACCGGACTGCAAACAGTAAGTACCAAGAGCATTGAGAACCAATTCATATATACACTATGTGGACAATGGGGGCCTGACAAAAATATACTTTATTGGGTAAGCACCTGGTTGCAGTGTGATACTGAACCAGGCACTAGTCTATAGTGCGTGTGTCGAGTTCAGGTAAAATTACAGAGGGATACAATGTTGGATTAGGATCTGGATTGAGTATCATACTGTATTGGGATAAACTCTAGTGTACGAGCAATGCTGGATTGTGTTTTGTTATGGTTGAAGGAAACCAGCCCGTGCACTGAGATGGTCTTAATGGTACCTACACCAGTGAAATTCTACAAAGCCTATCCTCTCTCTTACCCCTGCAGAATGTATAAAATGCCGATGTGCATGGAAGCAGTAATCATCCACATGAAAAAAAAATCATTTAAAAGCCACACAGAGCACAAAGAACAAGCAAAGCAACCCTGAATCCCATGGTCTTTTTTTCCTATTGGTTCTGCTCATTTCAGAAAAGGAAAATAAACAAGGTCTAGATGCCAGCGTCTCTAAAAGAGTTTGTTTACATTGCGGTGATGAAGGGCACTAAAGAGGATGTTACTCTGCGATTGGCCTCAGAGCTTGGAGGAAGGAGTGGCCGCAGGAGTAACTGCTCTCCTATAGGCCAGGATTCTGGTGCTTGTGGTAGATCTTTCTCCACACTTCCTGGATCTTCTTACACCACTTGTCAGCGTTTCCACTGGGATCCATCAGATAGTATGTTCGATTGGGCTGTAAACAAACCACGCCAAAGATTAAATAAAAACATCCAAAGCTGAGGTTATGTAATAATGTTAGTTTGAAATATGATTCAGCCATTCGTGTCATCAATAAGCGTTAATTGTAGTTCACAATTACCGTGTGGACAAAGAAGGTCTTAAAGTTCTTGGCCTCTGGGCGCAGCTCGGGGGACCAGGGGATCTCCCCCTTCAGGACCTTGTTGACAGGGTCCACGTAGTACAGGTGTGGCCCTTCAGTAAGGAGCAGCTGCCTCCGCCGAGCAAACAGACCCTGCAATGGAGTCATGAGACGTGGCATGAGATGAGCACCAGAGGGAGCTAGTGCCAAGTGTAATGTTCCACACCAGAGGTGGAATTCCCCTTAGCTGCTGACCTAGGATCAGCTTTCTTCAACTCTAACAAGTGAAACTATATACAAACATTGCTCCTCATTGTCAACAACTAAGAATTAGGTAAGTCAAATAAGACTACTTTTATGAACTTATTTACTTTGAGTTAAAAACTGAGATGTGGTGTAAAATATTCAATACCACTGGTTTGGCTTCCACTCACCTTCCGTTTATCTACTGGGCCCATTTTCAGGATCAAATTATTCTCAACAAACTGGTGCCTGTGTAAGTCAATGTAAGGGTTACGAGCAAGTACTTCCAAGCAAATAAAAGCAAAGTGATGTAAACAAAGTCTTTACAAAACGCTCAAAATACCAATTCAACATCAAATTCTCATGGTCAATGCAAATGAAACAAATGTGAATAGGAGAGAGTGCTTCAGAATGGGGCTTACCAGGGGTTCCTACTGGTCTGTTTTTCCAGCAGCAGCTGCTTCTCCTCCTCAGAGAACAGCAAGTCCAGCTCAAACGAGTTGTTGTCCAGGTCATGGATGTACTGCTCGATGTTGCTGCTGGACCTCTGTGGCGCTGGGGGAATGGTCTCAGGCGTGGAGAGCGAGTGGGACGAGCTGGACTGGGCCACCTGCATGCTGCTAAACTGGCTCAGGAGGTCATCGTACTGGGGAAAGACAGGAGATGTGGGCAGAAGGTAGTAAAGTTGGTTTAAAGCATGGGCTTTTGCATGGCACAAAGATATGGATCCCTTGATGAACAGGATTCTTGAAAAATCATCACAAGCCACAATGACATGGAGGCCCGTTTAATTTTGCCATGTTCAATGTATGTGTGGAAGTGTCTCACGTTTCCATAGCAGTCCTCGTCGTCCTCGGACATGGCTGGCAGGTATGGAGTGAGCTTGGGGGGCGTCTGCACATGGAGGTCTCCCCAAGAGATGGTCTCGAAGAACGGGTGTCCCCTCAGGGGTTCGTACCCTCCCATATCCTCGCAACCAATCCTCTTGGAGGGGTCCAGCGACTGAGAGACAGAAACACGTTCACTTACCCAAAGCCTTCAACTCTTACTACAACTAACTAAACCAGTGTGTGGATGATTGAGAGATACACCATAATATGCATCCTCGTCTGCAGTGCTGATATTACAGAATTACACTGAGTATATTGATGAAAACATGACCTACCAAAAGATGTTCAACGAGATCCTTAGCTTTGGGAAAGAACTTCTCAGGGAATTCATACTCCAGCTTGATTATCTTCTGGAATATTAGGTACTCGTTTCTGGTCCAAAGTAAGCACAGAAGTCATGAGGGGGGGAAGGAAGCCAGAGAAAGGACAGTGAGTGAAGTGGAGGTAAGAGCAACCCCATAAAACATAATATCCAGATAAGCCTATCACAGAAGCTAAAACAAAAAGGTGAAAGAGGCCAAGAGCAGCCATCGTGCTCTACTTACCCAGCTCTGAAGGGTGGTAGCCCAGCCACTAGCTGATAAATTATGCATCCCAATGCCCAGAGGTCAGAGCTAAAACACACAACCAGTTGATATCAATATAATATCCTATCAGAGAACGACAGACATTCACTAACTGCATGGGCAAATAATGCATTGGCACAACACTCAAAGGTTCTCAATTGTAGAGTCCCAGTTACCTCTTGCAGGCCGATTTCTCTGTCAGCAGCTCTGGAGACACGTACTGTGCAGTTCCTACAAAGGAGTTTGCTCTTGCTGCAAAACAACAAGGGTATTAACATGACAACACACTCAACTTGAGACTGATCAAATGTGTGCATTAAAAGTAAGAACATCATAGAATTGTGGAATGTTCAGGTAGAAATAAATCGCAATGAATGCTTCATGTTGATAAAAGTCTATACATGTACCTTGTTTGCCATCTGAAGATAACTGCTTTGCTGTTCCAAAGTCTGTTATTTGGATGTGCATGTCTTCGCTCAGTAAAATGTTCTCAGGTTTAAGGTCTCTGAAAGACAAAAAAGGAACGTAGTCAACCTACATTTTCAAAAAGGGATAATTTGTGTAAAAAGTGGCAGCAAGTTTAAGTCACCTTATTTATATAAATGGACATTAATAAAACTTGATAATCAGGAAATATATTCAACTACGATAACTTGTAACATATCATTACAGATATACCGGTTCTGACATTACTTACCTGTGAATTATCCCCTTCTCGTGCAAATATTCTAATGCACAAACAATTTCAGCCGAGTAGAATCTAGTGCAGGTCTCATCAAAAGAACCGATTTTGCGAATATATTTCAAAAGCTCTCCATTCTTAGCATAGCTAAGGCCAAAATCTAATAGCAAGTTAAGGAAAACTACACATCTCAAAGGAAATAATAAACACAAGAAAACATGTTTAGCATACAACTAAAACAAGATACGTTGCTAAACAAGTTGGTGATGCAGTCATCATTGTCTGTTTTTAAAGGATACACAACTTTTCATCATCTTGAAATGTAAAGTACAGTTTGACGAAAAATGGATGATCTAGGTTCGACATCACATCCCTTTCTCTTTTCACGTACTGCGCCTTGTTCTCCTTCATAATATATCGCTTCTCCAAAATCTTTACTGGAAGAGAAAATGTACAAGTAAAGTTGAGGGTAAATACCGCACAAAAGACAAAGGGATAAACAGCAACTTCACACTAATGACAATCCGTAAAAACAAGTACGACACATGGAAGCCAAGTTCTTTTAATGCCGAAATTACAACTTACTTGCATATTCTTTTGCCGTTGCACGTTCTCTTGCAAGGACAACCTATAAAACATATTTTTTTTAAGACTTCATTCAGAAAGTATCCAAACCTTAAATTTTCCCACATTTTGTTATGTTACAGCCTTACTGTAAAATTGATTCAAATGTTTTCCCCCCAATCTATACACAATACCCCATAAAGACAAAGTAACAACAAGTTTTGAAATCCTTGCAAAACCCCCCCCCCCTGGAAATATCACACTTACATAAGTATTCAGACCGTTTACTCAGTACTTTGTTGAAGCAACTTAGGCAGCGATTACAGCCGAGTCTTATTAGGTATGACGCTACAAGCTTGGCACAACTGTATTTGGGGAGTTTCTCCCATTCTTCTCAAGCACTGTCAGGTTGAATGGGGAGCGTCGCTGCACAGCTATTTTCAGGTCTCTCCTGAGATGTTCGATCGGGTTCAAGGCTCTGGCTGGCCACAAGGACATTCAGAGACTTGTCCCAAAGCCATTGCTGTATTGTCTTGGCTGTTTGCTTAGGGTCATTGTCCTGTTGGAAGATGAACCTTCACCCCAGTCTGAGGTCCGGAGCGCTCTGGAGCAGGTTTTCAACAAGGATATCTGTACTTTGCGCCGTTTATCTTTCCCTCGATCCTGACTAGTCTCCCAGTCCTTGCCGCTGAAAAACATCCCCACAGCATGATGCTGCCACCACCATGCTTCACTGTGGGGATTGTGTCAGGTTTCCTCCAGACGTGATGCTTGGTTTCATTGGGCCAGAGAATCTTGTTTCTCATGGACTGAGAGTCCTTTTGGCAAACTCCAAGTGGGCTGTCATGTGCCTTTTACTGAGGAGTGGCTTCCGTCTGGCCAATAACATAAAGGCCTGAAAGTTGGAGTGCTGCAGAGATGGTTGTCCTTCTGGAAGGTACTCCCACCTCCACAGAGGAACTCTAGAGCTTTGTCAGATTGACCATTGAGTTCTTGGCCGTTCTCCACCAATTGCTCAGTTTGACCAGACGGACAGCTTTAGGAAGAGTCTTGGTGGTTCCAGACTTCTTCAACTTAAGAATTATAGATGCCACTGTGTTCTTTGGGACCTTCAATGCTGCATAAATGTTTTTGTACCCTTCCACAGATCTGTGCCTCGACACAATCATGTATCGGCGCTCTCCGGACAATTCCTTCGACCCCATGGCATGGTTTTTGCTCTGACATGCACGTTCAACTGTGGGACCTTATATAAAAAGGTGTGTGCCTTTCCAAATCATATCCAATCAATTGAATTTACCGCAGGTGGACTCCAATCAAGTTGTAGAAACATCTCAAGGATGATCAATTGAAACAGGATGCACCTGAGCTCAATTTCAAGTCTCATAGCAAAAGGTGCGAATAGTTACGTAAATAAAGCATTCTTATTCAATTATACATTAGCAAAAATTACAAAATTTCTATTGTGTGTAGGATATTTTTTAAGTCAATTATAGAATTAGGCTGTAACAAAATGTGGAAAAATTTAAGGGGTCTGAATACTTTCCGAATGCACTGTACATTGTTATTAGAAAATATATTTCTACAACTCACTCAGTAGACAACTTCATCCCCATAGTAAATGATGTGCCAGGTTAAATTAAATTCCATTGAAACTACTCAGTCATTCCTGATCAACTAGCATGAATTGAAGATGAGTCACTGGAGTATATGACCACAAGAATGCTTGCAGGTAACAACACCTATCTAGGGCTAATTCATAACTGAAATGGAATGCTGGTCTGCTTACGGTTGAGAAGGAGCCCTCTCCCAGTATCTTGCCGAATTTGAAGTCCTCTGGCCTCTTCTTGCGCGGCTGAGGGGCCTGCTGTGCCCGGAGCTCGGCGCCCAGGCTGGCAGGTTTTCCCGGGGCCCGGGACTCAGAGGTGGGGCCCTCCATGCTGGTACAGTGGCTGCTACTTGCGCCTGGGATGGCAAGTGGCGAGCAGGAGTCAGGCTGATTTCTTACCATTGATGGATGTGGGCAGGAACAGATGACCACGCTGGATTGAATGGGCACAACATCATACTGTATGGGAGAGGTGGGGGCATTAGGTGACATTACTACTAAAAGATAAGGTGAACGGGTAGAGGAAAGTACTGGGCATAATTGTCTAGACTTGTCTTCATTTAACGTTAGGTTGTCATTCTGGCATTACCCTGTCCCTAAACTCTGGGTACTTTGAAAAAACATTGAGGAAACATCTAGGCTATGCCATGTTCAGTCAGACAGTCCTTTAAGAATGTAGGTGTGAACAAAAAGTTCAAGCTCTGCTCTCTGGAGGGACTGAGGGCCCCATGAGGAGGCAGGCTTACTCAAGCTACACATGTGCAGGAAATGCGGAACACATTTCGGTTGAATGCATTCAGTTGTGCAACTGGCTAGGTATCCCCTTTCCCCCCCTACCAAACCGTCAACATGTGCATGAGGGAATATAATAAAGACATGTTCTCTCGCATAGAGTCTAAACTACTTTAAACCCCACTGCCAGGGCTACAATTGCCATAGCACCTTTGAGTCATCCTTCATGTTGTTTCCAATTTTATGTCTGGTAGGTGTTTGAAAACAAATCACTGCCTCTCTCTTGACAATAACTGGCAGGGCTCCCAGCCCAAGTAAGAGCAGCACATGTTTTGAGAATTGAGATGGGAAGTTGAGGGGAAAGAATAGCTGTGGGGGGCTTGGGCATATATTTAACCTGACTGAATATTATATTCTATGTACAACCTATGGCATGTTCCACTCCAGACAATATATGCTTAGTTGAGGATGAGGCAAAACGTCAACGTATTAATTTAACAATGTGGACATTCAGCCTTGAATCTAGCTATTTAAGTTTAATCATGACCAGTAAGTGACCTCATACCTTATGTTCACTATTGAGCAATTTAACAACTCGGTGTGGAGATGAATCTTGGACAAAACAACGTGAAGTAGATTGTTTTTAAATTCAGGACCCAAACCTTTCCCTGGATGAAAAATCCCATTTACGTCCTTAGACACCATATACTCAAGTTTGACGATGCATTTTTTTTTTTTTTTTAATAAATTACAGACAATATTAACAAAGTTGATTGACTGGTAAACAAATAAAATATATTATGTGGTGCCTTTTCCGCTAGCAAGTAACTACATGGCATCATGTCGTTAACTAATGTTTAGCATTAGCATTGGCTAACAGCTTGTGAATGTGAGTAAGGACGCCAACGCAAAAAAATAGGTGGTTTCTTTTAGTGAGCAGCAAGCGTCACGAATTGTTAGCAAGCCAGTCCCTCTTAAAAATTACATTAAAACACACGTACGATTCAAACACCAACCATCGGCCAAAAGCTTTCAATTCTGAATGCACTGCCAAAATATTAAACTGAGGTAGTTAACTAACGTTAGCTGGTTACCGTCATAGGCCTGGGAAATTAGAAGCTAGGTAGCTACCTAACGTAGGTCTTTAGCTAGCCAGTTTAGGAAACGAGATTGTTTGTCAAACACCGTCAGGTGAAATCTCGAGTTAGCCAAAGGTAGTCGTCCACGAGTAATTGTTATCGGTAAACTAGCTAACGTTAGCTTGCTTACGTTACATCATGTTGATTAGAACATGTAGCTAGCTGGGGATGCAACTTCACGGGAAAGTATCAGCAGTCTGCTAGCAACTAACGTTGTCTTGTTAGCATCCTCGGATAATTCTATAGCTGAAGCGTCAGGTAAGTTACTGTATTATACAACAAGTTAGCTTGCTAAAGTAGCTAATGATGATTGTAAGTTGACACAGCTAACTTAAAGTCCTAATAGTAATAATTTAGTACAATAGCCATGTAAAGTACTAACAGTAGCTACCTAGATATGAAGTTACTAGCCAAATACCTAGATAGTAAACTAGTGTATAAATGTAAATAACGTTAATGTATACATACATTTGTTCGCAATCCATTATCACAGGGTAGCGACGAATATTGTTAGCCAGTTAAAGTTTCTAGCTAGCGTCGACGTTACGTTAACTACGTTAAGAGTAACCGCCAAGTTGGCTTGCTGGCTAGGCAGTTGACGTTACATTGGCTAGTTAACGTTAATTAATTACCAGGAATTTCGACTCACGTTAGCGACCTAGCATGCTACCTGGTTGCTAGATAACTTAATCGACAGACTTTGCGCGTTGCTAACGTTAAGCTAGGTAGCTAATGCGTTAGTCAGAGGTCCTCTTACCGCTGTTTGGAAATGAGGGCCTAACAGTAACACATCGAAAATGTTGTCTAACTGCCGCCATACAATACATATTGGGCAACGGCTTCACATTGACATTTTGATGAACGCTGCAATACTCACAATTTGACTTGTGGCCCTTGCCATGGAAGTTCCCCTCGATTATTTATTTGGAATAAAATAATTACAGAACCTCCAATAATGGCTGCCTCTGCGCCTTCATTTTCCAACTGTGACGTCGTTCCACAACAATGTTACCAAAGACAGTCCCGTATGAAGATATGCAGAAACTGCTTCTCCAATAGAAATCCCTCAAACGTGTAGGCGATGTCATTGCGACGTTAGATAGCATAGCTCATGCGCAATAAAACGTCATCGGGTCTAACGGTCGTGTCGCGCCGAACTGCGCATCTGCAGGCCGTCTAACGAAAGGTACTCACTCCTTCGATATAAAGTGTATTTTTCGTCCAAAATTAAAACGTGTCAGTTTGTTACTTTCACGAGGTTGTAGTGATGGCAGGTTCAGCTGTTTAAGATATTTTCTCTAATCTAGGTTTTGCCTTTAGAATTTGAGAACGAATTTTCACTTCTCCCTTTGCCTTGCAAAAAACCCTAGTCCGGTCTGTTGAGTCTGCTTCCCGACGCGTTCCTGTAAATATCGCGATGTTTCGCCTGAGTTTGAAAAGTATGTGACGTTCCTCAAGATGCTTTTAACTAATCCCACAAAGAAGGGAGAGGATCGGAGAGGTCGGTTGTCCACAAAGCGGCAAACGGGACCGAGGTATAAATTGGGTTGGACGGAGAGCGTGGACACCTCAGCGGAAATGGGGTCCCTAGAGAAAGCAAGAACAAGATGGTTGTCAGGAGTAGTACAGTATTATCATAAGCACATGTATACTTGGAAAACGGAGGATTGAAAGGAGGGGAAAAAGAGAGGGAGAGGAGGTCTAAGAGAGAAAGGGAAGACGAGGGTGAGCTTGAGTCTGATAAAAATGGTTGGAAAAAAGAGATGGTTTGTTAAAGAAGAATGGTAGAAAGTGTAAGCAGAGGGAGATGAAGACAGGAGGAGAAATGGAAGTGAATGAGGGGGAAGTATCGGAGGTGGTAAGTGTGAAGTTATCGGAGATCGAGGTATGCACCGAGGGTCAGGATAAAGATGAGTCTGTTACAGTAGGAGTGAAGTTAATAGAAAAAGTGGACTTTTGCCTTTGGCTGATCCATTTGTGGTTTCAAGGTGGGTGAAAATAGTTGGGTAATGTGGAATCGGTTAAGGTAACCAGAAGTGGTCTATTGATAATTGTTTGTGTTTCTGTTGGTCAGAAGGAGAATGCGCTTGGAGTAAAACAAATGGGGTAAGAAAAGTGTATTGTTTCGCTCTCAAGAAAAGGGCACCAATGAAAGGAGTGATGAGTGGGGTAGCAGTAAATATAAAAGTTGACCAGCTGAGGGGAAAGATTCCCGGTGTATGTGATGCTCGTCGCATCACGCAGACAGGGTGGAGAAACAGAAGAGTCATTGTCTGTTCTTTTGAGTTTTGAAGTTGAGTCTTTGCCCGACAAAATTAAGTTAGGGTATATAAGTTATCCTGTATGAGCATGTGTGCCGAATACATTACGATGTTACAGGTGTCAAGCTTATGGCCATGTGGCAGCAGTGTGTAGGAGGGAGGGTTCAAGGTGTGCAGAAGGGCATGAGACAAAAATGTGTAGTATTGGGGAAAGTAGTGGAATGTGTTAATTGTAGGGGTGCCCATGGGGCTGGGGATCAGAAATGTCCTGTGCGAGAGAGGCAGGTTGATGTTTCCAGGGTTAGAGTAGTGCAGAAGTTGTCATATGCTGAGGCAGTGAAGAAAGTAGAGGAAGATGGGTTAAGGGGAATGAGTGGTGAGAGTAGTAGCGCTATACCAGTACAGAGGGATAGGCCAAAAAGTGATGTAAGTTTCAGTAAGATTGGATTTTTAGCATTTATAGCAACGGTTATCAACTCCACTGCAGGGATAGAACAGAAGTCGCAGAAAATTGAGATTGTGGTGGTAGCTGCAGGGAGGTATTTGGGTGTGCGAGACTAGACATCAGAAGAGTTACAGGGTGTGTCAAGTGGTGATGTCCCATCCTTTCAGGATGATGGCACAAGGTAGGAATAAATGCATTTAATTAAATGGTAGGGTATTTATTTAGTACATTTTTATTTTTCAAGCAAAGTGTGAGGGAGTTGTACTCCAGTCTAGTAGTAATAGTAGTCTGGTAATGCAGCAAATTGGATGCCAACTGCCGTTAAACCTCATAGAAGGAGAGGGTCTACTTCGTGTATCCACCCCTCTGCGTTTCAACAGAACTTTATAAAAATGTAGACCGTGACGGTCGTTTTAGGAGAGGTCATCTATGTCGTACAAACCCTGTTTCAAAGTGCCTTTGCATTGCATAACTTTTATTTTTTCTTGTTCCATGATTGCGTCTTATTTGCAGTTCCATGTCGGCAGGCAACAGTATACTAAACATTAGGAACACCTTCCTAATATTGAATTGCACCCAACCTTTTGACCTCAGAACAACCTCAATTCATTGTGTCATGGAGTCTACAAGGTGTCGAAAGTGTTCCACAGGGATTCTAGCCCATGTTGACTCCAATGTTTCCCACAGTTGTGTTAAGTTGGCTGGATGTCCTTAGGGTGGTGGACCATTCTTGATACACACAGGAAACTGCTGAGTGTGGAAGAACCCAGCAGCGTTGCAGTTCTTGACAAACCTGTGCTTCTGACACCTACTGTCATACCCTGTTCAAAGGAACGTCAATCTCTTTTCTTGCCCATCGCCCTCAGAATGCCACACACATACACAATCCATGATGCAATGGTCTCAAGGCAGTCTCCTCCCTTTCATCTACACTTTGAAGTGGATTTAACAAGTAACATCAATAAGGGATCATAGCTTTCACCTGGATTCACGTGGTCAGTCTGTCATGGAAAGAGCAGTGTTTTGTACACAGTGTACATTCATTATCTTTGAGTATCAGCAGGATACAAAAAAACAGTTTCAAGAATAATAGGCCAATACTGTATACTATTCACACTGTACATACTCCATGACATTTTAGCAATGAAGTATTTTTTGCTACTTACTCAGAGTCAGATGAACTCATGGATACCATTTCTGTGTAGTTTGAAGGGAGTTTCTGGAGCCATTGCTAACTAGCGTTATGACTGGAAGTCTACAGGAGTAGCTAGCGTGCAATCTCAAACAATCCTTTTAATAAGTAGGTCCACGTACATCGCATGTTCAAATATATTTTCTACCATCCACACACTTTCATGTTCATACTAAATCTCTTATTTTTGCTCTTGATGCCTGTCATTAATTGTATTTAAATAGGCAAGTCGGTTAAGAACAAATTCTTGTTTACAATGACAGCTTACCAAAAGGCAAAAGGCCTCCAAATTATAATTATTCATAAAGCTGAAGTCAAAGTTAAAGCAGCTGAAGTTGAAATACACCTTACAGGCTGACTGCGTCGCGTGCGCGTTGCAAAATACATTTAGAAATCTATCATTCAATTATTGTACCCACGAGCATCTAAAATAGAAGTCAGTTCTATTTCTGACGCAGATCATGCTGCAAGTCCTGCCTCTCCCATCTCCTCATTGGATTATAGAAGCAGGTACCCACGTGCCATCTCCTCATTGGTTATACCCATGTGGGTGACTGAAAGACGAAAGAGGTCGGTGGCGGTAATGCACCTAATTTATGAAAGTTGCCAATCGCAATATAAAGTCAAGAGAGGAAAAAGCCTAGGAGGAGAGATGACTAGAAATGATTCGGGTTGACCGTTTTATGTGTGGATTAATTGTCGGAGTAGAGGACCTTGTGCATTTCAGATAAAATAAAAAGTCAATGTTTATATCCCAGGACAAATTAGCTAGCAACAGCAAGCTACCTAAATAGGGCAAATTAGCTAGAAAGTGCAAGCTAGCTAGCTAAATTGTCATAAAGGTATAATGCTTTTCGACCTATCCCCAAATTAATGTAATTGGTTCAGAGTTTGTTTTGATATTTTAATCTGCGTGTCGTGGTCACGTTTGGTGTGGGGGGACAAAATAAATGTATGCACGATGGCGCACGTGCGCAGCCGGTTTGGGTTCCTTGTTAGTCAAATACATTTAAACTCAGTTTCTCACAATTCCTGACATTTAATTTGAGTAAAAATTCCCTGTCTTAGGTCAGTTAGGATCACCACTTTATTTTATGAATGTGAAATGTCAGAATAATAGTAGAGAATGATTTATTTCAGCTTTTATTTCTTTCATCGCATTCCCAGTGGGTCAGAAGTTTACATACACTCAATTAGTATTTGGTAGCATTGCCTTTAAATGGTTTAATTGGAGTCAAAGGTTTTGGGTAGCCTTCCACAATCTTCCCACAATAAACTGGGTGAATTTTGGCCCATTCCTCCTGACAGAGCTGGTATAACTGAGTCAAGTTTGTAGGCCTCCTTGCTCACACACGCTTTTTCAGTTCTGCCCACAAATTTACTATGGGATTGAGGTCAGGGCTTTGTGATGGCCACTTCAATACCTTGACTTTGTTGTCCTTAAGCCATTTTGCTGGATGTTCCATGCAGAGCTAGGAAAGGGGCAGTCCGGCGATTTTCTTTTGCAGGCTTTGGAGGGCAGTGTGCTGCTGCGCCTGTCACAAGGAAGAGGAACAATATTAATTATTCATCAGACATTCAGAAATGGGATTGAACCAAAGACCATTAAATTATTTGCATTATAATTGGACTAAATTCTGCTTTTCTTCTGTTTACTACTTCATTTCAGAACTTTTCTATAAACGTTCACTTTGCAAGTGTGGAGTAGGATGTGTAAATACCTGGGAAACATCCCAATTTTAATGCTTTTAATAATTTATTTAGTAAATAAAAAACATCTATATATATTTGACATTAAAAAAAACGAAGGGCGCTCAACCAATTTGAGATGCAACCAAAAACTTGAATCATCATAGAAAAGGAAAAAGCGCAACTCTTGCTCACTATAAAAAATGCATTGTTTTATTCAAGCAAGGTTAAAAGATTAACGTTTCGGCCTAGTCTATGACGATATGCAAGTTGTGTTTGCCCAGTAAAAGGGCGACCCAGACTCACCCTGGTTCTTGAGGGTTGAAGACAGTGAAAACTGATCATTAAGTAAATGGGACTTTTAAATTCTTGAATAAAAGTCTTTAAATTAACATGAATTTAAATACAATTGACTTGAGGATCAGAGCAGGCAGGCTGACTGGCTAGCCCTGAAGGCCCTCTGCCTCTACCTCTGTGTGGTTCATCTAAACCAAGAGGTTGTGTGGGTTCTTTCTCTCTTTGGGTGTGAATCACTATGACCTCTCCCTCTGCCTGCCATTTGGCTGATCAGAAGCCTTCTGCTCTTTCTTGCTCACATGAACAGGAGGAATTGCCTCTGGGGTAACCTCCTCCTCTAACGCCTCTTCCACCTCCTCTTTCTGTGTTCGACTGAGGTCACTCGTTCTCTCTCCCTGGGTGTTGGATAGTTCCTCCTCCTCTGTGTCTTTGTGAGTTTGGAGGGAGTTATCCTGTTTCGGCTCCCTCTAAGGGTGTGCACCGTAATCTCTTTCGGTGTGTTGAGGGGTTCAGTGGTTTTGGAGGGAGTCTGAAGTTAGATCTCTAGCGATGAGTGTGGGGGCTGTAACTGAATGTTTTTCTATATACCGCTACCTCTATAGAAAACGGACAACAATACATTCAGCTTTAAGATAGTGGCACCTCCAGAAAATCATCTCTCTCACTGTATGCACTAAAAGTCCACCAGACTGAGCGTGCTCGGCCAGTTTACCAGCTAGTGAGCACAATTTTACACAAAACCAATTACATGTAAAACTAACTCAGAAATCCCTAACAAATAATTCTTTATAAAAAATCTCCTAGACAAAATCCAGTACAAGTAAGCTACTCAGTAAACATAGTCTCTGTGACTCGTAAATCGTTTTTTACCTCAGCTAGCATCAAGCTAACATATACTCACACTCAATGTAAATCACATTCTTCTCTCACTCAGTTCGACACAAAGCCAAAACAAAACCTTTCCTAACGTGATAATATCTTGACAAAGTTGTTAAATAGCATGTCATTACATATTGTGTATATATTTGAACGTTCGGAAGTTCTGTTACATACCTGTAATAGTAAAAGGACCAGACACAGTTTACCTCTGTAAAGTTCTGATCCTTATTCTGCAGAATGGTGAGCGCTTGGCCAGAACTTGCTGTTTCTCCTGCTACAACAGTGCAACAGCGCCATCTATTGGCCTGATGGACTGCTAACGCTAAAGTATGTAGAAATTACAATTTAGATTAATTAAGACAAATACATAAACAAATTGGGGGGGGGGGGTGAATAAATAATAAATGGGTGTCTGTTTTTAGTGACTTTGTTTTCAACCCATTACACATGCACAATCGTACATGTGCATTTTAAAGCATTATTAAGATCCTTGAGTGTGGAACTGCAGGGCGTTTACGCAAAAACCACATGAATTTCACATGTGAACACGGGAAGTGTTCCAAAAACATGTTTTCATGTAATCTTATGTGAAGATAATGTGATAACATGTAAAGCAACATTAAACTAATGTTAAACTACACATGTGAAAATGTGATTACGTTGTGTTCCAAAACATATTTTCACATCAAATGTAAGTTGAAATCATGTGGTTTTTCTGTAAGGGAAGGAATATAAGATGCATTTTGATGTTATGTTTGATGTTACATGATCTTGAAAATGCAATGTTCTTTGAGGTTCTTCCATGTTCCTTTCCATGTATTTTGTGTTTTTCTTTCCCTCAGTCCTTTTCACTTTCCTTGGCAAAACAAGCTCTGTCTCCGTCAAGACTTATTCAGAGCCACCATGAATTGAAAGCAGCTTCTGACGGATTTTAAACCATTCAACAAATAGTTTTATAATGAAGCGTAGACCATACTAAACACCCTGGATTCTTTACACACACATTGAAAGCCAAAAATCTAAAATTTGGACTCATCAGACCAAAGGACAGATTTCCACCAGTCTAAGGTCCATTGCTCGTGTCTCTTGGCCCAAGCAAGTCTCTTCTTATTATTGGTGTCCGTCCTTTAGTAGTGGCTTCAATGGAGCAATTCGACCATGAAGGCCTGATTCAAGCAGTCTCCTCTGAACAGTGCATGTTGAGATGTGTGTGTTTCTTGAACTCTATGAAGCATTTATTTGGGCTCCAATCTGAGGTGCAGTTAACTCTAGTGAACTTATCTTCTGCAGCAGAGGTAACTCTGGGTCTTCCTCATGAGAGCCAGTTTCATCATAGCGCTTCATGGTTTTTGTGACTGCACTAGAAGAAACTTTCAAAGTTCTTGAAATTTCCGTTTTGACTGACCTTCATGTCTTAAGTAAAGATGGACTGTTGTTTCTCTTTGCTTATTTGAGCTGTTCTTGGCATAATATGGACTTGGTCTTTTACCAAATAGGGACATCTTCTGTAAACCATCCCTACCTTGTCACAACACAACCTATTGGCTCAAACACTTTAAGGAAAGAAATTCCACAAATTAACTTTTAAGAAGGTACACCAGTTAAGTCCAATTGTGCTATTTCATAGTTTTGATGTGTTCACTATTATTCTAAAATGTAACATTTTTTATAAATAAAGAAAAACCCTTAAATGAGTAAGTGTCCAGACTTTTGACTGGTACTGTAAATATTGATATTGCAAATATGGTACAATCCAGGGGTGCAAAGCCCTTGGAGACTTACCCAGAAAGACTCACATCTTTAATCGCTGCAAAAGGTGATTCTAACATGTATTGTGAATACTTACGTAAATGAGATATTTCTGTATTTCATTTTCAATACATTTGAGAAAAAATGTAAAAACATATTTTCACTTTGTCATTATGGGATATTGTCTGTAGCTGGGTGAGATGATAAAAAAACTATAATTTAATCCATTTGGAATTCAGGCTGTAAGAAAACAAAATGAGGAATAAGTTAAGGGGTATGAACACTTTCTGAAGGCACTGTATATCTGCAAGAAAGTGATAAATGAGCGACTCTTTGAAAGGGGGTCATATATACATTGCCTTATTTAAAACAAAAATAGCTATCATGCTATAATTGGCATAGTTTCTCAGACCAAGTCTTCATTCTGGCTTAAACAAAGCAATCTGATCATACTCCAGTAGAATACACACTACAGGGAATGCAAAAAAATGGCTTCTGCAAAGCACATATACATTGTCCAATCAACATCCACACATTGATTTTATTCTTCGGATGGTTACACTGTGTGTAACAGTGATAACACCAAGTAAAACTGAAATGATAACTTAAAACACAAAATATAAATATCCATTAACAAACTTCTTATAGCTTAGACTAATTTCCACTTCCTGAACACATACTACTTAAATAAAAAACATAGCCTTAGCCACGCAAAAGTCAAAATGAAATACATACACTAGTCTTTCCACCATATAGTCAGACACATTCTATTCACAGGCTTGTATACAGCACAGCGGTTGTAGTAGGTATCATTGGATGGGGCCACAGTGTCTCCTGACCCCTTCTGTCTCAGCCTCCAGTATTTATGCTGCATTAGTTTATGTGTCGGGGGGCTAGGGTCAGTTTGTTACATCTGGAGTACTTGTCCTGTCTTATCCGGTGTCCTGTGTGAATTTAAGCATGCTCTCTCTAATTCTCTCTTTCTTTCTCTCTCGGAAGACCTGAGCCCTAGGACTATGCCTGAGGACGACCTGACATGATGACTCCTTGCTGTCCTCAGTCCACCTGGCCAACTGTTCTGCCTGCGGCTATGGAACCCTGACCTGTTCACCGGATGTGCTACCTGTCCCAGACCTGCTGTTTTCAACTCTCTAGAGACCGCAGGAGCGGTAGAGATACTCTTAATGATCGGCTATGAAAAGCCAACTGACATTTACTCCTGAGGTGCTGCACCCTCGACAATTACTGTGATTATTATTATTTGACCATGCTGGACATTTATGAACATTTGAACATCTTGGCCATGTTCTGTTATAATCTCCACCCGTCACAGCCAGAAGAGGACTGGCCACCCCTCATAGCCTGGTTCCTCTAGGTTTCTTCCTAGGTTTTGGCCATTCTAGGGAGTTTTTCCTAGCCACCGTGCTTCTACACCTGCATTGCTTGCTGTTTGGGGTTTTAGGCTGGGTTTCTGTACAGCACTTTGAGATATCAGCTGATGTACGAAGGGCTATACAAATAAATTTGATACGACTTATAACGGATACTTTCCTAACACCAAAAGTTCCCACGCCGAGCAATATTGGTTACTACACTATTATGCATACAATCCAAGTCATACGTGTATTGTCATTCATACTCTTATTTTGAACCGATCATCTTTGCAAAATGTTCATTGTATCAATTCAGAGCTCGGAAATATTGGAATAATGTGCTTAAGGGGACTGACACTCAAGGCGCACCACAGGATAACACAACAACCACATTTTCAATTGACAATCATTGCTTTAAATGGAAGTGGTCGATAGATTTGTATAGGCATATATAAACAATGTATTTAACTTGTAAACCAAGATTGGATTAGTAGGTCTAAGCAACATGCACCTGGATAACCGCGTCATGAATCAGGAACGGGCTCCTACGTCCTCAAACACATTATGACATAACAAAGAACTTAATCTTTCACGAAATTAAGACATAGAAGCATACCCATTTATACAGGTTCTACACATTCCATTTCTCCATGGCAATAGAATGTAAACATTCTATTTGCGCCAAACATCACCTACAACTCAAATCTAAGTGCAGCATATTGGACGACTCCACAGTCATTGATCATTCGCGACTTTAAGTCATTTCTGTTATCTCTAGAGCATCCCGTATATCTATAGCGCTGCATTTCTTCCCCATCTTACCATGGATAGGGTTTTGTGCATTCCGGAGTTCACTTATGGTCCCACAAAGGTAATCTTAGGAGAAATGCATTTTAGCATACTGTAAATGCCTGTGCATAATGTGCATAACAAAGCATCATTATTTTCATTATCTTCAAAGGAATTCTGTAGAAGCAGCCTTTATTTTCAGACTCTGCAGGCCTGCTGGGAGGAAACATATTATAATAAACAGGTAAGATACATCCCACAAAAACATAAACAACAGATAGTTGTATTTCAAGACAGTTTAGAGAAGTTGGTCATAAGAGTTCTTAATATCACTTGCAAATTGTCAGGCTTGAGCAGTTGTGAAATGTTGCGAGAGGCCCTTCTGAAAGCACATGATATGGTATTTCATGGCACGGTCTCACACCTTACCTCATCTTGCAGAAGAAGCTCATGGTCCACTATCTGCTGCTCCAGAGTCAAGGCCAGGTCCCGCCCCATGTCACCACGGAGCACATGAGCAACTGGCTGGTGTCTCAGGGCAAAAAATCCCTTAGGGAGAGGTGAGTATCACGTCAGCACTCACCTTCACTGCCATTCCCTGCCACCAGCAGCACTCCAGGAGGTGTGGGTAAAATAAACAACAGAAAAATCAGAAGTCAGGAAAGTTGAATTGCTCTGTATTTTATTTGAAGGGTGTGGAAGGAAACCCTGGAGGAGGGAAATGACCTCGCTCGGCTGGTAAGAGAATGAGAGTTAGAGATATACTACAAGTTAGTGAGCTCTTTACTAGCCTTTCAACAACTAGTTAGCACAGCAGGATAGATCTGTTGTGAAATTACACTAATGGGACTTCCTGTTTCATACTGCAGGCCTGGGAAGTAAACACTTGCCTAAAAATGATGAACATAGAGCACGAGGCTTTCTGCAAGCTCCGTCGCTCCATGTACTCCACCTCGCCAGCTGACATGTGAGTTCCATGTACTGCCCTGCATATGACTTGATCCATTTATATACACATCTGGAACTACCCAGAAACAGACTAAGACAGTGTTCTATGTGAGAACATTGCACATCGTTTAGCTTTGTCTTCTCCGTTTTGTTGATTCAGCGATCCAAAGGTCCACAGCATCGTGGAGAGAGCTGTGAGCATTCTGGGCGAGCAGTCCAATGAGCCCCATAGCAACCTCCTCAGCCCATCTCAGGTGGTGGTGGAGGTGGTGCCCAGGCTCCTCCTGGCCCTGTGGCTTCAGCCAGAGGAAGGCCATTCAGAGCACCCAATCCTTATAAGCGGGATGGCCGTGGGCATGGTGGCGGCTGTAGTGGAGAAGATCTCCTGCATGTTAAAGGACCCTTCCCCTCACATCCCTTTCTCCCGGGCTGCTGCTTTTGACTCTGTGCGGTCGATCCTCGGGAGAATCAGTCAGTCCTTCTCCACGGATGACCTCCAGAGCCCTTTTTATATGAGCTCTGTCTGTGCCTTTGTGGCGGACGAGGTGCAGAGCTGCTTCCAGCCCCCTGCAGCCACCCTACCAGTCCCCCCTGTCCTCGCGGTGGCCGTCTCCACCACACTACCAGCTGACATCCAAGCAGGTGAGTAGCAATGATAGAGAGCATTCTGACAGATGCCTGTTGTGATGACATCTTGGTGCCTTGTAGTAGTAGAGCTCATAAGGATTGTTGTTGTCACCCATAACAGACGCAGACCCGGCTTCCTCCCACTTGGAGGTTGTGGACATCACCCCTAACATAGAGGTAGAGCAGGCTTCTTTCCACCTGGAGGTTGTGGACATCACCCTTAATACAGAGGAAGACCAGGCTTCTTCCCACCTGGAGGTTGTGGACACCACCCCTAACATAGAGGCAGACCCTGCATCTTCCAGCCTGGAGGTCAAAGACATCACCCCTAACACAGAGGCAGACCAGGCTTCTTCCCACCTGGAGGTTGTGGACATCACCCTTAATACAGAGGAAGACCAGGCTTCTTCCCACCTGGAGGTTGTGGACACCACCCCTAACATAGAGGCAGACCCTGCATCTTCCAGCCTGGAGGTTAAAGACATCACCCCTAACACAGAGGCAGACCCGGCATCTTCACACCTGGTGGTTAAAGACATCACCACCTACACAGAGGCAGAGCCCATCTCTTCCATCTTGGAGGTTTTGGACGTCACACCTGAAGAAAGGACTCTCACGATGGCTGTCTTCGCCACTCTGCCAGCTGACATCCAAGCAGGTAGGTAACACTTAGAGAGCACTCTGACAAGTGCCGTTTGTCATGACATCTTAGTAGAACCTTTCAACTGGCCAGTGTTTAGAAGCTACGATTTGCATGTTTACATTCTGTTCCTCTTTTTTCCCTTTCCAGAGGAGGTTGCTGTGGTCTTCCCGGATGTCACCCAACACGTCACCAAGGACGTGACACTGGATGTTCCATGCAGAGCTAGGAAAGGGGCAGTCAGGCAATTTTTTTGCAGGCTTTGGAGGGCAGTGTGCTGCTGCGCCTGCCACAAGGAAGAGGGGAACAATATTAATTATTCATCAGACATTCAGAAATGGGATTGAACCATAGACCATTAAATTATTTGCATTATAATTGGACTCAATTCTGCTTTTCTTCTGTTTACTACGTAATTTCAGAACTTTTCTATAAACTTTCACTTTGCAAGTGTGGAGTAGGTTATGTAAATACCTGGGAAACATCCCAATTTTATGCATTGTTTTATTCAAGCAAGGTTAAAAGATTAACGTTTCGGCCTAGTCTATGACGATATGCAAGTTGTGTTTGCCCAGTAAAAGGGCGACCCAGACTCACCCTGGTTCTTGAGGGTTGAAGACAGTGAAAAATGATCATTAAGTAAATGGGACTTTTAAATTCTTGAATAAAAGTCTTTAAATGAACATGAATTTAAATACAATTGACTTGAGGATCAGAGCAGGCAGGCTGACTGGCTAGCCCTGAAGGCCCTCTGCCTCTACCTCTGTGTGGTTCATCTCAACCAAGAGGTTGTGTGGGTTGTCTTTCTCTCTGTGGGTGTGAATCACTATGACCTCTCCCTCTGCCTGCCATTTGGCTGATCAGAAGCCTTCTGCTCTTTCTTGCTCACATGAACAGGAGGAATTGCCTCTGGGGTAACCTCCTCCTCTAACGCCTCTTCCACCTCCTCTTTCTGTGTTCGACTGAGGTCACTCGTTCTCTCTCCCTGGGTGTTGGATAGTTCCTCCTCCTCTGTGTCTTTGTGAGTTTGGAGGGAGTTATCCTGTTTCGGCTCCCTCTAAGGGTGTGCACCGTAATCTCTTTCGGTGTGTTGAGGGGTTCAGTGGTTTTGGAGGGAGTCTGAAGTTAGATCTCTAGCGATGAGTGTGGGGGCTGTAACTGAATGTTTTTCTATATACCGCTACCTCTATAGAAAACGGACAACAATACATTCAGCTTTAAGATAGTGGCACCTCCAGAAAATCATCTCTCTCACTGTATGCACTAAAAGTCCACCAGACTGAGCGTGCTCGGCCAGTTTACCAGCTAGTGAGCACAATTTTACACAAAACCAATTACATGTAAAACTAACTCAGAAATCCCTAACAATTAATTCTTTATAAAAAATCTCCTAGACAAAATCCAGTACAAGTAAGCTACTCAGTAAACATAGTCTCTGTGACTCGTAAATCGTTTTTTACCTCAGCTAGCATCAAGCTAACATATACTCACACTCAATGTAAATCACATTCTTCTCTCACTCAGTTCGACACAAAGCCAAAACAAAACCTTTCCTAACGTGATAATATCTTGACAAAGTTGTTAAATAGCATGTCATTACATATTGTGTATATATTTGAACGTTCGGAAGTTCTGTTACATACCTGTAATAGTAAAAGGAACAGACACAGTTTACCTCTGTAAAGTTCTGATCCTTATTCTGCAGAATGGTGAGCGCTTGGCCAGAACTTGCTGTTTCTCCTGCTACAACAGTGCAACAGCGCCATCTATTGGCCTGATGGACTGCTAACGCTAAAGTATGTAGAAATTACAATTTAGATTAATTAAGACAAATACATAAACAAATTGGGGGGGGGGGTGAATAAATAATAAATGGGTGTCTGTTTTTAGTGACTTTGTTTTCAACCCATTACACATGCACAATCGTACATGTGCATTTTAAAGCATTATTAAGATCCTTGAGTGTGGAACTGCAGGGCGTTTACGCAAAAACCACATGAATTTCACATGTGAACACGGGAAGTGTTCCAAAAACATGTTTTCATGTAATCTTATGTGAAGATAATGTGATAACATGTAAAGCAACATTAAACTAATGTTAAACTACACATGTGAAAATGTGATTACGTTGTGTTCCAAAACATATTTTCACATCAAATGTAAGTTGAAATCATGTGGTTTTTCTGTAAGGGAAGGAATATAAGATGCATTTTGATGTTATGTTTGATGTTACATGATCTTGAAAATGCAATGTTCTTTGAGGTTCTTCCATGTTCCTTTCCATGTATTTTGTGTTTTTCTTTCCCTCAGTCCTTTTCACTTTCCTTGGCAAAACAAGCTCTGTCTCCGTCAAGACTTATTCAGAGCCACCATGAATTGAAAGCAGCTTCTGACGGATTTTAAACCATTCAACAAATAGTTTTATAATGAAGCGTAGACCATACTAAACACCCTGGATTCTTTACACACACATTGAAAGCCAAAAATCTAAAATTTGGACTCATCAGACCAAAGGACAGATTTCCACCAGTCTAAGGTCCATTGCTCGTGTCTCTTGGCCCAAGCAAGTCTCTTCTTATTATTGGTGTCCGTCCGTTAGTAGTGGCTTCAATGGAGCAATTCGACCATGAAGGCCTGATTCAAGCAGTCTCCTCTGAACAGTGCATGTTGAGATGTGTGTGTTTCTTGAACTCTATGAAGCATTTATTTGGGCTCCAATCTGAGGTGCAGTTAACTCTAGTGAACTTATCTTCTGCAGCAGAGGTAACTCTGGGTCTTCCTCATGAGAGCCAGTTTCATCATAGCGCTTCATGGTTTTTGTGACTGCACTAGAAGAAACTTTCAAAGTTCTTGAAATTTCCGTTTTGACTGACCTTCATGTCTTAAGTAAAGATGGACTGTTGTTTCTCTTTGCTTATTTGAGCTGTTCTTGGCATAATATGGACTTGGTCTTTTACCAAATAGGGACATCTTCTGTAAACCATCCCTACCTTGTCACAACACAACCTATTGGCTCAAACACTTTAAGGAAAGAAATTCCACAAATTAACTTTTAAGAAGGTACACCAGTTAAGTCCAATTGTGCTATTTCATAGTTTTGATGTGTTCACTATTATTCTAAAATGTAACATTTTTTATAAATAAAGAAAAACCCTTAAATGAGTAAGTGTCCAGACTTTTGACTGGTACTGTAAATATTGATATTGCAAATATGGTACAATCCAGGGGTGCAAAGCCCTTGGAGACTTACCCAGAAAGACTCACATCTTTAATCGCTGCAAAAGGTGATTCTAACATGTATTGTGAATACTTACGTAAATGAGATATTTCTGTATTTCATTTTCAATACATTTGAGAAAAAATGTAAAAACATATTTTCACTTTGTCATTATGGGATATTGTCTGTAGCTGGGTGAGATGATAAAAAAACTATAATTTAATCCATTTGGAATTCAGGCTGTAAGAAAACAAAATGAGGAATAAGTTAAGGGGTATGAACACTTTCTGAAGGCACTGTATATCTGCAAGAAAGTGATAAATGAGCGACTCTTTGAAAGGGGGTCATATATACATTGCCTTATTTAAAACAAAAATAGCTATCATGCTATAATTGGCATAGTTTCTCAGACCAAGTCTTCATTCTGGCTTAAACAAAGCAATCTGATCATACTCCAGTAGAATACACACTACAGGGAATGCAAAAAAATGGCTTCTGCAAAGCACATATACATTGTCCAATCAACATCCACACATTGATTTTATTCTTCGGATGGTTACACTGTGTGTAACAGTGATAACACCAAGTAAAACTGAAATGATAACTTAAAACACAAAATATAAATATCCATTAACAAACTTCTTATAGCTTAGACTAATTTCCACTTCCTGAACACATACTACTTAAATAAAAAACATAGCCTTAGCCACGCAAAAGTCAAAATGAAATACATACACTAGTCTTTCCACCATATAGTCAGACACATTCTATTCACAGGCTTGTATACAGCACAGCGGTTGTAGTAGGTATCATTGGATGGGGCCACAGTGTCTCCTGACCCCTTCTGTCTCAGCCTCCAGTATTTATGCTGCATTAGTTTATGTGTCGGGGGGCTAGGGTCAGTTTGTTACATCTGGAGTACTTGTCCTGTCTTATCCGGTGTCCTGTGTGAATTTAAGCATGCTCTCTCTAATTCTCTCTTTCTTTCTCTCTCGGAAGACCTGAGCCCTAGGACTATGCCTGAGGACGACCTGACATGATGACTCCTTGCTGTCCTCAGTCCACCTGGCCAACTGTTCTGCCTGCGGCTATGGAACCCTGACCTGTTCACCGGATGTGCTACCTGTCCCAGACCTGCTGTTTTCAACTCTCTAGAGACCGCAGGAGCGGTAGAGATACTCTTAATGATCGGCTATGAAAAGCCAACTGACATTTACTCCTGAGGTGCTGCACCCTCGACAATTACTGTGATTATTATTATTTGACCATGCTGGACATTTATGAACATTTGAACATCTTGGCCATGTTCTGTTATAATCTCCACCCGTCACAGCCAGAAGAGGACTGGCCACCCCTCATAGCCTGGTTCCTCTAGGTTTCTTCCTAGGTTTTGGCCATTCTAGGGAGTTTTTCCTAGCCACCGTGCTTCTACACCTGCATTGCTTGCTGTTTGGGGTTTTAGGCTGGGTTTCTGTACAGCACTTTGAGATATCAGCTGATGTACGAAGGGCTATACAAATAAATTTGATACGACTTATAACGGATACTTTCCTAACACCAAAAGTTCCCACGCCGAGCAATATTGGTTACTACACTATTATGCATACAATCCAAGTCATACGTGTATTGTCATTCATACTCTTATTTTGAACCGATCATCTTTGCAAAATGTTCATTGTATCAATTCAGAGCTCGGAAATATTGGAATAATGTGCTTAAGGGGACTGACACTCAAGGCGCACCACAGGATAACACAACAACCACATTTTCAATTGACAATCATTGCTTTAAATGGAAGTGGTCGATAGATTTGTATAGGCATATATAAACAATGTATTTAACTTGTAAACCAAGATTGGATTAGTAGGTCTAAGCAACATGCACCTGGATAACCGCGTCATGAATCAGGAACGGGCTCCTACGTCCTCAAACACATTATGACATAACAAAGAACTTAATCTTTCACGAAATTAAGACATAGAAGCATACCCATTTATACAGGTTCTACACATTCCATTTCTCCATGGCAATAGAATGTAAACATTCTATTTGCGCCAAACATCACCTACAACTCAAATCTAAGTGCAGCATATTGGACGACTCCACAGTCATTGATCATTCGCGACTTTAAGTCATTTCTGTTATCTCTAGAGCATCCCGTATATCTATAGCGCTGCATTTCTTCCCCATCTTACCATGGATAGGGTTTTGTGCATTCCGGAGTTCACTTATGGTCCCACAAAGGTAATCTTAGGAGAAATGCATTTTAGCATACTGTAAATGCCTGTGCATAATGTGCATAACAAAGCATCATTATTTTCATTATCTTCAAAGGAATTCTGTAGAAGCAGCCTTTATTTTCAGACTCTGCAGGCCTGCTGGGAGGAAACATATTATAATAAACAGGTAAGATACATCCCACAAAAACATAAACAACAGATAGTTGTATTTCAAGACAGTTTAGAGAAGTTGGTCATAAGAGTTCTTAATATCACTTGCAAATTGTCAGGCTTGAGCAGTTGTGAAATGTTGCGAGAGGCCCTTCTGAAAGCACATGATATGGTATTTCATGGCACGGTCTCACACCTTACCTCATCTTGCAGAAGAAGCTCATGGTCCACTATCTGCTGCTCCAGAGTCAAGGCCAGGTCCCGCCCCATGTCACCACGGAGCACATGAGCAACTGGCTGGTGTCTCAGGGCAAAAAATCCCTTAGGGAGAGGTGAGTATCACGTCAGCACTCACCTTCACTGCCATTCCCTGCCACCAGCAGCACTCCAGGAGGTGTGGGTAAAATAAACAACAGAAAAATCAGAAGTCAGGAAAGTTGAATTGCTCTGTATTTTATTTGAAGGGTGTGGAAGGAAACCCTGGAGGAGGGAAATGACCTCGCTCGGCTGGTAAGAGAATGAGAGTTAGAGATATACTACAAGTTAGTGAGCTCTTTACTAGCCTTTCAACAACTAGTTAGCACAGCAGGATAGATCTGTTGTGAAATTACACTAATGGGACTTCCTGTTTCATACTGCAGGCCTGGGAAGTAAACACTTGCCTAAAAATGATGAACATAGAGCACGAGGCTTTCTGCAAGCTCCGTCGCTCCATGTACTCCACCTCGCCAGCTGACATGTGAGTTCCATGTACTGCCCTGCATATGACTTGATCCATTTATATACACATCTGGAACTACCCAGAAACAGACTAAGACAGTGTTCTATGTGAGAACATTGCACATCGTTTAGCTTTGTCTTCTCCGTTTTGTTGATTCAGCGATCCAAAGGTCCACAGCATCGTGGAGAGAGCTGTGAGCATTCTGGGCGAGCAGTCCAATGAGCCCCATAGCAACCTCCTCAGCCCATCTCAGGTGGTGGTGGAGGTGGTGCCCAGGCTCCTCCTGGCCCTGTGGCTTCAGCCAGAGGAAGGCCATTCAGAGCACCCAATCCTTATAAGCGGGATGGCCGTGGGCATGGTGGCGGCTGTAGTGGAGAAGATCTCCTGCATGTTAAAGGACCCTTCCCCTCACATCCCTTTCTCCCGGGCTGCTGCTTTTGACTCTGTGCGGTCGATCCTCGGGAGAATCAGTCAGTCCTTCTCCACGGATGACCTCCAGAGCCCTTTTTATATGAGCTCTGTCTGTGCCTTTGTGGCGGACGAGGTGCAGAGCTGCTTCCAGCCCCCTGCAGCCACCCTACCAGTCCCCCCTGTCCTCGCGGTGGCCGTCTCCACCACACTACCAGCTGACATCCAAGCAGGTGAGTAGCAATGATAGAGAGCATTCTGACAGATGCCTGTTGTGATGACATCTTGGTGCCTTGTAGTAGTAGAGCTCATAAGGATTGTTGTTGTCACCCATAACAGACGCAGACCCGGCTTCCTCCCACTTGGAGGTTGTGGACATCACCCCTAACATAGAGGTAGAGCAGGCTTCTTTCCACCTGGAGGTTGTGGACATCACCCTTAATACAGAGGAAGACCAGGCTTCTTCCCACCTGGAGGTTGTGGACACCACCCCTAACATAGAGGCAGACCCTGCATCTTCCAGCCTGGAGGTCAAAGACATCACCCCTAACACAGAGGCAGACCAGGCTTCTTCCCACCTGGAGGTTGTGGACATCACCCTTAATACAGAGGAAGACCAGGCTTCTTCCCACCTGGAGGTTGTGGACACCACCCCTAACATAGAGGCAGACCCTGCATCTTCCAGCCTGGAGGTTAAAGACATCACCCCTAACACAGAGGCAGACCCGGCATCTTCACACCTGGTGGTTAAAGACATCACCACCTACACAGAGGCAGAGCCCATCTCTTCCATCTTGGAGGTTTTGGACGTCACACCTGAAGAAAGGACTCTCACGATGGCTGTCTTCGCCACTCTGCCAGCTGACATCCAAGCAGGTAGGTAACACTTAGAGAGCACTCTGACAAGTGCCGTTTGTCATGACATCTTAGTAGAACCTTTCAACTGGCCAGTGTTTAGAAGCTACGATTTGCATGTTTACATTCTGTTCCTCTTTTTTCCCTTTCCAGAGGAGGTTGCTGTGGTCTTCCCGGATGTCACCCAACACGTCACCAAGGACGTGACACTGGATGTTCCATGCAGAGCTAGGAAAGGGGCAGTCAGGCAATTTTTTTGCAGGCTTTGGAGGGCAGTGTGCTGCTGCGCCTGCCACAAGGAAGAGGGGAACAATATTAATTATTCATCAGACATTCAGAAATGGGATTGAACCATAGACCATTAAATTATTTGCATTATAATTGGACTCAATTCTGCTTTTCTTCTGTTTACTACGTAATTTCAGAACTTTTCTATAAACTTTCACTTTGCAAGTGTGGAGTAGGTTATGTAAATATCTGGGAAACATCCCAATTTTATGCATTGTTTTATTCAAGCAAGGTTAAAAGATTAACGTTTCGGCCTAGTCTATGACGATATGCAAGTTGTGTTTGCCCAGTAAAAGGGCGACCCAGACTCACCCTGGTTCTTGAGGGTTGAAGACAGTGAAAAATGATCATTAAGTAAATGGGACTTTTAAATTCTTGAATAAAAGTCTTTAAATGAACATGAATTTAAATACAATTGACTTGAGGATCAGAGCAGGCAGGCTGACTGGCTAGCCCTGAAGGCCCTCTGCCTCTACCTCTGTGTGGTTCATCTCAACCAAGAGGTTGTGTGGGTTGTCTTTCTCTCTGTGGGTGTGAATCACTATGACCTCTCCCTCTGCCTGCCATTTGGCTGATCAGAAGCCTTCTGCTCTTTCTTGCTCACATGAACAGGAGGAATTGCCTCTGGGGTAACCTCCTCCTCTAACGCCTCTTCCACCTCCTCTTTCTGTGTTCGACTGAGGTCACTCGTTCTCTCTCCCTGGGTGTTGGATAGTTCCTCCTCCTCTGTGTCTTTGTGAGTTTGGAGGGAGTTATCCTGTTTCGGCTCCCTCTAAGGGTGTGCACCGTAATCTCTTTCGGTGTGTTGAGGGGTTCAGTGGTTTTGGAGGGAGTCTGAAGTTAGATCTCTAGCGATGAGTGTGGGGGCTGTAACTGAATGTTTTTCTATATACCGCTACCTCTATAGAAAACGGACAACAATACATTCAGCTTTAAGATAGTGGCACCTCCAGAAAATCATCTCTCTCACTGTATGCACTAAAAGTCCACCAGACTGAGCGTGCTCGGCCAGTTTACCAGCTAGTGAGCACAATTTTACACAAAACCAATTACATGTAAAACTAACTCAGAAATCCCTAACAATTAATTCTTTATAAAAAATCTCCTAGACAAAATCCAGTACAAGTAAGCTACTCAGTAAACATAGTCTCTGTGACTCGTAAATCGTTTTTTACCTCAGCTAGCATCAAGCTAACATATACTCACACTCAATGTAAATCACATTCTTCTCTCACTCAGTTCGACACAAAGCCAAAACAAAACCTTTCCTAACGTGATAATATCTTGACAAAGTTGTTAAATAGCATGTCATTACATATTGTGTATATATTTGAACGTTCGGAAGTTCTGTTACATACCTGTAATAGTAAAAGGAACAGACACAGTTTACCTCTGTAAAGTTCT